>NC_047089.1:133289546-133924824 GCF_902459505.1 Geotrypetes seraphini
TACTAAAAGAAATCACTTATTTGTTCTTTATTCATCTCTCCTATGGTCTGCATTGAAAGACTACGGGGCTCATAATCGAAAGAGAAAAACGTCCAAAAACCGGCCTAAGTCGGCACTTGGACGAATATTTCTCAAAAACGTCCAGTGCCGATAATAAAAATGGGTTTTGGACGTATTTCTAAACGACCTAGGCCTTCATAGTGCTGCTGAATGACCAAAGCTAAATGGGGCATTTTGGGAGGTGTGTCGAGGGCGGGAGTTGGGTGGGACGTGGGCAAGCGTAGACTTAGTCGTACAGCATGTAGAACCAAAAGTTATACAGCCCACGATCGACGGAACTTGGACGTTGTAACTTAGACCATGTAAAACATGGTCTAAGTCACAAAAACCCATCTAAAGTCACCAGATAAGCACTGCAAACACATAACAGACCCCCACACACTACCCTAGTGATCACCGACCTCCCCCACCCCCATAAAAATTTTAATCACAACTTTAAAATTTTGCCTCCAGACCATCATCACCTGGCTGCCTGGCATAGGAAAGCCAAGTCGTGCTGCACAGAGGCGTCCTAAACCATCTTGGGGGTGGGCTAGGGACCCATGGAGAGGAGGACCCATAAGCCCCTGTAATCACTGCATTGATATTGAACCATGTGCACTCCCCTATACACCCCCAAAATCCTTTTGTACTGACATATAAGTGGCTCCTTCAGCCATAAGGGCTATTGGGGTGGTAGATAAGTGGGTCTAGGGGATTCTGGAGGTGGTTTGGGAGGTTCACCGTAACCTATAAAGGAGCTGTAGGGAGGAGAAGCCAGGCACCCTTTTTGTGAAGTTCACAGCAGTGCCCTGTAAGGTACCCCACTGTTTAGGTAGCATGTCTGGGTGTGCAGTCCATCATTTTGTAGACCCCTCCCACGACCAACAGGGCTTGTTCTAGGCATTTTGGACTTGGACGGAAAGTTGGACGAAAATGTGGTATAAAGATGGACAATTTAGTGGCTTGGATGATCAGATCGGCAGGACGTATAATTAGATGATTTTCGAAACGAAAAAAAAAGTTGGATGTATCTTTCGAAAATATGTCTTAAGCTCTTTTTAACTTTGGACGACTTGCGAGATGGACATAAACGGACTTAGACGTCCCTTTTGATTATGCCCCTCCACTTGTCAATATCTGATAATCATTAAGACTGCTCTGTTTCCTATGTATAGCTTATTATGTTGTTATGATAATTTTGTATTCTTGGTTGTGTTTTCTGTTTATACAAAAATTTAATAAATAAACAAAGACAAAAAAAAAAAAAAACCCTCCTTTTACAAAAATGTGAAAGCATCTTTTAGCGCAGGCTCCTGATGCTCATTGAACTCTATGCAGCTGTAGGGATGGAGATCTGATAAGTTCTGATCCAGGGCATCAGAACACGAGCAGGGTCAACACACAGGCGGTTCTGAACGCAGGCCAGGTCAGCACACCGACCTAGGCCCTGTGTGCGATCTAGGCCTGTGTGTGGATCTAGGCCTGTGTTTGGATCTGAGGCCGTTTCTCATTCCCTTTCCCTTCTTGCCATGCAGCCATTCTAAGTAAAGGAAAAATATTAGCATCTTGTCAAAAGACTTTTGTCACATATTAACCTGACACACATTTACCCTTTTTCCTTATCTTATATAAGCATCCCTTATATGGGCAACAATCAGACTTTGCCTACAGCTTAAGGCTAAGGAGCATGCATTATAACCTTTGGACTGTCACATGCTTATCTTGTGTGAGCTGTCCTTATTTGGTAAGGACATCAGCTGACAGGCATTGCACAGGCATTGCATATGTGCAAAGACTCAGGCCCTGTCCACGTGTTAATTAGGCCCTTGTCTAAGTGCTGAATTGGAGGATGATCACGAGGTAAAAGCACAAGATAATCATGAGGTAAAAAGCATGTACCTATCTTTGAATCCACCAATGTAAAGCCATATACCTTTGTACCCACCAATCATGAGATGTGTAAACGAGGGAATTACTATGATGTCATTAGCTTAGAAGCATAATAAATAGGGACTCGGAGCTAGTCCTTACTAGTGCTTCCTCCTGATTCTAAGATTGTGTGTGTGTTTCTTTTGTGGGGCATTCCTACAAGCAGCATAGAGCTTTTGCAGTTTTGTAAAAAGGGTAAATATGTTATTTGCTAGTATTAAATCATAGGCTGACTTTTATAACTGACTTATTTTTTATGCAAGACATTATGGGGTCCTTTTACTAAGGCGCGCTAGCTGATTTAGCACGTGCTAAATATTGACGCGCATTAAACGCTAATGCGTCCATTATAGTCTATGGATGCATTAGCGTTTAGCATGCGTTAAAACGGCTGGCGTGCCCTAGTAAAAGGCCCCTATAATCTGTGTATATTTTAAAACTCATATTTTAATTATATACTTGCTAAATTGTTAAAGCAAGCTTCATCCTTCTTCAAATGTTTGTAAACCTGGCTCCTGGCATTTTAGATTTTCAAAAAGCACATTATCTATTATCTATGGAACATGAATGAGTCTGATTCATTTTTTAGCTTGTAGATGTTTGACTCTGAAAGGAACTTGGCTAGTGTCCAGTTTAATTTATGTAACATTTTGTAGCTTGTGTTTTACATAATTGCAAACATGACCTGCATTCATAGCCACATAAATAGGGAACGCATAAGGCTTCCTCCTTCCCTCATATGCTTGCAGATTAGACTGATTTATGTTCTTAGTAAAGTGAATTTTAGTAATGTTCTTAGATAAGAAACATTTAAATGACACAAAGATGATATATAATGTTGCTTAGAAATTTACAATGTGGTGTAAATATGAAGTTTTCAATGTGAAGCACAGAAAAACAAATCTATTCATCTTTGGGGGGGGGGAGGTTCAGATTTTTTTTACCCAGTTTTTTTGTCATTTTTTCAGTTAGTTTCACTTAAACATTTTTTAAAATGTTTTAATGTATTTTATAACTTTTTGACATAAAATAATAACCTTAACATGTATTAATTCATAGGTTAAGTTACATTAAATTTAGTGTGCACTGATTTTTTAAGAGAAACAGAACAAATAGCAAACAAAATAAGCAGGGTGTCAAAATCATGAAATACATAGTAAAAACGTGTACCTAAGTAATTTCACATATAACCTTATAGTCAATGTCAATAAATACTTATAATTAAGGGCTCCCTTTGCTAAGTTATATTACACAGCTACCACAGGCCTGCACTAAAAAGGGAGCTTTGTATTAAAAATTCTGTGTTAATTGCCTAATGTGAAAGTGGGTAAAATCTCGGCGTGAAATGGGTGTGGAGAAGTGTGGCAAGATCTGACAGCTAGCTCATGCACTGTTACTTTATGCTGGCTTTCATGGCTACCAGCTGATAGTGTGTCTGATAGTATATCTTCACCTCAAGATGAAGTGTAAGTGTAGCTCCACTATCAGCAGTTCAGTAGCACAACTGCAGACATCTTTGAAGAGCAGTGGCTCAACTGTTGGCCTTACAAAACCCTCTTCCAACCCCCTTCCACCCCATGTCCAGTTCCCTTCCTGCATACACCAATTACAGCTCCAACTCTCCCCCATCCGCAAGCTCCTTCCTGACACTCCCCCTTCCTCCATCATAACCTTGACACTCCCTACAAAATCCATTCCCAACTCTGATACTCCTCCCATAGCCTGATGACAATATGGGCCCTTTCTGACACATAGTCCACTCCCCAGCACAAAACCCAGTCCCCAGCAAAACACTAAGCTCTCCCCCTATCTCCCTAGGACCTACCCGAGGGTGTGCAGTGATAGTTCAGGGGGTTTTGTGGCAGTGGCTTTCCTTCACTAAAGCCCAGTTCAGCACTGTCATCCAATATCCTGACTCTTCCCCTAGGAGTAGTCTTGTAGAGCTACCACAGGATTGTCTTTACTCTGTGACTTGATTGATAGACAAAAATATATATGAGGCAACTATATAGACCCCTGATGCAGGCCATTGGCCGAAACACTGGCAGTTTCGGGTCTTTGTAAATAAAGAATATTTTATTACGAGTTCTGCAGGCCTGTGTACTGTTTGTTGAATTCTATAAAAAGTGCCCATCCCAGAATGCCCATTATAGAATACTGTTCAGTGCCGATTTTTTTCAGTGATAAATTTGAGAGCCATTTGTTGAATTCAGTCCATACCTTAGTAAAGCCATTCAGATGCCTTTGCTGCAAGGTAATGGCGGAATAGAAATCTCTAATGTAATGTAATCTCTAATGTAATGTAATATAATTTTGGCAGCCAAAAAGAAGCAAAAGTGCATCATAAATTCTCAAACACAAGCATTCCCAACTGAGAATCAGACGCCATTAAAAACTGTTGTTCCTGCACTTGCCCAATCAATTGGAACTATGATGAAATATGATGTTGCTATAAAATCATGCCAACTGTGGGCTAAGTCAATCAACATACAGATCTTAAAAGGCTAGTTAATATTAAGTGCAATGCATAGTGTAATGAGCAGCTGTTTTATTTCTATAAACAATAGGGCCAATATTCAGACTGTGGAAGGCAGCCTAACTAATTTCCACGGTCAGCACTGAATCTAGATATTCAATACCAGGCAATTTATGGTGACTGGCATTAAATATCTGAGGTTTCTTGGCCACTAAAATATGATATTAACAAAAAAGGACTTGTAGGAGAAGAAGTCTACAGTATACAGCAGTACCCTCAGATAGCTGTGCTGTTAAATCATTGGAGATTTCTTCTAACAGCTTATACAGGTGAGAGATATCATTCATTGGGTTCTGCTTTTTTTACATAAAGTGCAAATGCTTAGTGCACGTGGTCCAAAATCTATAAATAATATAAAGTGCTCAAGTATAATTATAAAAGTTTAAGACAGCACTTATCTTAAAACGCTGTCAGAGCCCAACAGGACCCGTTTCACCTAATCTTCGGCTTCCTCAGGGGTCGTGGCGATTAATAGGCAGCTCTACTCTCTGATTTCTCTGGCAGAAAATGGTGCTAGCCACTGTGCCACACTCTCCCCTCCCCTCCCCTCTGGCTTGCAGGCTAAGTCACAAAATATAGCTAGCTAGCTGCTAACCAGGATATTCTACAGGAGATAGCCTGCTGAATATTAGCAGTTAGACTACCGAACACTAATATCAGGCAGAATGAAGATAAATTAAAACCCAAACCATCAAGGGGCGCTGCTGAGCCCACGAGAAATGGCAACTTGAATTCAGAGCTCCCGCACCTTCTCTTACTCAAATATAAACTGCTTTCACAAATCAAAATATAAATTTATGCGGAGCACATAAATATCTATCTAAAGCACTACGGAGCTGTTTCATCCATCCTTGAAAACAAGATGAGAGACAAAAAAAGTGAGTAAACGGCATAAGCCTGAACCGGCTTCTCCGTCGAAGACGCCGCTCCCTAGTTCTGCCAGAGATAATAGCCGCGAGATTCTGGCGGAGCTCCGTGAATTGAAGGAACTCGCCACGGAAACGAAAGCGTGCACAGACGATATTAACGAAAAACTCACTAATCTAACGGCGGACTTTGCCCAACTGCAGACACGTGTTAGCACGTTGGAGAGCAAAATGGACGCGACTACACTGCAAGTGTCTGAGTTACGGCAGCAGACGAATCGCATCACCTTGCTGGAAAAAGAACTTAAAGATAGCAACAATAGGTCCCGTCGCTGCAATATTCGAATCTTAGGGCTGCCGGAGAATGGGCGAGATCGTGAGCTAACTAAACATCTCGAAACCCTTATACCATAGCTGCTGGATATCACTTTTCAAAGAGATTTCAAAATTGAACGAGCTCACCGGGTACCTTCCTTCCGTACTGCTAGTGATCGATATCCTAGACCCGTCGTACTCAAGCTGCTACGATACCAGCACGTCTTAGACATCATGCAGCAGGCGAAGAGTAGAGCTCCGATTAAGCACGAGGGTGCCACCATCTTGTTCGTCCCAGATCTCGGTAAAACCACGGCACATCGTCGTAAACAACTCCTCTCCTACAGGCCTCAACTTAAAAACCTGAATGCCAGGTTCGGTATACTGTATCCGGCCTGGATTAGAGTGACCCTGAATAATCAAACTAAAGACTTCACAAATCCTGATGAGCTGGCTACCTTTATCGAACAGCACTCACCAACTCCAATTAATCAGGTTTGAATGCATGACCTGCTGTCTACATGGTAACTCACATTTCTCCATGTGTGTTTGGACTATCAACCTGTTGCACTGATTGGTTTGATACTGTTAAATACGATTTTGTATATGCTCTGTTGCTCTTACAATATTTTCAGTATTTAGTTTGTGTTCCACAGCACAATTTAGTTTAGTTTAGTTTACTTATAAGGGTGCTTTGGGATCTTCCCTGCTATTCTGGCCTCCTTAGCAGCACTCACACTGTTGCTTAGATATGTCCTTTTTGTCACTTCAGTTAATTTGTGGTGTATACTAATTGACCCTGAGACATGTATTTTGTTTCTCTATGCTCTGACATGTTTCCAAGTATGTGACCGATTCTTTTCTACCTTATTACCTATGGCAAAGTGTACATATGTTCAACTCCTCATACACAGAATAATCTTTATATATTGTTATGTCTCTTAAAATTATTTCACTGAATATAAAAGGTCTTAATAACAAAATTAAATTGAAGAAAATCTTAACCTATCTTGACAATCATAGTCCTGATATCATCATGCTACAGGAGTCCCACTTGGATAGTATTGCTTCAGCTAAGGTTCACCTTCCGTGGGCCTTGCTGCCGTACTTTTCTCCAGCTATAGATCGAAGAGGTGGTGTATTAACTCTAATAAGGAACAAGAGTAATATATCTATACTCTCTTCCTCCACAGACCTCAATGGAAGATGGGTCAAAGTCACGATTCACAGTGCGGAGGAGAGATTTTTTTTGTTTAATATCTATGGCCCAAATATAGACTGCCCAGATTTTTTCCATGCTATAACTGAATCACTTTTGGAAGATGCGGATTCACAACTGATTGTAGCAGGTGACTTCAATTTGGGCTTAGATCCTATCAGGAATAGAAAATTAAATTGTGCATACAAAAAAATAAAAATCTTTGTACGCCTTACAGGATCTAATCAGCAATATCAGATTAACTGACATCTGGAGACACATGCACACCAATGTGGAGGCTTTTATCTTCTTCTCTCCTCTCCACTTATCATACTCTCGTATTGACTTCTTTCTGATTAGCGACTCCCTATGTGCTTCTACTGTGGATACTGATATCTTGCCTATAATAGTCTCTGATCACGCAGCTATTACTATTCAGATTAAAATCAGGACTCCTCTCATACAAGCAAAGCACCCACTTTAATAATGCCCTATTACAAGATAAGCAGTTTTGTGACCTAATTAGAACTAAGATCAAAGAGTACTTCCTTTTTAATAAACCTGAGCATACCTCTTGGATATGCTGCTGGGATGCATTCAAAGCCTTTATCAGAGGCATCATAATAAATCACACAGCTAATAAACATAAAAAGTTGAAAGAAGAAAAGAAGCTAATTGAGGACAAAATCAGATGTCTCGAGGCTCAACATCAACGAACACTGTCTGACCTCAATCTGCTACTTCGCCTTAATAAGGCCCGTTTCCAATACAATTCTACCTTGAGTAGCAAAGCCTCGCATGCGATATTCCAACAATCTGCTTCTTACTTTGCTGAAAATAATAAATGTGTTTTACAAGGAGTTCCAAGATGTACTAGCCCCAATTTACTTACAATTCATTGAATACCTCATTTCCACTGGTAAGTTTTCTGGCTCTTTCACCGAAGCCACCATTATTGTTCTACTGAAATTGGGTAAGGATAAACGTTTCATTGTCAACTATCAACCATTATCCTTAATAAATGTTGATGCAAAAATTTTCGCTAAACTTCTATCCAATAGGATACAGTCTGTTATCACCAAACATATCTCTCCGGATCAAAGTGGCTTCATAAATGGGCGATTCTCCAGTGACAATACACGAACCCTTTCTCACATCATAGCCCAGGTGCATCGCCAAAATCAGGAATTACTTGCGGTAGGGCTTCATGCAGAGAAAGCCTTTGATCGAATTGAATGGCCTTTTCTTTTCCAGACTCTACACTGGTATGGTTTTTCGGAAACTTTTATCACCAAGATCAAGGTACTTTACTCCTCACCTACTACCAGAACGTTTATAAATGGCTCCTTATCTTCAGCTTTCCAGCCTACTAGGGGAACTAGGCAAGGTTGCCCCCAGTCACCATTACTTTTCAACCTTGCGTTGGAACCCCTAACCCATCTGATACGCAACAACCCTAATATCTCTGGATTTAACTCCAAAAATCAGGAAATCAAAATATCAGCATACGCAGATGACATCCTGCTGTATATTACACCTCCATCATTTCCCCACCTGCTCTCTACTATTGAAGCATATGCGGCTGTATCAGGGTACAAACTGAATACCTGTAAAATGGAGGTGATGCCTATCAATTGTCCTGCAGCTGAAGCAGAAGTATCTCCACATGATGTGAAATGGTCAGTCGCTTCCATAAAATACTTAGGGGTGTTCTTCAGACCCACCATTGAAGACACCATCCATCTCAATGTAGAACATCTGCTGGACATCATTAAGACATCGATCAGCAAATGGTCACTTTTGAATTTGACCTGGTGGGGTAGACTTGAAACTATTAGGATGATGCTTGCCCCCAAGATAAATTACATCTTGAGTATGCTTCCATTTCACCTGCCAACTTCCTTCTACAAACAAATAGACTCTCTCCTCACGAAATTCTTATGGAATTACAAACAGTCTCGTATTGCATTAGCCAAATTGAAGGCGCCTCGCAGCTCGGGAGAGGTGAATTTCCCGTTTCCTGCAATATCATCATGCATTTATTATGAGACAGTGGGCTATGGGTTATAATGGTTATAGAAATCATGACCCCCCTTCCTGGCTTTCCTTCGAATGTGCCTTATACGGAGAACAGCGTATTAAATACTTGGCTGGCATAATCCTGCCTAAATAGGATAAGTCAGACAACATCCTTGTAGCCAACATAACTGCTATTGCCAATGTGGACTCTACGTTTTCAAATGTCTGGGCCAACTCTACATTGATCCCTCTATGGAATAATGATCTGTTCAAAATTCTAGATACAACAGTGGTATGGCATGACTGGCAGAAGTGTGGCATCTGGCTAGTACAGGACCTCATGAATAAAGATGGTTGGCTATCCTTTCAAGATATCTCTGCTACTTGGGGCTTAGCTAGCTCCCAATACTTTTGATGTCTGCAACTTTTGCATTGTGTAAAGCACTCCATTCCTCAAGCACACCTTAGGACCTGTGAACCTGGTTTAAATATATTACTACACACAATATCTGTAGCAACCACCAAAGCGTCCATGTGGTACAAAATTATGCAGAAGGCTGAATTCACAGGTCCTCTAGAGTCAGAAATTAAATGGCATAATGATCTCAATCTTCCATCTGATGCTATTGATTGGACTGAATTGTGGTTGACTTTCTTCAAATCCATATGTTCTGCCTCACTCCTGCAATCCATCTTCTTTGTACTTCACAGAGCAGTGTGGACCTCCGTGCTATCTAATAAAATAGACTCATCTACATCCTCCTTTTGCTGGTCATGCGATCAGGCTCCGGGTACATTGGAGCACCTGCTTTTTTCTTGCCCATATATACAGGTATTTTGGGGTAGAATGTGGTCTACTATATGTGACATCTTAGGTTTCAATGATATTCTTACGTTTCCTATCATTATTCTAATGTCGCAAGCCCTGACTGACCCTATAAGTATAGAAGAGATGCGCCTACTCACCATAATGTTATCATTAGCGATTCAAACAGTGTTGTATTGTTGGAAAGATCTTACTAAAGTTGATTTTCACATGTGGTGGAATGCCCTTTGTCTTACGGGCAAATATGAAAAAGTGTATGCAGAAAGATCTAACGCACTATCTCGATTTTTTTAACCATTTGGAAACCTCTTCTTAGTTAGTGTGATAAATAACCTTTTGTAACTACATAATTCTGTAGTCTTATTTCCTTGGATATACATAGGTTCTATATATAAATATATATGTATATGTGTATGTACATATTCATGCATTGACAATTGTACACATTCGTATTACCAATACCATGTATGCATATCTGTCTTTTGCTGTTGTATGCACTCCGAATTTTACTTCTTTCTTGTTATTGCCTTTATGTAACTTTCAAAATAAATAAAAATTTTGAACTAAAAAAAAACCCAACCCAAACCATCTTAGATACGTCCACTAAACAATTTAGTAAGTATCTATAAGCACTTCTATAAACTCCCATATCATTTAAAAAATATAGGCCCCCCTTTTATCAAGCCATGTTAGGGTTTTTTTTAAAAAAATCACTGGCCGCTACGGTAAAAGCTCTGACGCTCATCGAATTCCTATGACTGTCGGAGCTTTTACCGCAGCGGCCAGCAATAAAAATCCTAATGTGGCTTGATAAAATGGGGCCATAATAAAGTGGACTCTTTAGAAAATGCTGATAGTAATGGAATGCTATACAACTGGAAAAAGGATTGAAAGATTAAAACTAAACTATGTAATTCCCTGATATTCATTTGATTGTCCTATTTTGAAAACATTCAAGGAAAATGACATCGTCTGCCAGATCAGGTATATTAATGGTTCTATGCTAGATTAGCCTCACTGTAAAATAGTTCTGCATAAAAATGATATGCCAATTATTATAAAGAGTAATTGGACTCATTTCTTTCAGACCAATTATTCCTTTGAGATGAAAAATAAAGCATACCAGACAATACCAAATTGAAAAAGACATATTTTATCTTAGGAAGAAACCTTACATACAGCAATTATTTGTTTCTAATTATCAGTGATAACAGATACATATGAAAAATACTTACAACTTGAAAAATCTGCTTTCCCTCAGCATGAAAATTCTGAGCAGTATAAAGGATATTGTGACAGTTCGCCGGGCCAAAGAATAATGAAATCACTGGAAGATTTGCAAATCTAAATACTAACTGAAACCATGAGGATCTAATATTTTGGGCTCAAAACTATATATTTGTTCCATCTTTAATAATAAGACATCAACATCACTTGTTCTTTTTGGAGGTTTCACTATTGGGCTCATTTTCAAAAGAGAAAAACATCCAAAAAGTGGCATAAAGGGGCAGATGGACACTTTTCTTGCCAAACCCTTCCAATCTGTTATTTTTGAAACCTGTTTTCTAGATGGATCTTTATGTGGTTCATCCACAGTTCATCTAAATCTCAGGGGAGCTTGTTAGAGGAGTGGTGTGGGCAGGACTAGGGCAGGCTTACTTATGACTTGGCCATTTTTCTGCCATAATCAAACATTTAAGAATACATCCAAGGTACAAGTTAGACGTCTGTGGCTAGAACTGTTTTAACAACAAGTGCCAAAAGGCACCCAAACTGACCAGATGACCACTGGAGGGATGTAAGCATGACCCTTCTACACTCCCCCAATAGAATTGCCCCTTCTACCTCCTAAAGATGTAAATGAAACAGTACATACCTGCCTTTATGACAGCTTCAGATGTTATGGCTAGTCCTAGTAGAGCAGCACCGCCCACTAGACTACTGGAGTAGTCTATTGGGCGGTGTAGTGAACCATAGAGATGGAGACTCAGGCCCATACTCCCCTCTAACCACTAATTATGGTGGAATCTATGAGCTTTCAAATTCTACTCAAATTCCACATGTGAGGTGTCACCTGCAATCATTGATATGGTGTACAGTTGAGTCCAGTAGGCTTTGGGTGGGTTTTGGAGGGCTCACCATACACATAAGGAGGAGGGGGGTATAATGAGTTGTGTACCTGAGACCTTTCATGTGAAGTTCACTACATTATAGGCATCTAACTTTAGGTGTCTTTTATAGAATCTGGGCCTCTGTGCATAGGTAAGCTCTGGAACTCATTGTCATAGGATGTGGTAAATTTGATTAGCATAGCTGGGTTTAAAGATAATTTGGACAGATTCCTGGAATATTCCATAAACAGTTTTTAAGGTGAACCTGGGAGTAAACAGCATGAAATCTTTATAATCCTACCAGGCACTTGTGGAATCCTACTGGCCACTACTGGAAGGAGGATTCTGGGTTAAATGGACCCAGTATAGCAATTCTTATGTTCTTAATATTTATTGTTTTATAGCTTTTATTTGGCAACTAAGATAGTCCAAAAATGTCTTTCCTGTCCCACTTTGTTAAAGTAGCTGCTAATCTGCCAAGTTACCCATATCCACAAGGGAGGCTTTTTAGCCAGATCTGATATTTTGAATTGATATTCTAAATTTAAGAGGGCACTGGTGTGCCCTTGCCCTACAGAAAAGGAAGATATTAAGTCGCACTGCACTAGTACCTGCTTTAAGGCAACTGGACACATAAAACATGGGGATTGTCTTTTAAAAAGTGGGGACTACAAATCCCATAAGGCAAGTCTTGACAAATTCTCTTTCAATCTAGGAGCTAGCTAGCCAAAAATCTTAGGAGCTACAGTTCAAGACATCTCAACTCAAGCTCAGGAACAGAATACACATCCTCTCAGAGGTTTACTGTAGCTTCTTTGGGGGCTTAGAGGGGAATTCTTCAAAAGGTGCCAAGCACATTAGCATGTGCTAATTGCTAAAGACGCCTATAGGAATAATGACTGTCATTAGCAGTTAGCGTGTGCTAACATGATTGCACATGCTAATGTGCTTAGTGCCCTTTGATAAACTCCCCCTTAAATTTGCAAAAATTATTTTCCCATTGCATCCAAAGAAAAAGAAAGCTTAGAAAATTAGGTTTTGATGCAATGTTGCACAGTACTGCCAGAAGCCAAAAGTCCCCCTTCCTTGAGTACGCTCTCAGCAGCATGCAACTATCCTCTAATAGTTATGCCAGAAATATTTACTTATTTGGTTCAGTTATCAGCTATAGCACCAGTCTTCACTTCTCTTTCATCCAACCTGCCCTTCCTCTCTCTCATCCCCATCCCTCTTCATTAGGATTACCATATTTGTAATGGGAAAAGGATACATAACCCTGCCCCTTTCTGCCCCCAACCCTGCACCATTCTACCACAGCCACACACTGTTCTTATCCAGCCCCACTCTCACACAATCTCATCTAAGGTTACCAGATGTCTGAATTTCCCCAGACATGTCCTCTTTTAGAGGACATGTCTGGGCGACCGGACAGCTTTTCAAAACCTGGCACTTTGGGTTTTGAAAAGCTGGTGAGATCAGGGCCAGGGCTGGAGTGCATCTGCACATGCACAGATGCACTCCAGTCCCAGCCCGAAGAGATGAGATTTATGTGAGGCTGGGTTTAGGGGACGGGACGGGGCTGGGGGCAGAGCAGGGCAGACCCGGGGGTGGGGGCCACACGTTCTCTTTTACCAGATGGAAAATCTAGAAACCCTAACCTCATCTCCTCTTCTTCCCAGAGCTCAGGGCCACGTCTGGAAGGCCTCCAAGCATGCACAGATATGATGTGATGACATCACATGCATGCGTGTGTCATCATGTCACATCCATGTATGCTCAGAGGCCCTTCAGATGCGACCCCGAGCTCTGGCAGAGCCGTAGCCATCCAAAACCTGGACAAAGTGCCAGGTTTTCTAAATCCATGCGGGCACCCAGTCTGCCCTCTAAAAATAGGGCATATCCGGATAAATCCGGACATCTGGTAACCCTCCCCCTCATTCTTTCATCCATCCCATCCTGTCCTCTTCCTCACCTCCCACATTCCATTCTGAATCTTCTTGTTTATTCCTCTCACTTTCTCCAACCTTGTCAGTAGTGTTCCAGTCTTATTTTTCCTGGTCCCTGCTCCCCCCCCCCCCAAAAAAAGGGAAGATTTCCTTGAAAATGACTTACTTTTCTCTTTGCATATATCTGCCTTGTATATTTTTTTTTGCTTTTTCACTTTTTTAGCGCTCCTCCTCTTCTTTCACTCCTTGTATGATATAGATTTTGCCATTTCTCTTTCTAATCATTTTCTTTTCTATTCATGTTCTTTCTTTCTCCACTACCTTTCTGTCCTCTTTTTTTCTCCTTTGCTTTTTTCTTTCTCACTTTTTTTGAAGAATATCCCCTCCGGTTCACTGACTCATTCAGGGGCAAATTGACCCAAAGTTTCAGACAGGAGAATATTTCTATAGCAGGTGCAGCCCATAACCTTACAGTGCTATGCCTTACCAGGCAGCCATAAGGATTCCCATGGCGCAGCATGGCCTAGCCTAGAGAAATGTAATAAATAAATTACAAAGCCCTGAGCCACACTGCAAGACTCAAGGCCCTGCCTCAGCATAAACTTCCTTCATTGGTAACAGGAAGTCTGTGCTAAAAGAGTGGACAGAAATGAGGCAAAGACTTAAGACTGCAACAGCATAGAGGCTGCTACATTTTTTTTCCTTCCTATTTAGTGCTACGGTCCTAAGACTTCCAGCAGTGCTCTTCCCCAGTTCTAATGCCCTCCTGCTTTGCTGAAGAGTAAAATGCAACATGACTAACGTGACCATTTATTTTTTTCATAAAAATGTGACATCTATTGTCAGTCCCGCCCCCAATCCCGCCCTAGCCCCACCCCAATCCCACCCTAGCCCCCACCCCCAGTTTCTTACATTCATTTTTCATGTACACATAGGGCTCCTTTTACAAAGGTGCGATAGCGTTTTTAGCGCATGCACCAGATTACCGCCTGCTGAAGAGGAGGCGGTAGCGGCTAATGTGCGCGGCATTTTAGCATGCGCTATTTCGCACATTAAGACCCTAACACACCTTTGTAAAAGGAGCCCATAATATCTTATTAATTCATAATGGTAACCATAAAATAAAAAAACCCCACAAAGCACACTATACGTAGAGAAAATGTTAATTATCATTTATATTGGGGGGGTTCAAAGATGTCAAGGCAGATGACTTTAAAATATGCAATGTCACCTCAGTAAGTATAAAAAAATAGACAAATATAGTGCAAAATATAGACAGCAGATATAAATTCTCAAAACTGACACATTTTGATCACTAAATTGAAAATAAAATCATTTTTCCTACCTTTGCTGTCTGTTGATTTCATGAGTCTCTGGTTGTACTTCCTTCTGACTGTGCATCCTTTCTTTCTGCACTCAGGCCCAACAATTGTCCCTTTCTGTTCCCTCTCTCCTTCCATCCTATGTCCTTAGTGCCCCTTCCTGTGTCCTTAGTGCCCCCAGTGCCTGCTTCCTATGTCCTTAGTACCCCTTCCTATGTCCTTAGTGCCCTCAGTGCCTCCTTCCTATGTCCTTAATGTCCCCAATGCCTCCTTCCTATGTCCTTAGTGCCCTCAGTGCCTCCTTCCTATGTCTTTAGTGCCCTCAGTGCCTCCTATGTCCTTAGTACCCCTAGTGCCTCCTTCCTATGTCCTTAGTGCCCCTTCCTATGTCCTTAGTGCCCCTTCCTGTGTCTTTAGTGCTCTCAGTGCCTCCTTCCTATGTCCCCCTCACTGCCTTCCAGCCTTGTCCCACCCCCTCCCCCGAAGCCAGCTAGCCTGCCTGCCTACCTCCTTCCCTCCCTGCCACACAAAATAAAGCCTCCCTCCCCTCCCTCCAGCATCCGATTCAACCTGCCCTCATCCGCTGCCGTTGCTGCTGATTGCTAGTCTCTCTCCTTACCTCCCTCCAGTGCTGATTCAAACCTACCACCGCTACTGCTGATTGCCACCAAGAAGCCTTCTTACTGACGTCAATTCTGAGGAATCGCTGCCTGGCTGGCCCAGAACATCCTCTCCGACGTCAGAATTGACGTCGGGAAGAAGGCTTCTGGGTGGAAATTAGCATCAGCAGCAAGGGGGGGGGGTGTTGTTTAATTGGCGCTGGAGGGAGGTAAGGAGAGCATCAGAGGCAGTGGACCGGGGGGGGGGGGGGTTGAATCGGTGCTGGAGGGAGGCCTTTATTTTTGTGCAGCAGGGAGGGAGAGGAAGCGATCGCCTGTCCCGTTCTCCCTGTGCACAGCTTCGGGATGCTGTCCCTGAAAACGGGACATTTTGGCGTCCCGAAGCTGTGTATGGGGACAATGGGACAGGGGATCTAAAAACGGGACGGTCCCGTTCAAAACGGGACGTATGGTCACTTTAAACATGACTCACCTGAAGTTCATAAACTTTGATGCTAGTCACATGTTTTTAAATCTCATGAGACTTGAGAAAGAGATTTGGACCATGCAACCAGCGTCAGATTTCCTGCAGCACATAACACAAACTTCAATTGAGTTGCACAATGCCAGGTGGAGGAAGTGGGTATCTCTCCTGCCGGGGATGTTGGGGAGGGGTGTTCCGGCAGCTGGAAGTGGGTATTTCTCCTGCCAGGGATGTTGGGAGGTGCCGGCAAGAAGGAGTGGGCATCTCTCCATCTGGGTATGTTGGGGGGAGTGTCGGCAGGAGGGAGTGGGCATCCCGCCTGCCTCAGACAGTATGGAGGGGTGAGGGTTTGGAGGTGGCGGTAGCTGGGAGTGGGCATCCCTCCTGCTGACCGACTTGCGGTGGGGTGCGGGGGTTCCCTGCCACTGCCGCTCAGCTGATTCTGGCAGGAATATTCCCTTGCCGCGATCAGCTCAGCTACAACACGATTCTCTAAACGGTGTCTGTGACTTGGACGTCAGTTAGAGAATTAGGGTGGTTAGGTGTGATTAGGATTAGTACAGACACGATTCTGTTTAGGATGCCTATGTGCAATTCTCAAAAGCCACTTAGGCATCATGCTGATTCTATAATATATAGATTCTATATATAGATTCTATAATATATAGATGCACTATAGAGAATTGCGCTCAGCAGTGCTGAGCGAACCTAAGGACATAAGGACATAAGCAGTGCCTCTGCATAGTAATTCTTTATCAGTACCCCTCAATCCCTTTTTCCTTCCGGAAATCATCCAATCCTCTATCTATACCCTTCAATCCCCTTATTCTTCAGGAATTCATCCAAACCCTTCTTGAAACCCAGTAGCGTACTCTGTTGTATCACACCCTCTGGAAGCGCATTCCAGGTGTCTACCACCCTCTGGGTGAAGAAGAGCATCCTAGCATTAGTCCTGAATCTGTCCCCTCTTAACTTTTCTGAATGTCCCCTCGTTCTTGTATTTTTCAAAATTTTGAAAATCTGTCCCTCTCCACTTTCTCCATGCCCTTCATGATCTTGTAAGTCTCTATCATGTCCCCTCTAAACCTCCGCTTCTCCAAGGAAAAGAGGCCTGGATTCTCCAATCTTTCGGCATATGTTAGGTTTTCCATACCCTTTATCAGCCTCGTCGCTCTCCTCTGAACCCTCTCGAGTATCGCCATATCCTTCTTAAGGTACGGCAACCAGAATTGGACGTAATACTCCAGATGCGGGTGCACCATCGCCCGTTATAGCGGCAGGATAACTTCTGCTGTTCTGGTTGTAATACCTTTCTTGATAATACCTAGCATTCTGTTCGCCTTCTTTGAGGACGCCGCGCACTGCGCCGACGGCTGCATTGATCTGTCCACCATTACCCTTAAGTCTTTCTCAAGGCTACTCTCACCCATTACCAGCCCACCCATCGTATAGCTGTACATCGGGTTTCTGTGTCCTACATGCAAGATTTTGCATTTCTCTACATTAAACTTCATCTGCCATTTATTCGCCCACTCTCCCAGTTTGTCCAGGTCCCTTTGTAAACCTTCACAGTCCGCTTTGTTCCTAACCCCACTAAAAAGTTTTGTGTCGTCTGCAAATTTTATAACTTCGCACTTCAGCCCTGTTTCTATGTCATTTATGAAAACATTGAACAGCAGCGGTCCGAGTACGTCTATATTGTTAGATGTTCTTTACAGAATCGCCTTTTAGGCATTGCATAGACACCCTAATAACGTCTATAACGTTATATTGTGTTAGCGTTATGATGTCATTAGAATGGCAATTTTCTGCTGGTTTTTTACATTAAAATTGAATGCAGTAAAATGCTCGCACCACTATTTTATTTTATTTATTTCCCTTTTAATTATTTATATACCACTTATATCCTATGTGGGTTTTCTTTTTTTTTTTTTTAATAATATCTTTATTAGACAAAGATATAAGGCATAATAATGAACAGAACCACAAGTGCAATGGAAAAAATGAGCATAGCAAGTCTACTCACCCATACAGTAGCATGACACAAACACATTGCCATAAGAGTACACCTCAAGTATCGCTAAAACCAGTACATATGAACATAAGAATTGCTGTTGCTGGGTCAGACCAGTGGTCCATCATGCCCAGTAGTAGTCCGCTCACGTGGCGGTCATCTGGTCAAAGACCAGCGCCCTAACTGAGACTAGCCCTACCTGCGTATGTTCTGGTTCAGCAGGAACTTGTCTATCTTTGTCTTGAATCCCTGGAGGGTGTTTTCCCCTATGACAGACTCCGGAAGAGCGTTCCAGTTTTCTACCTCTCTCTGGGTGAAGAACTTCCTTATGTTCATAAGAAAGATACGAACTGAAAACGTGCCTATACTGAAGTTTTGTATGATAAACCTATTACCCTCTCACATTAGAAGCTTCTCACCACCCCATCCCTACCCTCCCCCCTCCCTCTATGGCATGAATAACTAATGTGACCATACGTCCCGTTTTTAGATCCCCTATCCCGTTGTCTCCACGCACAACTTCGGGATGCTGAAATATCCCGTTTTCAGAGACAGCGTCCCAAAACTGTGCATGGGGACAACGGGACAGGCAATCATTTCCCCTCCCTCCCTACCATTCCAAAGCCAGCCTGCCTGTCTCCCTCCCTCCAGCACTGAAGCCTACACCGATTCAAACCCCCCTCCCCCTCCTAGGCCACCGCTGCAGCCGCTCGCCGCCCACAGAAACTGAAGAAAAGGAAGGTCCAGGCGCTGGTCCACAAACCTTCTTCCTGAAGTCAATTCTGATGTCAGATAGGAAGTTCTGGGCTAGCCAGACAGCAGTTGGCTGGCCCGGAACTTCCTCTCTGATGTCAGAATTGACTTCAGGAAGAAGGTTTGTGGGCCGGCGCCTGGACCTTCCTGTCCAATTTTCAATTAATCATTAATTGGGCTTATTATCCACTTTATTTGGATGCCTAAAGTTAGATGTCCTTTACAGAATCTGCCCCTTAGTGTCTACTTTTCTTTATAGAATAGGCTTAAAATAGGTGCCTTAACCAGTGCCTATAGGAAGTTCCCTGCTACAGAATTACTCTCATATTATCTGATCAGCTCAGCTTCTATCTGTATCTCCTACATTTTACAGGGCTGAGCTATTATGTGCTAACTGTAGCATCCACCACCACCACCACCATATTCTCCTATGGGCCTTTAAGGATTGATTGAAGGCATTGCTTCTCTTGTTGAGGGGAGCCTGGATCCTTATATTAATAGTTGAAGACCATAGGCCCATTTTAGTAGACTGGTTCTCAATTGCAATATCGTTCAAGCAAAATGAGTCTAAAAAAATGTGTTACATAAATTCCAAACAAGAAGGTACTGTGTTTTCAAAATCCATCATGGAAAATACACAATGCACTGATATCCTTGAAATCCCAAATTTATTCCACAGATATTCTATGCTGAAGAACCAGTGGGAACTAATCCAAGGGGACATTAAAAGCAGTTTTCCTGGGCACCATTTATAGCAGTTGCAAGTCGTGCTTTGATTGCTTTTGTAGTCTCTTGAGACTTCCTCCAAGAGTTCAAATTACATTGATATGAATCCACTGACAATTCTTTTATCTATAAAAGTTATTATCATATGTACACTGATTCATATGCTAATTTTTACATGCTTCAATAGAACTATTCAGTACTACAATACATTTCTATTTTATTCTATACGTCATATTCAGAAAAAGTATACCCATTTTAGTTCTGATTTAAACTTGGAACAGTTAATGCATCTAATATTTGGATATAGTATATCTTCATTTAGCATACAGGAATAACAAAATCAATTTCAAAAGTTATTTTTATTTTACTTTCTCTATTTAAGTAAAACAAATGACAACTGATCATGTCTTTCCTGTCCAATCACATGGTGCTACTGTATACATAGATTATAAAAAATCATGTTCATAGCCCCTAGTTTCCTGCAACAGATTTTTTGAAAGTCATTAGTAAGAGTTTGAAAATTCTGCAGCATTATAGGGCATATTTTTACAAATTTGTCTATAGTTGCATATTAAATTATGAAGACATGTTAAAAAAAAATTTAATGGCATTTCTTATGTATCCAATTATTTCTTTTCTTGATGGGGAGGAAGGATCCTTATGATCACTGCTGGAATAGGAGGTGGGAGATAGAGAGATGGCATTAACGGCTCTGCATTATCTACTGCTTTAACAGCTAACATACAAACATGATGGCAGATGAAGGCCAAATGTCCCATCCAGTCTGCCCATCCACAATAACCATTATCTTTTCCTCTCTCTAAGAGATCCCACGTGCTATCCCACACTTTCTTGAATTCAGACACAGTCTCTGTCTCCACCATCTCTTCCAGGAGACTGTTGCATGCATCTACCTTTCTATAAAAACGTATTTCCTTAAGATTACTTCTGAGTCTATCACCTCTTAATTTCATCCTATGCCTACATAAGAACATAAGAATAGCCTTACTGGGTCAGACCAACTGTCCATCAAGTCCTGTAGCCTGTTATCACGGTGGCCAATCCAGGTCCCTAGTACCTGGCCAAAACCCAAAGAGTAGCAACATTCCATGCTACCGATCCAGGGCAAGGAGTGACTTGCCCAATGTCTTCCTCAATAACAGACTATTGACTTTTCCTCCAGGAAATTGTCCAAACCCTTCTTAAAACATTCAGTCAAAGGCTAAAATGAAACCTGATATATAGCATTGGTATCCAGATATAGACCGACGCTGAAAATCCAGTTTCAGGACCCACCTAGAAGTACCATATTCAGACCGCTTACTGGGTAATTAACCAGATAAATTTAGATTGGCCTTTCTCCTGTCCTAAGTATATCCAGATAATTATCTGGTTAGTAATTCAAACATGGCCGCTAACTGAATAACCTCCAGATCTGTCTACAGATCACCCCAGCACTGTTTGGATAACGTTGTCAGTCAGAGACAATACTCAGCAGTCTTATCCAGATAAATGCCTTTAAATATCAATCCCATATTTTCTGACCTGTTCTGTCCATATTCACTGGTGCAGATCAGTGGTATTTTAAACCCTGATCACCACAGGCAGAATTAGGCCTTGATATTCAGTGCCAGCACCTATGCAGGTACCAATACTGAATATCTAGGCTCTGTGCAGGTCTCTTGAAATGGTCAGAATACACTGGCAGAAGTGATATTCAGCCCGTTACCCAGTTAACTAGCAGGTAATGGACTATCAGATACCTTTAAAAGACCCCCCTGCAGAACCTCCCCCGGCATATACAGCAGCTCCTCCTGAACCTCCCACCCAAGATCTACTCCCCAAGATAGACCAGACCCTCTTCCCAAACCTTCCTAACACAGAACCAAGGCAGAACCCTCCCCCCCACCACACACATACACACATACACTCTCCCCCTCCCAACCAAGTAGGGTTATCATATTTGTTAAGTACAAAAGAGAATACATGACCCCACCAATGGCCCTACCCATGACCAAGGCCCACCCATGACCCCTCCCCACCCAAAGTGCTCTGCCTTGCTCCTGCCTCTCACCAGTCTTGCCCCTACCCTGCCCCACCCCCAGCGCAGGCTCTCTCTATCTCTCTCCAGCCCCTACCCATGTCTCACCTGTCCCCACATACCTCCTCGGTGCTGTAATTGCAAACTTCAGGCAGCCAACAGCTAGCAGCATTAGCAACATGATCCCGCTGCCGTCAACCTTCCCTAGAAACCTTCACACTACAGCGCCCGGCCTACAAGGGAACAGGAAGTTGCTGTAGAGCAAAGGCTTCTGGGGCAGGCTGATGGCAGTAGGATCATGTTGCTAATGCTGACAGCTGCCTAAAATCTGAAAGTGCAGCACCGAAAGAGACAGGCCGACGGGAAAGCCATATTTATTTCTGGAGTGAGGCTGGACTGGAGAGAGAGAGTCCAAAACCTGGACAACCTCCTTCCAGCCCAGGAAACTGTCTAGATAACCCAGACAGTCCTCTAAAAAGAGAACATGTCTGGGTAAATCCGTACATCTGGTAACCCTACCACTGAGGATTAGCCCCCTTCACTCTCTAGAGCAGAGGTGTCAAAGTCCCTCCTCGAGGGGACGCAATCCAGTCGGGTTTTCAGGATTTCCTCAATGAATACGCATGAGATCTATTTGCATGTACTGCTTTCATTCTATGCTAATAGATCTCATGCGTATTCATTGGGGAAATCCTGAAAAACTGACTAGATTGCAGCCCTCGAGGAGGGACTTTGACATCCCTGCTCTAGAGCCTCCACAGGTCTAGCTTTAAACTTCCCAGGCAGCTAGGGAATAATCTAGCTAGGCAGAAGCAATCTCCAGTCCATTTGAATACTAATGACCCCCATATATGTGAAAAATAGGATTGTTGCTATATACAGATGGTTGTTTTAAAATAAACCATTGAAAGGATATTAAATAAATATCAAGACAGTTGCATCTGTATTCCAAGCATAAGATCAGGATGATAACCATATTATTCAACCAATCTGTCTAACTAAAATTCTGTAACTGAAGGGATTAACATGCCTTATGTTTATAGAGTTAGGGCAGCTCTGTCACAGTCTATGTCCTAATAAACACATTCTAAGCATACATCAGCATGTTTTACTGTCATCGATGAAATGATCCTGAATAGAGCATGATGGTGGGAATGAATCCAATTTGCACTTTCATGTCAGTTTGTTAAAACAGGAAATCAAGAAAAGATGCCTCAAGAAACTAGTCATATAATGGTAAATGAAATACTTAAAAAAAATGTTTATCCAGGGAGATGCAATAAAATTAGCACATACTGGGAAACTGCTTAAATATTTTGCTTAAAAATTCAGTATTACAGGCTCATAAAAACTGCATGATATCAGCACAATGTTCAGTAATTAGAGAGCATTCCAGCATGATTAGCTTCATGTTAGATTGTGGTTGGTAGGAATGTAGGTGCAACACATGAATACGTTGACTTGACAGCTGATCATTGCGGCACCTAGAAGCCTAAAATAGGCTTAACATGGATACTTTGGGATATTTTTAGGTGTCGATAGGTACCTTGAATTTTCTTTTAAGTATACTTTTAAACTGTGTTTTGGATTAAACTTAGGCATTGGTAGGGCACCTACTAGTGCCTAAGTTAAGGTGCCATTTATAGAATAAGGGCCTTAATGTGCGGTTAGTGCCTACTTGTGTGTGCTGACCTTTGCACTACTGATTTTTTAGAAATAGTTTTGGGGAGGGAGCATGTCATGGGTAGAGAGCGGGCGGTCCTGTGTTAGCCAGCTAGCATGCACTAACCAGATAAAGCAGAGATAATGCAGGAGCACTTAGGACCCAGTTCTATAAATGTCGCTTAAAACACAGGAGCCTAGGAATGCGGCGTATAGTGCATGTCAATCTTAAGTTAGGTGCCATTTGTAGCATTGCGCCTAAAGTGAACTTATGCACCGGCAGGCACATCCTATTTATGCCAGGGTTTTCTTGGCCTAAATAAGAGCACCTAAATCTAAAAGAGGCGCTTAATTCCAAAACACATCCATGCCTACTTTCTAATAGGCGCCCTGGACTAGGCGCCAACTGATCAAGGTGCCTATCATCCAATTACTTATAATTTAAGCCAATTATGAGGAAGTCTATGAGCATCGGAGTAACGTCAGAGCATTTAGCACTCCAGGCCATGGTAGAAACCTCTACCATGGCTTAGTAAAGGAGGGGAGGTAAATTATGTGCCTAGATGAGGTGTCTAACTTTAGACGTCTTTTAAAGAATCTGTAAGTTACTGCCTCCTATATAGGAGGGGAAGGGGGTAAGTGTTCTTGCTTTAATTCTGTGCAGGTACCATGTGCTAATGGGAACATTAACACATGACCTGTACTTAATACAACAGAAAAAGCCTTTACAAATGCTACATTCAATCTGGGCTTAGAATTTCGGAAAGTCCCTCATTAACCTGCTTTCAGCCCAAATTTTACAGATTTGGCTTTTATGAAATTATTAGAATTTATTATTAAATTAGAAGTTATTATTAAATTCTTAACAACTTGTTATAAAATTACCCTTTTGATTTTCACCTAAGTTTCTCTAAAGAAACTAGCAAACCAGAATATGTACACATGCATATCCGCTTAGTTATGAGCACTGACATCAGCCATACAGCTAAAGAGAAGACACCACAATAGTAATTAAGCCTGCAGACAAGGGTGGATCAGTTGTGATGGTGAACCAAGACAAATACGTATCAGAAAATGAGAGACGACTATCTGATTCTACTTTTTAGGATTGCATTACAATCCTACTGTATCCATTAAATCAGAGCTGCTTTGGCTGAAAATAAGAACATAAGAATTGTTGCTGCTGGGTCAGATCAATGGTCCATCCTGCCCAGCAGTCCGCTCACACAGCAGCTCCAAGGTCAAGACCAGTGCTCCAAATGAATCCAGTCTCACCAGTTTAGCATGAACTTGTCCAACTTTGTCTTGAAACCCTGGAGGGTGTTTTCCCCTATAACAGACTCCAGAAGAGTGTTCCAGTTTTTTTACTACTCTCTGGATGAAGAAGAATTTCCTTATGTTTGTACGGAATTTATCCCCTTTCAGCTTTAGAGAGTGTCCTTTCAAACTCCCTACCTTGGAGAGGGTGAACAGTCTGTCTTTCTCTACTAAGTCTATTCCCTTCAGTATTTTGAATGTTTCGATCATGTCCCCTTGCAGTCTCCTCTTTTCAAGGGAGAAGAGGCCCAGTTTCTCTAATCTCTCACTATACGGCAACTCCTCCAGCCCCGTAACCATTTTAGTCACCCTTCTCTGGACCCTTTCGAGTAGTACCGTATCCTTCTTCATGTACGGCGATCAGTGCTGGATGCAGTACTCCAGGTGAGGGTGCACCATGGCCCGGTACAGTGGCATGATAACCTTCTTCGATCTGTTCGTGATCCCCTTCTTGATCATTCCTAGCATTCTGTTCGCCCTTTTCACCGCTGTAGCACATTGTGCAGATGGCTTCATGGACTTGTTGATCAGAACTCCTAAGTCCCTTTCATAACATCCAAAGAATTCCGGTTCTTGAGTGTGACTTTTCTTATAACACCAGTGATTTATATTCTAGTAGAGGTGCATAAGTGAAAAAAGATGTATATAGAGAAAAATAAGAATTCTGTGTAGGGGTCACCACCCAGGGAAAGAGTCTCAGCATCATTGTGAACAATGTATTTAAATCCTTAGCTCAGGATATTGAGGCTGTCAAAAACATAGACACATGATGGCAGATAAAGGCCAAATGGCCCATCTAGTCTGCCCATCCACAGTAACCATTATAAGGAAAGGAATGGGAAATCCTAGAAAGAATATCACAATGCCTCAGTATTGATCCACGGTGCAGTTCTGGTCATCCTATCTCAAGAAAGATATTATTAGAAAAGACACAAAGCAATAAAGGGATGGAACACTTACCCTATGGAGAAAGATTAGAGATCTTCATTTGGGAGAAGAGATGGCTGAGAAGAGATATGACTAAGGCCTATAATTAATATGTGGAATTTGTTGCCAGAAGATGCGTTGAAAGTATTTAGCATAGCTGGGTCTACAAAGGTAAGTTCCTAGAGGAAAGGTCAATAACAAGGTACAAAGGAAAGTCACTGCTTATCCCTGGATGCAACAGAAATGTTTAATGGAGCTGAAGGTAGAAAAGATTGATTCTTTTTGATCTCTCTTGTTACTTTTGACCTGGCTTGACCATTGTTTGGAAACAGGATGCTGGGCATGATGATCTCTTGTTTTGGCCCAATAGAACTTATCCTATATGCTTATGAGTTTATATGTTTTACCAAATTAAGAAAGAGAAGAGCAGAATAAGGGGGGGGGGGGTTGTTAGCCTACTGCAGTTGCAGCTATGCCCTCTAGAAGCAGGGGGGCCTATTGAGCCCATTACAGGGTACACTGCTTACATATTTTAAGTAAACTGCTCTCACTGAATGTGGGGCAGAACAATCACCCTTCTTTTTTTATCTAACCCATATCATTCTATTCTGTCTATATACAGTATTCCACTTCTGTGTAAACCTTATGCTGTCTATTAAGATGTTTTAATGTGTATTGTGTTGACATTGTAATGTAGTGCGGCTATTACAAAGAATTACCATGTGAGCACTTATCAACACCTATTTTGTAGGCAGTAAGAGCCCTTATGCTATTCCTGTGTGAACCAGTTAGCACAAAGTAATGTAACTACACTAACTGAGTAGCATAGGAACACCCACTCTCCAGCTTCAGATATGTCCCTTCCAACAAAAATTTAAAAAATATTTTTAGCACGTTGTTATTGTGTGCAAATTTGGAACTTACGACAGGATGCCTAAGCTTTGCACACTAGCATTTAGCTTAATAAAAAGGCCCTTAAATGAATAAATGTATGCTATACAAAAAACCAAGGGAAAATTACAAATAATCTTGCAAAAAAAAAACCCAAACCAAAGATACATTTATTTATAGCTTTAAAAAAAAGCCATGATTTCTTCATCCTCTTGGGCAGTGAACACTGTCCCTCTAATATCCCTAGCCTCAGCTGACCTGAGGAGTAGAAGACCCATACTGACCTGATGCACTTATCACCTGAGTCACTGGGTCTGACTGCCCACCTTCTTCCTAACATTCCAATTCCCAGAGTCCTTTGCTTCCTTAGAGTGAGTTCCCATCTTGATACCTCCCTTATCCAAGAGATTTCCTAGCATACTCTATAGTATATTTGTTGTCCATAATATAGATTCTTTCGCAGTTCTCTAGTGAAAACTTCACCTAACGTGAACTGAAAAGTATGAAACAATTTCATAGATGCATTTCTAGTCTGATCTGTTGTCATACCCCGATTCAAACCCAGATTGTAAAAGCATAGATCAAAGTCACAGTGGAATGCAGAGTGTTCAATCTTCCTTGGAAACTATAAAGCAAAGTCTCTAGATCCTACCTGCTGAATAGAAATTATAGCCTTGAGTGTCCATCATCTGAATACAGGTTAAGTGAGGAGTCAGAATGTCACTGTTAGTGCCGTGAGGAGCAGCAAAGTGAATTTCCTTTCCTGATGCCATCTCTCCAGCATTCCTTTAGATAATGTACTTTAGCGTTCTTTCTGCAGCGCTATTAACTAGTCATTTTCACTTTGCTGCTGGCACTGTAGAAACACTTTTAGCTGTGTTTAATTCCCATTTTTCTTCCAAACCACCTACTGGAAATAATAAGCCTACTTATGCAGTAAGCATACTGCACAATTATTTTGAGAAATGTCTGTCTATGGGGAAAAGGAGGGGTGGGCTGTGCACTGGAGTCATATCAGCAAAAATTATTTTTAACTTAAAGTGAAGAATCCACATGGCTCTGAATATGGAAATAAAATACTTACACTCACCATCTGTCTGTGCTTTAGGACTGAAGAAAATGCTTTAACTATTTTTGTTTTCATCTTTATAGGGAATGACACAATAAAAAAAATAGTTTAGTGTACAAACACAGAGGACCTAATATATCTTCAGAATCCTGCATTTTACAGATTAGGCAATTACATCTTCAAAATTAAATATCTTTTATACATTTTTGCCTCTAAGGGCTCCTTTTACAAAGCCATGGTAGAGATTCTTGTGCAGCATAAGAACATAAGAATTGCCGCTGCTGGGTCAGACCAGTGGTCCATCGTGCCCGGCAGTCTGTTCATGCGGCGGCCCTTAGGTCAAAGACCAGTGCCCCAACTGAGTCTAGCCTTACCTGCGTACGTTCTGGTTCAGCAGGAACTTGTCTCTAACTTTGTCTTGAATCCCTGGAGGGTGCTTTCCCCTATAACAGCCTCTGAAAGAGCGTTCCAGTTTCTACCACTCTCTGGGAGAAGAAGAACTTCCTTATTTTTGTACGGAATCTATCCCCTTTTAACTTTAGCGAGTGCCCTCTCATTCTCTTCACCTTGGAGAGGATGAACAATCTCTCTTTCTCTACTAAGTCTATTCCCTTCATTATCTCAAATGTTTTGATCATGTCCTCTCTCAGTCTCCTCTTTTCAAGAGAGAAGAGGCCCAGTTTCTCTAGTCTTTCCTTGTACGGCAACTCCTCCAGTCCCATAACCATTTTTGTTGCTCTTCTCTGAACCCTTTTGAGTAGTACTATGTCCTTTTTCATGTACGGCGATCAGTGTTGGACGCAGTATTCCAGGTGGGGGCGCACCAAGGCCTGGTACAGCGGCCTGATAATCTCCTCCGATCTGTTTGTGATCCCCTTCTTAATCATTCCTAGCATTCTGTTCACCTTAACAAAGCCCTTTCAATTATAGGTTTCCTCGTATTTGCAGCACTGGGAATCACTACCGCACCTAAATGGATATGCACTGAACTTCATGGTCCCAGTGTTGAGATTGTGTAAAAGGAGTCCTAAGTATCTCTATAGTTCTGAGTAGGGATGTGTCCAGAGAAATCATTTTCAACTCATATTTAATTTAATTTAATCTAAAAGCACATTTATATTTTGGATTTTTTTTTCCCAGATATTTTTGGCTTCTTTGACAATTATTTAAAGCATATTTAAAGCATATTGTTTATGCATGCATATTGATGTTCCATATATTAATTCAAAAGATAATGCACATTAAATTTTGTGCACTTGATGCAATATACTGTATATGAAGTTGCCAGTCCTCCTTAACAACACTCCCTCAGAGGGCCACTTTAGAAGCCTGGGCCCTGGAATTCTTAGCAGAGAAGCAGTGATGTACTCAGGGCAGTGAAAACCACATTCAAGCCAGGTAGGCTCAGAGAAGAAAGGAACTGACCTCCAGAGCAAGCAGTCACTACTTATGGTAGAGTACAGAACTGCCCAATGTCCCTGTTTGAACACAGGATCTCTGGATCTCAATGATTTGGCAGGAGCCAAGCCTCTCACCTTTTCGTTACAAATGCATTTAACATTATATCCTGTGTACAATGAAAACACTCTGATCTGGTATAAACCAGATCCCTTTTATTTATTTTTTTTGCATTGAACTTCATAGGCCCAATATTGAGACTGCAGGAAGCAGTCTGGCTACCTCCCATAGTCTGTGGTCCTGGATATTCAATGCCGGCCACTAGCATTGAATATCCAGGTCAAAGTTCGCCACCTTGGACTTAGTTGGCCAAGCCAATATTCAGTGGCTGGCCAGCTATGACAAAATGGTGAAAGTCAGACCTACTTTTTAGGCAGGTCTATCTAGCTGCTAGGCTTAGTTGGCCAACCACTCAATGTTGGTGATGATCAGCTATGTCATATTACTGTTTAGAAGATAGTTACTGTTTAGAAGTGGGCGTCTCCTGACGCACCATATCCAGCGAAACAAGGATGCACTTTTTCTCTTGTTGAGATTTTCTAATACAATGTTTGAGAAACCTGGGAAGTTGCTCTTTGGATTACAGTCGTCGGCTGAACTGCTTTGATGAAACTACACACTATATAGACATAATTTCAGAAAATTCTTACAGATCGCCTCTGCACTAAATCTCCTTCATTCTATAACAGGTCACCTGAATGTAAACTTTGTTTGCATGCTCAGATTTATAGAATACTACAGTGTAGGTTTGTAGCTGTACACTTTGAAGGCCATTTTCAATAGTGCATTGAAATCCAACTTTGGGCATCTCCTAAAAGACGTCTAAAAGTTGGGATGGAGAAACGTCCATGTTTGAAATCACTAGATGCCCAATTTTTTTTTTTTTCTAAAATGACTTATTTAGACGTCCTGATCCTTAAAACATCTCATTTTTTTGGCCATTTTCAAAAATAAAAAATCCAAATCAAACCTATTTGGATGTGGGAGGGACCAGCATATTAATGGACTGGTCACACAGACATGCAAACAGGGCAATGAAGTACCTTAGGGGACACTGCTATGAACGTCACATCAAGAATGCCAGGTACATATTTCACCAGAATCCCGTTTTAGTGTATGGCAGATATGTTAAACTCTGGCCTGCAGGGTAGTAAAATTTGGCCCGCCAAACAAATCCTACCGTCACTGAGATGTGGCCTGCCATTCCTTCCCTCCCTCCATCAGGTGCAGCACAGCTCCGCCAATGTTAAAAGGAGCCATGTCGAAATCGGAGCCCTGCCACTGCCGTAGCACTTTCCCTATGCCATGCTCCTGTACGTCAGAGGAGGGGCGGGCCAGTGGCAAAGGGAACGTGCGGTGGTGGTGGCAGGGCTCCGATTTTGACACAGCTCCTTTTAACATTGGCGGAGCTGCGCTGCACCTGATGGCTGCACCTGGAGATGGTTGTGCACTGTTTTCTTTTCTTCAAACTTATTTTTTTAAAGTCGCCAGCTTCAAAGCTTCCCTTCTCTGGCATCCTGCCTTCTCTGACGCAACTTCCATAGAAGTGTGGATTATTGATTTGTATTGTGTGAATGATACTTTTGGACCATGTGGTCAGATGATATATTATTTATAAAGAATAGACAGGAACTTTTGTTCATCAAGGACTGTGACACTGAGTTACTCGTTTTACAAATCTGAATTATGGCATATGAATCTACAGTCTTACAGATGAACGATGAGCTTTGCTTAAAATACACATCCCTGTTTTGACGTGGTTAGTAAACAAGTGGAAGAATGGTGGGAATGAACTGTTAAAAGTTTCTGATGCACATTGACTTCAGCAGACCAATTCACGGTTATGGTTTCACTAAGTGTTTTGTGATTACAATATGTCAGATTTGAAATGTGTATCCTGCCAAAGCTGGTGTTAGACAGCAGGTGTGAACTAAGTCCTAAAAGAGAGAGGAAGTCTTTTTTATTTATTTTGTTTACATCACAGAGCTGGCTTGGGGTTGGAGAGGTTGTAACCCTATACTTCTACTAAGACTAAGGGGTCCTTTTATTAAGGTACGCATTTAGCATGCGCTAAATCGGTTAGTGTACCTTAATAAAAGGACCTAAGTATCTTAATAAAAAATTTGGCCCACGACTTAGCCTATTTTTTAGATTTCGGCCCCTTATGTGATTGAGTAAGACACCCCTGGTGTATGGTGAGCCTTCCATAACTCCCTCCAAACCCCCACCATAAATGTAGTGGTTAGAGTGGGATATGGGCCTGGATCGCCCTCTCCATGGTTCACTACACCGACCACCATGCTACTCCAGACACCTGCTTGCTGCTCTATAAGGATGTCCCATAATATCTGTATCTGTCATAGAGACTGGTATGCACTGTTTCTTTCACATCTTAGGAATGTGGGGGGCCATGCTTTAATCCCTCCAGTGATCTTCTGATAAGTTTGGGTACCTTTAGGCACTTAGAAAACAGGTATAACTCCAAACATCCAAATGGCGCCCTGGATGTCTTATAAAAAGGTTTGATTATTTCTGCAAGATGTCCAAGTGCTAAGCCTGCCCAATAAACATCTATTGTGTAATAGATCTATCAGATCTATTACACATCCTCTGAACTTGAACTGCAAGATGTCTAAAAATTTAGTTTCGAATATTGACACTTGAACAGTTTTTGGACATCTTTATTTTTTGAAAATGAGCACTTTACTCACATAAATCACAGCAGTATGCTCAGTGCCATTCTATAATTTGCACATGCATATGGCTTAGAACAGACTTGTCCAGCGCAGGGCAGGATTAACTCGTCGAGGGCCCCTAGGCACACAAGTACACTGGACCCCCTGCCCTGCCCCACCCCACCATGTGACCAGGCGGAAACAGGAAGCTGCATCAGAGGGAAGCTTTGGGCAAGCAGCATCGCTTGCACAATTACAGTTATCATTGCCTTTCTTACCCGCGTTGCTTGCTTGTCTTACTTTCCATCGATGGGGAGGGATGCATTGCCGATTGGGGTGGGGTCCGCGTTGCCAATTGGGGTGGTGCCTGCATTGCCAATCGATGCTGGAGGGGCTCAGCGCCGTTTGGAAAAAACCTACATTGGGCCCCCCTGACCATTTCGGGCCCTAGGCACATGCCTACTTGGCCTATTGGTTAATCCTGCCCTGGTCCAGCGTATAGCCCAGGGACCAGAACATTGCCCTCCAAGTACTTTTTTCTGGCTCTTGGAAGCTTATAGCAAGATTCCTGCTTCCCTGCTATGACTCAGATCTCTAAGTTTGAGCCATGCAGTGCAGGAAGTTCAAATTGGTCTCACAGTTTCATGTCTCGCGAGATTTGAAACCATGAGACCAGCCTTAACTTCCAGCACCAGGTACTCAGTCTTGCAGAGATCCAAGTCATGGTAGGGAAGCAGGAAGCTCATTGTTTGTTCTGCAGCTGAATCCAGGTAAGAGGAAGGAGACTGAGGATTACATGAGAGAGAGAGCATGTAGTCTGGTGAAGACTAAGGGTAGATGAGAGAGAGAAAGAGAAAGACTAGCTGGGAGGGGAAGACATATTGTTATATTTTGCCACTATTTGACAAAACATGTGGCAAAATATAACGGTGCATGTTTTGACCCTCCGAATGTTACAAAATATAAAATGTGGCTCCTGATAGAAAAAGGTTGGACAAGCCTGGCTTAGAATGTAAATGCAAGGTGACATTCACAAGGTGGGGAGCATGGATTGGTCCTAGTCAGGACTAATGAATGAGCATCCTTAGTTCTAGGCTACACTGTTACCTCCAACAGTAGATAATAAAAAGGTGTTTTTCTCTTTGACTCATCTTACAAAACTGTAGGATGTGTACCACTGGTTTCTTTGACTGAACATTTCAGCAACAGAAGAATGAATTAGAATGCAATGATAAGTCAAAGAAAAAAGTACCAGGCCCAGATGCTCAAAGTGATTTTTCTTTATCGGGCGATACTCAGCACAATAGCATGCAAATTATATACATGCTATTCGTGCAGAGCAGCCCCAGTAAAAGAGGGAGGAACGGTGCCTGGCAATTGCTCAGAACAGCAGTCACTAGGTACAGCTCCTTCTCCTGCCTACAGCTGCCTTTCTCCTTCACTCTGCCCATTTGATGGAGCTACCAGAGCTGCAATCAGTGAGCCGGTAGAGAAGAGAGCGGCAGCTGCCAGCTGAAGACATGGCACTGTGGTTCAAATAGCAGGGAATGGCAGATCTTTCTAAGCCTGGATTGTGTAGGAAACAATTTGTTGGTAGGTGCAAACAAAAGAAAATATAGACATTTTTATATGTAAGAAGGTATGTAGCCAGCACATGGCTAGTAAATATGAATGAGCAATGAGGGTGAAAAAGAAAAAAAATATATGTGAGTCCTTGCTAGGCCATTAATAGAACTCAAGTAATAAAAGTTGAATTAATTATAAGATCTTGTAATATAACTGAAATCTACAGAGGCAGAAATCTAAAACTTTGCTTTTCAACTAAAAGATTTATTGTCCCCCCCCCCTTAGCTCTGGATATGTTAGCTGAGCCCCAAGTTTTCTCTCTTTGTTATTTCTCACTTCCTCTTTTGCTCTCATAATGTTTTATTTCTTAATGTATTTAGTTAGATTTTAGAGTTAACAGCCTTGCTTATTTGATATTTCCTTCTTATAACAGTTACATGGGATTTTATCATGTGTGGTGTGTATGCCTGAGGCCCCAGAATGAGTGCTTATGTGGGTGTGGGTTTGGAAATGTTATGTGCAGCATTCAAATAAGGATTGTGTTAAAAATATATGCTTTGTTATTCCTGCTGTTCTCATATTTTAGAATGGTAAAATAGTTTTACAAAGGCTCTTCTAATCTTTGCTACACAGACATGACTTCTGATTTCCTGTAAGTAGCCTTGTTTTCTGTGCTGTAGGCATAGCTAGAAAAGGCAGGATTAATCTTTATTCTTGATTTTGAATTTCAGAATATAGATTTGCTTTTCAAACTATATTGTGATCTTTTATTCTCTATTGGGTTGTTGCATAATCAAACATTTACTTTTTTTAATGAGTTAAGCAAGAAACTGCTGTTATTTAAATCATAAAATAATTGTATCATATAGAGCAAACTGTAAAGAATGCCTTATATGGAATGGAAATGTTTTTGACCATTTGTGTGAAGCTTAGGAAATGATATCACATAGCCATTTGACTTAATATATAGGAAAATGAAACTGGAATAGGTTGAGAACTCTGTACAGATAGTTATATGGTTTGAAACTTTCTGTGAGCATCCTCCTTTGAACAATTATATTACTATTGGATTTTTATTGAAAAGCTGCATTTGTAATTAGTTGGCTTTTGATAGATATTGAATATTTTTGATTGAAAAATTATATACTTGTACAAACTCTTGATTTGGGGTATCTTTGTTGGACAGGGGCTGCAGCCTCCCTTGCTCATGGCTCATCTGATTTGCAGCTTTCCCTGCCATCTCTGGTGCTGCAATTAGCTGATTCTGCTCTTATTTAAAGAAGGGTACAGCTGTTGTGCGTCTGTGTTATATGAGTACACAAAACATGCAGAACTGCGCCCCCCCAAAAAATAATTCCATCCGCAACTAAGCCAGCAGCCCCTGCTCTCCTTGTTGGCCCTAAATGTTTGTTTGCTTCTTAATGGGCGCTGCTGTTGTGTGTGTGTTATGTGTCTCACACAACACAGGCACAACATGTGTTGTGTGCCTCACACAACACAAGCACAACTCCAGAAGTGCCTGAAAATTATGCATCATATGGAGAGCATATTTAAATACTTATGAGGAATGGTAGCAGCCCCCTGAGAACCCTTTTGAACATTGGTAGGAGAGCTTTCCATGGCAGTAAATCTTCTTTAATGAGTATTACTGCCAAAGTTTTTGAGCATCAGGGTCTCAGTAAGAATATTTTATTTTAAACATCAGACACAATATTTAAAACTTTACTGTTTATGAGATCCAAGATGGTGTCATGTTGCGAAGCTACAAAATCGGCTTTTCTGAACCTCTGTGGTGTTGAATGCGTCATTTCTCTTCCCAGGAAAATGGGTTAGAGAAAGGGAACAGTGAATGTCTAAGTCCCGGCAGTTAGCCAAGTACCCCCAATGAAGCAAACCACCATAGAGGATTATAGAAATCTGACTAACCCCACGTCAGATGTCTCTTCTGTTCAAGCGCCACGCATGCAATGTGTACATGTTAGCCGCACTAGTGGTAAAATAAGAACATAAGAAGTTGCCTCCACTGGGTCAGACCAGAGGTCCATCGCGCCCAGCGGTCCACTCCCGCGGCGGCCCATCAGGTCCATGACCTGTGAAGTGGTTTCTGACTAATCCTATAACCTACCTCTGCTTCTATCTGTACCCCTCAATCCCTTTTTCTTTTAGGAACCTATCTAGACCCTCCTTGAACCCCTGTAGCGTGCTCTGGCCTATCACAGCCTCCGGGAGCGCGTTCCATGTGTCCACCAGCCTCTGAGTGAAAAAGAACTTCCTAGCATTTGTTCTAAATCTATCCTTTTTCAATTTCTCCGAGTGCCCCCTTGTACTTGTGGCTCCCCACAGCCTGAAGAATTTGTCCCTATCTACCTTCTCTATGCCCTTCATGATTTTGAAGGTTTCTATCATGTCTCCTCTAAATCTCCGCTTTTCCAGGGAGAATAGCCCCAGCATTTCCAATCTGTCAGCGTATGATAAGTTTTCCATACCTTTTATCAGTTTTGTCGCTCTTCTCTGGACTCCCTCAAGTACCGCCATGTCCTTTTTGAGGTACGGCGACCAGTACTGGACACAGTACTCCAGATGTGGGCGCACCATCGCCCGATATAGCGGCAAAATGACTTCCTTCGTCCTGGTCGTGATACCCTTTTTGATGATACCCAACATTTTGTTCACTTTCTTTGAGGCTGTCGCACACTGTGCTGACGCTTTCAATGTTGTGTCCACCATCACCCCCAGGTCTCTTTCAAGTTTGCTCACCCCCAGCAACGATCCCCCATTTTATAGTTGAATATAGGGTTCTTTTTCCTTACATGCATGACTTTGCATTTCTCAGTGTTAAAACTCATTTGCCATTTTCTTGCCCAGTCTTCTAATCTCGTTAAGTCCCTTTGCAGGTCTTCACAGTCTTCCTTGGTTCTAACCCTGCTGTAGAGTTTGGTGTCGTCCGCAAATTTAATGACCTCACAGTTCGTCCCTGTCTCCAAGTCGTTAATAAATATGTTGAACAGGAGCGGTCCCAGCACCGACCCCTGTGGGACTCCACTCGTGACCCATTGCCATTCTGAGTAATGGCCCTTTACTCCAACCCTTTGTTTCCTGCCTGCCAGCCAGTGTTTAATCCATCGGTGGATATCTCCTTGCACCCCGTGGTTCCACAGCTTTTTGAGCAGCCGTTCGTGGGGTACCTTGTCGAAGGCTTTTTGGAAGTCAAGGTAAATGATGTCAATGGATTCCCCTTTATCCATCTGGCTGTTTATTCCCTCAAAGAAGTACAGCAAGTTCGTGAGGCATGACCTTCCCTTGCAGAAGCCGTGCTGGCTTGCCTTCAGCTGCCCATTGTTTTCTATGTGGCCGCAGATGGTGTCCTTAATCAGTGCTTCCATCATCTTTCCCGGAACCGAGGTCAAACTCACCGGCCTGTAGTTTCTCGGGTCACCCCTTGATCCTTTCTTGAAGATGGGCGTGACATTTGCTATTTTCCAGTCCTCTGGGATCTCCCCTGTTTTTAAGGAAAGGTTACATATTTTGCGAAAAGTTTCCGCTATTTCATTTCTCAACTCTTTTAGTACCCTTGGGTGGATGCCGTCTGGACCTGGTGATTTGTCGCTCTTTAGTCTGTCTATCTTGTTGAGTCCTGAGAACAGAACGGCACCTTGCAACCCGGAAGGAGTATCTTTGAAGTAGAGCAGCAGCAAGGGAGTATGGCGGGAACTCAAACTTCTTTACAGCTGTCCAGGAACTTCTCCCTGATAGAATTCTTTCTCTCACAGCAAGGATTGGTGGTGAGAGTATCTACTCCACAGACTTTGTATCCAGCTGAAACTGTGAGTGGGGCTTGTGGGGGGAAAGACCCTTCTGAGAGTTCTGCAGGTGTGAAAGTTAAACCAACTGTTATAACCTTAGAGGTACTTTGGGAGGCTATGCAGGACTTAAACTCTTCTTTTTTTATAGAAGAGTGGGTAGAATGGAAGGTGAAATGAAAAATTTTTCTGAACAAATGGCTTCTCAGTCCCCGAACTTTGTGCAGAAATTGGAGAAAGTAACAACTTTGGAACAGAAAGTGGAGTTTCAAGTTTAATGATAATTTGATATATCACCTATCGTAATACTAAGCGATTATACAAATGTTATAAAATCAGGGGATACATGTCAACAAAATTGCATGGAGACAGAGACAAAACAGACTGACATGGTACAAAAGGACTGGGGGTGAACTACAATGAAATATAGAAAAGAAGAGAGTACGATAAAGGATAGGACAACAGGAAGGGAAGGGTTTCATTCAGGCTGTCTTTATCAAATCAAAAAGAATAATCTGAGAATGAAGGAGCTGGCATCTATGTTCAAAGGCATCTCTATACAGAAGACTATTTAGTGCTCCTTTAAATTTATCTAAGCTTGCTTCCTCCCTAATGTAAGGGGATAAAGATTTCCAGATGATGGGAGCAGTAACAGCGAAGGAGGTCGTTCGGCGAATGCCAAACGTCTTAAGAGTGGGCATGAAAAGTAGGTTTTGAGAAGATGATCTGAGAATTCTGACTGGAGTGTGGAGAATGAGTAGCTTGTGAATGAAAGCACGTACTCTGGATGTAAGTGTTTTAAACGTATGTAGCGTGATTTTAAAGGTGGAGGATGTTAAGAACCTAGGAGTAGCTATGGTGAAAGATAACATTTCAACTCAGCAAAAGATTGAATATCTGGAGAATCAGTTGAGGAGGAATAGCTTGAGATTTTTGAATTTTCCCAAATACCCTTTAATATCAACAGTAGACTTGGTTAGATGCTATTAGGTCCTTAAAATACTGGAGGAGGCCCTTCCACCGATTATGATGGGTCATTATGCTTTTAGAAATAAGGAGGGAGGGGCAGGGACGTCAAGAAGAACTGATGTGATGGTAAACTGATGTGATGGTAAACTGATTTCCTAGAATCATCTCTTGAAATATTAACCCAGAGACTGACTCTAATTGTAACATTTGCTCTGGAGCTGGATCGCAATAATGTTCTACGTTTATACTTCCACAACATTAATCAGCAGTTTATGGGATCAAACATTTGGATATTTCCTGATTTACCTAGAGACACAAAAGAGGCGCCAGTCAGTCTTGGCTTATAGACCAAGAGTGATTGCTTTGGGAGACAATTTTGTATTGAAATTTTCCTGTATATGTATAGTATTATTTAAGGGTATAACTTTTACTTTTTCAACTCCAAAACAGCTATTGGATTTTCTTTTGGCTAAAGCAGAGATTAAGGTAACTGTGTAACCCTCCAATAGGAGTTACTGGAGCAGCTGAGAAAATGATGTGAGGAAAGCTTCCAGGGAAGTAAATTTATATTTCCTTATAGTTTATTTCTAAGCATTTTGGATCTTATTTCCAATGTATTGTGGTTTTTTTTGGAAAGGGTGTTTTCCTGATTTTTCTTTATTTCCTTTCGTAATGTTACTGTAATTTCATTAACATTGATGTAATGAAGTGATTTCAAAACTGAAATGTTAATTTAAAAAAACATAAAACTTTTCCGTTTATTCAGTTCCATCGTTTGGATAGCAAATAGCACTAAAGACATGTGGCAAGCAGCAACCTTGGCTGGCTCTAGGATAATATTTAGCTGCTACCCATATAGTTATGCAATTTAAGTTAGAACAGTCTTTTCTTGGCCTAAATTTATCCACATAACTAGAAGTTGGGATCTGCTGAATATCACCGATTATCTGTAGAGTTAGGTAAAATGCTCAGACTCTTTACCCTTCCTCCATCTGAATAGTACCGAGGCAGTCTGTAAAAACATTCTGTGGCCCTATCCAGAAAGTGCAGCTGGAGTTTGGCAATATTGATAGATATGGTATTTATCCATATAGCAGTTGCTGCTACAGAGATAAACATTCTGGAATATCCAGCCCTACATTGTGAAATGTGCATATCATTCAGTAAAATGTGACTGCCTAATTTTACAATCTACTTATTAGGTAGCATCTGAAGGCTGAAATGGAATCACAGGATTATAGGCATAAACAAATTTCAATATCAAAAACAATGTTTTAGCTTTGACCTACTACGCATGAAAAATAGTTCTCATTCACCATCTGTTTTAATGTCCAGAGACAGATCCACCTACACAAAGCAAATATAGGTCACTCTGTACCATATGTTTTCAAATGAACTGCATTCACATTGAAGAAAAGGAAAAGACCATGAGGGGAACAAGCCAAAATAGGTTTAAAACTTATTTAATTATTTATGTATTTCATGAAATAAACCGAGAACAAGGAATTAATTCACTGCTGGACATTTGAACACCAGGAAGTAAAGGGTAGCTCAATATTCTTTGAAGCTCATTTTCAAAAAAGAAAGACATCCAAAAAATGGCATGTGGTTGGTTGGTGGTCATCCCAGCCCCTTCAGGCAATTTTGGGTTCAGCAGGGTCCCTTTTCTTCCTGCTACCTACCCAAAGGTGTATGCCGAGCTTCAGTTCTTTTAAGCCATCTGGACACCTTGGAGTAACCATGCTATATCAGTGTACAGGTCCCCGTGGACCTTCCCACCATCAGTTACTCTGGCCATTGAGGGCTTACTGGGAGTTAGGCTCACACCAGCATTCCTCCTCCCAAGGGTCACCCCTGAGTCCTGGTTTCCCAAGACTCAACAATAGCCTATTTTTATCTGGGGAGCCTTGAATAGGGTCTCCCCTCTTCTTTAGGGCGAATGGATTTTAGTCCAGTCCAACACCCCTTAGAGTCCTGAAACAAGGAAGAGGGGACATCTTTTCCCAGTCCTGATGGTCTCTTACAGAGCTTCAGAGTCCTTTTATCGCTGCAGTAAGCACATATGCAAATTAGTTCCTTCAGATGCAGATCAGTTCACTTTCTCCTTCTGGGATTTTTTTTATCAATAGTCGCCTGACCAAGGTGTCCCCATCTAGAAGGATAGGGGATATCTGGGTCCTGCCACCACCCTCCTAGTCTTTCTGTACTGTCTAGAACCTCCCCCTGCAGGACTACAATTCCCCCTGTCATATCCCTTTTCCAAGGGGCTACCCTGCAAGTGGACAATGAGACCCCTGATTCTTATGTTCCTGGGATAGGATGTATACCCCATCATACAGCATAAACCGGCACTTGGAAGTTTTAATCGTCAAAATATCCAAGTGCCGATTTTCGATACGTCTTGTTAGTCCTTTTGTCTGCAGTGTGTATAAAGTTCAAGGAGGCATGTTATGGGTGGAATTTGGGTGTGCTCAGTGCTTGGATGTCTTGCGGCTATAATCAAACATTTCCCAAGATGTCCAGGTCATAATTTAAACATCCGGAGCCAGACATGTTTTTGAAACGTCTTAGTACCAAAAAGGTACCCAAACTGACCAGATGACCACTGGATGGATTAAGTCATGACCCCTACAAGTGGTTACTGACCTCTTCCTACCCCCAAAGACCTCTAGAACAGCAGCACCTGAGATAGGTAATCCTAAAAGAGCAGCATGCAGGTATCTGGAGTAGCCTGGTGGTCAGTGTAGTGAACCATAGAGATGGGGACCCAGGCCCATATCCCACTCTAACCATTACATTTATGGTGGAAAGTGTGAGCCCACCAAAACTCATCAAAATCCAACAGTACTGCCATATAGGTGACACCTGCAGCCATAAGTGCTATTGGGGTAGTAGAAAGGTAGGTATAGTAGGTTTTAGGGAGGGGATTGGAGGGAATCTCATACATTATAAAGAGGTTATGGTGAACTGTATATCTGGCACCCTTTATGTGAAGTTCACAGCAGTGTCTCCTAAGGTGCCTCACTGCCCTGTTGGCATTTTTCTATAGCCAGTCCATCAAGATGCAGGTCCTTCCCACGTCCAAATGGGCTTGATTTGTATATTTTTCACTTAGATGTTTTTGTATTTGAAAATGGCCATAAAAAGTTTCAAACATAGAAACATGATAGCAGAAAAAGGCCAAATGGCCCATCCAGTCTGCCCATCTACAGCATCCACTATCTCCTCTTCACCTAAGCGATCCCACATGCCTGTCCCACACTTTCTGGAATTCAGATATAGTCTTTTACTCTATCACCTCTACCGGGGGACTATTCTATGCATCTATCACCCTTTCTATAAAAAAGTATTTCCTTAGATTACTCTTGAGCCTATTACCTCTTCATCCTATTCCCTCTCATTCCAGAGCTACCTTTCAAATGAAAGAGACTTGCTTCATGTGCTTATGTCATGTAGGTATTTAAACGTCTCTATCATATCTCTCCTCTCCTGATTTTCCTCCCCATACGCCTTATGATGAAGACCACCAACCATTTTAGTAGCCTTCCTCTAGATCTGCTCCATCTTATTTATATCTTCATGAAGATGTGGTCTCCAGAATTATACACAATATTCTAAATGAGGTCTCACCAGAGTCTTAAAGAGGGACATCAATGCCTCCTTCACATACTGGCCATATCTCTCCCTATGCATCCTAACATCTTTCTAGCTTTTGCCATCGCCTTGTCAACCTGTTTGGCTACTTTAAGATCATCACATAGTATCACACCACAGACCCGCTCCTCTTTTGTGCACAAAAGTTCTTCACCCCCTAAACTGTAATGTTCCCTCGGGTTCTTTCAGTCTTAATGCATGACCCTACATTTGTTAGCATTAGATCTTAAGGGCCAAGATGTCTAAATAGGTCATTTTTGAAAAAACTTTTTGGCGTCTAGCAGTTTTGAAAATGGGCGCTTTCCCGCACTGGCTTTTGGACATCTTGTGGGAAACATCTAAAGTTAGACTTAGACGCCCTATCAAAAATGTCCCTTTGTATCACAAAGGAATATTTGACCATTATTTACTGTTTCTAAAAATAGGTCCCTTTACCCTCACAATGCCCCACTCTTGGCATGCACACAAACAAACAACAAAGAAAGAAATTGAAAGCACACTGGCAGCTGATCCAGGTAATATTTTCCATTATTAGGAGTCTCTCTCTCTCTGCATCTGCACACAAATTGAGATTCACTCTCCTCCCCTACATATGTAGGTTTTGGTGCATGAGCCACCTAAAAAGATATTAGCAAGTGGGAAAAGCATGGAGAGCATTATTCAGGGAATTCTTTCCAAACCCTCTGCACACACCTGTGTGTTTATATGCACACATGTGCATCCACTTTTGTTTGCATGTGTATATGTGTCCTGCATATATGTGTGTAGTTGGGGTAAGAAAGGATGAGACATTGCAGCCAATTTATAAAACCTTTCCCATTTTATTTTATTTTCTCAAGCAGACATGCATATTAAGACTCTTTTTACCAAGGTGTGCTAACAAATTTTGCACATGCTAACAATTAGTGTGCACTAAATACCACACAGCTTATTGTATGCCAATGGGCTGAAAGGCACTTTAACACACTCTAATTCATTATTATTATTATTATTATTATTATTATTAATAATAATAGCTTTATTTATATCCGGTCATACCCATCTATTAGCATACCTTAGCAAAAAAGACCCCTTAGTTTGCTGTCTTAAGTACTGGATGGATTACTTTATTTTCCAAATTAAATATCAGTTTTACTATATCAATGTATTAAGCTAAACATTTAAATTGTCTCAGTGCTTGGTAGCAGCAAAATGTTTAGCTCTTAGGGGACTGAATATATTGTTTAGTTTCCAGTATCTGAAAATGCAAAATACCTCTTCTTTGGTTATTTAACATCAAGATATTTCTCAATGTTGGATTTAACCTATACATATATGCTTTTTTATGCAAACATTCATGATCTCATGCTCAGAAAAATGAGTCTCTCACAATAGAAGTCTCCATGTCATCTTCTCACTAGCAACAAAATCTTGGCAGGAATGATTGTTGCTTGAAGAACTAAATGTTCAGTGAACTGGCATAAAGTTTCAGTCTTTCTCCTCAGACTGACTGTTTTTTCCCCCTGCAGCATGTACCACCTGGCTTTTGTTTGATTATGCAACAGTGTGAGTCTTTTTGAAGCTATTATTTGCTTAGACATATCGTAGACATATCTATCCTGCATGCCTGTGCTCATTTCTTTACTTGGCATTTTCCACTGTTGCACCAATTTCAGTTCCTTCCCTAGAGGACTTTCGTTTGTGGAACGGAGCCCATCACGTCTTGGTTGCTAGCAGAAATCTGGCTTTGGGTCAAGAGTGACTGAAAATCATTTATGTTTGAGGATTGTTCAGTCGCCAATGTGACATGAGTTGTTGGTCTCAGTTTAGTTCCAGGTAGACAAGTGTCAACATCACTAAAACCAGCATTACAATTAGCACTAATTGACACCTACTTGGAAGCCTCAGTGTTGGGAGCAAGTACAGAATGAACATGATAATTATAATCCACTGTCTTATTCTTATATCAGTCCTTCCAGAGCACGAAAACTGACAATAGGCCAGTATATGGAGGATATTTACTCCAATGGTCCTTTCTGTATCATTGCTTTGGAAAAAAAAAAAATTGGAGGGTTTCTTTTCCAGTGTACTTAGGGGAAGATTCTCAAAATTTAATGTTGCCTTTAACATGGTCGCTAAACCTGCTTCAGCCAGTTTAGCGTGCATGTATTTTAGCGGAGGATTATCAAAACGGTTTACTGTGGTCTTTTCTGAGCTTCCTAGCAGTCTCCAATTCTGCCATGCAAATAGACTCATCAACATTTAAATGAGCACTCCAGGTGATTCTTCATCATCGCCAAGTGATTCTCCAAGTGCAGCATTGGCTTTTAGTGGCCAAAAATTAGCGACTGGTCTCGGGGTGCCGGTACTGTTTCAGCACTGTGAAGAATGCATCTCTGGTTAGAGTTTTTTGATTGTGGCTCATGAAAATAAAAAATTTAAGTTACAAAATTCAGATAAACTATAGTAGTTGGTTTTTTAAAAGTAGGAACAAAAGTACGCTTCTTGAGCGTGTGTATTATAGGCCTGTCTTATGTGCCCACTCCCTCCCTTGCCAAGTACCCCCCCCCCACCCAACACCACCCTTTCAGCAGGAAGGATGCCCACTCCCTCCCGTGCCACATCAACCCCCCCACAACATCCCACCAGGAGTGGGAAGGAATGTCCATTTTCTCCCGCTGCTGCTGTCAAGCAACCCTCCCCCGATATACACACAGCCCCCACCTCCCCTGGCAGCAGGAGGGATACCCACCCCCTCCCGCCATCACAGTTGTACCCCCTGTGACCCCCACACCTCCCCCAGCTTGTTCAAGAAGGCCAACCAGAGGGATGCCTACTCCCTCTGGCCAGCAGGCCTGCCTCTTCAAAAGAGGCCTTAGATATCTAGACCAATCAGAGCCTTAGGCCCCTCCCTGGATGGACCAAGGAGGAGCCAGGGGGCTTTTATTGGCCCAGACACTTGAGGCCCCTCCCATAGGAGGAGCCTTAAGAACCTGGGCTAATCAGAGCCTTAGGCCCAACCCCGGTGCATCCCAGGTTGCACTGGGGAGAGGAAGGCCCACCATTTTGAAGAGGCAGGCCTACTGGCTGAAGGGAGTAGGCATCTTTCCAGCTGGCCTTCATGAACAAGGTAGGGGCGGGGTTTCATAGAGGCATGGGGAAATCATCAAAGGCATGACAGCATCAGCGGGAGGGAGTGGGCACCCCTCTTGCTGCCAGGAGGGTGTGTGTTAGGGGGGTTGCTTGATGGCGATGGCAGGAGGGAGTGCGCATCCCTCCCGCTGCCAGGGGATGTGTGTTGGGTAGGTTGTTTTACAGCAGTGGCAGGAGGGAGTGGGCATCCCTCCTGCCAATCTTCAATTTGGGGTCTTCTTTGTTTTTTTAAATTTGTGGGTGTATTCTATGCATGTGCTGATCACTCACCAGTGATCGACACATGCAAATTTTGCAACCCTCCACGAATGTCATTTGCATGCGTGTTTTTTAAAGAATGACTCGCCTTTCTGAAATCATTACAATAGCGGCCATGACAGTGACCCGTCGGATTTTACTACGAACATTTGAGAATCTTCCCCTCAGTTTGGTAGTTGTCACAAGTAATTCTTTAAAGCGACACCTATATTTAGGCACCAAAAACATGACTATTTGGGAAGAGGAAGTAACATCACTGCAGATAATGGCAGCCTGATTTAGTGACTGTCTCACAGCCAGCGATTATCCCTAAAATCTGTTCTATATTGCATCTTACCTGAGCTCAGAGGGGTGCATCCTGCGGTTGGTGAGGTTGCAGTATACATGTCATCAAAACAGAATGCAGAGACGGAGAAACTGGCAGTTCGCATGACGTAGAAGATCTCAGCTCAGCTACCACGTGGTGTGAGTGTGCTACGTGTTGATGGACAGTGGTCCTCCATGGCAACTCTGATGTTTTTGCCTGGTGATACTGTTGAGGACTCCCAGTTTGTAGACGACAGCATGGAAGCATCAACTAATGTGGATTTGAGGGACTTATCTGCAGTCAAATCTGAAATCTTGGGAGCTACTGTGCAAGTCAGAGAGGCTGTCCAGGAACTGCACCAGGACCTTGCAGAAATGGGGAGCAGAATCGACACAGTGGAGCTTCATATGGACTCTTGCGAGGAAAAAGTAGTTGGATCTCAGTGGACCCTGGAAGAGTTGAGGAGTGAACTGTCGAAACTGCTTGTTAAAATGGAGGATATGGAGACTCAGGTCCACTGAAATAATATGCATATCCCAGGGATCCCTGATACTCTGCAATATAAAGATGCCAAGGCTGTAAAAGATAGCCCATTGGCTTTTGCAGGATGAGTCCTTGGACCCAGGATTTGAATCTGTTTTCAAAGCTTTGCCTTGAAGGAAAGGCTCCTGTTTTCAAAGGTTTGCCTTGAAGGAGAGGCTCCCACGGAGGGCTCAGGAATTGGGAACTGTGCAATGGCATGGTAATCATTTGGAGCTCTATCAGAACCTGTTGGCCAGCACTCTGCAGAAGCAGCGGGTGTTCAAGGAGGTGACACAATCCCTTAGCAGAGCCAATATTTGTTATCATTGGACATTTCCCTTTGGTCTCTTTGTTACTTTTAATGGATTCCACAAACATGTTGTGTCACTCGATGAGGCAAAGGACTTGCTGCTAAAAGTGGAGCTTCTATCAGTTCCAGAGGCCAGTGGGGTATCTCGCTCAATCCAGCAACACTTGCTCAATTTTCACTGGCAGAGAGTGGAACGTAGAGCTCAAATGGATCATAGAGCATCTGGGTCAGCAGGGTTGGGCTCTAGCACTGGAATCCCCTAACATCTTACGAGCTGGACATTTTGTGTGGCTCTTTGTTTTCTGCCACTGATAGTCCTGAGTTGATTACTCTGACGTTATCAATCTTATCTAATGCGCAGGATGCTTGGATGTATGTGTGTTTTGAATGTGTAGTGAAGGGGTTTTGGGGGTGGGCTGTTTTCTTTTGGCTTATGGGCTGTCAGTTTCGTTTTTTGGTTTGGGAGCTGCAGTTGGGCAGGTGTGTAATTTTTCTGTTAATCTTTTGATTTGTTGTGCTTGCTTGGCTTATAGTATGGGAGTGCTTGTAGGGGGGGGTAAGTCAGTGGGTTGGTGGGCATGTTTGTGGTCTGACTGAGAGTGTGTTTGACTGTATATGCAATCTGTGAATGAGTTCTTTATTTCGATAATTTGGGGATTTGATTTTTATTTTCCTATTCTATGTGGTCTATTGGCTACTGGGGACTAGTGCTGCCCGATTTCCGATTCAAATTGATTCACTGATCCAATTTGGGTGAATCGATTCATTTAAAAAAATAAAAAAAAATCGGCTTCCCGATTCAGTGACTGATCCTACCCCCTCACCCCCTAAAGCAGGAGTGGCAGCGCTGCCTCTTGCTGGCCAGCCACTGCTGCTGCTGCTTTAGGGGGTGGGAGGAGGGTCAGATGGGAAGTGCTGCAGCATCTTTGCCCGTGGCCTCCTGCTCTACAGTGCAGTCAGCATGGAAACTAGCTATTGCAGAAGACCTAGAGCGAGCGTATGCCCTGCCAGCAGTGCCTATATGACCACCACCACCTTTAACCCCCAGGGACAGAAAGAGCTGCAGAACTGCGAATGCTTTTTCAGCCGCATCTGCACCATGCAGGGCACTCTCCTGTAGCAGATCCTGGAAGTGGACCTCACGGAACCCACCCCATAGTCTGTTGGCCCGTACCACGTAGCACGTGGCCGCTCTTGCCAGTGAACATCATCAGGTACTCCATGGCGGTGGTGAAGGGGGGCTGTCAAGGTGAGAAAGTAGGGATGAGCTTAGAAACAGGAAGAGTTCTCGAGACCAGGACAGACTCAAAATGGACTCCGCAATTGTTGGTTAATAAGCAGAAAGCGATAGCATGCCCATGTTTTTGTAGTTACCGCTGACTTCGGTCTCTCTCTCGCTACTATTCCATGTCTTGTGCACAAACAGTACAGACCTTAATATCAAACTGGAGTTCTCTAAACGCCTCCAGCATGCCTAAGTGATGCCTAAGTCACATCCACCTAACTCATGCCTCCTAGCGCCCAGCTCACACTTAAAAGTAGATCTGCTTTTGCAACGCTTACATTTTAGGTGTTAGGTAGACATGAAAAATATATATATATTGTATACTAAACCTTATATTGTGGGGGGTAAAGAGGACTCCTCTTTGATAATAAAAAAAAGATGTTTAAAAATGCACTCAAGCAAAGCACATGAAATATATATTGCATACTAAACCTCATTTCCAAAAGGCAAAGAAAATAAGAAGACAATCCCTACTCATAACTGCTGTGGTTCAGAGCAAGTACACATGTCTGATGCACAATCTTTGACATCATTGTGACATCATCAATATGCACCTAGATGGCAGAATTTCACTAACAAAATTGTAGGAACCCTTGCTTACAAGAAAGCTCCTGTAGCTCAGTGGTTAAAAGCTCCTTCCATCTTCCACAGGTCATGGTTTCACAAACCACTCCCAGAACCTTAACAGCTTCTTTTTGGTCTCATAAGAGTGTATAGGTTGTAGATTTTGCCATTTACATTTGCACTCTGTCATTTCCAGGATCCAGAGGGAAACTTATTTTTTCCCTGAGATGGTTATGATTTCCTAAGGCAGAGGTAGGCAATTCCGGTCCTTGAGAGCCGGAGCCAGGTCAGGTTTTCAGGATATCCACAATAAAATATGCATGAGATAGATTTGCATCTCAAGGAGGCAGTGCATGCAAATCCATCTCATACATATTCATTGTGGATATCCTGAAAACCAGACTTGGCTCCAGCTCTCGAGGACTGGAATTGCCTACTCCTAAGGTATCATCTCACATGGCAGGTACCCCCCTCCCTAAAAGAAAGCTATGGCTCAGTGCTTAAAGGCACTTCTTCCATCTTAACAAGGTGGTAGGTTCAAATCCCTAGTATGGTCAGGAACCCCAGCACATGTTCCTATTTTTTTAGTGACAATCTGCCATCTATTCGACACTGCATGAAACACAATGTCTGTTGTGCATCGACTGGATACCTTATGGAGTAAAAACAGGGCAGATGCTGGTCATGACTCCTGCACTGAATGCCCACATTTTGAACATAATGCATAGTCATCTTTGCTGTTAACATGCAGTAAGTGCAAATCCTTCTATACTTTGGTATAAGGCTCCTTTGTGCATCTGAATAAATCTAAATTATATATATATATATATATATATATATATATTTATTTATTTATTAATACAGCTATAGTGATAGCTCTACCTATCAATCTATACACATATATAGAAAGATAGAGATATATATGAAAAGTCAAAGACACAAAAGGGGAAGGGTAATGCAGATGGATATAACATTTTCAGGCATTTATTCTTAAAAGCTAATTCCATTTCTACTCTTCTAGTAATAACAACTGAGATTGTATCCCTCCCCTTCTGCTCTCCCATCACACATTGTACTGTATATCTCTGTATTATTTTTTAATGGAGTTCAATTCCAATTTTTTATTTCTATGTAATATTGGGAACCACCTTGATTTACGCTGCAACAAAGATGGTATATATCAGCCTAATAAACGAGAATTGATAAACGTATGAACACACTTTTATTTCTGAGCACTGAAGCAGTGTAAAAGTCATTCAACTCCTCAGTGGTTTCCTTGTGCTCTGTTTCACAGGTGACATGGACCAAGGGAAGGAAACAACAAATGGAAAGGTCTGACTAGATGAACCAGAAAATTCAAGTAGCAGCCAGGAGCTTCCTTCTTTGTCATTCTCTGGTTCACTACAGCATGAGCAAGCACAGAATATTTGGATGCTAGCGTATACTCCTACTGTCCATCATGAAACTATTTTTTAAAGGGGCATGCTTTCTGTTTGACCATGCAGAAAACTGAGTGGTAATCTTTAGATTCAATAACTTACTACTCCTCAAAAAAATAATGATGATTTTCCCTCAGTTCCTGAGAATTCCTCCATGTAATGATACTAAAATATCCATATTATCTAAAAATAAACATTTGAATGGACTTGTAAATGCTTGGACAAACAAATCGCTTTGAAAAATGAGGAAACTAGAAATCTAGAGAAAATGAAGCTGCAAGGAGGTAAACATAAATGCAACTTCGGGAAATAGTTTTCCAAAGAAAGGTTGGCGTATGCCTGGCATGTGAGGGAGTTCAAAAAGGTGTAAGATAAAGACAGGGGATCCCTCTATATCCTAAAAGGATGCAGAAGATGAAAAAGTGAGGCAAACTGGAAACAACCACAACAACCGCACACCTCACTGGTTCGGGTTCAATTATAGGATGGCAAAAGGGCCTTTCAAGCCATTTACATCAATGCACAAAATATGTGTGAATGTCTGGCTTTGGCTCATCAAATGCCTCCCTTTTTAAATGTAGCTTATTTGCTTACCGCTGTGTTTCTTTCTGTTATAATTCAAAACTAAACAACAGCACATTAAAAAAAAACGTGCTGTTTTTTAGTCTTTATTTTTGAATTATACCACTGACACCTAAATCTTTTTCCTCGGTGGTGATTCCTAATGTGGAACCTAGTATCATGAGGCTAAAATCTTCTTATAGTTTATTATTTATATTCTGCTTTCAAACAAGGCAGATTACAGCCAAACATACACAATTAAAAAATAACAAAACAAATATGTCAAAAAACATCAAAATTGCCAATGCATATAAAAGGCATCAACCATCATACTTCATCTTACAAAACAGATCTTTTTACAACTCAAATCTTGATGTATTCTAGCAGCCTATTCCTCTCAGCAGGTCCCACACATAGGAGAGTACTAGATCTCAGTCTGTAAATGGAATGAGTTGGAATAACCAAATTACAATGTATAGCAGAATGCAGTGGTTGAGAGGGCACATAGGGTGTCACAACAATTTAGTAGGTATTTTGGTGATAAATGATGTACACTTAGATAAACCAGCAATAACAACTTATACTTCACTCTGTATTCCATGGTCAGCCAATAAAATGAAGTAACATGTTCATACTTCCCAATCCCAAATAAAGATGGAATAATGGAATTTTGAACAATTTGAAACGCATGCATGTCAGAAGATGTCATTCTACCCAGCTATCAAAACAGATTGAAAAATTAGTTTACAATAACAGCCTGATAAATACATTTGAAGTTTATTCAAGATCTGCAACTTAAAATAAGTCTTTTTAATCACATTCTGTAGGTGTAACTTAAAGGTTAATTGGGGATCCACAATCACACCCAAATAAAGAACCTCCAGGGAAAAATGTATAACTGTGTTCATTACATTTAATGCGACTTTAGAATCAGGATCAAGAACCCTCAGAAAAAAACCATAATCTTTGTTTTAGAGATATTCAACATTAACTTATTGGCATCCATCCAGTTCTTAATATTGCTCATTACATCATTTAATCTCTGCATTGCAGTCAGTAATGAACTTTCAATAGGGGAAAAAATTGAATATCATCAGTGTACAATCTATACGAAACATTAAGCTTTCACAGTAGTCTACATTACAGAAGAAGGTAGAGATTAAACAAGACTGCTGAAAGAGCAGAGCACTGCTTTCTTGTCTATATTTAATCTGAATCTGCCTAAATCTAATCATGATTTCTGGGAGTTTATCCCTAGTATTTTATAAATACGTGTGGAGGGGCATTTCTGAGAGGACATCCAAGTCAAAACACCCAAATGGACATTCTGACTTGGACATCCCTATTCTGACTTAGACAACCTCTTGGAAATGCCCTCCACATATCTTTATATACAGGAGTGAGAGGGCATGAGATGACGTTAAGAGGAGATAGGCTCAGGAGTAATCAAATAAATACTTTTTTTACAGAAAGGATGGTAGATGCATGGAATAGTCTCCTGGTAGAGGTAGTGGAGACAAAGACAGTGTCTGAATTCAAGAAAGCATGGGACAGGCATGTGGGATCACTTAGGGAGAGGAGCAGATAGTGGATACTGTGGATGGACAGAATGGATGAGCCATTTGGCCTTTATCTACCGTCATGTTTCTATGTGTGAGGGTAGAGCATAAGTGTTTTTGCACTGATCAGTTAGCACATCTACATGACTGTGTGCTGTTTAGTGCAGGATTTCTAACTACCCAAGCAAGGCATGTTGCTGACAATGGCAATTCAGATTCAACTGAGGTAAAATAAGGTTCATCTTATATGGAGTCTCCCTGATGATGTAATTTGAAACTCAGCTGGAGTTGGAGAACCAGAGAAATAAGAAAAAGAGCAATAAAATGACTGAAGGTTTTAAATAATTTCCTGATTTTGCACAAGCACTTTTGTATAAACAAAAAACAGCGAACTGCAGATCCTCATTGCACACCATCATCATGGAACATCTATGCTAAAGATAAGTAGCAATTTAAAGTTGGTGTTTTGTGAAGTTGAGTAGATATATAGGTGGGAACGTACATGTGCGATGATGGTTCCCAGCAGTCACACACACGGTTACAGCATTTTGCTAATGACCTGGGTGGAGGAGCACTGAGCACATTGTAAAGAGTATTTCACTTAACAAAGGTTGTGGATATAGAGTATTAAGAAAGCATAAGAAAAAATATTTTAAAAAATATTAATAAGAAGTATTACAGCATTATATTTTTGATGCATATAGCATGAATGCTGTATAGTACAAATAAAGATCCCAAGCAAAATAAGGTAGTGCAGGATTAGAACATGAGCCTTTAGGCCCCGATTCTATTAGACACAATTGTCAATCATCCACTAGGCACCATTTATAGAATCACGCCTAGCAGTGCCTAAGTGTTCTTAGGCGCCCGTAGGCGTTGAATACTTGGACACACTGCCATGTAGGCCAGAGTTTTCTTTGCCTAAATGAGTGTGCCTAAGGTAGGTGTCTATTGGCGCCTGTCAATCCACACCCAAATTCTGTTCCAAATCTGCATCTAACTATGCCTACTTGCCAGGGGGCACCTTGGTGTAGACATCTACCTTGAAGTGGTAGGCGCCTACTGAGTTAGGCGCTTACTGGCTAATTATTTTTTAAATAATTTTTTATTGGTTTTAAATGGCTGATTTGCTATGTTGCCATTAGCACCAGCCATTTTAAAAAATTACTATGAGGTTTATAATCGAAACAAAAATATGCCTAAAAACCCGCCTAAATTGGCACTTGGATGACCTAAAAGACAGGTCGTCCGAGTGCTGATAATCGAAATGGGTTTATTGATGTATCTAGAGGCATTTTAGGCCTCTGACTGCCGCTGTGCATCCAGAGGGAAAAGAAGTATTTTTCGAGGAGTGGTTAGGGCGGGAGGTGGGTGGGATATGGGCCGACCAAACTTAGTCATCCTGCAGCGATAATCGAAAGTTTGACGAGACTGCCTATTATACATTGTAACTTAGGCAATCTAAAAACAGGTATAAGTGCCCAGAAGGTATCCAAAGTAACCAGATAACCACTGCAGGAACAAAATACAGACCCAATTCAACAATATACCTCTTCTGGTTCACTAAACAAAATTCATGAAAAACACTTTCGGTCAGAGACTGTACTTTATCAATGGGAAAAGCCTCAGATCCCCACACTCCACCAGAGAAAATCTTGTGTCGGTGCTAGAAAGGGACATTACTTCATAGGCTGAAAACCCCCAAAGAATTCATCTTCATTGATTTAATACATTAAGGAAAATTAACTAAAGAACCAAAGTAATTTATCTGGTTTGATCGTGCTGCCGGTTTCACACTACTGTAATGTAGGTGTGGTTAATGTCTTCCACACCTACATTATAGCAGCGTGAACCTGGCAGCATGATCAAACCAGATAACAGTTACTCTCTGTCCAGGCATGTCCTTTCCCTCCAAAAATTAAAAAATATTTTATAGCACATGGTTACAGAGTACTGATTTGGTAGTTACTGCAGGCAGGCAGGCATTAAGCACGAGTTAGTTCTTAAAGCAGCTCTCTAAAAGGGCCCCTCTGTTATGATTTTGCAAGCTCTTTCTTAAATACCTCCAACCATGAAAAAAAATGTTAGTCACTAAACTCCTGTTTTGTGAGTGTGCCTTATTACTCAAAGGAATCCCAATTAACATGATGGAGAAAGGGACAATCTGTCCAGATGAGGGAGTTCCACTTGACACAGTACGGCTGCTCTCTAGACAGAGTTAATCTTCTAAAATGACTATTAAGCAGCAAATGGACCATTTTAAAATGTCAGCTATACCAGCTGAATAAAATTAAATTAATTAAGCTAAAATTAACATATTTTATGGATTGATCATAAGACACATTTTATGGCCTGGACTCTGTCTCATTTTATAGACGCCACCTGTAAATCATCTGGTTCAGGCAATAATTCACTTGATATAAAAACTAAAATGAGAAAATATAATAAATGAATCAATTACAGTATATTCAAACTAATGTACTTTTAAAAAATATCTTTCATAGCATAGACTTTAGAAACAGAGCTAATCCTGCACATGCACAGCATGATGCAAGTTTTTAGACGTTATGGAAGGGAAGGCATGTTAGGGGCATATTTGGGGGCGTTCATTTTCATTATATATGGATTAAGTATTTTCTAAGGGCCATACGCATGCAAGCCACAATAATTAAATGCTGGAATTTACACCTGCTATAAAACATGCACAAATAACCATGAATTTGTATTTTATGAGCTGATGCTTGGTGAGGTTGATTTGTGCAGGAGAATTGCTTGCAACTGGTGTTCCCTGATTTGAGTTTGTGTGATTAAAACTTTTATATACCTCAAATATCATCCCAAAAGGAAAAGGAAAGAGGTCTGCTCTGCAATAAAGCATTCAAAAATATCAGTCATATGCAAACCACATTTCAACATTGTTACCAGCATCTAAACCCCTCCTCCAGTTCTGATTGCTTCTCTCCCATCTTACATCTCTTGTATCTCTGCAGGCTTCCATTCTTCACTGTCCTCCCATTGGAAGAAAGTAGGTCTCTACTGAGTACTGACTTAAAATTTCCTAGAATCTGTTTCTGTTCTGATTGCCCCCAGGTGCTTATTGCATGAGATAGGAGCTATCACTTTAAATATTCTCTTTCATAGTCAAGATCCTTCTACCTCTTTCCAAGATGGCACCTCAAGTAGGGAGTTGGAACTAGATCTCAAATATCTTTATTTCAAATATGATTGTCAATCTGTTGCCCTTTGTCCTACAGTATTTCTCCCTTTACCATCCTTTCCTTGCCTCTCCTCTGATCTGTCTGGTTCTCTCTCACAGCCCTCTTTTTCTGCTTTCTCCTGCTCTGCATCAGTCTGTTTGGCTTGGTATCTTTCTGAAACTGTGTCTCTGTGGCTGTAGTGGGGGGGGGGATGTGCAGAATATGAGACATAAATGAGTGCTTTAAGTGGGCACTGACTCACAAAAAGTAGAAATCATGGAAGAGGAGCAGGAGGAGGCATCCTTATCCTTCCACCTCAGAGGAATTATGCTTAAGGAGGTTCAGACTATGATCTACTTTAGTCAGCTGCAAAAACCTCAGCTACACATAGCCACACATGGGACAAGCAGTGCCATTGCACCTTAAGATCACTGCACCCATCAACCTTTTGGCCATAGGGAACTTTTGCTCTTCTTGGTAGCCACAGTTAAGATCAGCCAGTTGGCCACTTTGTTTTGCATCCATCAATTTCGGAGGACTTTTGTTAGCAAAATCACTGAACCTTTTCCTCATGATAAACTAACTAAACTAAACCTTAAGTTTGTATACCACATTCTCTCCATAAAGATAGAGCTCGGCACGGTTTACAGGTAAATCAATAAATGAGGAAAGACAAGAAATTAGAGGTTATAAAGAAGATAGATAGCTTTACATTTTAGATAGATAGTTTTACATTTTAGAGAAAAGCCAGGTTTTCAGATGCTTTTGGAATAATTGGAATGAGCCTAGTAGCGGGGCAGGAAGATTATTCCAAAGCTCAGTGAATTTGAAGAAAAGGGATTTCCCTAATTTACCTGCATAAATGATGCCTTTTAATGAGGGGAAAGATAGTTTAAGTTTTGGGGCGGATCTGGTAATGTCAGGTCTCAAAGAATTCCAGGATAGTGGAATTAGGGGAGGAAGAATGCCATGTAGGATCTTGAATGTTAGGCAGGTACATTTAAAGTGAATCCTAGAAATCACTGGAAGCCAGTGAAGTTTTGACAGAAGCGGGGGGAAATTTACTTTTTGCGAAGATCAACCTAGCCGCAGTGTTCTGGATCCGCTGAAGCCTTTTCTTAGTTAGACTTAGATAGATGGAGTTACAATAGTCCAGTCTGGAAAGAATTATTGATTGTTCAAGGACAGCAAAATGTTGTTGGCGGAAGCAGGATCTCACTTTCCTCAACATGTGAAGACTTAAAAAGGCAGTTTTTTTAACCAGAGAGTTGAGATGATCATTAAAGGAAAGTGTAGAGTCAATAATGATGCCCAAAACTTTGCCTGAGAATTCGATCTGCAGTGTGGGACCAGAAGGTAGTGGGATGAGCGTGGGTAACTGATCTAATTTTGGGCCAAGCCAAAGTAGTTTTGTTTTGGACTCATTAAGCTTCATTTATACAGTGAAGGCCCAGGATTGGAGTTTCGTTATGCAAGCTATTATATTTTCGGTGAGGTTAGTGAGGTTCAAATCTATCTCAAGAAGGACAAGGATGTCATCTGCATATGTAAATAGAGTTTCAAAGGGAGATAGATGGAAGAGTTTCAAAGAAGACATATAAATGTTGAAAAGAATAGGGGACAGAGGTGATCCCTGGGGAACACCACATAGTGGTCTCCAAGGAGAAGACATGGTTCCATTCATGTTACCAGTGTAAGAGCGGGATCATAAAAATTTTGAGAACCAGTCTAGGACTGTGGAATCAATGCCTATCTCAGAAAGTTGGTAAATTAGGATATCGTGGTGGACAACATCAAAGGCCGCAGTTAGATCGAATTGTAGTAGGATAGAAAACTTATTACAAGATTGAAGTTGTTGAATCTTTGAGATTAAAGAGGCCAGTAGGGATTCAGTGCTGAAATTGGGTCTGAAGCCATATTGGCAAGGTAATAGAATGGAGAATCTCTCTAAGTAAGATGAGAGCTGAGTGGATATAATAGCCTCAAGCATTTTGGTCAGGAGAGGAATATTTGCACTGGTCGCCGTACATGAAGAAGGACAAGGTACTACTCGAAAGGTCCAGAGAAGAGCAACTAAGATGGTTAAGGGGCTGGAGGAGCTGCCATACAGTGAAAGATTAGAGAAACTGGGCCTCTTCTCCCTCGAACAGAGGAGCTTGAGAGGGGACATAATCGAAACATTCAAGGTACTGAAGGGGATAGACTTAGTAGATAAGGACAGGTTGTTCACTCTCTCCAAGGTAGGGAGAACAAGAGGGCACTCTCTAAAGTTGAAAGGGGATAGATTCCATACAAACGTAAGGAAGTTCTTCACCCAGAGAGTGGTAGAAAGCTGGAATGCTCTTCCAGAGGCTGTTATAGGGGAAAACACCATCCAAGGATTCAAGACAAAGTTAGAAAAGTTTCTGCTGAACAAGAACGTTCACTGGTAGGGCTAGTCTCAGTTAGGGTGCTGGTCTTAGACCAGAGGGCGCCCCGTGAGCGGACTGCTGGGCATGATGGATCAGTGGTCTGATTCAGCAGTGGCAATTCTTATGTTCTTATGTTAGGACGATAGCTAGAAGGGGAGGATGGGTCTAGATCAGCTTTTTTCAGTAGTGTGGTCAGGGCAATGTGTCCCTTTTGTACGGAAAATAGGCCAGATAGTAAGGCTGAGTTGATAAGTCTGGTGAGAGATGAAATAGCCTGCACGGGAATTTTCTCATATAGGTAGGAAGGAAACAAGTCCAGGGCACATTTGCAGGATCTTAATTTGTGGCACAGTTTACAGACCTGGGCTTCGGATACATGCTCAAAGACTGTTCAGGATCTGTCTACTGGGATAGGGTTAGTGTCGCTGAGCACCAGAGAATTGTAAGTGACTGCTGATGGAAAAGAGCTTCTTATAGTAGCAACCTTTCCATTGAAGAATTTTGCTAGGTCATCCGCTGCTGGAGAGGAGGGGAGAATAGAGAAGTCATTTTTAGAGGTTAAGAAGCGCCAGATGTTAAAAAATATACTGCTCTGGTTATTGGATATGGTGATTTTATCACCATAAAAATTCTTCCTTGCTTTTTTTAGTACTGTATTATAGAACTTAATACTGTCCCTCCAAGACTATCTGTGGGAGATTTAGATTTTTTTCCATTTACGCTTCATCTGCTTCAGTTCTCTGTGGTATGGAAGATACCAGGGGGCCTTATGGGAGTAGGAGACCATTTTAGTAGATAGAAGAGCAAGAGAGCAGGATGTAGACTCAGAGAGATTTACCCAGTTGGTTTCTGGGGTATCAAGTTTAGGACAAAAGGAAAACTGGTTGAGAAATTGGGTCCAGAACTGTTCACTTGCAATTTTTTTATGGAAGGTAATAAATTTTGTGGCACGGGGTTGAACCCCAAGGTGAGGCATGAAAATTGGGAGACAGAAAGTACCTAGAAAATGGTCGGACCAAGGGACATGTTCCCAGCGAACACCTTTGGCTAGAGTTTGTAGTCCATAAGGTCAAGGAAACTAATGATGTCTAGAGTGTGCCCCTTTTCATGGATTGGAGAGGGTTCAGGAGAGGGAAAGCCCAGAGAGGTGAGAAAGTTGTTGAATTCCATCGCATCCTTGCAGGTGTTATCGTCAAAGCAGAGATTGATATCATCAATAATCAGTAATCTTTGAAATTTTAGGAAAGCGCTTGTTATGGTCTCATAAACGAGTTTGAAGGATTTATTCCAAGGGATTGGTGGACAATATAGTAGCATAATGCCCAATGGGTGATAATGGAGCTCATAGTTGACTGAAGCTAGCATATATTCTAGTGGTATGTCACTACCCTTTTCAAGGAGCTGAACGTCAAAGAATGATTTGTAGAGAAGTGCCAGGCCTCCTCCTTTCTGGCTATTTCTGAATGAGAAGAAGCCTTGATAGCCGTGGGAACAGAGTTCATTTTGTGTAAATAAATCATCTTTTGCGATCCATGATTCCGTAATGCACAAGAATCCAGGATCAGAATCTCCTAGTAAATCATTTAATATTTGAGTCTTGTTGCATGCTGATCTGGCATTGCAATACATTGTCGGGACTGGAGTGATGGAGTCAGAGGTAAGGCTGGACAAATTGGCAGTAGGTACAGGCTTTAAAGAAGCATAGTTAACACCTCGGGGAATTTTTTAAAGGGTAATTTATGGTGCGCATCTGCACGGGGATTCTGAGTCCAGGGCAGATCTCACTAACATCAGTGGAATCAAGTATATTGGGGGAGAGAGGTTTTGTGCAGTGAGTGGTATTGAGAAATGAGCAGAGTAAGAGAAGAAAGAACCAAGGAGGTGGCTTCATGATGAAAATTAGTGGTGACCACAGAGGCTGATCTGAGGCTGCTAGGTAGCAGAAATATAAAACAAAGGTAGATAGACCAGTAAGAAGTGAGAAAAGGGTGCTGGCTAAGGAGCCGATTGAAAGTGAACTTTTTTTTTAAATTTTTTTTTGGGGGGTGGTCTGGTCCGCTGACCCCTTAGGGGGGCTAGAAGGTGAGCTGGGAGAAGAAGGAGGGGCCTTGTCTACTGGGCCTTTAAGAGGACTGGAAAGGCGGACCAGGTAACGAGAGAGGTGGCTTGGTCTGCTGAGCACTTAAGAGGGCTGGAAGGCAGGCCAGGTGAAGAAACGAGTGCTGGAGCGGGGCTAGCTGCCGAAGACAATCTGCCCTCCTGTGCAGTGAAGGGGGATGGCTAGACCTCCCTTCCCCTACACATGACTGTTACAGTTATGTTTGTAAAGTGCTAGTATTCTATAACTTTAGCAGGAACTTGCTTAGTTGAAAAATACATGAGATATTCATAGAGGAGCCCATGGGTGGATCATGGGTACATCTAACATTTATATACATAACTTATAGAATACCATTAGTTATATGCTACAGTGTGGTATTTACACATGCCCATTTATATCTGCTATTGACATGGTATATAGGTAGACATACTTAAATGGAGGTGTTGACTTATGCTATTTATTTATTCATTCATTCAATTTACTATACCATTCTCCCAAGCGAGTTCAGAATGGTTTATGTAAATTTATTCACCCACTCAAGCATTTTTCCCTGTCTGTCTTGGTAGGCTCACAATCTATCTAATGTACCTTGGGCAATAGGGGGGATTAAGTGACATGCCCAGGGTCACAAGGAGCAGTGTAGGTTTGAACCCACAACCTCAGGGTGCTGAGGTTATGGATTTAACTACTGTACCACACTGCTAGTATTCTATAATGGAATTTGGATACTCAGCTACTGCTGCAGAATGACAAATTTGTGCTGCTTAGTTACAGAATTGCCTTCTTAAAACTCTGGCATGTACTGAAGGTCACCTGATGGGTATTATTACGTCCTTGCACTAGCCTGTGCTTTCACATTTTCTCTCATGTGCCTTCAGTTTTCTTGAGACCTTCTGCATCTCAATTATTGTGCAAAACTGCATTTACCTTGTGACGGGCTGCTACCCATATTTTTGCTTGAAATTAGCATTAACTTTATCTCTGTACTCCCCAAAATAATTTCCTAATAAGAACAGCCTTACTGAGTCAGAGCAATGGTCCATCTAGTCCAATAGCCTGTCCTCACTGTGACTAATCCAGATCACTAGTCCCTGGCAAAACCCCAGAAAGTAGCAACATTCCATGCTATGAGGGGCATTCACTAATTTATCTACCTAAGTATGACAGAAAGTAGCAAGTGTGTTGAAATGAGTCTGTGCATGTTGTAATGCTTGGGAATCTCACAGATTATTAAATCCTCCACACCAAGGGCAAAATTTAGGGATGTGGAGCTGACAAATTTTCATTTTCTATCATTTTGTTTGGGGTTAGGGTTACCATATTTGTGAAGACAAAAAAGAGAACACATGACCCCACCCACAGCCCCACCTCTCTCTCTCCCCCCTCTTCCTCCCCCACAGGTGCTTCTCTCTCTCCTTCCAAACCCCTCTCCTGTGGGTCTTTCTTTCTTTCTTTCTCCTTCCAATCACCAACCCTCCTCCCTTTCTCTCCGTTCCCACCTCCTCTCCTGCTGTTTCTGTCTCTCTCTGCCCATCCAGTACTATCCTACTCCATGCTCTTTTCTCCAGCACTCTCTCCTTTCCATCATGCTTCTCAAGCCCTCCCTCCCTCTATGCTGTTTCTCCAGCTTCCCTCCATGCTATTTCTCCAGCCCCTCTCTTTCCATGCTGTATCTTCAGGCCCTCCCCTCCCTCCTCTGACCTCTCATGCTGCTTCCCTCATGATCTCTCTTGCTCCTGATTCCCTCCAAATATGAAAACATCCAAATCTAGCCCATTTGGAGGTGGGAGGGACTAACAAATTAATGGACTGGCTACATAGACATGCCAGCCAGTAGGGTTGTGGGGCACCTCATGAGGCACTGCTGTGAACTTCACATAAAGGGTGCCAGGTAGATATTTTACCTTTGTTGTCTGGTTTCTGCTTTCCTCATCTTCTCGTCATATGCTTCCTTCCATCTACTGTCTGCCTTCTCTCTGCCTCTTCCATATGGCATCTGCTCTATTTCTATGCTTCTACCAGAAACTATATGCCTTGCCCTTCCTTTCACACACCCCCATCATCTTCCCTCCGCTCCCCCCATAGACTGGCATCTCTGTCTTCTTCCCTTCCATCTCTCACTCCGTCCCCCCGGTAGTTTTTAGCATCTCTTTCCTCCTTGCCTCCCTTCAGATCTGGTATCTGTTTCCTCCCCCTCCCCCAATGCACTGGTATCTCTCTCTTCTCTCCATTTCCCTTCCTTTTCTGCCCTTCCTTCTCAATTTGTTTTCTACCTCGTTTAGTTTCTTATTTTCCAGTCCTCAATTTCCCTTTTATTATGTGTAACTAGAGCTTGCCACCTCTTTCCCTCACCCCTTCCAGTATCTCACTATCTCTATCCTCTTCCCTAATCCAGTATGTGCACTTTTTTCTTTATCCTCTCCTTCCATCCAGTATGTGCTCCCCCCTCTCTCTCCTCCCCACTTCTATCCAGCGTCTGCTTCTCCCTCTCTCTCCACTTCCCTTCAGCATCTGCTCCCCTCTCTCTCCTCCCCACTTCCTTCCAGTGAATGTTCCCCTCTTTCTCCTCTCCATTTCCATGCAGCATCTGCTCCCCCTCTCTCCTCCCCATTTCCCTTCAGTGTCTGTTCCTCACTCCTTTTCCCTTTCTCTCCACTTCCCTTCAGCGTCTATTCCCCTGTCTCCCCTCCCCATTTCCATCAAGTGTCTGCTCCTCCCTCTCTCTCCACTTCCCTTTGGCATCTTCTCCCCTCTCTCTACTCCCCATTTAGTCATCTGTTCCTCTCCCCCTCCCCTTTGGTACCACTCGACCTCTTTCCCTCATCAAGCCATCTCCCTCTCTTCCACTATTCCCCTCACCTTCGCAGGTGCTTTTGAGAATCGAGATTTTCTGTCCGAGTGGCCTGGACACCATAACCTTCTCACAGGTCACGTGCAACTACTACAAAACTACTCCTCTGATGAAACTTCCTGTTTCCGCCTGGGCGGCTTGCATCAGAGAAGTTTCGGAGTAGTCAAGTGCGACCTATGAGAAGGCTAGGGTGTCTGGACCGCTTGGAGAGAAAACTTCAATTTTGAAAAGCGCCTGCGAAAGTGAGGGGAATGGAGGGAGATGGCCCAATGAGGGGAAGAGAAGCCTGGATTACGGTGATCGAGAGGGAGGAGGGAGGGGGCTGCTGGACTGCGCGATTGCGAGGAAGGCTAGTGACTGGGAGATGTATGAAGGGAGGTAACGCTCAGCAGATACTTTACTGTGGGGACAAGGCCATTTGCTGCTTCATGGGGCGGTGAATGGCATTGTCCCTGTACCCGCAGCTACCAATCTTTTTCTCGCCCTGTTCCTGTGGATTACCCACAGCTACCTGCACTTAGCTACGGGTAACAGTCACCATGTCATTCTCTACTTTGTATATCATTTCCTTTCATAGTAACAGCCTGGGTCACACAAAGCTATATGAGCCTTCCTTAGATATCATCTTCATGCTTAGCAGCACATAGTGGTAAAGGCAGTCCCCAGGTTAAGAACAAGCTACTTTTTTAAAGCTGTTCTTAAGTTGGATTTGTATGTAACTTAGAACTTCTAAATTTTAAGATTCTTGCTGCTTACCTCTGCTCCCAGATGACAAAAGGACCAACTGTCCCTACTAGTGTTCCCTCTAAGGTATAGCATGCACAACCACACCCTGTTCTTAATGTGGCCATGCACCTTTCCTGAATCTGCTACAGGAGAAATGCAGGGGTCTATGCAACTGGAAATACTGCTCTGTGAAATCAAATGCAGCTGTAACCATGTTCTTAAGTACAAGTCGTACGTAAGTCGGGCATCTGTAACTTAGGGACTACCTATACATGAGAGCCCCAGACTAGAGCTACTGTATACTCAACTCAAGTAGGGTTACCATATGGCTCTAGAAAAAGGAGGACAGATTGAGACATCCGGGTTTTACTTCCATTGCTTTCAACGGAAGTAAAACCTGGATGTATCAATCCGTCCTTTTTCTGAAGCCATACGGTAACCCTAATCTCAGGTATACTCGACTTAGCTCCCTTTCCACCATCCAAACAATCCCTATGTGGGGAAGAGAGATGTAGCTATGAATCAAGCCCTAACTCCTTCTAAAGCTGAGAAAACAACTTCCTATTCCATCCTACAAACAGCTTCCTATTCTATAACTACCATCCTACTGCCACAGGAGGAATAGAGTGGATAACTGCCCAGACAGCAACCTGCCGCTTCCCTGAACCCAGTAAAGATATTGGTTCCCTTCCCAATCCATGCTTATTTCCCCAGATAGGGATTTGGGATTTGCTAGTATACAGTAGGTCTCATCTCCTGAACTTTGGACCTGCTCCTTTCACCAATCCTTGATAGCTATGGTAAGAGGGACAAATCCACAGCCCCCCCCCTCCCCCCTGCTCATCTTGTGGCCCCCTGGGGCACCAATCCTGCCTGCTGCAATGAGCTCAGTCATAGTAGTAATGCCAGTAGTGCGCTACATTTTGTGCAACAGGCTGCAGGGAAGCTGTTCTCGTTGTCCTAGCAAGCAGCTAAAAGAATGGCTGTGCCAGGAAATCCCTTTTAAGTGAGGCCCACCCCTTTCTTTTCTTATTGGCTATTGCTCCTTTTCTCTTTCCTTTCTGCTCCTCCTCCTCCCCCCCCCCCCCCCCCCCCACGACCTGAGAGGCCTCACCTTTTGTGGGAGGCCTTGCTAATTGTTCTGGCCTGCTTCTTTCCATGAAAATCTATATTCTGATGTTCTTGATTCTACTCTCTTTGAACTTGATATTCCGACTCCTAGTTCTAGAACACTGTTTTCACTGTAAAAGGTTTGCCTCTTTTGCATTATTAAAACCTTCAAGGTTTCTTTTTCGTTTTAATGAGAAATTACTTATAGTGTAGGTGGAACCCAATCAAACTTTCCTATCAAGTTTCTTGAAAAGCCTTCAACAACTTGTACAACTTAAAATTTGCTACTTAAAATACTGTGTTGATTAATCTGATTTACAGTAATAGAAGAGTGAGTGTTGCATCTTAAGAAGCCTCTCTTAATTTATTTCCTGCCCATTGCCAGATGTTTCAATATTCTACAAGGGATAAAAGAAAATGATTTACAGTATTCCAATGGAGGACTGATCTGTGATTATCTCAGGTTATAAATGTTAGTTAATGATGTATGCAGAATGTTCCAGGTATATGAGATCATCAACCTCGAAATTCGCTTGAAAAATTAATTAGCTAAGCTTCTGCATCTATAACAATCACAGGTACAACATAGGTTTAATATTCTCCACCTAACCCTCAGCTGCATCATTAAGCAATTTTTTTCCTCTGTAATTAAAGACAATAATGCTTTTTCACTAGCAATATTTCAGTTTAAATTACATTCAATAGCTCAGAACAAAATTGAGACAAAACAAGTATGGGGTATTCATAGAAAATGTACCTCAGGAAAATGGGGTTATATTCAGGAAGACTGGAATCCGGAACGTGATATTACGAATTGCCTGCAAAATTGAAATGTTCAAACAATTCAAGGCTAAGGCTGAACCTGAATCAAGCAAATTTTGATCTTTGTGAATTTTGATGGAACTTTCAGATTTTCTCTAGATCTCATAGTCCATCAGAATTTTCCAGCAGATTTAGGGACAACGTGAAAGAAAATCCACCATCCCAAATTTGATTCTGTTTTTAAAATATCTGAATGTGATCTACTTTTTAAATGACATTTTCTTTAAAACCCCAAACGCATCAGTAGGAATGTGCAGAGCGCACCTATTGTTCAACACTGGTATGATAAGGAACATTCTATTGATGATTTGAAGTTCTTTGTTTTAAAGTCTTAAGGTCAGGTGGAGAGGGGGAGACCCAGATACAATTTTATTAAATGCGGAACAGCGTTTTATTTTTGAGTTCAATACAGTGATACCACATGGCCTTAATATGGAGTTGGATCTCAGACCTTTTATTTAAAGTCCTTTGTTACTAATTGATCATCTTAGGGCCAGATAAGGGGTCAGACTATTGAGCCTTGTATTTAGTTTATTTTGGTTATAGCAGATTTTTTTATTTTTTTATCTATTATTATTTTTTTACTTTTTATCTTGATTCATAATATTGAGAGTAATCATGTTTTAATTTACCTTTGTTTACTTATTTATTTTATTTTGATTGGTGTTTTATTCCCTCTTCCCCCATTGAAGCTTTAGTTGTAGGCTATTTGAGTACAGTATTTTTCTCCTCCATTTAAGAAAGGGGTGTCCAACCTTTTGGTTTCCCTGGGCCACACTGGCTGAAAAAAATGTTTCTGGGGCCGCACAAACACGCAAATGCTGCAGCAAGACAGAGGAGGGAGCCAGCAAGACGGTAAACACCCGGGAGCTGCAGAGAAAAAAACAGCATTGTCCTCGACCAGGGCCGCACAAAATACATCACGGGGCTGCATGCGGCCCTCGGGCCGCAGGTTGGACACCCCTGATTTAAGGTATGTTATGTCCCCTTGTAGGGGCCGTGACAGCACTGCACTTTGAGTCTAGCTTTAGGCCCTATGGGTCTCTTTTACAAAGCCGTACTAGCGGCTGCCCTGTGCTAATGGCCCCGAAGCCCATAAAGATTTAAAGGGCTACAGGACAGTTGCTGGGCAGCAGCTGCTAGTGCGGCTTTATAAAAGAGGCAGTATGTTTGTTCTGTACTTAGGAAGCTTGATCGGCTTATTTATTAACACTTTTTTTGAGGCTCTTTGATCATTTTTGGTTTTATATATTTTTTTCAAACAAGATCAGTCAGATGCATTACGTTTTTACGTTGCATCAATGACATCATTACGTTTTATACTCTTAGGGCTCCTTTAACAAAGGTGCACTAGCGTTTTTAATGCACACACCGGATTAGCGTGCGCTATAGTGCGCACTAGTCAAAAATCTACCGCCTGCTCAAAAGGAGGCGGTAGCGGCTAGCACACGCAGCAATTTAGCGCACGCTATTCTGTTTGTTAAGGAGCCCTTAGTTTTTTGGTATTTTTTTAAAATTTAAGTCCTGTATTTGTATCTTTTTATCTTTTGATTTTTCCTTTTTACTGTTTTCTGTGGGTTTCGGGTTAGTTTATTTTATTTTATTTTAGGTGTTCATGGAACCATCATGTGACACTTTTTTTATTGATACGTCATTACATTGACGCTCATGTATTTAACTCGTCGGTTTTGCAGTGGCTCCTAACCACCTTATCCAATGGTGCTCTTGGATCGATAAAGGAGTCTGGACATTGAACCAAATTATGGACAAAGGCACTCTTATGTCCTTTTCACAGATCATGGATAAATTCATTCTCCCTCCCTCGGAATGTTTTCATTAGATCCAACTTTCTCACTGCTTGAAGAAATGTTCTCCCTCTATTTTTACCTTCTCTCAATCTTCTGCTTTCCTGACCTCCTCGCGCATGGGACTTTTCTTTGGTCACACAATGTCTCTTTTCTATAAGGAACTTCAAACACATCGTTACCCCAGATCCAAAAGAACCACGGATGTTTGGGCGGCCTATACCAACTGGCGGGGCTCTGACAGTGAATGGAATCCATTATTTCAGCAAAATTGTTCGTCCCATGGCTTCTTCCGGCCTCTCTCAATCTCTCTACTTCTTAGCCTACCAAGTCTTCTGGACTCCTAACAAGATGTTTCGAGCTGGTCTCAGAGACTCTAATCTTTGCTGGCATTGCTCTGCGGAATTGGGCGATCTTTACCATATGATTTTTGACTGCCCCATTCTGTCCTCTTTCTGGACCAAGATCTGGCATCTCATTCAGCGCAACTTACCTATTACATCTGAGTTCTCCTTTGATGTTCTCCTTTCCAGAGCCTTAGCAGTGACAGATCCCCTCACCCCCTGTCAACAATCTCTTCTTAATATCTTGATTGCCCTAACGATTCAAATGATTCTCCATAATTGGAAATCTGCAGTTCTACTGAATGTAGTTTTTTGCTGGAACACTGCTCTTATGACTCACTTATATGAGATTAAAGCAGCAGAATTTTCCAGTAGAGCTCTTACTGTTTCTCGAATTTGGAAACCTATTCGACATTTCTCTCCATAATCGTTGACTTTCTGGTAAATCAGATACGACTTTTCCCCTTCTTGTATATGTTTTCTGACCTCCTATGGTTGAGGACACTTGCCCTGCCCTTCCTTTGTATTATTTGTTCATCTCATTACTCTCTCTCTCTCTCTTGTTTCTTCTATCTCGTTTCTTCCTCTCCAGGGTTCTTTATATTCCTTGTTGGGACCTCATAATACCTACTGTAGGATTTTATACGATACATTACATTTGACTGTTTTGTGATATTTTTGTAGGGTCCTGTTCTGTCAAGTTGACCCGTGTATTTGATATCATTGTTATTTTCTGGCTTCTATTTGGTGATTGCCTTTCTTTTTTTTTGTAAAATCAATAAAAATATTTGAAATCGTATCTCGGATGTTTATTTCTACTATAGCATGTATAGTTAATTAATGTATCTTGGCATGTATAGTGTATTTCAGATATTCTCTATTCACCATAACTCGGTCATTGTACCACACACTTTCCAAATATGTGTTATCTATGTTTGTCTTAACTATACTGTGTATGTACTCCTGTAACCCGTTCTGGGCTCTTTTGGGAGGACGGACTAAATAAATGAATAAATAAATAAAGAGAGAGAGAGAGACGGTGAGAAAGAGAGATACTCGCTTGAATAACCTTTGATTGCCTTTTTTTTCAGCCAAACCTGCAGGGAAAAGACTTTCTTGCATTGTGAAGCACAGTTGAGGGCAGACTGCAGTACATTAAAGCTGCAGATACTGTTTTTCATCAGAGTTTTATTCTACTCCAGCCAGATGTCCAGTCAACCTGCTACTATGGCATAAACACATTTCAGGATGAACAGCTTTGCATAAGAAACTCAACAAGTTAAAATATTTAGTAAGTCTATTACTCTGAAGGAATGTACTCAATTTAATGTAACAGAATTCAATCTACTCAATAAGGTGTCCACAAAAAAATGTTACTTTAAGTACCACAATAAATATTTTAGGTATTGTATCACCATTTAAAAACATTTTCTCCAGTCATAAAGGAAAAGTGTAAAAAGAAAATTGTGAAACCTCCTAAAGATAAATGTGTTTATCCAAATGCTATCTTTTTACGTATACTGGTATTGATATTTAATGTGTATTAATTGGGCAGGAGAGGCTCCTGACTACTTAAATTGTGGATAGCCACCCAGGAGTGACATTTAGAAACTTAGAAACACGATGGCAGATAAAGACCAAATGGCTCATCGAGTCTGCCCATCTGAAGTAACCATTATCTCTTCCTCTCTCTAATAATAATAATAATAACAGCTTATATACCGCAGTACCGTGAAGTTCTATGCGGTTTACAAAAGATTAAGCAAAGGTACAAATTGATTGACTAAGAGATTCTCTAAGAGATCCCACATGCCTATCCCATGCTTTCTTGAATTCAGACACAGTCTTTATATCCACCACTTCTTCCGGAAGACTGTTCCACACTTCTACCATCCTTTCTGTAAAAAGGAATTTCCTTAGATTACTCCAGAGCCTATCATCTCTTAACTTCATTCTATGCCCTCATATTCCAGAGCTTCCTTTCAAATGACTCAACTCATGCACATTTATACTACATAGGTATTTAAACATCTCTGTCATATCTCCCCTCTACAGTATACATATTGAGATCTTTAAGTCTGTCCCCATACACCTTATGACGAAGACTACACACCATTTTAGTAGCCTTCCTCTAGACTAACTTTATCCTTTTTATATCTTTTTGAAGGTGCGGTCTCCAGAACTGTACACAATATTCTAAATGAGGTCTCACCAGAGTCTTATATAGGGGCATCAATACATTCTTTTTCCTACTGGCCATATACCTCTTCCTATGCCTCCTAGCATCCTTCTAGCTTTAACCGTCACCTTTTCAACCTGTTTGGCCATCTTAAGATCATCACATACAATCACGCCCAAGTCCCATTCTTCTGTCGTGCACATAAGTTCTTCAACCCCTAAACTTTACCATTCCTTCGGGATTTTGCAGCCCAAATGCGTGACCTTGCATTTCTTAGCATTAAATTTTAGCTTTCAAATTTCATACCATTTTTCAAGCATCTTGCATATTTTGGTATCATCTGCAAAGAGGCAAATCTTACCTAACAGCCATTCATCAATATCACTAATAAAAATGTTAAAAAAGAACAGGCCCAAGAACACAAAACCTTGAGGCACACCAATAGTAACATCCTTTTCCTCAGAGCAATCTCCACTGATCACTACCCTCTGTCGCCTTTCACTCAACCAGTTCTTCACCCAGCCCATCACTTTGGGACCCATCCCGAGGGCACTCAGTTTATTTATTAGACATCTGTGTGGAACATTGTCAAAGGCTTTGCTAAAATCTGAATACATCACATCTAGTGAACTCCCCCTACCTAATTCTTTGGTCACCCAGTCAAAGAAATTGATCAGATTTGTCTGACAAGACCTACCTCTAGTGAATCCATGTTGCCTCTAGTCCTGTAATCCACCAGATTCCAAAAACTTCACCATTCTCTGTTTTAAAAGTGTTTCCATTAATTTGCTTACCACAGAAGTCAGACTTACTGGCCTGTAATTCCCTACTTCTTCCTTATTTCCAGTTTTGTGTAGAGGGATCACATCTGCCCTTTTCCAGTCCTTTGGTACCACTCCCTACTCTAGAGAAGCATTGAAAAGGTCAGGCAGCGGAGCCACCAGAACTTCCCTAAGTTCCTTCAGCACCCTCGGATGTACACCGTCTGACCCCATCACTTTGTCTACCTTTAATTTAGCTAGCTCCTCACGAACACAACCCTCTGAAAATCGATCAGGGTCTACCACTCCACCATCCCTATTCGCATTTGTCTTTTGTGTCCCACTTCTGGATCTTCAGCCATGAACACAGAACAGAAATACAGTATTTGTTAAGCAATTCAGCTTTTTCTTTATCAGTTTCTACATATTCCTCCCCTTCACTTTTGAATCTCACAATATCAGTTTTGCAATTCTTCCTATCACTGACATATCTAAAAAAATGTCTTGTCTTCCCATTTTACCGTGTCAGTTATTTTTTTCTTCCATTTGTTTCTTTGCTTTCCTGATTACTCGAGCAGCTTCTCTTAACTTTTCCAGATATTTTTGCCTGTCTTTCTTTTTCTGAGATTTTTTGTAGTTTATGAAAGCTAACCTCTTATTCCTTACCTTCTCAGCTACTACTTTTGAGAACCAAAGTGGCCTTCTTTCTCTCTTACTTTTACTCGCTTGCCTCAAAAAAAGATTTGTCGCTCTTACAATAACTCCTTTCAGTTTTGCCCACTGCATTTCTACTCCTTCCAGATGTTCCCATCCAGACAACGATTCCTTGATAAAATCCCCCATCTGAACAAAGTTAGTTTTTTTTAACATCTAGAATAGAGTGAACATGCCAGAGGGAGTAGAAAACATGAGAAAAGATATGTGAATGTTAGAAGAACGGTCTGACATTTCACAGTTAAATTTTAAAGCAAAGAGTGATGCATTTAGGGAGTAAAAATCCAAAGGAGCTGTATATATAATAGGGTGTAAGAAGATGATAAGCATGAACTGGGAGAGGGACATTTTAGCATCATAGTGTCTGAGGATCTCAAGGTTACAAAACAATGTGACCAAGTGGTGGCCATAGCCAGAAGGATGCTGGGCTACATAGAAAGAGGAATCTCTAGCAGAGAAAGGGAGGTATTATTGCCTTTATACAAGATGTTGGTAAGGCCCCACCTGGAATATTATGTTCAGTTATATCTTGCTAAAGATGATATAAGATTTGAAGCTGTCCAGAGGAAAGTGGTGAAAATTATATCTGGATTGTGCCAAGAGACGTATGAGAAGAGGCTTGAATACCTGAATATGTTAACTCTAGAGGAAAGAAGGGATAGAGGAGATATGATACAGTCAATTAAATACTTAAAGGGTATCAAACAAATTTCTTCAAGAGATGGAAAAACGGTAACACTAGAGGACATAAGATGAAAATGTGGGGTGCTAGACTCAGGATGAACATCAGGAAACACTTTTTCACAGAGAGAGTGGTGAATGCCTGGAATGTCCTCCCTGGAGAGTTGGTAGAGGCGAAACAGTGACAGAGTTCAAAAATGCATGGGATAGACCCTGCATAATAAAAGGATAGTAACGACACAAAACTCCACAGATCTAGAGCTATAACTTCATTATGATGAGGATAAGTGTACAGGAGTGGTGCTTAAATGGCAGCTCCAGAAGTGATGCCAATGCCGCATGGACTTCTATATTCTGGGTCCAGTATGTGGCAAGATGGATCAAGATAGGCTGGAGTTAGCTTGGATGGTGACTCCAGCAGTGGGACAATGTGGCCAATGCCGGGCGGACTTTTATGGCCTGTGTCTTGTGTGCGGCATTATGGAACAGGAGAAAGAAAGTACTTTTTTACCTCAGGGGAGAGAGGAAAAATATGTTAAAGTGGAACTTAGCAAGTAAAATTAATAGATTATTAGTTTATATTGCCTCAAAAATGAATGTGACTATCATCTACTATGTTGCTATGTTTCTTGAACACACCACTCGTGGCAATAAATATATCCTGGTTATTTTGGATTATGTTACCTACTACTCAGAAGCTACTACTCTATGTAATATTACCACCATGGTCACTGCTATGTGGGAAATCTTCTCCTGCATGGTGATTCCTACTGAAATAGTGACTGACCAAAGCACTGAAAGCACTGAAATAGTGACTGACCAAAGCACATGAAGCAAGTGTGTGCCCTGAGCAAGGTAAAGAACTTGTGGACATCAGTTTGTCATCCACAGACAGATGTTCTGGTGGAATGTTTTAATAAGAATCTCAAGCAAATTCTGAGGAAGTCTATGATCGAAGACATGAAGAAGTGGGATACTCTTCTCCTATATATATTCTTTGCTGGTTATTCTCAAAAATGTAAATCTCCCTACCCTCTTTATAATCACTAATTCTTATTATGTTTTTCCTTCCTTATATTAAAGTTCCTGTAAACCGTGCCGAGCTCTATCTTTATGGAAGAGGATGCAGTATATGAACTTAAGATTTAGTGTAGTTAGTTTAGTTTAGTTTAGTTTAGTTTAGACCGAGAATTTCACAGGATTCTATTTGAGCTTTTATATGGTCAGAAACCTACAATAATCCTGGATGTGGTTTGAGAAACCTGAGAGGATGAACGTAGCCCGAGCTGGAACTTGGCCTATGCTTACCATGCAGGAAAGACTGAAAAAAGCAGGTTAGGCTGCCAAATTGTGCCTGGAAGGCTCAGGTGGATCAAGTCTGAGCCTACAACTAGAAGGCTATGTAGACAACCTTCCAGCTGGGGGACAGAGTCTTAGTTCTCCTGCTCCCATCAGAAGACAGGATCTGTCAGTTACAAGGGGGCACAACTAGACAAGAGGGATAAGAAAAAGATCCTCCATATCAACTTACTATAGAAGCTAGATCCTGGTGACTGCAGTGCTGATCCAAAGAAGCAACTTTGGCCAGAGGTTTCAACAGAGTCCAGAACCCTGCAAGTCTCATTTGGTGTTCTACTTTCTGCCTTATAGAAGGGCAACCTTGAACAGTTGGTCCACCAGAATCAAAATGTGTTTTCTGGAGTGCCGGGATGGACCCACCTTGCAACTCATGATATTGTCACTAAGCCTGGAGTGGTAGTTTGGCAACACCCCTATCAGATCCAAGAATCCTGGCATCAGGCTGTAGCAAAAGAAGTAGCTGAGATGCAGGATTCAGCCAGTAATTGGTTATCCCCCCACTGTGCTGGTGCCAAAGCTGGATGGAAGCATCTGGTTCTTTACTGATTTCTGGAAGGTGAACACTGTCTCTAAACTGGAGGCTTACTCAATGCCAAAGGTCATTGAAAAGCTGGAAAGAACCCAGTTTATTTTGATTCTAGACTTGACCAAAGGGTATTGGCAGTTATCCTTCACTCTGGTTGTCAAGGAGATGACAGCCTTTTCAACACTGTATTGCTTTTTGGTCTTCATGGATTTATCAGAGGGTTCCCTGACAAGGCAGAACCACTGACCCACTTCCTGTAGTAGAGTGCCCCAAGAGAAGATAAAATGAACATTGAAACGATACTGTTTTCCTAACCCTGATGAAGGACATCTGTTTGGAGCACATGTTGGTCAGCACAGATTCCAACCGACCCTCCATGGTGCAGACAGATGCATCAGAGGTCAGGCTCAGGGCCATCCTAGCCCAAGAAATGTAGAGCAAAGAACATCCTATAGCCTACATTAGAAGCTGTTTACTAGAGAGAAGAAACTTGCCGTGATTGAAAAGGAAGTCCAAGCTCTCAAATGGGTCTTGGAGATGTTCCATTATTATCTACTAGGGCAATATTGCTAGCTCATCATGGACTAGGAACCCCTCAAAGAATCAACTGCCTATATCATGTTGTAGTTCTTCAGCCTCCAGCTCTTCAGCTTTCAGTGAGTCATCAGATGGAGCAGGAGCATGCCAATGTTGATTTTCTTGTCTCATAGCAGGTCTCAACTAGACATGCCTGAGCTGAGGGGGAGGGTAAGAACAAAAGAATAGCTTTACTGGGTCAGACCAATGGTCCATCTAGCCCAGTAACTCATCTTCACAGAGGCCAATCCAAGTCACAAATACCTTGTAAAAACCCAAGTTTCCAAATCTATTTTATACTTGATATACTGAAATGGGAAAACATTTATGTGCTTTACATAAAATTAATACATAAAAATATTAAAAGGTAGAACTACAATATCAATAGTAAAAGAAAGAAAAACAGAGAGCATAAAATCTGATTGTGGGCTTATTATTTCAGGTCAGGATCTGACATGTCTCCTGCATCCTTTATATTTCATTGGTCATATGCATTTGTAAACAGAAAGGTTTTTAATAATGTTTTTAAAGCGTTCAAGATTCCATGTCACCAATCCAGGGCAAGCAGTGGCTTCTCCCATGTCTGTCTCAACAGCAGACTATGGACTTTTCCTCCAGGAACATGTTCAAACCTTTTATTTTAACCAACTACATTAACCACTCTTACCACATCCTCTGGCAACGCATTTCAGAGCTTAACTATTTTCTGAGTGCAAAAATATTTCCTCCTATTGATTTTAAAAGCAACTTCCCTGTAACTTCATTGAGTATCCCCTAGTCTTCGTAATTCTTGACGGAGTGAAAAATTGATCCAGTTGTACCTGTTCCAATCCACTCAGGATTTTGTAGACTTCAATCATATCTCCCTTCAGCTGTCTCTTTTCCAAGCTGAAGAGCCCTGGAAACTGAATTGTGGAGTCCCGCAAGGCTCTCCACTATCCCCTATCCTTTTTAACATCTATATGTCCTCCCTAAAACTCCTCCACCTATCCCCCCTTGAAACAATTTACACTTATGCAGACGACATCCTTGTCCTCCTCGAGACCGATTCGAACCTCACCGACCTGTCTAAGAACATATCCTCTTGTATAATGAACCTACAATCCTGGGCCCACACTGTGCAAATGAAATTGAATGAGTCCAAAACAAGACTTCTTTGGCTCGGTCCAAAACTAGATCACCTACCCACCTCCATCCCACTACCCTCTGGCTCCTCTCTGCAGCTTGAGTTCTCGAGCAAGGTCTTGGGCATCATCATTGATTCCACATTGTCCTCCAATCCTTGGTAAAAAAATGCTTTTTCAGCCTTCACATGCTGAGGAAAGTTAGATCCTGCTTCCATCAAAAACATTTTACCCTCCTTGTCCAATCCATCATCCTCTCCAGATTGGACTATTGCAACTCTATCTACTTAAGCCTAACTAAGAAAAACCTCCACAGACTCCAACGGATTCAGAATGCCGCGGCCAAGCTCATCTACGCTAAAAGTAAATTTGACCATGTCTCCCTGCTCCTGGCCAAGCTCCACTGGCTTCCGATAATCGCCAGGGTCCACTATAAATGCTCCTGTTTAACTTTCAAAATCCTATATGGTATCCTCCCTCCCTTTATTCCTCTTTCTTGGAATTCCTCAAACCCTAATACCACCAGATCCTCCCACAAATTAAAACTATCCTTCCCCTCGCTAAAAGGCATTTCCCAAACAGGAAAGCTAGGGACCTCCCTCCACTTCAAAATCACTGAGCTCTGGAACAACCTTACCTCCCATCTTCGGAACTTGAGCTCTCTCCAAGTTTTCCGCAAACATCTGAAAACCTGGCTTTTCTCAAAAAAATGTAAGTCTCCCTCCAACTTAGGAATCAAGGAAACTTATATCTTGGCATCCCAAGTCCTCTAAATTTTCTTCACACTTCTACCTCTAACCCGCTGTTGTAGTTCCTTCCTATTTCTTCTACTGTAAACCGCGTCGAGCTCTACGAACGTGGAGATGATGCGGTATACAAACCTAAGGATTAGATTAGATTAGCCCTAACCTCTTTAGTCGTTTCTCGTATGAGAAGAGTTCCATCTCTTTTATCATCTTGGTTGTTCTTCTTGAACCTTTCTAGTGCCACTATATCTTTTTTGAGATAAGGAGACCAGAACTGAATGCAATACTGAATGCCTCTGAACCTCTAGAGACTTTATTCCTTATTTTCCAGTACTTGTGAAGTAATATGTCTCTGCTTTTGTGTTTTAATAAAGAGTTTTGCTTTATCATTGTAATCTTGTCTGGCTCTATAATCTAAAGGCCCACCTCAACCCCTGCTATGCTTTCATATAGGCCCTTTATATTTAATTAGCATTTGTGTTTTAGCAAAATCATTGCAGTTTAAAAATGATACTGGGGAAGAAAATTTATATGCATAAAGCTTTTCATTATTTGTATCTCCATTTCAGTTACACTCATCCAAGTTTCCAAGTTTATTCTGTGTTAGATATACCGACCATCATCATATATCTGGTCAGTTTACAATACTAAAATAGTAAAATATTAAAAATAAAGGTACATTTTAAAAGAAAAGGGGTCATTTACTAAAATAACATAAGTGACAGATAAGACATAGACAGACTTGGTACGAGAGCATTCAGAAAAGTTGAAAGGGGACAGATTCAAAACGAATGCTAGGAAGTTCTTCTTTACCCAAAGTGTGGTGGACACCTGTAATGCGCTTCCAGAGAGCGTAATAGGGCAGAGTATGGTACCGAGGTTCAAGAAAGGATTGGACAATTTCCTGCTGGAAAAGGGGATAGAGGGGGTATAGATAGAGGATTACTGCACAGGTCCTGGACCTGTTGGGCCGTCGCGTGAGCGGACTGCTGGGCACGATGGACCTCAGGTCTGACCCAGCAGAGGCATTGCTTATGTTCTTATGAGAGGTACTGGGGTTAGGCTAATAAAATACATTGAGGTAAAAGAGAAATTAAAAAAGGAGGGTAAGAAGAGCATTTATACTGGTATATTAGGAAGGAACCTACCAATTGGGCCCATACTGATCTGCTACAATTTTGTGTGAAGAGAAAGAGCACTCCTATTACATAAACACAATAAGTAGGCATTTTCACAGTGCAAAAAGAAATCCATGCATTCCGTGATATTTTAATAAGCATTTTCTCTCATATCTCTTCATCTCCAAATTAAGCTGTGTTTAAATGTCATTAACTACTTCTTCGGTATTGATACTATCAGCTATCCATCTTCTTCCTTCAAAAGAAATTAGTTCTTCACTTCCCAACAAATAGTTGAAGTAATGCCAACCCTAAAAGTAGCAATTACATTAAAATCAAGTCAAAGCCACTTTCCTTGTAGGTTTTTTTAATCCCTAACAGCTTGTAAGTATGATTAATCAAATCATGCTGATTCCTCACTACACATACATCTGTAATTGCCAAGAACAAATTACAGCAGTTTTATATAGAAGAAACCTGCTATTTCAATTGAAGATAAATACTGTATTTTATCAGGCTGCTCTGCTCTGTAAAATGCAAGTGGGATTTGTCAGCGGAATCTTTCACACCAGGCATCTGCATGACCTGTTTATTGGTAATGACTAGGAATCACATCTCAGTGTGTCGTAACATGTCAGAAAGCACAAGCAGCCTAAACAACTCTAGAAAGCAGTTGTCAAAATTAAATTATTTAGAATGGCAGAGAATGGGCATTGAGGAACCTTATTTCTTAAACTGAGTTAAGGACAACCTGATAATCCATATAAGCTCCAGTCTTATGTGACACCAGCTTGAGTTACTAATCTTTGTGGCTGAATTATTGTAATGTGCATTAATAGTAACAAGGTCCCCTAGGATAAAATGACATCTATGGTAAAATAAGATGTCTATATTAATACATGCTAAAGCAATGGGGAATTTTAATAACTCTAGCTGTATATGTGAATTAAAGCCAATACAATATTGATTTTAAAAAATTATTGTATTTCTGTATACTGTAGTACTGATGTAACATATTTGTGTGACATGAGTTAATCTGTTCAGTAATATATTATGTATTCAGGATGTGCATGTTCAATCAGTTTTGGTTCACTTTTAGAATTTTCAGAAATTTCTTTTTATTTTTATGTGTTTGGTTTGTTCTGCACATTTGGTTTAGTCTTTTTAATGGCACAAACTGATTCTAAGCATATTAATGATTTTACCTCACTGTTGCTCTGTTCTAAGGTTTTCTACTCATGTTAGAGGGCATGATTTCTAATATTGGCTCATGCCTCTACATATCAGTGTTTCTTTGGTCACAAATAGCAAATATATTCATCTATGTATATGTCCCATGACCTGTTATTTTCTTTACTGGTTGTATGGTTTTATGAAAAATTCAATAAAAGAGTTTTAAAAATGAAATAAAATTGATTTTGCATACTCAAAAGAGGAGGCTATACAGAAGATGAGAAAGCAAATAAAAACAATTTTAAAAAATGTTTGCAGTCTAGGCAGCAAAGTTCCAGATCTGCAAACCCTAATAATAGGGGCAGAATTAGATATTGTTACAGAAACATGGTTCAATGACTCCCATGAATACAGCATGAACCTACCAGGTTACATATTTTTTTTAGTAGAGCTAGAGGTAGCTGAAGAGGTAGAAGAGTAGCCCTTTACATGAAAGCCAATATTAAAGCAACATCAGTACATGGTATTTGGAGAAAGAAAGAAGCAATATGGATCATCTTGGAAAGAGAAAAAGAAATAATAGACCTTCATGCCACACAGGTGTCATCTATAGACCTCCAACTCAAACAAGGAAATTGAAGAGAGATGCCATGGATATCAAAAAGCTGGGAATGAAAGAGAAGGTGCTATTTTGGGAATATTTAGCCTTCCAGATGTGGATTGGAATATCCCATCTGCAGAATTGGAAAGAAGTAGAGAGATTGTGGATACTGTTCAAGGTGCTTTGCTCAAAAAAATGGTGATGTAACCTCCAAGGGAAGAGGCAACACTGGATCTAGAAGTGGCAGCATTTACATTTGTAAGTGCCAATTTTGTTCCCTAAGAGGCTTTTTTATTAAGCTATATTAAGCAGATAGCATAGACAGTAAAGAAAGAAGTATGAAAAAGCACAGGTAGAAGGGAAAAAGACCAAAGAAGTCAAGAAAGGTGACAAGATTGGTGACAATAATTTTCCTTGAGATTTATTTTAATTATATGCATTCACATGACAGACATGAACAAATGAACAGTCTGACTGGGCCAAGTAATCTTTTTCTCCCAACATGAAGCCCAGTTTACATAAAAGTCATGGTCAGAAAAGAGATATTTTAGAATATTAAACATCTCCCAGGTATAATGCAAACACACAGGGTACATAAGAAGATGCAGGAATGCATGTGTATGTGATGCACATACAGCAGGAATAACCATTTTACTAATAATGAGCTGGATTCAGTAAATGGCATTTAAAAATTGGCACCGGAAAAAATTAGTACTCAGCACTATGCAATAAAGGTCGTTTTGGGCTGAGCACCCTTTATAGAGCCGATTCCAATGCCCAAATTTGGACATCAGGACGTGCCCTTCTCTTCAACTGCCAATTCCAGACTCCGTCCCTTCTGACTTGCTGCACCATATGCTTGGAACAAGCTGCCCGAATCCCTATAGCGGGCACCTTCTTTGGCAATGTTCAAGGTCAGTTTGAAAGCCCACCTCTTTGAGAATGCATTCGACTCCTAATTCCTCTGACCAAGTTAGATTGTAAGCTCTTCTGAACAGGGACTATCTATAAATGCCAAAATGTATAGTGCTGTGTACGCCTTTCAGCGCTATATAAGTGATAAGTAGTAATAGTAGTGTAATCCTGGCACCCAAATTTGACAAGCATCCCAGTATTCTGTAACACTGCATGCACAATTTTTAGAATTCCCCTGGCCCGCCCATGCCCCCTCCCACCTTTAGATCTTACACTATGGGATTTAGGTGCTCAGTGTTATAGAATAGGGTGCAGCAGGATGCACACACAAATTGCAATTGGTGCGAATTTATGTCACTAACTGTTAGTACTCAATTATTGCTGTTAGTTGGTTTGGAAACCAATTAAGTTGTATGCACATCTTAGGATTGGATAGAATCCGTGAAAATATGTTAAAAAAAAATTAGCAGATTCACTTAGTGGCAGTGGCAGTACTTACATATGAGTAACCAATTTGCAACTTACAGCTAGAGTTACAAATGTGTGTTATTGCATCACCATGGGCTAATGCCATTAATGCATGTTATTAGTAACTAGGTCCCATTACACAGAATGGGACTTGCATTAAAATACATTAATATGTGTTAATGACATTAGTGTGCACTAATGTGGTAGCACATATTAGAAACTCTGGTTTTAAGAAAGGTTTGGACAAGTTCCAGGAGTAAAAGTCCATAGTCTGTTATTGAGAAAGATATGGGGGAAGCCACTGCTTGCCCTGTATCGGTAGCATGGGTTTTGGCCAGGTACTATTGACCTGGATTGGCCACCGTGAAAACGGTCTACTGGGCTTGATGGACCATTGGGCTGACCCAGTAAGGCTAGTCTTATGTTCTTATGATATTTTAGTTTTCGCCAATACTGAATCTGTGGTGAAAATCCACAGCTCTGTTTTGGAAAAGAAACTGATCCAGCCCTGCCCCTTACCCCAAGGGTAATATATCAAAATAGCAGTTGATAACACAATGAGGGCTATTTTTGATAGAGCATCCAAAGTCAGAGGCAAAAAAATGGCCATTTTCCAATTGGATGTCCAAACAATTATTATTATTATTTTTTTAATCTTGGCCACCAAAATGTCTAGGCCGTGAGGACATCTAACATTATTGGTCATTTTCAACCAAAATAAAGTCCAAATTAGAAATTTCCAAATAAGCACCATTTAGACATGGAAGAGGCCAGCATTGTAATGGACGCCACAGACATGCCAATAGAGCAGTGGGGCACCTTAGAGGGCACAGGTGTGAACTTCATATAAAGCAGTGTATTGCAAACTGTGTGCCTCCTGAAATTTCAGGTGTGTCTTGAGACGCTGGGGAGAAGGAGAGGAGCCAGTACCAACTGACTGCCTACAGGATGTGCCTCTCATGGTGAGTCACATCCTGTAGGCAATCAGCGCCTCTCCTTCTCTCCTCGTGTCTTCTCTGCTGGCACCCCCCACTGGCAGCTCAGAGCCCGTCTGGAGGGCCTTTGTGCATGCGTTATGTCAGCATGCTGACATCATGCATGTGTATGACATCATTGCATCAACGTCAAACACTTCCGGGATGCCTCGAGCCGTGGCCGGTATGTTTAGTATGCTGCGGCTTGACAAAGTTTGCAGGACACTGATATAAAGGGTACCAGATATACATCTCACCATAACCTCATTCTAATGTATGATGATCCCTCCAAAACTCCCCCCAAAGCTACTATTGTCCCCTACCCCAATAGCCCTTATGGCTGCAAGTGACACATATATGGCAGTATAGTAGGATTTTGGTAGACTCACCCTTCCCTCCCTCCAAAAAAAATAAAATTATAACAGTGCATACCTGTCTGTAGAACAGTAGCATCTGGTATGGAAAAGGTTAGTAAAGCATCACATAAGTTTCTTAAGTAGCTTGGTAGATGGGCAATTTTGAGTTATAGAGAGGAGAACCCAGGCCCATAAGAGACTCAATCTGCCCCCGAGGTAGTCTCCCATCATGTTCTCATTATATTGTCCTTGGTAACAGCATTCTAAGTCCAGTATATTCTGGTGGAAACGCTCAGCTTGCTCCTCTGAGTATGCTCCAATGTTCTCCTTGAATGTCTCAAGATGAGCACCGACATGGACTTTGAGAGACTTTGAGACTCAGTTAACTGTAACTCTTCACCAGACTTTCAACTAACTCAATTTAGTTATTGGCCTTGTGATTGCCCAGGAAGCCCTGAACCACTGCAACAAAACTGTTCCAAAACACTTTCTCCTTCCTAGTTAGCTTCTTAGGGAATTCCTTGCACTGCAGGATCTTCTTTACTTGTGGTCCGACGAAGACATCAGCTTTTACCTTAGCACAGACAGATTAGGGAAGATGTCTTGAAGGTACTTGAAGGTTGCCAATTCCTTATCTAGAGCTATGACAAATTGTTTCGCTAGGCCCAATTTGATGCGTAGTAGTGGCATCAGCACTTTACGGGGGTCCACCAGTGGTTCCTATTTGGTGTTGTGTCTCCCCATAGAGAACATGGCCCACTGTAGCCAATCCTGGAGTTAGTAGTGTTCCGTTGTGTCCCTGCTGTCCCAAAGACAGAGATAGCAAGGAACTTGGTAAAACTGCCTTGGAAAACCATTAGGAATGCAACCAAGGAATGCAAATGAGGTTTAACGTGGATAAGTGTAAGGTGATGCATGAAGGTAACAAAAATCTTATACACGAATACAGGATGTCCGGTGCAGTACTCAGAGAGACCCCCCAGGAAAGAGACTTGGGAGTACTGGTCGAGAAGTCAATGAAGCCGTCCGCACAATGTGTGGTGGCGGCAAAAAGGGTGAACAGAATGCTAGGAATGATTAAGAAGGGGATCACAAACAGATCGGAGAAGGTTATCATGCCGCTGTACTGGGCCATGGTACGCCCCCACCTGAAATACTGTACTGCGTCCAGCACTGGTCGCCGTACATGAAGAAGGACATAGTACAACTCAAAAGGGTCCAAAGAAGAGCAATTAAAATGGTTGAGGGACTGGAGGAGTTGCCGTACAGTGAGAGATTAGAGAAACTGGGCCACTTTTCCCTTGAAATGAGGAGACTGAGAGGGGACATGATCGAAACATTCAAGATAATGAAGGGAATATACTTAGTAGATAAAGACAGGTTGTTCGCCTTCTCCAAGGTAGAGAGAACAAGAAAGCACTCTCTAAAGTTAAAAGGGGGAAAGATTTCATACAAACATAAGGAAGTTCTTCTTCCGGAGGCTGTTAGAGGGGAAAACACCCTTCAGGGATTCAAGACAGTTAGACAAGTTCCTACTGAACCAGAACATACGCAGCTAAGGCTAGACTCAGTTAGGGCACTGGTCTTTGACCTAAGGGAAGTGAACTGCTGGGCACGATGGACCACTGGTCTGACCCAGCAGCGGCAATTCTTATGTTCTTATGTTCTTATTTTAAAGTCTCTGATGACCTCTCAGCTGTACTCATCATACCTCAATGTGCCTAGTAAGATACACTGAGAGAGTCAGTGGAAGAGACGGGTACTTGTTCCCGTTATGAAGCAGCATGGTTTTGATGCTCCTGGATGAGCTGTCAATGAAGAGATGCCACTCTTTCAGGTTACAAGGGATTCCAATTGCCTCAAATAGACTGGTTATATTGTGACAGAAGCAGGTGGGTGAAGAAGGTGGAAAAAACCTGGTGATACTTATTCTGATCTGTGACTTTCATACTTTCATCCAAAAGTTACACTGCTTGAGCCTAGACATCAAAAGTTTGGCATTGGACTTGGTGAGACCAAGATCTTTGATCAAGTCATTGAGGTTTTTTTGGTTTAGATAATATGGGTTTCTCTCATCAGTTGCAGCACTGATATTGTAAATTGGATCTATAACATCTCCCTCACGCTCTGACTTGCTGCTCTCTTCTGGAAGCAGCTGCTCTCTCTCTCTCTGGAGGAGTGGGTATGGGATGCACAGGGTAATGTAGCACCGGGGTGATGGATGAAGAAATGTACGAATATGTGATTGCACATGCATATTTGCCAGTTTGATGTTGTTAAAGGTTCACCATGCAGAAGTAGAAGTTGCTTGAGTGATCAGTGGGTTCCCGCCAAATTCTTGGGATAGCAAACTTCATGGCTTTTTTCCCCTCGGTACCATCCTGTAGAAGAACAAAATGAAATTGTGGTAATGAAAATGATACATTTATTTCATCTATGACTAAATTGTATGAATTCTCACAACATCAAAATTTAAAAATTTAAATTAAAAAAAAATGAAACATTCTAAGAAATTGTATAGCAGAAAATTCCACCATCCTAGTAAGAAACAAAATTGTCTTACCTTCCAAAGTTTTTGGCTGTGCTTGCATTTGAAGTGAGGTGCCCAAAGTCTGTCTTGATCCCCACCAGGTATGCTGAACTATGCCTTTTAGGCATCGCACATCTTGCTTCTATGGGATATCTTTTCCTTCTTGTCTTGATAAATTGGCTGAATACATAGCAAAATGTATCTGCCGGATGTTTGCAGCCTCTGAATGTCATCTAAAACAATGCAGATATATTACCTTTTAGGCAATTGGAAGTGAAATGAGCTGATGGGTTTAAGATCTCCATAGTTATACTGTACTATATTTATATTGATGGAATATTATAGAAAGTTCTTGAAGTTACTCAAGGACCCCTAAATTTGCTCAGCTTTGATCAATCTGGAATGTTCTGAAAAAAGGTAAATTTCAAAATATTGATGTCCTGGTCACAAAAGCAAAGTTTGAAGGGAATAATAGCCATTTTCTGTACTTTTGTGGCATAGGCAATTAAGAAAGAACATTTACTACTCAGCAAGAAAAAAAATAAAATTTTGTTACATAGCGTTATTAATATTGTCTTTAAGTTGTGACTTTTATAAAGGTAATAGCTGTGCTTATGAGATTTTCACTCAGAAAGAATTTGCAGACAGGCTAGAAAGGCTGGGGCTCTTCACCCTGGAGAAGCGGAGACTCAGAGGAGACATGATAGAGACTTACAAGATCGTGAAGGGCATAGAGAAGGTGGAAAGGGACAGATTCTTCAGCCTATTGGGAACTACAAGACCAAGGGGGCACTCGGAGAAATTGAAAGGGGACAAGTTTAGAACCAATGCTAGGAAATTTTTCTTTACTCAGAGGGTGGTAGACACCTGGAATGCGCTTCCGGAGGATGTGATAGGACAGAGTACATTAAGGGGATTCAAAGAGGGATTGGACAAGTTCCTGAAGGATATGGGGATTGAGGGATATAGATAGAGGTAGAGGTAGAGATAGGATTATGGAAGGGTATAGATAGAAGAATAATGGGGATTGAAAGGTTTTAGACAAAGGATCACTTACAGGTCATGGACCTGATGGGCCACCGCGGGAGTGGATTGCTGGGCACGATGGACCCCTGGTCTGACCCAGCGGAGGCAACTTCTTATGTTCTTACTGTATATACACAAATATAAGTTGATCCATGTATAAGACGAGGTACCCCATAAAGGAGGAAAAAAGTTGACTCAAATATAAGGCGTGTGTGTGTTAATATTCATGTGCCCTGCCAGGCTCTGCATTCAGCCACCCTCCCTCCCTGCCAGGCTCTCCGCCCTGTCCTACCTCCCTCCCTACCAGGCTCTGCACTTAGCCCCCCTCCCTCCCTCCCTGCCAGACTCTCAACCTGTTCCCCTCCTTCCCTGCAAGGCTCTGCACCCAGCCCCTCTTTGTGCCCTGTACCCTGTCCCCCCTCTCTCCTAATGTCCTACAGGCCTCCACTGGGCCTGCTGTATGACATGGTGGGCTGGAACAGGAGGGATCCCTCCTGTGTCCTGTCCCGTCAGACTCTGCAAATTTTTTTTACCTCCCTTCTGCCTCTCTTTTTTATTCCTTGGTGGTCCAGCAGTGTACTGGGCAGGAGCAAGCTTTCGAAGCTCCTGCCCTACGCTGAGCCCCTCCATGAATGGCCAACTCGAGTTCTCACGGCCCAGTGATGTACCGGGCATGAGCGACCTTTTCTGGATCCTGCCGGTGCTCACTGAATAGCTGTCACGAGTTCCTAACTTAATTGGCAAAATACCTTTAATAGCCTAAATAATTGGGCGATTGGCACCTATCTGATTCTATAAAAGATAGGTACCTATTGCATGGTGCTAAATGGGTGTTTCTATGAGTGGAGCACGACTTAGGGCCACTAAACATGATTCTCCAGAAACTTAAGTGCCTGAAATGTAGGCCTTTAAAACCACATCAGAAATTTCTAATCTTGAAATAAAGACAACAGGTTTCACTCAAAATTATTTTATGTTAATATTATAAATTATAGTATATGTAACATTGTTCTAAAATAAATATTAAAGTCATAATTGGTTTGTAATAAGATATGACAATAAATATATAAACCATTTGGAGTCAGACTTCATATTCTCTTCTATAAGAACTGCTTTTCATTATCACATCATTTTTCCTTATTTCTTTTTCCTATGGCACAGGCTGATTTAATTTATGGCCTGTTTTCTAACAATTTAGAGTTGTATTCTAGCTTAGTGCTGAATTTATAGCATAGCAGTCTTTCCATAAACAACCCCAGCTTCCATGAATAATTTTACAAATCAAAACCTCTGTGAGCATGCTACTTCAGGTATATTTATCTTCATATCACTAACATCCTCCTTTACAAAGCCGAACTAACGTTTTTAGCGCTGACCACCGCAGTAACAGCTCAGATGCTCATAAGAATTCTATGAATGTCAGAGCTGTTACTGTGGTGACCGGTGCTATAAACGCTAGCACAGCTTTGTAAAGGAGGGGGGTAAATTAGTCAAATGCTGAGTTTTGCTAAATGGTGGTAGAGGTTTCTACCTTGGGATGGTGAGTTGAGCATTGGAGCCATTTAGTAAAAGGAGTTCAAATAGAAGGAAAACAAGGATACAGCATAGAGAATAGCACATTACATGACGTAGCCTTAGCATGGGAGAGGCTTCGATGTGGGTGTTTCTTCACTCATTGACATATATCTGGGTGCCATAGTGCATCCATCTAACGTGGAAATTGTAGGCAAATGAAAACCAGGTCTACTTTTCAATGTAGTTTGAACTTCAGATAGACGTGAGTTCTATGGACCGGACTTAGGCGGACTTTGGACGTTTCCAATGCGATCTTGTAAATAGGGTTTAGGGGTTTTATTTTTACATTATTTAGATCAAAATACATTTAATAAGCCACCACATAAACAGGAAACATCAATACAAACATATTGCATGCCAAACCTACTAATTTTCTGGCCAAACAACAATGTTATTTGCTAATTACAGCACATGAAAAACACAGCTTTAGGTTTCTTGCTCAAAAGCAACCCTTTTTTCTCACTAAACAGTGCTCCAATGAGCTCATTCTTCAAAGAGATGCAACCATATAATATAAATATATATATTGAACAGATAACTTCATTTGCAAAAGGGTAAAAACAGAAAAAAACATACAGACCTTAGCATAGCTTCTGGTTCATTGCAAATAGAGGTGTGAAGCTGCACAATGGTGATCTCATTGTGAGATCATCAAGGTGCACCTGCAAGGTAGAATGCCACAATTAAAATAGGAAATCAAAATCCAAAAGGCACAACATAAGTATTTTAATGCTGAGATCCTTCTAGTGTCTATATATACTGTTGCCAGGATCAAACACCTAATCTTTAAGGAATAAATTGTAGAAATACATTCTTCAAACCATTTTTAGTAAGTTTAGAGCAAGTCAAGAGTTTAATCAAAACTTCAGGAGGAGGTTGGTGTGTAAATCTCTTGGCAATGAGAGGAAAGCTGAGCCTAGAGTGACACCTCTGATGTTTTGATTAAACTCTTGACTTGCTCTAAACTTATTAAGAATGGTTTGAAGAATGTATTTTTAAAATTTGTTACTTAAAGATTGGGTGTTTGATCCTGGGAACAGTATACAAGTATATAGACAATTAAAATAGGAACATGTGCTGGGGGAGTTGTTTGGTACTTGAACTCATGAGCTCAGGAAGATGAGCACAGGGCTTTTACCCATTGAGCCACAGCAGCTTCTAGTCAGATGTCTCTGACTGCCCTGTGATATCATAGCTTAGTGATATGCTAAGGTACCGTCATATGGCTAAGATATCCTAAGCTCTCATGATAGGAACCCCCTGACTAAACAGAAGCAGCTGTGGCTCAATAGGTAAAAGCCCTGTGCATAATGATGCCAAAGTCAGACACTGCCCCCTAACTGCGCCCACTTCAAGCCTTCAGTACCACTAGCCTCCAGGGATATAGATGCCCACAGGCCACACAGTAGTGGTTATATTTTTTAAATTACTTTTAAATTAGAGAAATCTCTACTTAAAATTAGGGAAACCTCTACTTAAATTAGGAAATCTCTACTTAAATTAGGAAATCTCTACTTTTCAAAATTACTGAATTGTGGAATAATTTTCCTGTTCAACTGTACGATCTGGGCTCTTTCCAACTATTTCGAAAACATCTGAAAACTTGGCTATTTTCAAAGCTGTAAATTCTGCTCCTTTCCATACTATTCCAAATTCATATTCTATTTGTTCTCTCTTCTAATTTTTTGAACATTGTGTCGAGCTCTATTGTTATAGAGAAAATGCGGTATATAAGCCTAAGGTTTAGTTTAGTTTAAATTGGTTTTAAATGACACGGCCAATTACTCAGTTATTTTGCATGAATTAGGACACCTACCACCACCTAATTTTCAGTGTCCTGCTGAGAATCCAGGCCTTTGTGCCTGACTACTGTCAATTAGGTGTAGAAAAGGAAGTATAGAATACTAATATAGAATAGGTGTGGAGTTATAGAATAAATCCTGGGAATGCTTATAGCCCCTAAAACTAATGAATTATGCCCTATTGGAAACCATAGGAGGGACCTATCTAGACACTACACATTGACGAAATGGGTTGGGAACTGGCTTGGAGGTAGACTTCAAAGGGTAGTGGTGAACAGCACCCCCTCCGAAATGACGGAAGTGATCAGTGGAGTACCACAGGGCTTGGTCTTGGGCCCGATCCTATTCAACATCTTTATAAGAGACTTGGCAGAAGGGCTTCGCGGTAAAATAACATTATTCGCCGATGACGCCAAACTAAGTAATGTAGTGGGCAAATGCAAAACGGACGAAGATTCAATGCCCAACAACATGATGCATGACCTACTCCTACTAGAGCGCTGGTCTAGGACCTGGCAACTCAGCTTCAATGCCAAAAAATGCAAAGTTATGCACCTAGGCAGCCAAAATCCATGCAAGACTTATACCCTTAATGGTGAGATCCTAACAAGAACGGTAACAGAATGAGACTTGGGGGTGATCGTCAGTGAGGACATGAAGGCTGCCAGTCAGGTAGAGCAGGCTTCATCAAAGGCAAGACAGATCATAGGTTGCATACGCAGGTGTTTCGTCAGCCGTAAGCCGGAAGTCATTATGCCATTGTATAGATCCATGGTGAGGCCCCACCTGGAATACTGTGTGCAATTCTGGAGGCCGCATTATCGCAAGAATGTGCTGAGACTGGAGTCGGTTCAGAGAATGGCCACCCGGATGGTCTCGGGACTCAAGGATCTCCCGTACGAAGAACGGTTAGACAAATTACAGCTATACTCGCTCGAGGAGCGCAGAGAGAGGGGAGACATGATCGAGACGTTCAAGTATCTCACGGGCCGCGTCGAGGCAGAGGAAGATATCTTCTTTTTCAAGGGACCCGCGGCAACAAGAGGGCATCCGTGGAAAATCAGGGGCGGGAAACTACGAGGTGACACCAGGAAATTCTTTTTCACTGAAAGGGTGGTTGATCGCTGGAATGGTCTTCCACTGCAGGTGATTGAGTCCAGTAGCGTGCCTGACTTTAAGGCCAAATGGGATCGACACATGGGATCTATTCACAAGGCAAAGGTAGGGGAGGGTCATTACGGTGGGCAGACTAGATGGGCCGTGGCCCTTATCTGCCGTCTATTTCTATGTTTCTCTGTTTCTAAGTTACCAGGTCTACCCACTGCACTCATACAGAGACCCGCTCATTCACTTAATACATAAACAAGAAAAAGGAAAAAAAAAAGTGGAGAAAAAGCCTCAGTTCATCTTCATATGGCAAAAAACTCCACTTATAAACAACCATTAAGCAAGGTCCAAAATGTATAAGTTCATTCAGCAGTGAAAAACACTATAGTAGCCCTCGTAGGAACCACCTAAAAAAAAAAAAAATCTAGCACACCAAATAACAAAACTTCAAAAAATGTGAGTAAAGCAAGCAGCACATATATGAGTCTCAAACATAGTCAATGGTAAGCAGGAAACACAAACAAACACTTAGCTGCAGACGATGTCCAGGCTGTCTTCCATGCATCAAAAAAGTGCAAGCCTGCCTGGCCCCGCAGTCCTCATAGCCCACCTAGGCTCCTCCCTTTGGAGTTGTGCATGAAATGAATTAGGCACACAGGTTATAGAACAGGATTGCAGAGCAGATATGTGCACAACCAGTAATTAGTGCCAATTGGTGTTTGTTAGGGCTAATTATTGATATCATTAATTTAGCCAATTATTTTATATATGGATCATAGAAACATGTCCAAAATTGCACACCTAGTTTGGGCAGCCTATACGGAATTTGTAGGCATGTGTACAATTTTGCTTTTTTATTGGTGCAAATGATGTAAATTGAGATAATCAAATCCAAGGAAACGTGACCTGCTCCCCCACCCATCCACATACTGAAGAAAATACATTTTGCCTAGGAAGCACAGTATTTGTACAGTACTTAATACCATCTGTTTCTTCTCAGTTCTATGATTACAGTTGATCTGAATCATTCTGTAGCTATTTCAGCTCCGCATATCAAATGTCACAGTATTTACAACTTCGCTCTGAAGTCTTACAAAAAGCAGACACAACAAGAAAACCTTGCCAGAGAAATTCAGATATCTTTGGTTTCTCATTGACTAAACAGCAGAACTAGTCATCAGACCAAAGCTATAAAAAGGCCATCTATATAACTGGCAAGCTGTTAATGAGGCATGTGGGAATGAACAAATCCTGATTTTATAAGTAGATACTTCATAAAAGGTTAATCAAAATCTTGAGCAATGCAGAAACATCTGTATCAGTACTGTCTTATGGCTGGCCGAACATCTGTAAGGAGGAAAAGATTGTTCCTTTGGGACAAACCTTAGCTTTAAAAGTGAAAGATTTGCAATAGTTTATTGCTCTTGTGTCAGGCACAGTTCCACTCAGTCAATTCTACAGCAAAATGACACATTCAGAAGCAAGAACATGTGAGCTTTTACCTAAACTGAAAAAAGTGTAATAGGAATGAAACAAAACAGCATCTTCTGTCCGATATTCAGCAATATTTAGCCGGCTGGGAACGACGCCTACCTGGCTAAATAGCATTGAATTTCCAGGCTAAGTTCAGCTGCGTTTGACAGTCAATGCCAGTATTCATTACCTGACTGTTTATGTCTAGCGGCAAGATAAACCCACCTGAAAAACAGGCATATCTTTGGCCGTTATGACTTAGCTGGCCAGCCGATGAATATTGGCTTGGATGGCTATGTCAAATGCAGCTGAACTTAGCCCATAAATTCAATGCTAGTAGATAGATATGGTCTCAGCACTGAATTTCTGAGTTTAACATCGACTGCAGGAGGTACCTGGGCTGCCTGTTGCAGTTTGAGCATCAAGCCCATGCTTTATTTTGTCAGGGACACTATTCATAAAGCTGAGTTACATCAAAGCTATAAGTACACTTTAGTGCAAAGAAAATTCCATTCGGATTCATTGCACTCCAACGCTAGTGAATCCTGTGCTTCTTCAGACTGTGACTATACGTTGTCATAGTTGGCAAAGACAGAGTTGCCAAGTTACCCCAGTTTCTGGGATAGTCTTTTTGGTCAGTCCTGGTTTTGAACTTACTTCCAATAGCAGTGGGGATTTTGCAGTCTCTGGGGTCCCACAGTGCATCAGGATAGGATTATCAGAAATCTAGAGCTAGCCTAAGATCTCCTTCCTGGAACTGGTTTCAGCCAGTTTCAGCCCGGGATAAACAAACTGTGATCAGCAGCTCTGCGAGACATTGATGTGAGAGTGTTTTGAATTTTCACTTGTGATTTTAATTCCATTGCTGAAATAACTTTCTTTTTGACCCTGAGATTCGCTCTATAATTGTGCCTCTGATGCAACCTGAGGGTGAAATGTGGGCTTACATTTTAAATTCATGCTGACCTCCTCCCCATCTGCTATTGTACTCGACGTCCAAAACTACTATATCTATCTAACAAACTTCCTTGTCTCTAACCCTTGCCATTTCTTTGCCACACAACCCTCTCCTCGAAATACCTCCATTTCCAAACTCCTCTCCCCTTCACTGTCTCCCTTGTCTATGGCTTATCCATGGCAAAGTTAATCTTTAGCTTTTCACCAGATAACTTCCATCTTTCCTAAACTCAAAAAGGGGGGAATTGCACATTTTTCCTTCTCAAAATAGACTACCTGTTCCTCTGTGTCTTTTTCCATTCGGCTTATCTGTACATTCTCTCTTGTTCCTTACATTTATCAAATTTTAATCTATTACTTTCCACTGCAATGATTATACTATCCCACAAGAAACCTTCATTGGACCATAACTACCATCATCCCATCTCCCTCCTCCCTCTTGCACTTAAACTATTCAAGCATGCTGTTTACCTCATCTATCTTGACCTTCTTCAATCTCAAGCTATCTTCTATAATAAAACCCTAAGCGCGCATGTGCACTTAGGAGGCTATGATCCCTGCCGCAGTGCTGTATGCTTCCATGGCCATGTTCGATTTGCATCATGTGCAGCTTGCTTGCGGCGTGTGGTGTGCGGCATACATCAACGTGTGGCAGTTTGAGCGGCGCCAAGACCAATGGCAGGAGGGTGTCCTTCGGCCTGGACGAAGCGGACAGGGTGCAGGTGCTGTGAGACATCCGGCTGCTACTGCTGCACAGGGAAGTGGAGGGGGAGATGGAAAGGGGGCTGCTTTGGGGGCAGGGGTGTGCTGGGGGGCAGCCAGCAATCTTGGTTTGCTCGGGGGGGGGGGGGGGGAGAGACAGAAGGGGGCCATGGGGAGACATGCAGGCATGGCGCAACAGAGAGAAATAGACAGGCAGGAGGCCAGGGAGAGAGACAGACAGAAAGAAAGACAGACAGATAAGGGGCCAGGGAGAAACACAGACAGAAAGAATGACAAACAGACAGGGGGGCCAGAGAGAGAGAGACAGACAGACAGCAGCCAAAGAGAGAGAGAGACAAAGAAAAAAAGACAGACAGCAGCCAAGGAGAGAGAGAGAGAAATAAAGAAACACAGAGAGGGAGAGACACAGACAGAAAGAATGCCAGAGAGACAGACAGAAAGACAGATAGCGGCCAAAGAGAGAGAGAGACAAAGAAAGAAAGAAAGACAGACAGACAGAGGCCAAGGAGAGAGAGACAAAGAAAGAAGGACAGAGGGAGAGAGACACAGACAGAAAGAATGCCAGAGAGACAGACAGAAAGACAGACAACAGTCAAGGAGAGAGAGAGAGAGCAAGTAAGACAAACAGACACATCTATTCTAGCACCTGTTAATGTAACAGGCTTAAAGACTAGTTTTTGATATATTCCAATCAGCTTTTCACTCCCTACATTGTGAAACAAGCAAAAAATGGAACCAAGTCCTGGACTTGAAGGAGTAAAAAAAATCAATGTTTATTGGTGTATATTAAAATACAATACAATATCATAAAAGTCATACTGTAAAACTCTGCCCAATGCCAAGAGTGTATAAAACGTCCACTTTCAATTCCATACTAAGAGCAGTGCACATCGCAGGCAGCGATAGAGGGTGCTTTCTATGATGCAATTGGTTGCTTATCTTCCAGCCCACTATGCCAAGGACCCCTGAGGAAGGCAACCCCATTGCCATAACAAAGACCGTGTAGGTCTGTTGATTTTATATACAGCACTATTTTTACGTTTTATAAACTGTTGGCATCGGCCAGAGTTTACAGTTTGACTTTTATGATATTGTATTGTATTTTAATATACACCAATAAACATTGATTTTTTTTACTCCTGCAAGCCCAGGACTTGGTTCCACTTTTTGCTTGTTTCACTATTTACTTATGTGGACCATGAAACGTTGGCTTTTAAGAGGCGCCATGTTTATATTTCTACATATTTGGCAACTTTGCTATTTAAGCGATTTTAGTCCCACATTTAACATTAATGTAGCGGCATTAGTATAGTCTTTACGGAAGATTTTTTGGCCAATGATGTGGGTGGAGGAGGCTTGAGCATTTATGCCCTGCCTATACAAACCTGAGGCTTTTTCTTCCGTTAAAGGCATTACTCTCAGCGGATAGAGTGGAGCAGTTTTGTGCGTTTAGTAATTATTGTATTTTAATATACACCAATAAACATTGATTTTTTTACTCCTGCAAGTCCAGGACTTGGTTCCACTTTTTGCTTGTTTCACTCAGAGAATTGAGCGATGTCCTGGCGAAACCGTTGGCTGAGCTATTCAATCTCTCCCTAAGTAAGGGGAAAGTTCCCCTAGACTGGAAATTAGCTAATGTCGTTCCTCTGCATAAAAAGGGTTGCAGGGCAGAAGCTGCAAATTATAGACCGGTGAGTCTCATATCAATAGTGTGCAAACTCATGGAAACACTAATTAAAAGCAAATTGGACACGATCTTGAATGAAGGGAATCTTCGGGATCCCAGTCAGCATGGATTCACCAAGGGTAGGTCCTGCCAATCCAATCTCATCAGCTTCTTTGACTGGGTAACAAGAAAGTTGGATTTGGGAGAGTCTTTGGACGTCGTGTACCTGGACTTCAGTAAAGCTTTTGACAGTGTCCCACACCGCAGGCTGCTAAGCAAGATGGAATCGATGGGGTTAGGAGAGACACTAACTGCATGGGTCAATGATTGGCTGAGTGGCAGACTTCAGAGGGTGGTGGTTAATGGTACCCTCTCTAAAACATCGGAGGTGACCAGTGGAGTGCCGCAGGGCTCGGTCCTGGTTCCACTCCTTTTCAACATATTCATAGGGGATCTGACTCAAGGGCTTCAAGGTAAAATAACACTATTCGCCGATGACGCCAAACAATGTAATATAGTAAGTGAATGCAGTTTACAGAATTATATGGCGCAGGACCTGCTTACATTGGAAAGTTGGTCCTCAACCTGGCAGCTAGGCTTCAATTCTAAGAAATGTAAGGTCATGCACCTCAGAAGCGGAAATCCATGCAAGACGTACTTCTTGAATGGAGAAACTTTAACTAGGACTTCAGCAGAATGAGATTTAGGAGTAATCATTAGTGCAGACATGAAAACTGCCAATCAAGTGGAGAAGGCTTCATCTAAGGCAAGGCAGATATTGGGTTGTATCAATAGAAGTTTCGTCAGCCGAAAGCCTGGTCATAATGCCGTTGTACAGGGCCATGGTGAGACCTCATCTGGAGTACTGTGTGCAATTCTGGAGGACACATTACAGTAAAGATGTGCACAGAATTGAATCGGTTCAGCAGACGGCCACCAGGATGATCTCGGGGCTCAAGGGTCTCTCGTACGAAGAGAGACTGAATAAATTGCAGCTCTACACTCTCGAGGAACGTAGGGAGAGGGGAGACATGATCGAAACATTAAGTACCTCATGGGACGTGTCGAAGTGGAAGATGATATTTTCTTTCTCAAGGGACCCTCGGCCACAAGAGGGCACCTGCTCAAACTCAGGGGTGGAAAATTTCATGGCGACACCAGAAAGTATTTGGTTGATCATTGGAACAAGCTTCCAGTGCAGGTGATCGAGGCAGACAGCGTGCCAGACTTTAAGAATAAATGGGATACCCATGTGGGATCCCTACGAGGGTCAAGATAAGGAAATTGGGTCATTAGGGCATAGACAGGGGGTGGGTAAGCAGAGTGGGCAGACTTGATGGGCTGTAGCCCTTTTTTGCCGTCATCTTCTATATTTCTGTTTCTATGTTTATTTACTTTTGTGGCACCAAGGTCCTTAGCTGTGTGAAATTGGACTGCTTCTTTTTGGCGTTGACCACCCCACAGGTTTTTTTTGTTTTTGGTTGTGTCTTCGTTCACTCCCTACATTGTAAAGAATTAGCCACTGCAAAATTATCCAGTGACATATTCCTAGTCATACTCGTGTTTTTTAACCAATCTTCATCATTTTTGACAGTGGCATAGTAAGGATGAGCGGCACCTGGTGGGGGGTGTCCCTCCCCCACCCTCCTGCCGCACATTCGCCCCATTCCCTTTCCCCGTCCCTTTTTATCTTCTCAAGCGTGAACAGCGTGCCCATGCCGGTGTCGGCTCGCCCTTTGCCGTCACTTCCTAGGCGCAAGTCTCAGAAACGATGTCAGAGAGAGTGCCGATGCCGATGTGGGCAGCAACCTCGTGCCAGGGATGTAAAAAGGTATGGTGAAAAGCAACAGGCACGTGCATGCGGCAAGGAGAGGAGTAGGGGGTGGAGAGGAGGTGGGATACTGTACCCTTAGGAAGGCGCCCGTGGCAAACCGCCCCCTCCCTCCACAGTATGCCACTGATTCTTGACTTATCCGTTATTCTTTTTTTTTTTAATTATTTATTCATTTTCAAAATTACATTAAGTGTTATATATATTCAATCACATTAACAATAAATACATCACTTACAGGCTATCATTTGTACATTACATAAATTCTTATCCCTCCCCCTTCCACCCCTCCCTACCATATATTTCATTATCATATATCCGTTATTCTTGACACAGAGTCCTCCTTTGTACTGTCTTTGTTTTCTTATCTACTCCATCTCATTTTTAGTGAATGCACTGATAAAACTTTCTTCACCTCTATCCCACTATCCTGAAGTACTTTAGATGTCTGTCTTTGCACATCTTCTTTTCTGCCTACCCTGAAAGTGTAGAGGATCTTGTGAAAATCAGTGACAGAAACTCCTACTTTAAAGCATTTAGAACTGTATTTTTTAAAGAGCAAAATGTGAAAAATAGTACATGGACGTGAAGACTTTAACAGGCACTTCACATCATGATGGATAAGTTTGTTTTTTAAACTTTCCATTATAAAATATGGCTTTCACTATTGGAAAAAAATGGATCTTGTTAAAATGTGAAAAGAAAAGTAATGCTAAATTTAGTTTAGCCTGGAGAACAAGCTTTGCTTGACGAGAAAATAAATTCAGGTTTATTAATATTTCATTCCAATATCACAAAGGAGGGAGATGGGAAGGAAGGGTGATTTCATTTAATAATTTCTCCCTTTTAAATATGTTTCAGAATCTTCTTAGGTTCACTGCTTCTGTTATTTTAATAAGCAAATCAAAACTCAAATAATTTTTGCAATATTAAAAAGGAATGAGGTCAGACTATGATATTTAGAAGTTACCAGAGATAGCCAAAATGGTTTCTCTTAAATGACTAATATCTTAAAGCATCTGCATGGTGAAAAAAAAAATTATATATATATATATATATATATATATATATATTTTTTTTTTTATTTTTTTTTTTTTCACCATGCAGATGCTTTATATATATATATATATAATTTTTTTTTAATTTTTTTTTTTTAAGGACAGTATTTAAGATTAAATTCAGCTAAATTTAAGGCTTATTTTGAAAGCTTACGTCCTCTTTTACAAAGCCACGCTAGCAGCTGCCGCATGGCAACAGCCCCAAAAGCCCTTTAAATCTCTATGGGCTTCAGGGCCCTTAGCGCAGTGCAGCCACTAGTGCAGCTTTATAAAAGAGGCCGTTAATGTCCCCCATCCTTTTCAATGTTTACGTACATGGCATCATTAAGTGTTCTCTCTATAGGTCCAGGTGAATTTCTTTTTACATATGCAGATGATATTTTTATACTATAAGAAGTTAGTCCAAATTTAAATGACTTTGCCTCTAATATTTGTTATTGTACAGTATTACCAGATTGTTACAATGGTCAACTTTGACCATTATGAAGTGTTATGCCTATGGCCAGGGGGTAACTGAAACTCAGCATACTACGTGACATGTCTCCTCAAGTCTGCTTATCTGACCTTCTGACCTCAGTGACAGGGGTGTTGCCAAAACAGAGAACAAAAGGACAGTAAAACCAGGTTGACCAGGTATCCGAGTGAAGACAGCTGGTTTCTGCAACAAGTCTGCTTATCTGCTATCCTGACCTCCGTGACCTGGGTGTTGCCAAAACAAAGAACAAAAGACCAGGACCGGGTGTGCCTGAATCGTAGTGAAGGACACTGGTTACTGCAGGATCAGCAGTTTTCATCCTATATAAGAACGGGACTCTGCCCCTAACATTAGAATCTAAGACGTTGCAACCATGGGACAGTCTCCTTTGGTCCACCCACCTATTAATTGCAGGGATTCCCAATTGTGAAGGATGGTCGTTGCCTGGGATCACGGTGAAGCTATTTTATTCTTATATTTATATATATATATATATATATATATATATATATATATATATATATATATATATATATATATATATATATATATATATATATATATATATATATATAAAAGGGTTATTGTCTATGCTTTTCTATTGTCTGTGTGCTTTTCTGAGTGACACTGATCATCCCATCTGACAGAAATAAGTGGCGGAACATGAAGTTAAAACCTGTGAACACTAAATTGTTGTGGTTAGAGCCTGATTGTCCAAAACTTCCTAAGCCTTGTCTATTGAAAAATCATCAAAAATATTGGGTATTAGATTAGATTATATGTTATCTTTTCACCAACAAATAATCTAATTAAAAAATGTTTTCTAAGCTTATATTACCTGAAGTCAGAACAAGACCTCTTTTATCAACATCATTTTGCCACGATTGTTTTGTTGACTGTACACTCTTCCCTCTGTATTCACAGTGGTTAGGTGGGCAGAGCCCGCCCACTAATACAGAAAAATCATGAATAACTTTTCTAGGTATTTGCCCAGACTCAGAACTCAGTTAATATTGGGTATTAGATTGGGTCCTCTCACTTTTCTGGAATGCGGCGGCAAGTGAAGGGGGTGCAATGTTTACAAACAAGGCAGAGTGCCTGTGGTGCATGGCAACATAAGCCTGTGCACCCAATGTGGATGCCCGAGCCCAGATCGTGGGTTGCAGAAGGCTTCTGATCGCAGTCTATGCATGGCAAGGACAATCCCCCACATGGCACTGACAAGCAGCTCTCCCGCTCTGGTGAATCTCATAGCTGCCTCAGGCACTCTTCTCCTCCCTGTCCTGCACTGTTTCCTCTCTGATCCCCAGGTGTGTGTACTTTCCCACTCTCAGATCTCAACCCGGGCAACTTTTTTTTTTCATTTTTTTTTATCTGCACGCTGAAGGATGACTCTGGTCTGACATAATTTGGGGGAAGAGCCAGCAAGCCAAAAAACCGTGAATATTCGAAACCGCGAATGCTGAAACCACAAATACGGAGGGAGAAGTGTATTAGCTCAGTTGGACTATTGTAATTCAGTTTATTGTGGTATTAGTAAAGGTAAATTCAAACATCTACAACTGATATAGAATACTGCCACTTGGCTGTTTTTTAACAAAAATAAATTTGAACATGTTACATCCCTCTTGAGATCACTACATTGGCTTTCTATTCAGTCAAGAGTCAAGTTCAAATATGCCTGTCTAGTTTTTAAAATATTTAATGGATAATTAGGCAATTCACTTATACCATTGCCTTTAGGTCTGCCACAATACAGTGGCTGTAGATCTTCCTCTGCTTATAAGCTATCTTTTCTATCATTAAACATGTTCAGTCAAGGAGTAAAGTCTTGTGTTCTTGACCTATTTGCCGCTCTATGGAATGCACAGGCAGCGGAATGCTTTTTTTGTTTGGGGGGCCAAAAGCTCTGCCCCTGACTCCACATCATAATAATAATAATACTAATTGTAAGGCAATTTCTTCTATCCATTTTTTATATACACACAATATAATATTAATACATAATGGTAACCACAAAATTAAAAAAACACAAAGCACACTGAACGTAGAGAAAATGTTAATTATCATTTATATTCGAGGGAGGTTCAAAGATGTCAAGGCAGATGGCTTTAAAATATGCAATGTCACCTCAGTAACAACTATAGAAAAATAGACAAATATAATGCAAAATATAGACAGCAGATATAAATTCTCAAAACAGACACATTTTGATCACTAAATTGAAAATAAAATCATTTTTCCTACCTTTGTTGTCTGGTGATTTCATGAGTCTATGGTTGCACTTCCTTCTGACTGTGCATCCAATATTTCTTTCTTTCTTTCTTATCCAACATTTCTTTCACAATCTAGCCTCATCCCCTTAGGGTCCAGGTCTCTCTCTCTCTCTTTTCCCTCTGCTTACCCTCCTCAGATCCAGTGTCAGTTCTCCTTTGTACCTACCACCTGTGGCTTATGCATCTGGCTCCTCCTCTCTATGGTTCACTAGCCCACCCACTAGGTTACTTAAGACAGCTGTGTGTTGCTCTACTAGACTTTCCCATATCAAGTACTGCTGTTCTAGAGAAAGATATGTACTGTTTAATTCAGATCTTTGTAGGGTGGGAGGGGGGTCAGTGACCAATGGGTGAGTATCATTACTTACTCCTTCCAGTGGTCATCTGGTAAGTTTGGGTATCTTTGTGCACTTAGATGCTTCTAAAACCAGGGCCGGATTACCCAATAGGCCAACTAGGCATGTGCCTAGGGCCCAAAATAGTCAGGGGGGCCTGCTGAAGGACGACATACCAGATGGTAATTGGCCCCACTCTTCCCTCCACGGCAACGGGCCCCCACCCAACGACAACAATATCGGCCTCCCCCCAGCATCGACCGACAGCAATGCAGCCAATGAAGCTCAAAGAAGATTCCGCGATGACTGGGTCTGACGGAAGAAGTAAGTGACGTCGGAGGGGGATGGACCGGCAGACGCGGGATCTTCATCGAACTTCATTGGCTGCATTGCCGTCGGTCGATGCTGGGGGGAGGGCCGGCGTTGTTGTCAACAGGTGTGGGCCTGTTGCTGTGGGGGGAGTGGCGTTGTCATCATCAGTTGGGGGCCCGTTGCCATGCAGGGAGGGAAGAAGGGGGCCCATTGCATTTGCTGTATGGAAAGGGTGGTGAAGGGAGAGAAAGGGGGCATATGCTGATGGAATTGGTGTGTAGGGAAAGGGGGAAAACATGGAGGAAGTACTGGATGGATTTAGGTTGAAGGGAAAGAAAGGGGGCTAATGTTGATGGAATTGGTGTGCAGGGAAAGGGGAAAACAATGGGGAAGGATACTGGATGGATTTAGGCTGGAGGGAAAGAAAGGGGGCAGATGCTGATGGAAGTGGGGGGAAGAGAGAGAAGAGAGTGAAATGCCAGACCATGGGGGGTGTGGGTGTGGGAGAGGGAAGAGAAGAAGAGGAGAGGAGAGAGATGACAGATCATTGGAGGAGGGAATGGAAGAAGATGGATGCCAGACCAATGGGGATGAAGAGAAAGATGGAAGGGGGAGGCATATAGTTTCTAGAAGTGGCATAGGACAGGGTAGTTGAGAAGAGAAACGGAGAGATGATGGATCCTGGGGAGGGGAAGGAGGGAGAGATGCTGGATGAAAGGGTAATTGAGAAAAGGACAGATGGTGGATCTGGGGATGGTGGGGGGTCCATTGTGAAGCTGCGGATATGGACATGAAAAAAAGGAAAGATGCCAGACCTCCGAGGGAGGGAAGGGAAACGGAAGGGGAGGACAGAGATGGAAGATGGATGGTTAGCAGGGAGAAAGAAGAAAACGACAAATGGGCAGGACACCCTGGCAAGCGAGTTATCAGAAGACAACCAGAGCCTGGGACCAACAAAAGGTAGAAAAAATAATTTTATTTTCTGTTTTGTGATTACAATATTTATTTTGTTTACACCACAGAGCCAGTGTGGGGTTGGAGATGTTGTAACCCTATATGTCTGCTAAGACTAAGCCTTAGTCACATAGGGATCCTTTTATTAAGGTGCATATTTAGCGTGCGCAAAATCAGTTAGCGTACCTTAATAAAAGGACCCCTAAATATCTTAATTAAAAACTTGACCCACGACTTAGCCTTTTTTTCAGATTTCAGCCCCTTATGTGATTGAGTTTGACACCCCTGATATAGAGTGAGGCAGTTAGGCGATGTAAATTTGGTTATATTTCAGATAGTATTACTGCTTTACAATATATTTGAACGCTTTTATATACGTATTGAAAGGGTTCAGTTAATGTCCTGGGTAAGTAGGTGGGAAGGGAAGGAAGGGGGATTTGTTCAGAGATGTTTGGGGGGTTGCATAGAAGAAAAAACTGTTCACTGGTATGCTAATCTTTGTTTGTTTTAAGAACATAAGCATTGCCCCTGCCGGGTCAGACCAGGGGTCCATTGTGTCCAGCAGTCTGCTCCCGCGGCGGCCCCCCAGGCCCATGGCCTGTAAGTGCTTCTAACCTAAAACATTCATACCCTATTCGCCTAATGTCCTGTAAGTAACCCTTCTATCTGTACCCTGCAATCCCCTTCGCCTCCAGGAAGTCATCCAGTCCCTTTTTGAACCCCAGTATTGTGCTCTGTCCTATCACCTCTCCTGGAAGCGTGTTCCAGGTGTCCACCACCCGTTGAGTGAAGAAGAACTTCCTTGCATTCGTTTTGAATCTGTCTCCTCCACTGTTCCCTCTAAGCTGAGCAGGAGTCCTCCACCCACAGTCTCACCAATAGAGGGTGCTGTTTTACTGTCACATTTTTCAATTGTGAGGGACAGGCAAGTTCTGCAGGACTCCAGGGAACATACCTGTCCTTAGCGACTGAAAATATTCCACCCCCTAGTGGTAGCAATGCAGCTGGAGGACACCTGCTCAGCTTAGAGGGAACACTGGCCGCCCTCTCAGTTTTTCTGAATGACCTCTTGTTTTTGTTGTCCCCGCTAGCCTAAAGAATCTGTCCATCTCCACCTTCTCTATCCCTTTCATGATTTTATAAGTCTCTATCATGTCCCCTCTCAGTCTCCGCTTTTCCAGGGTAAAGAGCCCCAGCTTGTCCAACCTTTTAGCATTTGAAAGGTTCTCCATGCCCTTTATCATCCTTGTTGCTCTCCTCTGGACCCTCTCGAGTATCGCCATGTCCTTCTTAAGGTACGGCGACCAGTATTGGACACAGTACTCCAGATGTGGGCGCACCATTGCTCAATACAGTGGCAGGATAACTTGCTTCATTCTGGTAGTGATACTTTTTTTGATAGATTTGAATTTAAAAAAAAGAAATATATGTGGAAATAAAAAAGTAAATAAGAAAACAGATAAATGGGGATGAGGTGTAGGCGGGGCATGGGTGGGGCAGGCCCAGGGGGGCCCAGTGTACTTGTGTGCCTAGGAGCCCTCGAAGAATTACTCCTGCCCTGTCTAAAACAGCTCTAACCCAAAATGACTAGGCTCCATTTAGAACATTCTGGGAAAGGTTCAATTGCCGCAAGACATCCAAGTCTAACCCGCCCAAAGCCAGCCCAATACATGCCTCCCAAAAAGCTCCCTAGATCTCTGGATGCACAGCGGATATCTAGAAAGTCTTATGACGGTTTTTGGATGTCTTTATTTTTTGTTTATGAGCCTCTTAGGTTCTGATTCTATACCATCTGCCTAAAGTTAGGCACCAATATAGACACCAATTCAATAAAACTTAGGCACCTATTACAGAATCACTCTTAGTATCACCTAATCGTGCTTAGGTGGTACTCATCATCCTAACATTTAGGTGTCCTCAATTTATGCCAGTGTTTTCTATGCCTTGTTAGTTGCTGATATCAGAACCTGATTCATAAAGAGATGCCTAACTCGAAAACACACTCATGATCTGCCCCTAACCATGCTGTCTTTTAGTGTAAGCACTTTGGGCTAGGCATCTACCCTGTATAGAATCAAGTTTTTCGAGTTAGGCGCCTAACTTTCAATTAAGTCCAATTGAAGCTGATTGTGAGGTGTTAAGCCCATTGCTCAGTTAAATTAGGTGCTGATATTGGTATGTGGACTTTATAGAATCAGGGCACTTAGATACAGGAACGCCTATTCTACAAAGGCATCTTGTCACCGATATTCTATTATTGAGTACTACCATGAACCTATACCGGCATGTCTAATGTAGACCCATCCACTTCCACAAGGTCTATGGCTAGCATAAATGGGCATGTTTCAGTATGGCAAGCAGCCCACGCAGCTTACAGCATTCTATAATGGATGCATGTAAGTGGAAGATAAAACCATATCCTGCCCTTCTAATTTTGCACTGTGCTACTTATGAGAACCGTAATAGAATAGGGACTTTAGATCATCTGTTATTTTTCTATCCGCTGATATTTAGTTTTTGGAAATCAATTTGGGGACAAATAAATTTGGTTTTAGATTCGGATATTCCATTAACATATGAAGCAATAATTTGTGGTACCATTTTACATATTAAACCTCCCCTTGATAAATTTAACAGCCGTCTTTTTTTTTTTTTTTTTTACATGGAATTGCAGTTCAAATGATCACAAAAAATTGGAAAAATCATGACAGGTTAAATTATACATTTTGGTGGACAAATGTATGATTTGAGAGAGTGAACACAGAATGCTTAGGGTGTAGTGTTTTATTTAACAAAATATGGAATCCATTGGCATTATTTGCGGTTTGAAAGTAAAAGATAACATATTGCCTTCAGAGTTTTTCATTACACATCTGGGTTGGGACGGGAGGGAGGGTTGGGTAGAATTAGGTACTGGAAAATAGATATTAAATCTTCATATTAAAGATGTTTAATATTGTCAATATCAATAATTGTTTGAAGGGGGTGATTTCTTTGTAATATTTTAATTTTTTCAATTAAATGTATTACACTATTGTAATTTAATAAAAATGTTAATAAAAAAAAAAAAGAACCGTAATAGAACAGTGCTTAAGGCGCTTCAAATGGCAAAGGATAGATAAAAATCAAGGACTAGATTCAGTAAGTGGTGCCCAAATATGGATGCTGAAAAAAAATGCACGCCAAACACTATTCTATAAACAGTGATCTGAGATGGGCCCTGATTATAGAATAGCGTGTAGCACCGGGACCCACGCCCACATTTTTGGCACATAGATTTACACTAAAACCTGGTATAAATCCTCACATGTAAGTTAGAAATGGATCCCCTGAAATCTATAATAGTGACTGCATTTTTAGTGAATGGCCCTCATCCGCCCATGCCCCTCCCATGGCCACATTCCCTTTTCAATTACATGCTAGAAAATTTATGTGCACATCTTTACAGAATAGAGCTTAGCAAGATGCACACACAAATCCTAATTGGAGCCAACTACCACTAATAATTGATTGCAGTTAGCACCAAATTATTGATGCCTATTGGCTTGTTACTCACTCAGTTCAATTGCATGCACAATTTGGGTACATGCCCAAATTTGCACATACACTTTTAAGTGCAGAATTTGGGGAGGCAAGCAAGTGAGGGTGTTGTACATCTCAAGGGGGAGGGGAAAACATTGTTGAAATTAGCACGTTAATACTGTTAGCAATATATTTTGGTTATAAAATATTCTCCCAAGATTGCATTATCTAGCTACATCTGGTTGGCATGATGGCAAATTGCCAATCAGTGTTTACATATGAATGACTATAACCTGCACAGAATGGCAGGTGCCGCTTTGCCTTTGTTAGGCAGACTGGACGGACTATGCAGGTCTTTGTCTGCCACACTTTACTGTACTACTGTGTAAATGGCAGGCACACAGTTAAAGAATTGCTCTGCTTATGGTTATCCAATGAGAATCAATTTATTTGCTAAATTATATGCACATTTGTGAACAATGCAGGCAAATAAAATGTTCCTGAATTGAACATACAGAGGCAGGACTCCATCAGCACTTAGCAACACTACCATTAAGATAAGGAGATCTCCACAGAAGGTTAAATCTGTGTGTTTGAATCCTCTTTCAACAGAATAGTAAAGACATTCAACAAAAATGGCATCCACTCTTGATATCAGCACAAAGTATGTGCCTCTACACTCTACCATATACCGTATATACTCAAATATAAGTCAATCTGAATATAAGTCGAGACCCCCATTTTTACCTCATAAAAGGAGTAAAAATGGTTGACGAATATAAGAATGGGGGCTTAATATTCAAATGCCATGCCCTGCCAGGATCTGCACCCAGTGTCCTCTCCCTACCAAGTTCTGCACACAGCCCCCTTCCCTCCCTGCCCTACCAGGCTCTGAACTCAACCCCCTTCCTTGCCAAGCTCTGAACCCAGCCCCCCTCACTCCCTGCCAGGCTCTACACCCAGACCCCTTCACACCCTGCCTACCAGGCTCTGAACTCAGTCCCCTTCCCTGCCAGGCTCTGAACCCAGCCTCTCTCACTCCCTGCCAGGCTCTGAACTCAGCCCCCTTCTCTGCTAGGCTCTGCACCCTGTCCCCTCTTTCCTGCCAGGTTCTGCACCCTGTACAACCTTCCTTCCCTGTACCCTCTATCCCTTCTAGTTGTGTAGCGGTAGGCCAGGACATGAGAGATCTCTCCCATCCCAGCCGATACAAACAATTTTTTATCCCTCCCCTGCGTACCTTTTCCCTGATGATCCAGTGGTGTATTGGCAGGAGGAGCGAGCTTTCCGCGCTTGAGCCCCTCCTTCTGATCTCACAGCCAGCGGCACACCCAGGCAGGCAGGAGCGAGCTTTTCGAGTTCCCACCCAGCACTGCGCCGCTCCCTGAATGGCTGCCGCCAGTTCATACGAGAACTGGTGACAGCCATTCAGGGAGCGGGAGAGGGCCGGGCGGGAGTTCGAAAAGCTTGCTCCTGCATGCTGGCCCATGCGCTGCTGGCTGCTGGCCATGAGATCGGAAGAAGGGGCTTGAGCGTGGAAAGCTGGCGCCTCCTACCCACACACTGCTGGACCACCAGGGAAAAGGTACGTGGGGGAGGGGTAAAAAATTGTTTGTATTGGCCTAATGGCAGGCCTGCAGCAAGTCCAGGAGGGTGTTGGGTGGTCACCGGGTGATGACCCAAATATAGGATGACACCCCCATTTTTGTGCCTTTTTTAGCTCAAAAATGTCATCCTATATTTGAGTATATACGGTACTCTAATTCCCCCAGAACTTCCTGAAAATACTTGAGCAGCTGCTTCCAACTCAGCTCTCCTGGATTACTTGACAGACCTGCATGTTACTGGGGCCAAGGGTCCTAGTTAGGGGCATTCCTTTAGTTATTACTTTTATCATAGCCAGGAATTGATTTAGGCCTAGGAAACTTAGGCAATTGCCCCTGGCATAGGGTTACCATTAGTCCGGATTTCCCCAGACATGTTTTCAAAACCCGGCACTTTATCCGGGTTTTGAAAAGCTTCCTGACATAATTGCGTCGAGAGGGGGCATCTGCACATGCATGGACACAACGCATGATGTTATTATGTTGTGTATGTGCTGATGGGGGTCTGGCTGGGGGCGGAACAGGGCAGGAAAGAGGAAGAATTGGGCAGTCCTGGGGGAGGTGGTCATGGGTCTGGATTTTGCCAAAGGAAAATCTGGTAACCCTACCCTGGCACCATCTTCAGATAGGCGCCATTATGCCTTAATCCAGGCCAGTTCCAGTGCCTCCTTAAATGGCCCAAGCCTGGATATGCATCAGTAGCAGCATATACATTGAAATGATTAGGAGCATAGCCTGAATACCTTCTCATTTTAACTATTCCCAATGGTGTTCCACCCTCTCCACCTTTACATTTGAGAGGAAGGGGTGGAGCACTCTCTGAGTCAGTACAGATTATGAGGTAGTATAGACTATGTGTTGAATTTTTATATAGTGCCTCCAATCTGCAGGCAAGGGTACCACAGTCTTACTTCACCTCAAATGTAGTCGTCTGTAGCCAGGTTACCTCAGACTGAGCACGCTTACTCAGATGTGGGGTACATCTCAGATTCCAGGAGGAAGTGATATCAGAGGTAGCACCGAAATTAAAAAGGTACAGAGAAGGGGCATGCGCGGTGGGGGGGGGGGGGTGCAGAAGAGGGGTGCCACTATGCCACTGAGGCAACAACATTCCTAAATGACTTGTGAGAAAATAGAAAGCTCCTCTCATAGGCTCACTGGCCACTTAAAACAATTTAAAAACTTCAAATTTACCCCTCTTTATGAAGCCATGTTAGGCATTTTTTATCGCTGATCACGGCAGTAATAGTTCTGACGCTCATAGGAAGTCTATGAGAAGTTTAGAGAACAGACATATCAGAGGGGATATGATAGAAGTCTATAAAATACTGAGTGGAGTGGAAAGGGTAGATGTGAATCGTTTGTTCACTCTTTTCAAAAATACTAGGACAAGGGGGCATGCAATGAAACTACCAAGTAATAGATGTAAAAGAAACTGGAGGAAATATTTCTTTACATGTGTAAGTAAAATCTGGACTTCGTTGCCGGAGATAGATGTCTTGAGGTTTTGAAAATGATTGTTTTTCTGACCCGACTTTTGGACATCCTTGCGGAAATGTCCAAAGTAAAAATGCCCCTCCATGTTTCTGGCATCATACTCTCTGTTTTGGTATTCCTACGAAATTTGATTTTTAATAGAATAAAACCAAAGAAAAGTGGCGTAGAAGTTTTAGGACCATTTTCCAGTATTATAAAACTACTAACATGAGAACTGGGTTATTAAACATTTTCAAATGATTTGTCATGTTGGTTATATTGTACTGTTGCACTACTTGGCAGGTACTAAATACAGAAGTTTGTAAGATAATGCCAGAGCGATGGGTTGTAACATCTTATTATTTCTTTTTTTTCTTCTATATCTAATGGAAACAGATTAGTTATAATCTCCTTTACTGTTTTGATTTATATGCTTCATGCTTTTTGTGTGCCCCATTGTAAATGATTACATACAGTAGTCAGTAATCACAGCTAAAAAAAAAAAAAAATTATATTCAGCAAGCTTTAATTCACAAAGAGGAAGAATAACTATACTGAATTAGACTTTACAAGTTTATTAGAAGAACCAACCTACTCAGAGGTTTAAAATAAGCAACAAGCTTGATAATACCACAAAAGACTTAAGAGAGAGTTCAGTAGAAGAACAGACTGACTAAACTACTGTTTGTTGGACAGGATAATCCTTTATGCTCATGAAATACAGTTTCCTAATCAAGAAATGAGTCCTGTGCTGAATGTTATTGTCTGGTGTGACAAGAATAACATTTAGATGTCAAATATAAAGAATTCCCAGAGAAGACAAAGATGAGAACAAATGCTTCAGGAATAATTAGCTGTAGGTTGATGTGTAGTATATAACACAATAAATTATTATATTTGTACAGTAATTAGATATATGAGAAGTAACAAGAAAAGAGTAGCTTGTAAAGAGCTTTCAAAGGGTGACTGCCACTACATATTTACAGATTGGAAAATATGTATATGTAAAGTATCATCGTCAACTGCTATTTATGGACCTTTTCTCTAAGGGCTCCTTTTACTAAACTGCAGAAGAGCTTCTTACACTCATTCAATTCCTACGAGCGTCGGAGCATTTACCTCGCCGGCCTGTGGTAAGAAGCTCTTCCACGATTTAGTAAAATTCAGTGTAAATCTGGAACTAAAAATTGTGGGCCATATTCTATAAACGGCGTTCCGACTGGTGATGAATTATTAAAAATTATAAAAATATCTTTTTCACACACCGATGTCACAATGAGGTTTCTGACCCATGATAAGAATCCTAATCCCAAATGATTGTCGTTGCAAAAACTTGGGGGGGGGGGGTGTTGGGGGTTTTTTTTTTACAAAGAGGAAGTTGTGGTCTTTTTCCCTCGTTGTGTTCATTGATATCACTTTTACTGTGTTTTTTTGAACGTTATTTTCTGTGATTACACAGTATTCCTCCATTTTTGATTAGTTCAATTACAAAGTAATGCCCTATTATTTATTTTACTTTGATATTCCTTAAATGGTTCAAATTATAATATAAATTAATTTCTAAAATGCTATTAAATATTCAAATGTGATGTGCTCAGTACACCTTTTTCTTAGTTAATTATTATTAATGAGTTTTGAAGATACTAAAAGAGATAAATATGTGCAGCTGTTTAAATGTCTGTACTTATCTTAATCAGTCATAGTCACTTGATGATCTTTCAGATGTTCTTCACGGAGGTGAATCTTTGTGGAGTAATAGAAAGAATCCGACAATGGAATTTAGAAGTATGGGATTTTAATCACGAGCACTTTGCACTACTAAACATCAACGCAGTTCTCACTGGGATTCGGCCATGCTGAAGGTGGACCCGATTTTGAAGATCGTCTGAAAGATCATCAAGTGACTATGACTGATTAAGAAAAGTAAAGGCATTTAAACAGCTGCTCATGTTTAATTCCTTTTAATATCTTCAAAACTCATTAATAGTAATTAACTAAAAAGGAAGGTGGTTTTTTTTTAGGGAATATGTGTGTGCTGTGATGGTTCCCTTCATTATCGTGGCACATTATCTTTGGATATGGCCATGAAAAAGGTGTACTAAGCATATCGCATCACATTTGAATATTTAATGCCATTTTAGAAATTAATTTATATTATAATTTTAACCATTTAAGGAATATCAAAATAAAATAAATAACAGGGCATTAAACATAGAAACATAGAAACATAGAAACATAGAAAGATGACGGCAGAAAAGGGCTATAGCCCATCAGGTCTGCCCACTCTACTGACCCATCCTTTTAAGTCTATACCTAGTGACCAATTCTTCAGATCAACCCTCGTAGGGATCCCACATAGGCATCCCATTTATTCTTAAAGTCCAGCACGCTGCTGGCCTCGATCACCTGCACTGGAAGCTTAGTGTGTAATATTAGTGATTTGAATGCCAGATATTGAACTGTTTCCCATTAGTATTAATAGTGTTTAACTAATAGTATTTAACTACATTTCAAATACACATGGCCACTAAACTGATTGTGGCAAGGAAATCTCCCTCCTTTTGGCATCCCCCCCCCTAACATCCCTGGCAGGAGGCCACTCCCTCATGCCGGCACCCTCCCCCAACATCCTTGGCAGGAAGGATGCCAATTCCCTTGTGTATCTTCCGCCTTCCTCGTCTTCTCTCCCCAACCTCCCCCCACCCATCCAGACCAGCAGCGGCAGCTCACTGTGTGCTTCTAACTTCCCCAGCTGCCACTAGTGTTATATTTAGCTGGCAATTCCATCAGGCAGCCTCAGGCCTTTGCTAGGCCGACCCGCCTCCAACAAAAAAGGAAGTTACATCATCGGAGGTGGGCTGGCCTAGCAATGGCCCCGAGGCTGCCTGATGGAATTGCCGGCTCAGCAATACCTCTCCTCTCCCTAGCAGGAGCTCACTGCATGCTTTTAACTTATACACACAGCTGCCACTAGCATTGGTTTAGCCATGGTTCCATCAGGCAGTCTCAGGGATATTATTATTATTATTATTATTATTATGTAGGTGGGATCAGGTGTGGAGCTTGGGCAGATCTAGAGCAGAGCTTGGGCAGGTCTGGGGCGTAGCTTGGGTGGGGATACTCGATTGATATTTGTTAGACTTAGGGGGTACTTGGCTTGAAGAAGTTGAGAAACTCTGCTCTAACACATTGTTGTTCATTGTTCCCAACATCACATTTCTCAGATGACCCCACATACATAAAAACATACAACACACATGCTTGCAAACACACAACCCCTCGGATTCTATACAGGATATCCAAATTTGGGTGCGGAGCCCTGATGTGTGTGGAAACTAATTAGACAAATAGATGTCAACAATCAATTGTCTCTAATGATTAGATACATGCGCATCTACCCTATGCCCTATTCTATTACATGGGTACTTAAATTCTATAGCAGCTCAAAAGTGGGCAAGGCTGTGGTAGGGGCATGGGAAGTCACTGGCTTTCCCAGAAATTAGGTGCCATGTTATAGAATACTTGGATTTCCGTGCCCAACTGCCATCAGTTGGGTGCAAGGATCTATACCAGGTTTCAGCAGGCATAAGTCCTCGCTTCCAAGGCTGGGAGTAGGAATCCACTGTAAGCGCTGAAAGGTCACTTGCCACTAAGTGACCTTTGTAGAATTGCTGTTTAGCATAGATATGAATGGTGCTTATTTACTGACTCTTGGTAAAACAGTATATTCGAGCACTGTTTCACTCTTACTGCATTTCCAGTAGGATTTATTAGACTGCTTAACCTAAATACTACAGTTTAATCAGTGGCGTACCAAAGATGGGGGGGCGGTCCCCCCGGGTGCACGGCCCAAGGGGGTGCACAGCTGGCCACTCACCGGGGAATAGGCTGCCGCCGGGGAAAGGCTGCCATTGCCGTCATCAGGAACAAGCCGGCGCCAAGTTCTCCCTCCCTGCTTCTCTTCCCCGCGAGCCGACCAATTCTAGCAGTCCAACGTCAATTTTGACGTCAGAGAGGACGTTCTGGGCCAGCCAATCGCTGCCTGGCTGGCCCGGAATGTCCTCTCCGAAGTTAGAACTGATATCGGGCAGCAAGAGTTGGTCAGCCCACGGGGAAGAGAAGCAGGGCGAACTCAGCGCCGGCCTGTTTCCGATGGCCAGTGGCAGCCTTTCCCCGGCGGAGGTGGCAGCAGCATGTTTCCCAATGGCGTGGCATGTGGAAGGGCAGGGAGAAAGAAAGGGGGGGAGACAGGGAGAAAGAAAGAAAGGAGGGGGGGCAGGAATCCAGAAAGAAAGAAAGGGGGCAGGGTGAAACAAAGAAAGAAAGAAAAAAATGGGGCATGTGGAAAGAGAGAGAAAGAGACAGAGAAAGAAAGGGGGCATGGAGAGAGAAAGAAAGAAGGGGGCAGGGTAAAAGAAAGAAAGAAATGGGGCATGGACAGAGAGAGAGAAAGACAAACATAGAGAAAGAAAGGGGGCATGGGGAGAGAGAAAGAAAGAAGGGGGCAGGGTGAAAGAAAGAAAAAAATGGGGCACGGAGAGAGAGAAAGACAGACATACAGAAAGAAAGGGGGCATGGAGAGAGAAAGAAAGAAGGGGACAGGATGAAACAAAGAAAAAGTTGGGGGTGGGAATGAGGTCTGGAGGATAGGAAGCATACAGGAGGCTGAAAGAAGGGAAGAAATATTGGATGCACAGTCAGAAGAATAAAGTGTAACCAGAGACTGATGAAATTACCAAACAAAGGTAGGAAAAATGATTTTATTTTCAATTTAGTGATCAAAATGTGTCCGTTTTGAGAATTTATATATGCTGTCTATATTTTGCACTATGGCCCCCTTTTACTAAACCGCAATTGCAGTTTTTAGCTCAGGGAGCCTATAAGCGTCGAGAGCAGCATGGGGCATTCAGCGCACCTCCCTCCACTAAAAAACGCTATCGCACTTTAGTAAAAAGGGAGAGGGTATATTTGTCTATTTTTGTATAGTTGTTACTGAGGTGACATTGCATAAAGTCATCTGCTTTGACCTCTTTGAAAACCCGTGGAATATAAATGATAATTAACATTTTCTCTGCGTACAGTGTGTTTTGTGTTTTTAAAATTTTATTGTTGGTGGATCATTTAGACCTGGCCACAAAGGTAAGGGGGAGGGAGGGAGGATAGCTGCTGAAAGACATCTAGTAATCCTTGCAGGCTTGGCTGTGCAGGGAATTATTTTTGTAAAATCATGTTTTGTTATGTGACTGGCATTATTTAGACTTTAATTTCTTTGAATGAATAGAATGAAAATGATATAAAATTACTTGCTTATTTTTAATGCGTGCGCTGAAGGAAAGTGGAGAGAGAGTGGGCTGAGGACGCTGAAAGGAAATGGGGAAGAGAGAGTGGGGAGAAGACGCTAATTTATAAATTGACAATTGCACAGAATATTGTTTCTTTTTATACTTTAATATAATAAGTTCACTATAAAACAATTCAAGGCTTGTGTAGATGGAATCAGGTGGTTTGTGGGGATGAGGACCGAGCTTACGGGGATTAGTCTAATAAAATGGTATTTTCTTATTTCTCATTATTTTTTTTATTTTTATTTGTTAATTTGTAAAGTGGTGATTGTTATGTATCAGTTTTTTCAAATTTACATCTACTGTCTTTATATTTTACAAAGTATTTTTGTGGTGTTGTGGTGTTGCATTGTATGCAGAGTCTGGTTTCTTGGCAGTTCAGTTTAACTTTTGTCTACATATTTCTATTTTTAGTTTGTGATTATTCCATATTGGGCGAGGATGTATCTATCTGTGTGTATGAAAGGGACATGGCTTTCTGATAGCATCGACTGTACAGGATCAATTGACTGTGCAGAATCTGGCTTGTTTAGTTTTACAATGCATATGTTGGTGTTCTAGTGCTCATTGCAGTGTTTAAGATGCTGCCTTTTCCTAGGTACAATCTTGTGCGATATGTGGATTGTTACTAAAAATCATATTTTTCATATAGATGGGGGGGGGGGGTGTCAAAAAATGATGGGCCCCGGGTGTCACATATGCTAGGTACGCCACTGAGTTTAATAAACCCAATGGAAGTTTTAGTCACATAGCCAGAGCTGGGAACTTTAAAAGCTCCTGGTCATGGAACTTGTGATGGTGAATTCCTAAGACTGTTGTGTCAAAGGAGCTGTAAGACTCTGAAAGGTATCTTCCAGCTCACTTCCAATACCCCATCAGTAGTCTTTTGCCTTACCCATACCCAGTATATAATAATGAAAAAAGGAAACCATCTCCTGGTCTTGAAGTCTAGTCTCCTTTCAGAAAATATAACCTCTTCCCTTAAGCCTGTGAAGGCACAGGAGTGATTTCCTGCTCACATTGTCTAGCTGCTACTTCTGCCCGGGGCATGGTTAAAATGTATGGTGGACTGCCTGTACTGATGTCTGTTCATTAAGGTTATTGAGTTTCCACACACTAATGTTTTCTTAGTGGGAGGTGAAAGTTAATACCAATTGTCTTTTTTCTATTTGATTACCTTATTGGCATTTAATTTTTGGATTTTTTTTCTTAGCCTAGTTTTTGCTTCTACTACTACATTTTGAGTTCATCTTTAAGGGCTGCAGTAAAAATGAAACCAATTACTGAGGCGGCCACAAAGTCTTCTCTCTCATTTCCTGTGCACATGCACCAAGCTGTGAATGACTTATAGGAACTGTCACAGGTGTGATGGCTTCCATGGCAGGCTCTAAGCAAAATGAGGTTGTCAGTACCACCCCTGGCCATCTCAAGGCAATGGAAGATTAACTGACAATCTCAAAGCCACATGGAACTTCTTTGGGATTTAATCCAACCTGCTTTATTGCTCCTCCCCCCTTCCCACACACATCATCTCAACTCCATAAAAATAAATAAATAATAATTCATACGTCATAAGTCTGTTCCATAACTGAATGAATTTACTGACAAAATGGAGAAAACTCATTCAATACTGCATAAACAGCATTTAAAATATTACTAGAAAAATAAATTACATGAAGGGCATTTTCAAAACTTATGTCTAAGTCCAATATGGCACTAGACATCCAAAGTCGGCAGTAAGAAAATGCCTATTTGCAAAAGGCAAACCACCATACATCTAGAAATAATTTTTTGTAATCCTGTATTTGGATGTCTAGGCCACTGGGACGCCCAGACGTCTATCTTTATATAAATTTTTTACCAAAATTTTGTCAGAGTCCCAAACGTCCAGAACAAGACCATTTGGACGTGAGAGGGGCTGACCTGTAATGGACAGGCCATCCAGACATGGCAACAGAGTAACGAGGCAACTTAGAGGGCACTGCTGTGAACTTCACATAAAGGGTGCCAGATAAACATCTCACCAGCACTCCCTTATAGGTTTTGGTGAGCCCAAAACCTACTATACTCGCCTGTCTACAACACAAGTAGCCCTTAAGGGCTAACTAGGAAGGAGAAAATGGCTTGGAACTGTTTGTCGCAGTGGTTCAGGGCTTCCTAGGCAATCACAAGGCCAAAAATTATGTGGAGCTGGTTGAGAATCTGATGAAAGAATTACAGTAAAATGGGCTGTAGGATATCTCTCAAAATGCTTGGCCTTGATGCTCATCTTGAGACATTCAAAGAGAACATGGGAGCATACTCAAAGGAGCAAGGTGAGTGGTTCTACCAGAATATACTGGACTTTGAATATCAATGCAAATATCTAGGCATATGCATTTATATCGGCAGTATAGCTTGCATAAGTGCTTATGCCTAACCGCATGTGTGCATATATACTTTGTGATGCTAACAGGCTCACCTTTTAAGTTGTCTTGATAACTTCCCCACCTAACAGCGATTTTACAGCTTAGGAAAATTGGACAGGCAGTAAATCAATAGCCATGTCAATAATGTTAATAAGAAGAAAGTACAAGAAGTATACTGAAGTTTCCCTATACTTTTCTTTTGGAATTATTTTTGTGAACATTAGCTGTCTTCCTAATCTATTCACATGAAGGAAAGAATCTCAGAATTGCCACTCCGTGGATCATAATGAAATTATCCAACTAAGGAATTGTGGCAGGAGTATCTTTCATAGATCCAAAACCTTCATATTAACAATGTGTATGATTAATACACCTCATCAAAATTTTTATATAAATTACTACTTAAAATTTTTGTTTTTTTCTTTTTATATCTTTGTTTTAAATTTTTCTTTAGTATTCTTACTTTTTTTAAAAACAAGTATGATCGGAGAAAGAATGTTTTAGAAGATGAGATTGAAACATGTGTCTTGAGATTTTGTTCAAAAAATAAAACGATAACACAAATCATTAGAAATAACTGGGACATTGTGAGATTACATCCAATATTTGAACAGAAGAAACTTAGGGTTGCTTTTTCCAGAAATTCAAACTTAAAAGAAATTTTAAGTCCAGCAATGCCTAAATCATCTAAAACAACAAATATTATTAAGGGCCACTTTAAATGTCTCACCTATAGTGTTTGTGACATCACTATTCAAACTAAGATTTTTGTCAATCCATCTGACAATACAGAATACATTCTAAATTTTTTTACAAACTGCAGGATGACATTTGTTATATATATCATCATTTGCCCCTGTAACTTGTTTTATGTAGGCATGACCACTAGGGACTTGAGGACCTGTATGTATGAACATAAGTCCAATTTGAAACGTGAAAGAAGTTCAGAAGTTATAGTTGAACATTGTGCGGCACATAATCATTCGTTTAAAGATCTTCAATGTCTTGTCATTGACCATGAACCATCTAATATAAGAGGAGGTTAAGGGCAGCAGGGGAGTGGCTAAGATGGCGGCATTGACCAAGCTGTGAGATCGAGCTCTCGTGGCTGTTAGTGTCTTTTTTCCTAGAGCAATTATGCCGCACAAAAGGAAAGGTTTGGTCAAGGCGCCTTCTTCCTCGATGCCGATACAATCTATTAGACAGCAGACGATTGAGCAATTATTGCCCGGAATCTGCATTGGGACTGGCGGAATTAGCCCCTCGCTGGGGAAAGGTAAAGAAGGCCTTACCTCACAGGGGCATGAGATCTCTCTTTCGCCACCACAAGCGGAGCCACCTCCTTGTCCGGCGGATTCAAACACCCTGGAGGTGGGAACTGCCAGTGTTGCCGAGGATGCGCCTGGAGTTCCGGTGGAGGAAGCAGCCGGTGCAAATGAGCTTCTGCCGATGGGAGTCAACATTGGGGAGAGGAACCCCTCCAACGAGGTGACTTTAGCAGCAATTTAGCAAATGCTCCAGAAATTGGACAAAGCTGCAGTTAAAACATCAGAAGCTGCTTCGAAGACATCAGAGGAGGTATAAACTTTGGCTGGTAAAATCGATGCTATTTCAAGAGCCTTGGAACATTCTAACACAGAAATGAAAAACTCTATAGTAAATGTGCAATCAGAAGTTCAAGCTTTACAAGCCTTTAAAGTAGCTGCGATTAAAGATAATACTATGCTTCAAAGAAAGATAGAAAACATTGAGAATTTTAATCGCAGACTTAATGCCAGAATTTTGAATTTCTCCAAAGTACCCAGGATTTCAGCATATGAGATGTTCAAGAGATATTTGTTGGAAGTTTTAAAATATTCACCAGACCATATTCCTCCATTAAATAAAATATATTATCTTCCACAAACCACTAATGGCTCTAAAGCTCGGGAAACAATGGAGGGAATTAAACCAGATACACCATAATTGGATGTTAATAACATATCAGCTATTTTGGAAGAGTCTATTTCTGACTCATTGAGAGTGACACTTCTGATTTCATTTATTTTTCAACAGGACTTGGATTCCTTTATGAAACTCTATTTTCGCCTATCAAAAGAACTGTTTTATGGTAAAAAGATATGGGTATTCCTGGTTGTAACTAAGCTTACCCAGCAAAAAAGGAAACAATTTTTGTCTTTGAGACAGGAGACCAGGGCACTTGGGGTGTCCTTTTTACTGGCTTATCCTTGTAAATGTGTAGTAAAATTTGCTCAGATTAAATATATTTTTTTTCAGCCGGAGCAGCTAAAAATCATTTCTGGAGCTAAAGAAAATTGCTGTTGTTTAGTGGAAATTTATTATAATGCAGAGCATGTTATAACTTTTCATTGATTAGTTATTTTTCCTTTGTGTTTAACTTCTTAATAATAATTGCCATTACTCCCCTTTTTTTTTTTGTGGTCTAAGGAAGCCAGAATTTTATTTTTATATCTGTTTATGAATGTGATGTGATGTGTTAACATTTATTCCGGCTGTATTTCCTTAGCAAGAATGTTAGTTTCTTGTAATATATTGAAAATTTCAATAAATAATAAGTTTAAAAAAATATATATATAAGAGGAGGTGATCGAGTGAAATGGCTCAAACAACGTGAGCTTAGGTGGATTCATCGCCTAAGAACAATGCACCCTTTTGGCCTCAATACCATTTTGGATTGGTCAATCTTTATTTAATATATCTTTATATGGATTCTGTTGTTTAAAAAGTATAGGGAACGTTTAGACCAATCAGAACACAAGTATGCTTTACACTACACTGCGCATGTGTTGGCGTTCAGTCAATATTAGCGCCATTTTGTAATATGGCTCTGTGATAGAATATCTCCAGTGGTAGAGCTATACGTAAGTTTTTATAGAATAATTAACAACTGTAGTTCTATATATATTCATATTTAAGTGGCTTGCAGATTAATCTGCGGGCTTATAACGCTGGATGAGCTAGCGAAGATTGGGTTGGGGAGGAAAAGGGTTAATTGATATTAGCAGGAAGTTAGGAGAATAGGTAGTGGGTTGTTAGGCAAGTTAGAAAAAGGGAGGAGTATGGAAGTAAGAGATGCAAGGATAGGGTAGAGAGAGAAAGTGTGGATTGGCTGAGGAAGGGGCTCTGGGATTGGAGGGTTTTTTGTGAGGAGAATTGGCGGGCAAGGGAGAATTAAAGTGGGAGGGAGTGTAGGAAGGTTAGAGTTGTGAGGGAAATTTGTCCCGCCCTTCCCTTCCCTCTTTATGGGTCCTCTCTGGGTGGTTTGGTGTTTTTTGGCGGGTGGGGAGGGGAGGGTTGGTTTGTCGCAGTTTTGTTGGCGGAAAATTTCTATGTTGGGGAAACAATTTTGGATCAGTGTAGCTATGCAACAGATTGGGTGATTAAATTTTGTTAACTGCTCATGTGCGATACCGCCATGGGTGGCGGCTTGACTCTGCGCCACCGCGTGTCTTGCCGAAAGGGAAGTGGGGAATGGGGGTGAATTTTGGAAGAGGAGCTAGTTCGCCACCGAGTAGCTCCAGAATTTTGAGAATAAGCTACACTGTATTTGGAAAGTTCTAAGTTTTTGTTAAAGTCTGATTTTATGACAATAAAGCTGCGGCCCATTTTTTGCCACTTTATATGTGTTGTGTATTTTATGATCAATCTGAGTGAGATGCGAATTCCAGTGTTAAGCGGATAACCCCTTTTCTTTATGTTTCTAGCATTAGCCCGATCTTGAAAACCCTGAAGAAGCCACTTTTGTAGCGGCGAAACGGGTTCCCGTTGGTTATAACTGTAGGGGCTTCAGCAATTGTTAATCAATGCTGCTTTTTGGACATAAGCTAAAAAGATAAGTGCTTTTGTCTTTCTTAAAACTTTAAGATTGTTATGCACAAAGTTTTTGCACTAAAACTAGATAAGGAGGAAATGTGTTTACAGCTTTTTGCACAATTGCATTTTCGTACTTGTTTTAAAAAAAAGTAAGAATAGTAAAGAAAAATTTAAAACAAAGATATAAAAAGAAAAAACCAAAAATTTTCAGTAGTAATTTATATAAAAATTTTGATGAGGTGTATTAATCATACACATTGTTAATATGAAGGTTTTGGATCTATGAAAGATACTCCTGCCACAATTCCTTAGTTGGATAATTTCATTATGATCCACGGAGTGGCAATTCTGAGATTCTTTCCTTCATGTGATTAAATAACCATTCTCCAGGTTGGTTAACCTTTTGAGTATCTTGTTAGTAGTGGTTAATTATTTTTCATTACCTTTACTATTCCTAATCTATTCACAAGCTGTAAATTAATGCTAATTCTAAGTAATTCTATTTATATTTGAGGCAATATATTAAAGCATAGTCTGACTAATGTGATAATCATTTAAATACTGCTTTCTAAGAAAGAAAATATAAGTTGTCTGTTCTTGTATAATAATCTTCTGTTGTATTTACTTATACACTCTTTCTTCTTGAAAAGTCATCATCAACAGAACAGTATATATCGCTTATATAGACTGAATTCCACAATTTTCCAATATTTTGCCTACTATGGACTGACTCTAAGAAAGATATTTTGAAACAATTTCTACAGGTGAAAAGTGATTTTCCAAAAAAATTTACTGTCTGAAAAATAGCCACCCCTAGAACACATGTACATAAAAACGTAAGTTGTGCCATTCTAGATCAAAACAAAGGGACATTTTTGGCAGTGGCCAGTACTACCTGTGCCCCAATAGGTACCCACCCTTTGTTGCCTTTAAATAAGTTTGCAATGAAAGAGCTTTTTGCACTGTGATTTTTGAGACATATCTAAATCTATGCTTTCACTTTTATTAACAGAATAGCACCATTTGACCCTTGGCTGAATTACACAATTCTGAGTGTATGAGAATTACATTACACTGTTTAATTATCTATGACATAATTAATAGACTAATATAATATTAGGAGTCTTTCCTTGCGCCATATTCAGTACTACCTACGGGCTTAGACTTTGAAACTTGGGACAAACTACAGTATGGGGGTAATTTATAAAGTCATTGTCTCTCATGTACATTGCTTCCTCTAAATTGAGCGACTGTTCTTTAACTACATTGCTACCAGTACTGGGTGGTGGTTCAATATTGTGTTTTCAATTGCTAGGAATTGGCAGGTTCCATGGATTCCAGCAGAACTTACCTGTTCCTCACTATTGAAAGTATAATGGCACCCCCTACTGGCAGGACCATAGTGGAGGTCTCCCACTCAGCTTAGAGGGAATAGTGCTCACATATCAATTTAAGCACATATAGAAAGCAATTCTGCAACAGGGTGCCAGACACTCCAATGATGTGGATACTGAGCCAATTCTATAAGGGCACGTACCTATGTAGATGGGCAATGATATTCTTAAATGTACACACATTTATGACAGCTCTATGGATCACCTAAATGCAACATTTACATGAATAGCATTTTGTAAGTTGTGCACATAAATATTGGCTCTGTCTTTTTCTTTTTTTTAATCATTTTTATTATTCAGTGGAGAACAGGAACAACAATACAGTAGAAAAATCATACAATATAAGTTGTGCAAAAGGCGATCAGCAGAAAAGAGAAATCAAACAGTGGACATAGTAAAGCACTCCCACAGGAATGCTAGTCAAGAGTCATATGTCCGTTATCTCCTTTGTTGTTTGATATTGTTTTGGAACCTTTATTGTTGGCTATTATGCAAGCGGAGGAGATTTGTGGTATTCCTTATGCAGGTCGGGAATCCAAAATCTCTGCATATGCAGATGATATTTTGCTTCATTTGAGAAATCCTGAAATTACCATCCCATGTTTATTGGATCTGATTAACAAATTTGGAAAATTTTCTGGTTACAAAATAAACTGGAGTAAATCAGAAGTCCTTCCATTGAATGTACATTGTACGAAAGGATTATTTGATGAGTTTCCTTTTATTTGGAAAGACGATGGTATTAAATACTTAGGTATTCGGATTAAAAATACTTTGGAAGATACAATGAAAATAAATGAAAGATCATTATTATTAAAGGTCTTGGTGGGGGAGAGTTCAAACGGTCAAAATGATGATCTTGCCAGTAATTTGATACCAACTGGGTATCAAATTTATTTTCCAATTTATTTTCAAGGGTCCTTTTACAAAAAATTAAATGTTATTCTGACAAAATTTATTTGGCTAGGGAAAAAAACAAGAATTGCTTTAGTATCTCTACAAAAAACAATTGCGGAGGAAGGGGTAAATTTTCCCAATTTTTATAGGTATCATCAAGCCTATATAATGCATCAAGGTATGTATTGGATTCTCCCTGAGCTCTTGGAACATCAGCCAGACTGGTTATATCTTGAGTGGAAAATCATGTTCCCAATGAGACTATCTCACACATTAAATATTAAAATATCTAGATACGCAAAGGACAATGTGATTTTATTGGACACATGGAAAACAATCAAATTTATTGATAAATTAACAAATGTTCCTATAATGAAATCTACTTTACAGTCCTTATAGTTAAACCAAGAAACAAATAGGTGGTGCTGGGATCGCTTGGAAGAATTGGATGCAGGCAAGTATTCGGACATTAGATGATGTTATGTCTAATGTAAATCTGCTTGGTTTTTCACCACTCAAACGGTCATTTGGAATTTTAAAATCTCAACAATATAAGTGGTTGCAGTTGAAGCAGGCTATTCAGAGTGGGTTCCCTGAATGGAAAAATTTAAAAACTTATTTTAGTCTGCAAATCCTTTGCTATCAAACTGATTTAGTTGGACATCAGGCTGCTCAGTGGTACAAATTGATTTCTGGACTTTTAAATAAAAAACCAAAAAATAGTCTTGGAGATATCTGGAGCATCGAGATAAAACAGCATATTTCTGTGTCTCGTTGGCCACGAATTTGGACTTGGAGATTGAAATGTACATTGTCAGCATCTATGAGACAAACATGGTTATTTTTGTTACATAGGATTTTCTGGACCCCAGTTCAATTAAATAGAATAGATAGTTCTAGGTCTAATAGATGTTGGCATTGTCATATTGATATAGGGACTTTGGATGATCTGTTATATTTTTGTCTATTTATATTAATATTTTGGAAGTCAATCTGGGGACAAATAAATCTAGTTTTAGATTCAAATGTTCCATTATCATATGAGGCTATAATTTGTGGAACAATTTTACATGTGAAACCCACTCTAGATAAATATAAAAGTCGTCTATTTTTGATCCTAACAGGTATAGCGCGAGAAAACAACTGAGGCTTGGAACAGTCATAAAGATGACCAGAAGAAGTGCCACAAGGCTGTGAGAGAAGCCAAAAGGGCCTATGAGGAAAAGATAGCCCAAGAGGCCAAAAACTTCAAACCATTTTTTAGATATGTTAAAGGGAAGAAACCTGCAAAGGAGACAGTGGGCCCTCTCGACGACCAAGGAAGAAAAGGATACATCAAAGAGGACAAACAGATTGCAGACAGATTAAATTCCTTCTTTGCTTCTGTCTTTACCAAGGAAGACACCACATCAATACCCGAAACAGTGAAAGTTTTCAAGGGGGAAATAGAGGAGAGCCTCACCACAGTGAAGGTGGATCTGGATCAGGTATACTATCAGATTGACAAACTAAAAAGTGACAAATCCCCTGGCCCAGATGGAATTCACCCGAGAGTATTAAAAGAACTAAAGGTGGAAATCAGAGAATTACTGCAAACCCTCGCTAACTTGTCAGTTAGAACCGGACGGATACCAGAAGACTGGAAGATAGCAAATGTAATACCAATCTTCAAAAAAGGATCAAGGGGAGAACCGGGAAACTATAGACCAGTGAGTCTCACATCGGTCCTTGGGAAAATGGTTGAGGCTTTGATTAAAGACAGCATTGTACAGCACCTGGATAACCATGACCTGCTGAGAGGTAGTCAGCATGGCTTCAGGAAAGGGAAGTCATGCTTGACAAACTTACTTCAGTTTTTCGAGGGAGTGAACAAACAAGTCGATAGCGGAGAACCGGTTGACATAATATACTTGGACTTCCAGAAAGCGTTCGACAAAGTACCTCAAGCGAGACTTCTCAAGAAACTACAAAGTCATGGAATAGAAGGGGATATACTAAGATGGATAGGAAAATGGCTAGAAAACAGAAGACAGAGAGTGGGCATAAATGTGAAGTACTCAGACTGGAAGAAAGTAACTAGCGGTGTGCCTCAGGGCTCAGTTCTTGGGCCTATCTTATTCAATATCTTCGTAAATGACCTGGAAGAAGAAACGACCAGTGCTATCATCAAGTTTGCAGATGACACAAAACTATGCCGAGCAATCAGGTCACAAAAAGACAGCGAAGAACTCCAGAGAGATTTGAAGCAACTTGAGAGATGGGCAGAAAATTGGCAGATGAGTTTTAATGTAGAAAAATGCAAAGTGATGCACCTGGGCAGTAAAAACAAGGAGCATGGGTACAAACTGTTAGGTATAACATTGGGGAAGAGCGAACAAGAAAAAGACCTGGGAGTACTGATAGATAGAACCCTGAAGCCATCGGCTCAATGTGCAGCGGCGGCAAAGAAAGCTAACAGGATGTTAGGCATGATAAAGAAAGGAATCACGAGTAGATCAAGGGAGGTCATAATGCCGCTTTATAGAGCAATGGTCAGACCACACCTGGAATACTGTGTCCAACACTGGTCTCCATACCTGAAGAAGGATATAACACTACTGGAGAGGGTGCAGAGGAGAGCGACGAAGCTAGTAAAAGGTATGGAGAACTTGAGCTACAAAGATCGCCTCAGAAAACTGGGACTATTCACCCTTGAGAAGAGAAGACTGAGAGGGGATCTGATAGAGACTTTTAAATTGCTAAAAGGGATCGACATAATGGAGCAAGCTCACTCACCAGCAGGGGGAAAGGATGGTGAGCAAGAAACAGCCTTATTCACATTGGCAAATGTAACCCAGTCTCGGACCAGAGGTCATGGCCTGAAGCTGAGAGGGGACACGGCCAGGACAAACGTCAGAAAGTTCTGCTTCACACAGCGAGTAGTTAACGCCTGGAACTCTCTCCCGAAAGAGCTGGTGGTGGAAACCACCATTCTAGGATTTAAGGGAAAATTGGATGCACATCTTCTTGCAGAAGACATTGAGGGATACGAGTGACCATTGTATTCGCCAGGGTGTGCCTGGCTGAGCCTCCGCGTGTGCGGATCGCCGGACTAGATGGACACCAGGTCTGATCCGGTGCAGGCATTTCTTATGTTCTTAGTTAATTACAAGTAATTGGAAGAACCATGATAGAATAAATTATACTTTTTGGTGGGTGAATGTGTGCACTTCATATAGATGTGAACAAATTAATGCAGAGTGTAGGGGACTTAGTGAGGTATTCAATAAAATTTGGAGCCCATTGATTAAATTTGTAAAAACATAATAATATATTTTCATCATCATATCTTTCTTTTGGTTTATTTATCTTTACACTTCCAGGGAGGGTGGGGGGTTGGAGGGATGGGAGTAAATATCGATAGTGTTATTTGGGTAACTTTATTCTTCTTTTGTATTATATATTAGATAATATTCTGATACAAGAATCTGAAATTAAGGAATGATATTTAATGTTACCTGAACATGAACTAGTGTAATGTATGTAATACCTACTGTTCTTTTATTTATATGATACTGTTTTTGATTAAAAATCAATAAAGAATTAAAAATAAAGAGTTATAGGCTGCCAACGGAGTATACAGTATAACACAAAAAACCACAACATGCTACCAGACAATATACCATTGTACCAGAATACTGATGAGGTTCTCTGTCTACGTACCACCCTTGCCCCTCCCTTGTGAACAATCCTCTAACAACTACATGCTATGTCATTTTAGCGCATAATTATAGGATACCAAGATAGGCACACATCTGCCATTTAAGTTCTATATAGTTAAGCACAGAAAAGGTGCTTAAATCTAGGCAGTGGCATATGGGGGGGCAGGAGGGTCAGTCCGCCCCAGGCACCGTCTTTGTTGGGGCACCGGCACTCCCTCTCTCTGCCTTCCACTCCTTCCCATTACCCCCCGCCACACATGTGCCTTCACTTCTCCCCAATGTACCTCTAGCTCTTCGCCGGGGCAAGCAGCAACTCCAACCTGCTGCTCACCCCAGCATCAGCTCTCCCTCTTATGTCACTTTCGGGTCCCATGCCTAGGAAGTGATGTCAGAGGGAGGGCCGACGGCAACACGGGCAGCAAGTTTGTGATGCTGTTCTTGCTGGGAAAGTTAAAGAGATGCAGAGGAGGGAAGAAGCACTCAAGCAGGAGGGGGCGGGGAAAGAGCATGGGGGTGGAGAAGAGGGTAGGGAAGGGGCGCTACTGCCCCGGGCACCTCTCACCCTCCCTAGCCACTGAATCTAGGTGACCTGCTACAGAATGAGGGGGTAGAGGGCAATTCTGTAACTAGGTACCCTGTTTATGCACCTCATTGTATGTAAATGTCCTAACCATTCTTCTCCCCGCTATCCCCATGTCTCATGTTTGTCTTAGAGTTAAAAGATGTATATTACCCTGTTAGTTTCACAACCTATGTTTTTATAAAGCTGTACATCGCTTAGTTAATTGAATAAGCGATTTATCAAATATTAATAAAAACTTGAAACTTGAAACTTAAACTTCTATAAGGGCACGCATCAGGAGTATATCTAGCAGCCTTTTTTGGGGGGAGGGGCAGGGTGCACTGGGGGAACCACCCATTCATTTCTGCTCTTCCCTCCCCCAATCAAAAAATATACCTTTTGACCTTGCCAGCTGCCAACACTGGCACTCCTCACGCATGCTGGATTTATATGTTAGAATTCATATATCCAACAATTCAAAAATGGCATATGCTAATATAAAGATTTTATTTAATCATTTGCAGGGGCTGGATAATCAAAGTGACTTAACTAGCAAGAAATGACTCCTGGATGGTTAAATCACCTGTTCAGGACTAACCAGTCATTTTCAGTGGCACTTAACTGTTTAGTATAATTGATAATAACTAGTTAGCAACAAACTGAAAATAGGCTATTATGGATACTTTAGACAGATTGTGAGCCCACCAGGACAGATAAGGAAAATGCTTGAGTATCTGATTGTAAAACCACTTAGATAACCTTGATAGACAGTATAAACCTTGATAGACTGTATAAACATCTAATGAAACTTGGGGGTGTTCTGGGATAAACTGGCTAGGTTAACCATTTAAATATGACTACATAACAGTCAGTCCTATTTTTATGCAGTAACTGAGATTCATGTACAAGTTGGTACAAGTAGATCAATCTTTTACTCTGTCAAAAATTACAAAGACTAGGGGACACTTGATGAAGTTACAGGAAAATACTTTTAAAACTAATAGAAGAAAACATTTTTTCACTCAGAGAATAGTTAAGCTCTGGAATGCATTGCCAGAGGTTGTGGTAAGAATAGTTAACGCAGCTGGTTTTAAAAAAGGTTTGGATAATTTCCTGAAAGAAAAGTCCATAGTCTGTTATTGAGACAGACATGGGGGAAGCCACTGTTTGCCCTGGATTGGTAGCATGGAATGTTGCTACCTTCTGGGTTTTTGCCAGGTACTGTTGACCTGGAATGGCCACCGTGAGAATGGGCTACTGGGCTAGATGGATCCAGAAAAGCTATTCTTGTTATTAATTTTTTGTTGTTGTTCCTGGCTAATAAATGTTATTTCTCAATTGACTTTGTCACAAAAGTATAGAAAATGACTATCATTCCCTTCAAACTTTGCTTTTGTGACCAGGGTATTGATATTTTGAAATGTACTTTTTTTGCAGAACATGCCAAGGTTTTGACGTCTAAGAAGGTGTGCTGAAAAGTTCCCAGCCCAACCAACCAACTCCTAAATTTTGAGAATTATTTTGCCACTGTAGCTGAAAAAAATGTTATCTTATTTTGTTAAGTGCCAATTTGCAGAAATGAAATTCTCTGTTTTGACATTTTTTCTGATCATTGATTGAATCATATCCATGTAATTCTCGTTTTGATTGGGCTGAGAACTTTGCAGCACCCCCCCCCCTTGTAGGCTCAAGCAGTGGAACTTCTTGGATAAAAGTGTGTAAGTCACAGATTAGAGCAGGGATCTCAAAGTCCCTCCTTGAGGGCCGCAATCCAGTCGGGTTTTCAGGATTTCCCCAATGAATATGCATTGAAAGCAGTGCATGCACATAGATCTCATGCATATTCATTGGGGAAATCCTGAAAACCCGACTGGATTGCGGCCCTCAAGAAGGGACTTTGAGACCCCTGGATTAGAGGAAGCGTCACCAAGCTTTTTCCACCTTCTTCACCCATCATGATGGGCTCTGCTTCTAACAAGCGACAGAAGAAACTCCTCAAGAGGCAAGGGAGGCATCCTACTGGCACCTGGAATGCGCTTCCAGAGGATGTAAGAGGGCAGAGTACGGTACTGGGGTTTAAGAAAGGATTGGACAATTTCCTGCTGGAAAAGGGGATAGAGGGGTATAGATAGAGGATTACTGCACAGGTTCTGGACCTGTTGGGCCACCGCGTGAGTGGACTGCTGGGCACGATGGACCTCGGGTCTGACCCAACAGAGGCATTTCTTATGTTATGTTCTTATGGGTTTCCAAGGCAGTTTTACCAAGTTTCCTTGCTATCTATGTCTTTGGGACAGCAGGGAACAAAGGCATACTACCAAAGGCAGGACTAGCCACATTAGACCAAGTTCTCTATGGGGAGAAACAACATCAAATGGGAACCACTGGTGGACCCTCAGAAGGTGCTGATGCCACCACTATACATCAAATTAGGCCTAATGAAAACATTTGTCAGAACTCTAGATAAGGAGTTGGCAGCCTTCAAGTCCCTTCAAGTCATCTTCCCTAATCTATTGATGCAAAGGTCAAATCTGGTGACTTTGTTGGACTATAGATAAAGAAGATTCTGGAGTGCAAGGAATTTCCTAAGAAGCTAACTAGGAAGGAGAAAGCAGCTTGGTACAGCTTTGTCGCAGTGGTTCAGGGCTTCCTGGGCAATCACAAGGCTGAAAACTACGTGGATATGGTTAAGAATCCAGTAAAGAATTACAATAAAATGAGCTATAGGATGTCTCTCAAAGTCCATGTCCTTGATGCTCATCTTGAGATATTCAAGAAGAGCATGGGAGCATACTTAGAGGAGCAGGGTGAGTGCTTCCTACAAGATAAACTGGATGTTGAATGCCTTTACCAAAGACAATATAATGAGAAGATGATGGGAGACTACATCTGGGGGCTGATTCATGAAAGTGACTTACAATATAATCGCAAATTTCAAAAAAGTACTCACTTCTAAATTTTCTGTGGTCGTCTTTGCACAACTTCAATATAAATACATGTTAATTGTGATTCATATGTACTTTTTATGACTTTATAAGAATGAAAAGATGAAAATTCAGAGGTCCATAATCAAAACAAAAATACATCTAGATTGGCACTTGGACGATCATAAAAACAGGTCATCCAAGTACCAATAATTGAATAGGGTTTTAGACATATCTAAAACCAGCTTAGGCATTTTGACTGCCTCTGTGCGCCCAGAGCAAAAAGGGGCATTTTGGAGGAGTGGGTAGGGCGGGATGTGGGCCAACCTAGACTTACTCGTCCGGCAGCCATAATCAAAAAGTTTAACAGGTTGTTTGGACAGAACTTAAACGTTTTGACTTAGTCCAAGTCAAAACAGGTATACGTTCCGGATTGGGCCACTGAGGTGATCGTGGCTGCCATGATCAGTTCAGCGGCCCAGGCAACCCGTTTCCCCCACCGTCCCGCAACAATCGCTGGCAGGAGGGATGCCCAATCCCTTCTGCCGGACACCCCAAACCACTACCCTCACCAAAGTAGGCCGCCTGACCCCCCCCCCCCAGCCCACCCAAACCCCCCCCCCTACCTTTTGTAGGCCAGCCGGAGGGACCCTTCCTGCCTCAGGCCAGCAGGCTCACCTTCACCAAAATGGCAAGCCTTCCCCATCCTGGTGCATCTTGGGATGCACCCGGGAGGGGCCTAAGGCCCTTAAACAGGACTAGCTCAAAAGATTGTTGTAACTTTGAGCTGATGTTACAACAATCTTTTCCTATGGTCAAAAGTAAATGAAGGAACAGCAAAGCTAAGAATATAAAACAAGTATATTTCTGAAATAAGGCCTACCCAACTATATTGTGATGGAAGAGAGGTTAGCTAGAGGCAGGGTTGGGAAGAGAGGGTAGTATAGGGTTATCAGATGTCCGGATTTCCCCCGACATGTCTTCCTTTTGAGGACATGTCCAGGGGTCTGGACGACTTTTCAAAACACAGCACTTTGTCCGGGTTTTGAAAAGTCTTCTCAAATCGCATTGGGCAGGGAAGAAATCTGCAGCGGGGGCGGGGCTAGGGTAGAATTGGGGGCGGGATGTGGGCAGGTCTAGGGTGGGGTCCAGATTTTCCGATTGGAAAATCTGGCAACCCTAGGGCAGTAAGACTCTTATGTTAGCCCACCAACATAACATTTTCTACACAGGCATTCCTTCATTTTTTAATAATGTACTTAGGCCCGTGTTCTATAAACAGCACCTTAACTTAGGCACCAGTAGGTGCCCTACCAGCACCTAGGTTAAGAGGGAAATGCCATTTAATAGTTATTTTAAAATAGATTTCCAGGTGTCTACCAATTCCTAAAAGAACCGACGCCAGAATCACGCCTCCATAGGCACCTACTACCACTGTAGGCATTGCTAACGCCAGAAGTGGCATTAGGTGCCTCCATAGGGGCAATTCACGTCAAAGGTAGGTGCTGAAAATGTAGACCTTGAAAACCCAGGCCTACATTTCTGGCGCCTACCTTGCCAGAGAAGCAAGTCTCTAAATGGAACCGTCGTGTGATTGGCATGCGATTGGCAGCCACTTTTAAGGCAGCTGCCAACAATGGTGCTCTTTAGAGAATCCTGGTCTTACTCCTGCCTGTGCTCTACACTCAGCTTAACAAATCCTTCTCATTATTCTCTTCTAATATGCCATACAGTTTGAGAGAACTCGCACCTCTTGCTTTAAAGCAGTTGCCCCAACACATTGGAATAGATTTCTTCTGAAGACCTCCCTTCCAAAATGTAACCAGACACTAAAAAAAATAATATTTTATAAAAAACATTTCCCCTAGATTAAGTAACCTAACATCACATGAAGGTTTCAGCTGCTACCAAACTCCTCCGAGTCCTGTCTCTGGTACCTTTCTCCCACCTTCCGTATTTTATTCTATTAATTTTGCCTTGTCCCCTCCCGCTTTTTCTATTAGAAATTAAAATCTAGCCTAGGTTTCCTGTTGTGTTCCATGACTTTTTCTTCCCTTTCTCATACATTTTATTTTTTATATTTTTACCTGTAAACTGTTGAAATATCTTTGTTGATGGACAGTATATCAAATAAAAAACTGTGAACTGTATAAGCTATAAAACTCTCCTTCAAATATCCATAGAGAATGGCATGCAAGTTATTATATTGAATTACCAATACACAGTTTTTACTATCACTGTCAAAAAACTGAAATATTGAATTTAATCAGGCCTAAACAAATATTGAACTGAGAAGGGATGTAGAATTTAATGCCCTCTGTATAGATACGGTTGCAGGCCAGTATTTCCTAAACTCTAGGTCATGGCACATTGATGTGCCATCAGATCTGATTAGGTGTGTCATATAAAAAGTTCCCATTGCTCACACCAAAACCAGCATCTACCAACAACAGCAGATACCAGCAGTGATTCCTCAATGTGCAGATGCTCCTTCCTGAGGAGAAATTTAGACAATATGTTTCTAGGCATTTAAACTAGAAGGTGGGGGTGGTGTATGTATGAAAGACAATTATAGAGACCACCCCTGGCAAAAGAAAAGAGGTGATAGTAGTAAAGATTGCAACATAAACAATAACAGCAACTCATTTCTTAGTATTGCAACAGAAAGTGAAACAAAACAAAAATCCATACAAAAAAGGAGATTACCGCTGAAAAATAGCTGGAAAGTGATGACCACAAATGCTCGCAGTCTAAGCAACAAAGTTCATGATCTGCAAGCCCTGATGTTAGAGGCAGATCTAGATATTGTCGCTATCACAGAGACATGGTTCAGTGAATCACATGGATGGGATGCAAACATGCCAGGATATAATCTTTTTAGGAAGGACAGAGATGGTCAAAAAGGTGGAGGAGAAGCTCTATGTAAAGATCAATATCCAAGCAACCGAAATGCAAGGGAACTGGGGAAAGGAAGAAGCGATATGGATCGCTCTGAAAAGAGAAGATGGAACTTCTATCTACGTGGGTGTAGTCTATAGACCTCCAACTCAATCGCAGCAAATTGATAAGGATCTGATTGTGGATATCCAAAAGTTTGGAAGGAAAGAAGAGGTTCTGCTGTTGGGAGATTTCAACCTGCCGGATGCAGACTGGAATGTTCCGTCTGCGGAATCGGAAAGAAGTAGGGAGATTGTGCATGCCTTTCAAGAAGCTCTGCTCAGACAAATGGTGATGGAACCCACAAGGGAAAAAGCGGTATTGGATCTGGTCCTCACAAATGGAGAGAGTATCTCTAATGTTCGAGTGGGTGCTCACCTGGGAAGTAGTGATCATCAAACGGTTTGGTTTGATATAACAGCTAAAGTGGAGAGTGGCCGCACGTTACTTAAAGTCCTAGATTTCAAACATATGGACTTGAATGCAATGGGAGAGTACCTGAAGAAAGAGCTGTTAGGATGGGAGAACATAAGAGAAGTGGAAAGACAATGGTCTAAGCTGAAAGGAGCGATAAAAATGGCTACGGACCTTTATGTGACAAAAATCAATAAAAACATGAGAAACTAGTGGCAGAGAAAATAAAGGCGAAAGAGTTGGTGTTCATGAAATATAAAAAAATCCAAGAGGAGTACAGAAAGGACTACAGGGTGAAACTGAAAGAAGCCAAGAGTGAGATACATAGATACATCTGGAGAAAACACAGGCGGAATAACAAATGGCTAAAAATGTAAAAAAGGGAGACAAAATTTTTTTTAGATATATTAGTGAAAGGAGGAAGATGAAAAATGGAATTGCTAAACTAAAAGATGCTGGGAACCGATATGTGAAGAGTGATGAGGAAAAAGCAAATGTGTTAAACAAATACTTCTGCTCTGTTTACACAGAAGAAAATCCTGGAGAAGGACTGAGATTGTCTGGCAAAGTTACATGAGAAAATGGAGTAGATTCTGCATCTTTCACAGAGGAGAGTGTTTATGAGAAACTTGAAAAACTGTAGGTGGACAAAGCGATGGGACTAGACGGGATCCATCCCAGGATACTAAGGGAGCTCAGAGAGGTTCTGGCGAGTCCTATTAAAGACTTGTTCAACAAATCTCTGAAGACGGGAGTGATTCCTGGGGATTGGAGGAGAGCGAATGTGGTCCCTATTCATAAAAGTGGTCACAGGGATGAAGCAGGAAACTACAGGCCGGTGAGCCTCACTTCAGTTGTTAGAAAAATAATGGAAGTGTTGCTGAAAGAAAGGATAGTGTACTTCCTTGAATCTAATGGGTTACAGGATCCGAGGCAACATGGCTTTACAAAAGGTAAATCGTGCCAAATGAACCTGATTGAATTTTTTGATTGGGTGACCAGAGAGCTGGATCGAGGACATATGCTAGATGTAATTTACTTAGATTTCAGCAAAGCCTTTGATACAGTTCCTCATAGGAGGCTATTGAACAAACTGGAAGGGCTGAAGTTAGGACCCAAAGTGGTGAACTGGGTTAGAAACTGGCTGTCGGACAGACGCCAGAGGGTGGTGGTTAATGGAAGTCACTCGAAGGAAGGAAAGGTGAGTAGTGGAGTCCCTCAGGGTTTGGTGCTGGGGCCAATCCTGTTCAATATGTTTGTGAGTGACATTGCTGAAGGGTTAGAAGGAAAAGTGTGCCTTTTTGCAGATGATACCAAGATTTGTAACAGAGTAGACAACGAAGAGGGAGTGGAAAATATGAAAAAGGATCTGCAAAAGTTAGAGGAATGGTCTAATGACTGGCAACTAAAATTCAATGCAAAGAAATGCAGAGTAATGCATTTGGGGATTAATAATCGGAAGGAACCGTATATGCTGGGAGGAGAGAAGCTGATATGCACTGACGGGGAGAGGGACCTTGGGGTGATAGTGTCCGAAGATCTAAAGATGAAAAAACAGTGTGACAAGGCAGTGGCTGTGGCCAGAAGGATGCTGGGCTGTATAAAGAGAGGCGTAGCCAGTAGAAGGAAGAAGGTGTTGATGCCCCTGTACAGGTCATTGGTAAGGCCCCACTTGGAGTATTGTGTTCAGTTTTGGAAACCGTATCTGGCGAAGGATGTAAGAAAACTTGAAGCGGTCCAGAGGAGGGTGACGAAAATGATAGGAGAGACTGTAAGCCCTGAATATGTATACCCTAGAGGAAAGGAGAGACAGAGGAGATATGATTCAGACGTTCAAATACTTGAAGGCTATTAACGTAGAACATAATCTTTTCCAGAGAAAGGAAAATGGTAAAACCAGAGGACATAATTTGAGGTTGAGGGGTAGTAAATTCAAAGGCAATGTTAGGAAATTCTACTTTACGGAGAGGGTGGTGGATGCCTGGAATGCACTCCTGAGAGAGGTGGTGGAGAGTAAAACTGTGACTGAGTTCAAAGAAGCTTGGGATGAACACAGAGGATCTAGAATCAGAAAATAATATTAAAAACTGAACTAAGGCCAGTACTGGGCAGACTTGCACGGTCTAGGTCTGTATATGGCCATTTGGTGGAGGATGGGCTGGGGAGGGCTTCAATGGTCGGGAGGGTGTAGATGGGCTGGAGTAGGTTTTAACTGAGATTTCGGCAGCAGGAACCCAAGCACAGTATCGGGTAGAGCTTTGGATTCTTGCTCAGAAATAGCTAAGAAGAAAAAATTTAAAAAATTTAAATTGAATCAGGTTGAGCAGACTGGATGGACCATTTGGGTCTTAATCTGCCGTCATCTACTATGTTACTATATTACTATATTGTAGTCACAGATGCCTTTCCTTCTGTGATACAGTTTGAATCCTGTAGAATGGGAACTAATATTAGTTGCCTTTTCAAGTTTAAGATTAAGCTGAAAACTCATATTTTATACAAGTGTGTGGTCTTAGTCCATAAAATGTTAGACCAGCTGTTGCGCCTGCTGAGTCTAATTTTCCTTTGTTCCCCTTCCTTCACCCCTTCTCCCATTTCCTACCTTGTTCTTTCTCAACGTTTATATTGAGACTGAATGAATGATTCTTTCCTGTCAGTTAATGGAGTTTTTCTTCTGGTGTTTCATAAACTGCTGAGAACTATGACCTATGTTCTTTAAATGGTACCTTATGTTAGGCGCATAAGTGAGAAAAACCATTTAAAAGTGATTAAAATCATTTTTTATAAATATTTAGGCGCCTATCAGTGCCTAGAAAAATGATGCCTTCATGGTGGCTATGGAGGTGCTTTACGATGTGCAATGCCACTGTAGGCGTGGCTAACATTGGAAGTGGCATTAGGCATTGTAAAGTGCCACCGTAGCTGTGATTCACATGAAAGGTAGGCCTCTAAAATCCTGGCCTACATTTCCAGTGCCTACCTGTCATGAAGCTGTGATTCTAGAAATGGTGCCATTATGTGATTAACCCACGATCAGTGGCTATTTTTTTAGGTGACTGACAACAACGATGCCATTTATAGAATCTGGACCTATGTGCTTAATAATGACAGTATATCAAAATTTTAATAAACTATAATAAGAAACATGTAGGGCATGGATGGCTGGACTCTACTTATAAGAACATAAGAGTAGCTTTACTGGGTCAGACCAATGGTCCATCAAGCCCAGTAGCCTGTTCTCATGGTGGCCAATTCAGGTCACTAGTACCTGGCCAAAACCCAAGGAGTAGTAATATTTCATGCTGCCGATGCTTGATGTAGCATCCACAGTCCCTTCTGAGCCTCCTCCACAAAGTCCTTAGACCATTTGTTTTTTCTCCAGGCTGAACAAGATAAGAAGAGTGATACTGAGGGCCTGATTTCAAATTGTCTGCTCATCTTTTCTCTGATGTATATTCTCAGGTTTAATGGGTAGCGCTATTGGTATCTTGGAAAACAGAATAATATCCCTAATGTTAATTTCTTTTTTTGCTAAATTTTTTTGTATTTCTCTCCTCAAACCCCAACTTATGCATGGATTATTTTTGTACACTATACTATTATTTTACTATGTAAGCCGCCCTGAAGGTTCTTCCTAGAGCAGGATAGAAAATTTAAAATAAACTTGAAAACTAAAACATCGGTGCCGACTAGTATGGCGGTAAGTGTGACGCTATAAAAGTTAGGTATACTGCATAGAATCACACTTGGTGCCGCCTAAGCAGGCTTAGGCTTCGCTAGGCATCCTAAATTTAGGTGCGTTCAATTTATGTCAGAGTTTTCTTCACTTAAAATACTGGCGCCTAATTCACATAGAGATGCCTAACTCGAAAACACGCCCATGATCTGCCCCTTACTATACTCACTTATAGATAGGTACTTTGGTCTAGCCACCTACTTTTTATAGAACTGTGTTTTTCAAATTAAGCACCTGATTTTCAATTACGTCCAATTACATTGGCTACCTGTAATGTTTCGTATTGAATATGAAGTTTTGACGATTTTGGCAGAAGGGCTTCGAGGTAAAATAACATTATTCGCCGATGACGCCAAACTGAGTAATGTAGTGGGCAAATGCACAACAGACAAAGATTCAGTGCCCGACAACATGATGCACGACCTACTCCTACTGGAGCGATGGTCTAGGACATGGCAACTCAACTTCAATGCCAAAAAATGCAAAGTTATGCACCTGGGCAGCCAGAATCCATGCAAGTCTTATACCCTTAATGGCGAGATCCTAGCAAAAACGGTAGCAGAACGAGACTTGGGGGTAATCGTCAGTGAGGACATGAAGTCTGCCAATCAAGTGGAGTAGGCTTCGTCCAAGGCAAGACAAATCATGGGCTGCATACGAAGGGGTTTCGTCAGTCGTAAGGCGGAAGTCATTATGCCATTGTATAGATCCATGGTGAGGCCCCACCTGGAATACTGTGTGCAATTCTGGAGGCCGCATTATCGCAAGGATGTGCTGAGACTGGAGTCGGTGCAAAGAATGGCCACCCGGATGGTCTCGGGACTCAAGGATCTACTATACGAAAAACGGCTTGACAAATTACAGCTATACTCGCTCGAGGAGCGCAGAGAGAGGGGGGACATGATCGAGACGTTCAAGTATCTTACGGGCCGCATCGAGGCGGAGGAAGATATCTTCTTTTTCAAGGGTCCCACGACAACAAGAGGGCATCCGTTGAAAATCAGGGGCGGGAAACTACGAGGTGACACCAGGAAATTATTTTTCACTGAAAGAGTGGTTGATCGCTGGAATAGTCTTCCACTACAGGTGATTGAGGCCAGCAGCGTGCCTGATTTTAAGACCAAATGGGATCGGCACATGGGATCTATTCACAGGGCAAAGGTAAGGGAAGGGACATTAAGGTGGGCAGACTAGATGGGCCGTGGGCCCTTATCTGCCGTCTATTTCTATGTTTCTATGTTTCTATGTTTTACATCAAGTAATATATGGAAAGATACCTTGGTACTTGATGCAAATTCTACAAACCTATCTACTCTCTCGTTCTTTGAGATCAGAATCTGCTATGAGGTTGACCCTTGGGCATGTACATGAGCATGAGGTACATCACAAGAAAACATGGATGGCAGCAATTTTAATAGCAGCTCGTTAATTATGGAATGATTTAAATGGTTCATTAAGGCTATGCCAAGATCCGAAGAGTTTTTAAAAATGTCTGAAAACTCATCTGTCTGTTAATGCATTTTTTTTAGATTGGTAGTCCTTTGATTCTGCTGAAATTGTATGGATGATCAACTTGTAAATGAGTTTATATGCATTGTCAGCTTCCCTATGTACGTAAATAGTAATCCACTTAGGGCTTCTTTTACGAAGGCGCGTTAGCGGTTTAACGCATGCAATAGCACACGCTAAACTGCCAGCCACGCTAGCCACTACCGCCTCCTCTTGAGCAGGCAGTAATTTTTTGGCTAGCGCAGGGGTTAGCAAGTGATTAAAAGTCACGTGCTCTAAAGCCGCTAACGCGTCGTCGTAAAAAGAGCCCTTAGATTTTAAGTGGAATAGAAATTTTTAAAATAAATAAATAAAGGCAATTATGAAGTGTTAAGTTCTAATTATCAGTGCTGATAAAACCTATTAATTAAGTCAGGCACCTATTTCAGCTAGGCGTGCGGACTATATAAAAATTGCCAGTGAGTGCTTTATGTGAATTACTATGGATGTTGTAAACAGTAGTACTGGAAGAGCTCTGGCAGCCTTGTGGCAGTCAATATAACTAACTGGGCTGATGGTTTTCCCTCACCATAATGATTTCTCTCTTCTCTGCACTTACTTTTAAACAGAGGAAACTGGTCCAGTTTGAGTTCATGTCCATATCTCCTCCTCATTCTCTTTTATTTAAAATTTGGAAGAGAAACTCATGGGGCTTTAATTGCTTCCATGGATCTCCTTTTGGCCATGAAGTTGATGTACCATATGATATTTCTGATAATGCATATGTACCTTAGGGGCTGATTCTACAAACGGCGCCTACATCAGCTGGCGCCTACATAATAGGTGCCAGCCATGTGTCAATCATACTTAGGCGTCGTTTACAGAATCGCGGTTAGTGGTGCCTAAGTAAAAAATTAGTTTGGTAGAAATAGGAACTTCTTCCTAATTTCAGCTAGCGACCTGTTCAGATGATTATTATTAGACCCTCAGCGTCACCACTCAGAACTCAAACGTATCACTGTTCTGAGCTTTACGTGGCAAATCGTCACTGGGTCTAATTTTTCATTTTTACAAGAGCTTTAAATAGTTCAATGCTTATAGCTTTCTATAGTTTATAATTTAATTAAGTTTCATTTCTCTTAGCTTATATGTGGTTGTCTCTATTTAGAAATGTCTTTTATCAAGCAGGGTGACATAGCCGACATGTTTCGCGGGAACCGCTTTATCAAGGCACCACCCCTCTAATACTATCGACCTCCTCGAATGCTATCGACCTCCTAGACCTCCTCGACCTCCTCGAAAGGGTAAAGCATTCGAGGAGGTCGATAGTATTAGAGGGGTGGTGCCTTGATAAAGCGGTTCCGCGAAACATGTCGGCTATGTCACCCTGCTTGATAAAAGACATCTCTAAATAGAGACAACCACATATAAGCTAAGTGAAATGAAACTTAATAAACTATAGAAAGCTATAAGCATTGAAATATTTAAAGCTCTTGTAAAAATGAAAAATTAGAAAAATTAGACCCAGTGACGATTTGCCACGTAAAGCTCAGAACAGTGATACGTTTGAGTTCTGAGTGGTGACGCTGAGGGCCTAATAATAATCATCTGAACAGGTCGCTAGCTGAAATTAGGAAGAAGTTCCTATTTCTACCAAACTGATATTTATGAAATAGCCACCTGAAGTTTTGTATGTTATTAATATTTAAGTAAAAAATTAGGCACCTGAAATGTAGGCAAGGCTTTTAAAGGTCTACATTTCAGGCGTCAAGTTTTGGGAGAATCGTGCTTACTGGCGCCTAAGTCATGCTCCACCCATAAAAATGCCCACTGAGGTGTTAGACGCTGCTAAACGCCATGTAATAAGCACCTATCTTATATAGAATTGGATAGGTGCCTATCACACAATTATTTTTTCCCCAAATTATTACACCTATTAAGAGTATTTTGCCAATTACACCCTCCCCCATTACAAAGCTGCGATAGCAGCTTCGAAGTGGTAACAGCCCCAAAGCCCTTTAAATCCCTATGGGTTTCAGGGCTGTTACCGCAGCAGCCCATGCTAAACGGCTTCATTAAAGAGGCCCTAAGTTAGAATTTCCCTGTAAGTGGTTTACCTTCAGGTACTCAAGTATTTCTCCCTATCTGTTCTGGTGTGCTCACAGTCTGACTAATGTACCCTGGGCAATGGAGTATTATGTGACTTGTCCAGGGGCAAAGCATGGCAGGGGCATGCACCAGGCTCCCAGGTCTGTGGCTGTTGTAACTTCAAGCACCACAATGTAAGGTGCACCGATACCGGGTTATACTAGTATTCTGTAATGGAATCTTGGTGTCCAGATATTAGTTTAGAGATTTGGCACTCACCAAATGGCATTGGAGCACTGTAACCGTTCCCCTGTATCCATGACATCCTGCTTGTCTGTCTTGCATTTGAGCGAAAATACTATTGAGTTTAACAGCAGCCCTCCCTCTTGTTTTTTCCTTCATTGTTTTCTTTTACTTTACCTAATGTAGTTCTTGCCTTTTACCTTATGTTCTTGTTTGTTTGTGTTTTTAAAAGTTTTTATAGTTATAGTTTGGTGACGTATTATCACTTCAAACTTGTATTTGTCCTTTGTTTTTACAAATTTGTGCACCGCCTAGAAGGCTGATTGGGCGGTATAAGAAATTTTAAATAAACTTGAAACTTCAAGAAGGGACTGTTTTCTTACTCTCTGTGACTCTGTACAACGCTGCGTGCGTCTGGTAGCGCTATAGAAATAATTAATAGTAGTAATGAAGCGCCCATTTACGCCATGTAATAAGCACCTATCTTATATAGAATTGGAAAGGTGCCTATCACACAATTATTTTTCCCCAAATTATTACACCTATTAAGAGTATTTTGCCAATTACACCCTCCCCCATTACAAAGCTGCGATAGCAGCTTCGAAGTGGTAACAGCTGTGGTAACAACTGTGTGCAATTCTGGAGGCCACATTACAGTAAAGATGTGCGCAGAATTGAATCGGTTCAACGGACGGCCACCAGGATGATCTCGGGGCTCAAAGGTCTCTCGTATGAAGAGAGACTGAACAAATTGCAGCTCTACACTCTTGAGGAATGTAGGAAGAGGGGAGACATGATCGAAACATTTAAGTACCTCACGGGACGTGTCGAAGTGGAAGATGATATTTTCTTTCTCAAGGGACCCTCGGCCACAAGAGGGCAACCGCTCAAACTCAGGGGTGGAAAATTTCATGGCGACACCAGAAAGTATTTCTTCACAGAGAGAGTGGTTGATCATTGGAACAAGCTTCCAGTGCAGGTGATCGAGGCAGACAGCGTGCCAGACTTTAAGAATAAATGGGATACCCATGTGGGATCCCTACGAGGGTCAAGATAAGGAAATTGGGTCATTAGGGCATAGACAGGGGGTGGGTAAGCAGAGTGGGCAGACTTGATGGGCTGTAGCCCTTTTTTGCCATCATCTTCTATGTTTCTATGTTTAATAGCCACCTAACTGTCTTCTTATGTGATGTCTATTCCTGTTTCACATTCTATAATTTGAGTGTTCTCCTCTGTTGTGTGCAATTGAAAGGTGCATTTTGGTTTTGTATTCACTCATTAGAGTCTAGTAATTTCTTCTTTTCTTTTTAGTTATACTGCTTATGGTTTCTGTGATTATGCCGTTGCATTTTCTGTTCACACAATTTAGTGTAACCGTATTGCCTTTATATCAGTTTCTGCTCTCTTATGTTTTCCCATTATTACCCATGCATACAGCAAATTCTTACCCTATTCAATAAATATACTAAATCGAATTGCCTCCTAGACGTATGTCCCTTCAAGACCCTGAAAACAGCCACACTAGATTTTAAAAAGGACCTATTCAATTGGATAACAACCACTCTCACGGAGGGTACATTCCACGAGGAAATGGGACATATACTAATCACACCCATCCCAAAAGATCAAAAAGTCTCTATAGCTTTGAAAACCAACTTCAGACCCATAGCAAGCATCCCCGTATTTACCAAGATACTTGAAGGACTGGTCAACGTGGAGCTAGTGAAATACCTAGACAAATTCAACATATTAAACGAACACCAATCAGGATTCAGGAAAGACTTTACCACTGAGACAGTCCTAGCCTCGATCCTGAATCACCTATACGGCCTATTCAGCAAAGGAACAAGTGCCCTTATTCTACAACTAGACTTCAGCAGTGCTTTCGACCTACTTGATCACGAAATAATGATACACTGCCTAGATGCAATAGGAATCATGAGAAAAGCAAGGAACTGGATACAGGGCTTCCTAACAAAGAGATCATACCGAGTGGTTAGTGATGGATATACTCAAACTCCTGGAAAAACCCCTTGGGAGTGCCACAGGGCTCACCACTTTCACCCACACTGTTCAACATTTACATATCAACCCTAGGACACTTATTGCAAAGACTAAATTTGAACTACTACATATATGCAGATGACATTTCCATTTTAGTCTCAGTGAACAGCATTACAACCGAAACCTCAAAATACATTTCTCATATCATGACCGAAATAGAACATTGGACAATCAACTTCAAACTGAAACGTAACACAGAAAAAACAAAAATCTTCCTTGCAAGCCCAACGGATAAAATTACCAACACAATGTTACATTACAGCTTGCATAATGAGACTCTGTGCCTGGTCCCTCTCGGTACAGATGAAACTAAACAAATCTAAAACAATACTACTCTGGCTCGGCCCAAAATTCGAACACCTGCCCACACTTTTCGCACTACCCACAGGCGATACACTACAGCTCGAGTTCTCATGCAAGGTCCTTGGTATCACTATCGATTCCTCTCTCTCCCTCAATGACCACCTCAACTCCTTGGCAAAATCATGCTTTTTCAGCCTTCACATACTGAGGAAAGCTAGATCCTACTTCAGCCAACAATACTTTGCCATCCTTGTCCAATCCATCATCCTCTCCAAACTAGATTACTGCAACGCCATCTACTTAAATCTATCAAAAAAAAGTATTCTAAGACTCCAGCTAATCCAGAATACTGCAGCCAATCTGATCTTCTCAAAACGCAAGTCTGACCATGTCTCCCCACTCCTTGCCAAACTTCACTGGCTCCCAATAATCTCCAGAATCCATTTCAAATGTTCATGCCTGGCTTTCAAGATCATTCATGGAATCCTGCCTCCTCTTATCCCACTGTCTTTCAACTCCTCCAGTCCCGACTCCTCCAGAACTGCCCAAAGGCTTAAACTAGCCTTCCCCTCTCCAAGTGGCATCCACTATTCAGGCAAACTGGAAAAATCCCTTCTCTTCAAAATCATAGGTCTTTGGAACGACCTCACCACCCCGCTGTGGAACCTGAGCTCCCTTCAGTTATTCCGCAAACAATTGAAAACCTGGCTTTTCAGCAAATTGTAGCTCTATCCTTCCCCCCTTTCTCTCCCCCCTTCTACACATAAGTTCATGTAATCCTTTTTCTTCATCTCTACCCACTATTTTAAGTTCTTGTAAACCGTGTCGAGCTCCATTCTCATGGAGATGATGCGGTATATAAACTTAAGGTTTAGATTAGATTAGATTAGATGTATAAAAGACCACGATTACCCGATTACTAATACAATAAAAATACTAGGAGTCACATTGGACACACACCTGACAATGGTTGAACACATGAATAGGGTGATAAAAAATGTTTCCTAATATTGTGGAAATTAAAAACCATCAAAAAATACTTTGACCCATTATCGTTCAGATTACTAGTGCAATCACTAGTGCTTTCTACTCTGGACTATTGCAATATCGTTTATATGGGTATACCTAAAAAAACAGTGAGAAGACTCAGAATTATTCAGAACACAGCTTGATATTTGGATTTAAAAAGTGCGACCATGTCACCCCCTACTACAAATTACTGCAATGGCTATCAGTGGAGGCACAAATAGTTTTCAAGTTCTCCTGCATATGTTTCAAACTAATTTGGGGACTAACTCCCACATACCTCAGCAAGTGATTGAGGCCAACAACGTATCAGATTTTAAGAGAAAATGGGATATCCACGTGGGATCTCTAGGGGAGTAAAAGTCAGGGAGTGGGTCATTGGTATGGGCAGACTTGGCTGCGGCCCTTTACTGCCGTCAATTTCTATGTTTCTATGTTTCTATACTTGCTACCTCACTTCGTATTCTACAGCCCTATCAGACAAACCAGAAATCGCTATCTTTTTGCACACCCAAGCATTACCAATTGTAAATACAAAACTTTTCTGGATAGAACTTTCGCATACCAAGCAAACAAACAACACTGGCTAGACAACTACCTTAATAAAGCTAGACTGACCTACAATGCTTTTAGAAAACTCATAAAAACTGCCTTATTCGACAAATATATCACCTAAATAATTTCCTCACCGAACACTTCTTTCTTTTCTCGTTCCCAATTTACCCCCCCCCCCCCCCCTTTGAAATCCTTATGCAATTCGGGACATATCTTCTAATATGCCCCTCTGAAAATTTCCTAAACTGTATATTGTAATTTTTCAATGTATTTTTATAATTCGCGACCTTTTCCTAACAGGTCCTCTTGAAAATGTCTTAGCGTACTGTACACTTTATACTTTCGCATTCTTAAAGTTGATATACTCTGTATTTCCTCTAACTATCTGCATATTGTAACTCGCTGAATGTCCAGCTCTCTTGAATGTAAACTGCCTAGAAGTCGCAAGATTGTGGTGGTATAGAAAAATAAAGTTATTATTATTATTATTAAATGGACTTGTGTCCTGCAAATTAGTCATGTTACCAGGGAATAAAAGCTTGCATTCTATGGAAGTTGTCTAGGGCTGTGTTCCATGTCTAAGGGGTCTTTTTAATAAGTACTAGCACATGCTTATTACAGGTCAAAATGACTTACTGCAGGATGCCTAGTTTTGGATCTGGAGGCGGAGAGTGGGCATTTCTGCACAAATCAGTTGGTGTATCCACATTGCCACGCACAATGGGCCAGATTCTACAGGAGGGCCCTAAAGTTAGATGCCGATTTTGATGCCTACCCTAATTACCCAAACCACCTTAATTATAATTATATGCTTTAATAAGCTTTATATTAAAATTATAAGCTTTAATAAGCTTATAATTATAAGCTTTAATAAGCTCAATTATAAGCTTTAATAAGCTCAGAACTGAAAAGAAAAATTTGTAATTGGCCAATAGGCATCTACCTGAATCTATAAAATGTAGGTGCCTAATGCCTAAGTGGGTGTGTTTTGGGTGGGGGGGGGGAGAAAGGCATAAGCACCACTAGGCACGATTCTCTAAAAAACTTACGTGCTTGCAATGTAGGCCAGTAAAACCCTTGTCTATGTTACTGATTCCTAAATTTTTGATAGGCGAGATTCTGTAAATAGTGCCTAAGCATGACTGACACACAGCAAGCGCCTTTTTTTCTAGGTGCCTGCCAATTTAGGCACTGTTTACAGAATCCAGCATTAACTGGTTAGTGAGGGTTAGCATGTGAGGCTTTACCACCTACAAAATAGGTACTGGTAAGTGCTCATGTGATAAATTATTTTTTTAATGGCCACAAGCTAATTGCAACTTTAGCGCATGGCCATTAATTTTAAAAATGGGAAATTGGCCATTTTCTGGCTGCAGTAAAATTGACTTTAGCACACGCGAAAGACTCATTCAAGGGCACACTATGAAACTTTTTACCACAGCTTAGTAAAAGGACCCCTAAATTAGCTGTCATTTCTTTTTTTAATTCTTTATTCATTTTCAAATTTACAATAAGTGTAACAATATATCCAAACAAATTAACAATAAATATAACACTTAATAATCATCAATGGTACAAATAATATGCTCTTATCTCCCACCCTTCCCACCCTTTCTTATCATATAATCAATACCTTATACAATATGTAACAATAAATTTACCCTCCCCTCCCCCCTCACATTCAAACTTGTAAATTTAAGGGGAAAAATAAAATAAAATAAAATGTCATCTAATCGGTACAATAATTTGTCATTTCTATATTTCACATGCCTTTATGTCTTTTGTATGTTCTGCTCAGATGCCTCATTGATGATAGTGTCAATGTATTCTCACTGGGTAAACACAGTTTTTCCTGATGCAAGTGCCAGAACACTCAGGACTTGTTTGGTTCCATTCCCCAAGGATTTCGCTCTTCCCACAAGCTTTATTTTACTGGCTTTTGGCATGCACCACCTACTGATTTGTTTTTCATTACTTTCTACATATTACTCTGTACAAATCTTGATTATTGATTTTGAAGCGCATGCTAGAACTGTACTTATTGTGTCAGAGTAATAATTGATTGCCTCTTATACAATTTTGCGCAATGACTGATGGTCATTTCTTTGTTAAATACTATATTGATCTTATATGTACTTCACTACTTGTTCTTGTCTATTTTGATTTACTGTAAGGCTGTCATTTGGATAAATATGTTTTCATGCACAGCACTATATGTTCAATTACTTCTTTATGTTACTGGTTTCAATCAAGTATTTATAGAGCTATCTTTTCCCTGGATAGTGCCCTTGGTCACCAGCTGACTATATTTAGTGCCTAGATCCATCTAGGAAACAGTATTTACAATATTTGGCAATGTAGTTATGATAAGAAATGATAAAATGAACATACCATATTCCAGTGGTTCTTAGCACATTCCTTGGGACATACCCAAATCAGGTTTTCAAAAATAGACCCAATAAATGTGCTTGAGAGATATTTGCAAATGATGAAGGCATTACATTTGTCTCATACATATTCATTGCACCACTCTATAATGGAGCTAAACTGCTATGTACCCTTCTCTTAATAAATTACACTAGAGTGGCTTTGTAAAAGGGGATTATTTCGTTAAGTGCCAATTTGCAGATCATTGATTGAATCATATCCATGTCATTCTTTTCTTGGCTGGGCGGAGAACTTTTCAGCACCCCATCGTATTTTAAATTTATGCAACCTGCTACATACATAGGTGTATGCGTGTTTTGTTTAATGAGTTTTTGTTATACCACCCAACAAAAAAAAATCACACAAGGCGATTTACAGGCTATTTAGGAGATGAAAAGAATGCCATTAATTTATAGGAACGATAAGAAAGAAATGAAAGAGAGTTGGGGAATGAGGAAAAGAGGTAAAGACCTAGGGCTCCTTTTACAAAGGCGCACTAGCGGTTTAATGTGCGTAATACCGCACGCTAAACCGCTGGCCATGCTAGCCGCTACCGCCTCCTCTTGAGCAGGCGATAGTTTTTAGGCCAGCGCGGGGGATAGTGCGTAATGAAAAGTCACGTGCGTCAACCACACTAGCGCAGCTTAATAAAAGGAGCCCCTAGAATTAAGTAGACCTTCAGAGGGCCTGGGACATTTGACTGGTCATCAAACGCAGGTGCTGCCCACTGCTCCAAAAATGAGATGGATCAGATAGGTTTTAAGACTGGCTCTAAATCTTAAATAAGAGAGCTCTGAGTGTAAATTAAAGGGGAGTGTATTCAATAGGGTAGGGAGATTAGTAAACAGGGGAGGATAGCTAAACGAGGCTCATAAGCAAAGCAAAGGAGACAGAATGGATGGCATGGAGTGAACAAGGAGAAGAGAAAAACAGGAGTTGTTGAATAGAGAATTTTGTAGGTCAGTGTGAGTAGCTTGAATTGAATTGAATTCTGAATTGAACTGGGAGCCAGTGGCCCTGGATTACGAGAGAAGTGACATGGTTGAATTTCTTGGCATGCAAATAAATATTTGTTGGGCTGTGTTCTGAACCAATTAAAGAAAGAACAAAGGCATATGAGTAATGTCATAAAAGTTCATATTATTTTGAAAATAGTTTGCAATCATTGCAGTTAATTGGCATAAATTAGAATTTCACACGCAACTCATTGCGTGCTATTCTATAAGGCATGGTATCTAACTCTTAGGGCTCCTTTTACTAAGGTGCACTAGCGTTTTTAGTGCGCATTGCCAATTAACGCACGCTAACCCCCACGCTATGCGTAAAAACTAATGCCAGTTCAATGGTGGCATTAGCGTCTAGCGCAAGCAGCAATTTAGCATGCACTAAGTGCGAGCTAAAACCGCTAGCGCAACTTAGTAAAAGGAGCCCTTGGTGTATCTGAAAAGGGGATGTAGTCAGGTGCATGTCCTATGATTGTCAGAGCATTTACCTCACTGGCCCATGGTAAAAAGCTCTACCGCGGTTTGATAAAAGGAGCCTTTAAGCAGTTAGAATCAGCCTTCAGATAGGTAATTTTATATAAGACCTTTTTTTTGCATATAATTGCCAGAATACATATGTGAAGTGTGATGAAATTAGGAACATATCTGATCATGATTTTAAAGTACGCATGTGCAGGAAAAGAGGTAGGTGGGGTTCAGGCACAGTCACAAAGTACTGGCTTAAATGTCTGTGATATCAATTTAGAAGTTATTTCTGCAAGATTTGTGTCAGTATTTTAGAAAATGCTTAGTCTATCAGGCCCATTTTCTTTTTTTCTTTTAAATTCTTTATTAATTTTCCAAACTTAAGTAGTGCAATACACAAATATATAAATTAAACTAAACTAAACCTTAAGTTTATTGTGGCGGGGCCAGGGATAAGCCTAGCGCTGGCAACCCGGCTCCCGCCCCAGGCGTAGGACGGAGTGCTCCCAGGAGGACTCCCACTGGATAATCAGTAGAATAATTAGTAGACTGCTTTTTGGGTAAAGTTCAGCTTTTATCTTTATTACCCCCAGTTCAAAGCACTGGGGTTCCAGTAGTCCCTCTGGCTGAGTGGACTTAAAACAAATCATAAATTCACAAGGCTTCTTCCTTATAATATAGTCCAGCCTGCTGCTCAGGCAAAAAGCCAAAAATAAACCAAAACGTTTTCTCTTTAGTTTTACTACTTTTGTCTGCAGATACTTCAGGAAGCTTTTATACCTGACCCACCCAAAGTCCAATGCCCCCACTACCCTTATGCTCCTGGGTAGGGGCTAGGGAACTTTATATAACCCAACCTTTTATGACTGGTGTAAGTCCCCTCCCAAAAGTTCCCTGCTTCAGGGTTACGTGATGTCAGGTCTCTGAGTCCGGTCAAGCTTCTCGGGGAAAGTTAATTAGGGTTCTCACCTCCTTCCCTTTATCTACAAGGCCTCTCGCTCAGGCTCTAATTGATTCATTCACACATGCTTACAGTTCTGCCTAAGGGAGAAAGAACGCTACAGAAAATACATTCACTTTCATTCCCCTCCCCCATTCATACCTCATTGACTGTGATTCTACAGGAGATTCCAGGCTGCTAGATCGCACTCCATTTCACTGCTTCCAGATAGCTCTCCCTCTAATTCCATTAGGGACTCTCCGCTTTCCGAGACCGGGTAAGAACTCCCTTCAGGGGCAGCTAATGGCCAGCCCTGCCCTGGAAACCTTTCTCCTCCCTTGAACTCCTGCTTAGGAGCCAGAAGTCTGTTAGCTCGGGAGGGTTGTAAGACAGCCTGTGCTTTAGCTCTGGTCTGGGACAGAGAACTCCTAGCAGGCTCCTTCCTGCTCAGCACGGCACTTCTTGCTCTAGCAGTTCCTGAATTCCCTCCTCTATTCTCTCCTGCATTCTCTCGAGTGTTCCCAGCTGTGCTGATTTTATGCTGCAGGCTTGTTCCCACTCTCCCTCTGGATTCATCCTGCCTGTCAGCCCCACCCCTTTCATTAACCATGCCTGTGCTGATTTTCTTTACTAGAGGTTTTGTTGGAGAACTGCCCAAGGAGTTATAAAAGGGATTATAGTGCCCTAAACCAGATGTTGTGGTTTCTGCCCTTCTCTCTCTGCCTTGCCCTGCCTGTTGGCTCTTGGTGATAGGAACAGGGTTACTTGGCAGCTTCCTGGGCTTAGGGATAGGGACAGCCCTTTGCAAGGCAGGGTTTAAAGCCTGGTTTAAACTGCTGACAGGCGCTTCCCTGTCACATAATATACCGCATCATCTCCACGGATGTTGTGGAGCTTGGCACGGTTTACAAGAACTTAAAATATAGGAAGAGAAGGAAAAAAAAGGTTTACATGAACTTATATATAGAAGAGAAGAGTAAGGAGGGAAAGAATTATATTTTAGTGAAAAGCCAGGTTTTCAGTTGCTTGCGGAATAATTGGAGAGAGCCCAGGTTCCGCAGTGGGGTAGAAAGGTCATTTCAAAGACCTGTGATTCTGAAGAGAAGGGATTTTCCCAGTTTGCCTGCATAGCGAATACCGTGTAGAGAGGGGAAGGATAGTTTATACCTTTGGCGAGTCTGGTAGAGTCAGGACTCGAGGAGTATTAAGATAGTGGGATTAAGGGGGAAGGATGCCGTGAATGATCTTAAAAGTCAGGCAGGAGCATTTGAAATGGATTCTGGAAATCACTGGGAGCCAGTGAAGTTTGGCTAGGAGTGGGGAGACTTGCGTTTTGCAAAGATCAACTTGGCTGCAGTATTCCGGATTAGCTGGAGTCTTTGAAGACTTTTTTTGATAGGCTTAAGTAGATGGCATTGCAGTAGTCTAATTTGCAAAGGATGATGGATTGGACAAGGACGGCAAAATGTTGTTGGCGAAAATAGGATCTTACTTTCCTCAGCATGTGGAGGCTGAAAAAGCATGATTTAGCCAAGGAGTTGAGGTGGTCATTGAGGGAGAGAGAAGAATCGATAATGATGCCAAGGACCTTGCTTGAGAACTCAAGCTGCAGTGCAGCACCTGAGGGTAGTGTGAAGAGGGTGGGCAGGTGCTCTAATTTTGGACCGAGCCAGAGTAATTTTGTTTTTGATTCATTCAATTTCATCTGTACCGAGAAGGACCAGGAATGGAGTCTCATTATGCAAGCTGTAATGTTCTCGTGGAGGTTGGTGAGGTTCTGGTCTGTCTCAAGGAGGACAAGGATATCATCAGTGTATGTGTAGATTGTTTCAAGGGGGGATAATTGGAGGAGTTTCAGGGAGGACATATAGATGTTAAAGAGAATAGGGGATGGGGTGATCCCTGAGGGACACCGCAAGATGATGTCCAAGGAACGGACATGGTGCCATTTGTGTTGACAGTGTAGAAGCGAGAGCGTAGGAAGTTTGAGAACCACTTTAGGACGGTGGATTCAATTCCTATCTCGGAAAGTTGATAAAGTAGTATGTCATGATGGACAACATCGAAAACTGCAGAGAGATCGAATTGTAATAGGACAGTGAATTTGTTATGAGAATGTAGTTGTTGCACCTTAGAAATTAAGGAAACTAGGAGGGATTCGGTGCTGAAGCTGGGCCTGAAGCCATATTGGTAGGGATGGAGGATGGAGAATCTCTCTAGGTAAGAAGAGAGCTGGGTGGCGACTATGGCCTCTAGCAGTTTAGTTAGGAGAGGGATATTTGCTATGGGCGGTAGTTCATAACGGATTACATACAAAGAAATAGATCAGTTCAACAAAGATATACGTAAGTAACAAGACATTATTCCATTAAGATTAAATTTCAGAACAAATACTAGACCTTTGAAGTGCATTTGATTTGGTAGAAACATGATGACAGATAAAGGCCAAATGGCTCATCCAGTCTGCCCATTCACAGTAACCATTATCTCTTCCTCTCTCTTTAGAGATCCCACGTGCCTATCTCATGCTTTCTTGAATTCAGACACAGTCTCTGTCTCCACTACCTCTTCCGGAAGACTGTTCCACGCATCTACCAACCTTTCTTTAAAAAAGTATTTCCTTAGATTACTCCTGAGCCTATACCTCTTAACTTCATCTTATGCTCTCTCATTGCAGAGTTTCCTTTCAAATGAAAGCGACTCGACTCATGTGCATTTACATTATGTAGGTATTTAAATGTCTCTATCATATCTCTCCTCTCCCGCCTTTCCTCCAGAGTATACAGATTGATTTCTTTAAGTCTGTCCCCATACACCTTATGATGAAGACCACATACCATTTTAGTAGCCTTCCTCTGGACCGACTCCATCCTTTTTATATCTTTTTGAAGGTGCGGCCTCAAGAATTGTACACAATATTCTAAAAGAGGTCTCACCACAGTCTTATACAAGGGCATCATACCTCCTTTTTCCTACTGGCCATACCTCTTCCTATGCAACCTAGTATCTTTCTAGCTTTCACCATCACCTTTTCAACCTATTTGGCCATCTTAAGATCATCACATATAATCACACCCAAGTCCCGCTCTTCTGTCATACACATAAGTTCTTCACCCTCTAAACCCTACCATTCCCTCGGGTTTCTGCAAACCAAATACATGACCTTGCATTTCTTATCATTAAACTTTAGGTGTCAAATTTCAGACCATTCTTCAAGCTTCGCTAGGTCTTTCTTCATGTTATTCACACCATCCGAGGTGTCTACTTTATTGCAGATTTTTTTTAGTTCAGCAAGTTTTTATTGAATTTTCAAGGACGGCATTTGCGAGCACATCGAGAGGAATGGCCTACTGAGAACAAGCCAGCACGGATTCTGTAAAGGAAGGTCGTGCCTAACGAACCTTCTGTACTTCTTTGAGGGAATAAGCAGTCGGGTGGACAATGGGGAACCCATAGACATCATTTACCTCGATTTTCAAAAGGCTTTTGACAAGGTGCCACATGAAAGGCTGCTTAGGAAGCTGTGGAACCACGGGGTGGGAGGGGATGTGCACAGATTGATCAAGCACTGGTTGTCGGGTAGACTGCAGAAGGTCGGAGTAAAGGGCCAATATTCTGACTGGGGGGGTGTCACGAGCGGTGTGCCACAGGGATCGGTGCTGGGGCCGTTACTCTTCAACATATTTATCAATGACCTGGAAAAGGAGGCAAAGTGCGAGATTATAAAATTTGCAGACGATACCAAACTGTGCGGCAGAGTTAGGTCCAGGAAAGAGTGTGAGGACCTGCAAAGGGACCTGGACAAGCTGGAAGACTGGGCAAACAAATGGCAAATGCGCTTTAACGTGGAAAAATGCAAGGTCATGCATATAGGGAAAAAGAACCCGTTGTTCAACTACAAATTGGGGGGGGGGCATTGTTGGGAGACAGCAGACTTGAGAGAGACTTGGGTGTGCTGGTGGATGCATCACTGAAGACATCTGCACAGTGCGCAGCAGCCTTGAAAAAAGCCAACAGGATGCTGGGCATAAAGAGGGGCATAACAACCAGGACGCGGGAAGTCATCATGCCATTGTATCGAGCGATGGTGCGTCCACATCTGGAATACTGCGTTCAGTATTGGTCGCCGCACCTCAAGAAGGACATGGCAGTACTTGAGAGAGTCCAAAGGAGAGCAACAAAACTGGTAAGAGGGCTGGAACACTGCCCATACGCCGAGAGGTTGGACAGGCTGGGGCTCTTCTCTCTGGAAAAAAGGAGGCTCAGGGGAGATATGATAGAGACCTTCAAGATCATGAGGGGCATAGAGAGGTGGATAGAGACAGATTCTTCAGACTGAAGGGGACAACAGGTACGAGGGGGCATTTGGAGAAACTGAAGGGAGATAGGTTCAAAACAAATGCAAAGAAGTTTTTTTTCACCCAAAGGGTCGTGGACACTTGGAATGCGCTACCAGAGGAAGTGATCAGGCAGAGTACGGTACAAGGATTCAAACAGGGATTTGGACGGATTCCTGAGGGATAGGGGGATCGTGGGATACTGAGAGAGGTGCTGGGATGTAACACAAGTATAGAAAGCTAACCAGGTAATAAGTATAGAAACCCAACCAGGTCGTGCATGTGCAAGACCGGAGGGTTAGGACTTCGATGGGAAGATAGGACTTCAATGAGAAACCAAGGTGGCAAGGGAGCCCCTTCTGGTGATTCAGACAGGTCGTGACCTGTTTGGGCCGCCGCGGGAGCGGACTGCTGGGCGGGATGGACCTATGGTCTGACCCGGCGGAGGCACTGCTTATGTTCTTATGTTCTTAATTATGTAAAAGTAATGTTTCAAAATAGGAAGCATGAAAATAAACATTTGCCTAGCATGAGAAAGTACATTGTAAATGATAAGTAATAATCAGATATAAGATATCCACAGGTGCTGGAAATTATGCAAAACGCACGATCACTTGCACTCCTCTCTTATGAAGGCAGCACGATTATGATGTTACCAGATCTGCACAAAACCAAAGTGAGATCCCAACAGCTCCTTGCTTTCCGACCTTAACTAAAGAAAATGGGCGCCCACTTTATCATTCTCTGTTTTAAAAGTGTTTCCATTAATTTGCTTACCACAGAAGTCAGACTTACTGGTCTGTAATTCCCTACTTTTTCCTTACTTCCACATCCACCCTTCTCTAGTCCTCCGGTACCACTCCCGATGCTAGAGAAGCACTGAAAAGGTCAGTCAGTGGAGTAACCAGAACTTCCCTAAGTTCCTTCAGCACCCTCGGATGTACACCATCCAGCCTCATCGCTTTCAAAGAGTTCATGTTCTTAGGAAGAATGTACATAATTGACAGCAAATGAAAAAAACAACAACATGAAAATGTGTGGGTTTTCTGCTCATTTTTATTTGCCAGTGACATAACCCAGCCCCTTTTGCAATGCTGTGCTGCTGAGCAGCGTGGCTTTGTAAAAAGGGAGGGGAGAAATGACACTGACATTACCCATGTTGTTTCAAATGAATGCACATACCTAGAATATACACATGCATCTACCAAAAGCAGTTGAATTTCAGCTGGCAGGCTGGAAGACATTATTATGTGTCCTTAGTGTCATTTCTGTGTTATTATACTAAATGGGCTCCAACTCCTTCTTACTCTATACATCTATATTCAAGCCACTTCAAATATATTTTTAAGAGTTTGGGGGGGAAAAATCAAACACGAATAGCAATAAACCATCCCCTTTTGTGACAATAGATATTTGGGAAATCCTGATATTTGGCTGCTATTTGCCTCAGGGAGGTTAAAATAACCAGGAGTGAATCATCTAAGTGAATGAGATTAGGAATGTGCTTCAGAGATGTAAACATCATAAACAACCCTTATGATCTCTTCTGAGAGAACATGAAATGCCTTCTAGACTAACAACAGATGCATAACCGATACAACTTCCACAAACAAAAGAGACAATATATTTTCTTTCGGAATTTGATTGCTGAAGAGAAGAAACCATAAGAAAGTCATGCATCTTTGAAATATGCTCCTCTGAAAATGTACTGCTATATTAAGGTCCAAACTCCCTAAATAATTACAGGCAAAGCCCAGTGTCATCTCGTTGTACAGCACAAATGAGCCCACAAAAACACCTGCAGTTCAGAGAGTAAAGACAAAGGTGGAAGAAATAGTCTAGTCAGGCATGAAATTGATTTTAGAATAACAAATATCAGTTGCCCGCCATGTGCTAAGTAAATAATTCTGAAGAAGGGAGGATAAGATAATAAAAATAAAACCATTAACTGTTCCTACTAAATCAAGTACAGAAAGAAAGAAACCTGCTGTCATATTGACCCTGAAGCTTGCTCAATAGCTAATTAAAGCAATTACTCCAAGACTGACACAATACTTAATCACTGGTACCAGTATACTTAAAGGAAGTTTTTACTGTACAAAATATTACTGCTTTGGTTCTGATATACCAGAAAATTATATTGCACAGTCTGTATAGCATCTGTGCATTTTATATAACATGTTTATGTTGATAGGATATGTGCATTTTATATACCCTCCCTTTTACAAACCCACAGTAATGATGCTGCAGCCATAAATGCAACTAAACCCATTCAATTCCTAAGGGCTTTGGAGCATTTACCATGGCAGAATCGCTACTGCGGCTTAGTAAAAGGGGCCTTATATATTTTCTCTTTTAAAAACTTGGCCCTGCCCTGTTCTGCCCCATTCCACCCCAAGCTCCGCCCCCACATGAACCTCATGTTTCCTTCCCTGAGCTCTGGGCCATGATTGTACAGAATATTATGTATGTTGAAACTTTCAGAACGAGTGTGGATATTGAGCAGTGGTATGTACAGAATTATGTTTTTCTCTCTTTTTCACCCCATGTATTGCCAAGTAAGAATTGTAACAAAGCATCAGAGTGTGGGTACAGAATTCAATCCACATCGTATGCTTAAAAATATTTTTGTTTTTCAGATAAAGCCATCATAGTAAGCATGGATATGCAGCAGTGATATGATTGCTTAATTCGGATTTTTCAACTTATCGTATGAAGTACTTTTGACAATCCTTATCGGGTCTCCTGAAGCAGATTCCGAAACGGGGCCACATTGGGACCCCCTAAACTGTTTTCATAAGTTAAGAAATCCTTATTATATTCAAGCATTTTTTTGACACCATGTTTCTGCATACTATGGACTTTGATATATTTCAACATATTAAGACAAGAAAGAGAGTCTGTTAAAACATTTTTGAAACTATTTTGAAACTATTTACTGAATCAGCATTAGATACATTATTCCATCAAGTCTCACAGAATGATCATACATATACTAATCGCAATGACTGGAAGGTGAACTCTTCAATATAAAGGTGACTTCTTAGCCTTCCTTTTTGGAGTTTCATATCTCTGAGCGTACAACACATGTATTGATCACTTTCTGTCGACAGTATCTTTCATTGAAGTCAGTCTGTTTAATATAAACTGTATCCATCTTTGGCATTAACTTTTAACATTAAACTTTCATCCATTTTTCTGCTTTATCCTCAAATCTATCTACTATTACATGTATTTCCTTCTCATCTAACTATGAGTACCATGTGTACCATGTTCTCCCTCTTTCTTCTCCCCTATTCACATCTATGTATAAATAGCATTTGTTCCATTTTCTTTACTTCCTCACTCCTCCCATCCCTATGCACCATCTCCTCCCTTGCTCTCCCCTTCTCCTTCCCCACCCTTCACATCACTGTGCACCATGTCTTCCCTCTCTCTCCCATTCACCTCCATCCCTGTGTACCATCACTTCCTTCTCTTTCCCTCTCCTATGGTCTGACATCTGTCTTCCCTCTTTCCCCTTCTTATGGTCTGGGATCTTTATCCTCTCCTTCCAATAGTCTGGCATCTCTCCCCCTCCTTCCTTTCATTTCTCCCCCCTTTGTGGTCTGACATTTGTCTTTCCCTTCTCCTCCTCCCTTCTTTCCCTGGTCTGATATCTCTCTCTTCTTCCTGTGGTCTGGTATCTTTATCTGCCCCTTCCCTTTTTTCCTCTAGAGGTCTAGGGCATCTTTCCTTCCTTTTCCTCCCCTTTCCCATGGCCCAGCAACTTTCTCTCCCCCCCCCCCACCCCCAATCCTGTACTTGCTCACCCGACGCTGCTGTAACCCTTCGGCCATCGTTAGCATCAGCAAACTAAACATGCTACCTTCGGAAACCCGAACGTCTTTCTCTGCAGAGAGAAAGTTTTTAGGTTGTCGAAGGCAGTTTATTTAGTCCACTGATGCTGACAATGACCAAAAAGTTACAAAAGCGACGGGTGAGCAAGCACAGGATCCCAGGGGGAGGGGGACTCCCAGATAGGTACATGGGAGGGAGGGTGGGCTAGAGAGGAAGGAGGACTCTGGATAGGTGTGTGTGGGGAGGAAGAGAACTCCGGATAGGTTGAGCTGCTATAGGATGACTAGATGTCCGGTTTTCCTGGACAAAAGTTGTTAAATTGAAAATCCGCCTGAATTTCTGACAAGAGTCCTCAAAAAAGAGGACATGTCCAGGGAAATCCGTACTTCTGGTAACCCTACCTATATAAATCTGTTATTTGAACCATACACTATATAAAATATTGTATGCTTACAATATACCAGAAGATTATATTGTACAGTCTCTATTTCAGTAGATCGTACGGGCAATGCGAGTCGATCATGGAGCCCATCCCGGAGGGGAGGGGGAGAAGGCTTGTGGGTCCAGTGCGGGCCTGGCTTTTGCGGCATCAGGAAAGCAGGGAGAAATCGGCAGCAGATCTAGAGTTATATCTTCCCAAAATACTTTAAAATACTGTGTAAATACTGGAAGAATGATTTTGGGTGTACTTATGAAACAGCCAGCAGATTATGCGGTAAGACCTATATACTAACCTGCAGTGGCGTACCTAGCATATGTGACACCCGGGGCCCATCATATTTTGGCACCTCCCCCCCCCCCCGTCTGTACGAAAAACATGATTTTTAATAACAAGCCACACGTCACACATGAGTACCTAGGAAAAGGCAGCATCTTCATATGCAGTGAGCAGTACAACATCAAAACACCCATTGTAAAACTAAACAAGCCAGACTAGTACAGATCAATCCTACACCTTCAATCCTAACAGAAAACCATGTCTTTCGAACACACAGAACACAGAAAACACCTTCGCCTAGTATGGAATATGTCATCACAAACTAACCCCTCCTCCTTTTACAAAACTGTAGTGTGGATTTTAGCCACGGTGGTAACAGCTCTGATGCTCATAGAATTCTGAGCATCAGAGCTGCTACCACCACGGCTGGTGTTAAAAAACGCTCCACAGTTTTGTAAAAGGGGGGATAAAATAGAAATACATAGACAAAGGTTAAATTGAACCAGCAAGAAGCTGGACTTTGCATACAATGCAACAACACAGAAACAGTGACACATGTCTCCTAAAGCAATAAATAAATAGAAAATTTTTGTTCTACCTTTGTCTTCTGTGGTTTCTGCTTTCCTCATCTTCTTGTTACTCTCTTCCTTCCATCCACTGTTTGCCATCTCTCTGCCCCTATATGGCATCTTCTCTCCTTCTATGCCCCTTCCAGAAACTGTATGCCTTCCCCTTCCATCTCTCCTTTCACCCCCATTGGTCTGGGCCCCCCAACATAGCTCAAGTCCACAAACCGCCAAGTCCATAAATCGCCAAAGGTCTATCAGGGCTCCGCCACCGGGATAACCAAAGGAAAATGAAGGTGGGACTCCCCAGCACATCCATGAGGAATCCACGGTGCACCTCCAGCAGCAAAGGAGAAAAGTCACTGCCTGGCCCAATCCCAACAAGCAGAAGCCAAATCAGCAGGGACCTTCCAGGGATCACCCAGGCAGGTTTTCCAAGAAAGCACGGACCTCCTCCGGGGTGTTAAAGTAAACAGCCTTATTTTTGTGGAACACCCTTATCCTTGCAGGGTATTTGAGCACAAACCAGATCTGGCGTTGGTGAAGTTGTGATCAATATGGTGCCATGGCTCATCGCTGCTCCGACACTCGAGCTGAGTAATCCTAGAACACTAAGATCCGCTGGCCCTCATAAGAAAGGTTCCCTTTGGCCTTGCAGCAGGTAAGCAGCCGATGCTTGTCAGCGTAGCTCAGTATACGAGCCACGACCGGCCGCAGTCTGCGATCTCCTAGCCTGTGCACCCGCTCAACCAGCAGCGGGGCTCCACCCGTATCCATGTTCAGCTCCTTCGGTAACCAAATGGATACCAGCTCCCGGAGCCAGCGTCGGTGATCGATTCCGGCAGCCCAATCAGGCGAAGGTTATTATGGCGGCTGCGGTTCTCCAGGTCCTTGGCCCGGTCCTTCAACCGCCGATACTTCTCCTCCAAAGAGGAGGCCCTAGCTTCCAGCACTCCTGTGCGGTCCTCCTGAGTAGACACCTGCTCCTCTACCTGCTGAAGCCGGGTAGCCTGCCGCTCCAGGGTGTCTTTTATATCATCCACAGTAGTCTGTAAGCGGGTCAGCTTATCATCAAGGATAGCGGTGAGGTGTTTCTTTAGTTCTTCTATGGCCTCAGTCTGCAGTGTGACCATCGGACCCAGGAGCGCTCGAGCAGGAGTCAACGCCGCCATCTTTGCGGGAGTAGTAGGGCCTCTCGGTAACTTTGCTAATTTGGAAGTTCGAGCCGGCATACCTCGGGAACCAAGCCGAGAAAAGATATGAGCCAGTAGCCCACGAACTGCTCCAGCATAAGACACCAAAGAAGATATCGGGGACAAAGATAGGTCCGGTATAAATGCAGAGATGCAAGCTGCAGGGTCGGGAGAGGTGAGCAAGCACGTCTGCTTAGATCGAGTGCATCATGTGACCCCCTATGTATTTCTATTTTATCCCCCCTTTTACAAAACTGTGGAGCGTTTTTTAGCGCCAGCCATGATGGTAGTAGCTCTGATGCTCAGAATTCTATGAGCGTCAGAACTGTTACCACCATGGCTAAAAACCATACTACAGTTTTGTAAAAGGGGGAGAGGTTTTGTTTGTGATGACATATTCCATACTAGGCGAAGGTGTTTTCTGTGTTCCGTGTGTTCGAAAGACATGTTTTTTTGTTAGGATTGACTGCAGGATTGATTTGTACTAGTCTGGCTTTACAATGGGTGTATTGATGTTGTACTGTTCACTACAGTATGTAAGATGCTGCCTTTTCCTAGGTATACTCTTGTGTGACGTTTGGATTGTTACTAAAAATCATGTTTTTCATATAGATGGGGGGGGAGGGGGTCAAAAAATGATGGGCCCCGGGTGTTACATATGCTAGGTACGCCACTGTGGAAGACACCTGGATTCAGCTGGCAAACACCAAGCTAGCCAGGAAGGGGATAGAAAACACAAGGGTTCCTTTAAGCAGACTTATTTATTCCCCGATAAGGAGTCTGTCCTTTTAAAACAGCCTACAATGAACCCAGAGGGGTAAAAGAAATAAAGCACTTAATTACAGAGCTATATCAGAGCTCTGAAGCCAGTAGGCAGAGAGTTAATTCTTAAAGCAATGAGAAGCTATCACACCCCTGCTGAGCAAGTTCAACAGGAAAGCAGAAATCAGTACTAGGCAGCCAGCCAGGGAAGTGCAACTCTCCAATCACCGTGTGGAAGCAGTTTCCAGGGCACCCAAGCCTACAACCTTCCAAAGGAGAAAACAGCCAGGCTTCAAGGTAAAACCCACTGCTTTAAAACAAGAAGATATAGGCCCCGATTCTGCAAAGTGCGTCCCAATTGTATGCAACTGTAGGCATCCTACAGCTGTCTAATCAGCCAATCGGGAGGCACGTTTTCTAAAAAAATGCTCCCCAGGCAGCTCGCCTATTTTGAAGGCGCTTCTGGGAGCCTAGGGAGGCCCGCAAGCCTGCCTAAGCTCACCTAAGGTGAGGTGGTAGCATTAGCGAACCTAGGCGGCCCTATGTGGCTCCCTAGTAGAGTGGAAGATGCTACAATTTAGGCCAGTAAAATGCTGGCCTACATGGTAAGTAGACGCGGTTGCTATACTTAATCGCGAAAAGGGATCTCCATGCCATGATTAGTATAGCAGCCATGGCTAGGGCCACCAGTTTCCCCTGTCCCTTCCCCCCCGACGATCGCAGCAGGAGGGTGCCCAACCCCTCCTGCCCACAGAACCAACTATCGCTGGCCGGAAGGTGCTCAACCCTTCTTGCCAGTAGACCCCCTCATTCCACCCCCGACGATCATGGCAGGAGGGTGCCCAACCCCTCCTGCCCACAGAACCTACGATTGCCGGCAGAAAGGTGCTCAACCCTTCCTGCTGGTAGGCCCCGCCCCCCAAAGATCGCCGGTAGGAGGGTACCCAACTCCTCCTGCTGGGCCCCCAATGACTCCCCCATCAAAATGCCCCAACCCCCCTCCCCGGAACCCCACCCCAATGAAACCCCCCACCCTGGATCCCCCCTGGGGCTTACCCACAAGTTGGCCAGACGGGTCCACGCACCATCCAGCCAGCATGCCCGTATCCTTCCAAATGAGGTGGGCCCGCCCCTCCCCTGCCCAACCCACAGGATCCTAAGGCCGGATTGGCACCTGTTCTTGCTTCTAATAAACTGGCAGAAGCAAGGAAAAAGAACTTGCTAAACAGAATAAAAAGGGCTTTGTGCCTGAAGAAGTTTGTTAAAATCCTTATGCTTATTTTGATCTATGAGGTTTCAGAGTTATGGTGCTTTATAAGGACCTTATTTCCTGAATGGAACTGTTTTGTTTTGACTTACAAGAAAAGCTTAATAAATGAACCTTGTTTGAGATATTTCTGGGTGCCTGCCACTCCACGGCTACTGCTTGGCCAAGTGTTTGGTGGTGTCATAGGCAAGCCTAGGCTTTTGCCTATTCTCTACCACAAAGCTTATAAGGGCCAAAAAGGTACCCAAACTGACCAGATGACCACTGGATGCATGACAGCATGACCTCCCACACTCCTCCAGTGGTCACAGACCCCCTCCCACACCACAAAAATGTGAAAGAAATAGTACATACTTTGACAACTGTAGATATTAGCAGAAATAATGATTGTAGGGAATGGTTAGGAGCATTTATGGCCCCGTGAAGTGCTTCTAAATGAACACTTGATTATGGTCATGGTTTTAGGGATTATTCTTGACATGAACTTATCATTAAAATCGCAAGTAGTCAGAGTAGTACACATAGCGTATTTTGTGATGAGAAAGTTATCCCAGTTGAGGAATATACTGACTGGGTGAGACTTTAGACAAGTCCTACAAATGATGGTATTTTCAAAGCTTGATTATTGTAACAGTATTTATTTGGGGTTGCCAACTGTCCGTATAAAAGCATTGCAGATTATACAGAATCCAGTGACTTGGGTCCTGAAGGGGAAATCTTGTTTTGAACATATTTCTCCAGTTTTGAAGAAACTTCATTGGTTACCGGTTTATCATCGTGTACAATTTAAAATCTTGAAGATAATCCAACAGGGGATTTATGGTGCACTACCTGATTATTTGACCAAGTGCTTGTAATTGTATAGGCCAAGTAGATCATTAAGATTGGAAAATTGTATGTTATTAGATGTACAAAAACTAGAAGTGAAGTATGTTAGTACTATAAAATCTTCCTTATCTGTTGCAGGCCCAATTTTATGGAACGAGATATCTTGAGTAATAAGTTTTCTGTACAAATGTGTTACAATTTAGGAAATTACTCAAAACACATTTCTTTGTTCAAGCATTTGGTTGATGCCAGAACTTTTTTTTGGTCAAGTGATGGTGGAGTAAAATCCGGAAGAAGAGATTAAGATCAAAGTGGATAGGATGATTCTTACTGGGGTTTGTTTGTTTTCTGATAGCTGTGTTATTGTTATTATGTATATTTTATTGTGAGCCACTTAGGTCTTTTAGTGGATTGTAAATATTTTAAATAAATAAAATTATGGGAAATCCTAATAGAGCAGCTCCTTTATGATTCTATTCAGTTAAATTTGCTGCTATGTTTTTTTTTTTAAAACTATAGTAAAAAAAAACTTTGGTACACAGGTTCTTGGCATGCCTCATAATTCTTTCAAATTGAACTTAAATTATTTTTCTATATTACATTAGTGAAATGGTATGGTGGCCGTGTTAGTCCACCCTTCAAGGAAATAGATAGAAAGAAAACAAAAATATAAAGAAAACAAATCCAATACCTTTTTTATTGGACTAACTTAATGTTCCTCAAGGCGCCCTTCTATCCCCCCTCCTATTCAACCTCTACATCAAACCCGTCATCGATATAGCCCAAAAATATAAAATCAAAATCCACTCTTATGCAGATGACATCCAGCTGCTCCTCCCCTTAGGCGAAAACCGGCCATCCCAAATTGCTAATCTCGAACTCTGCCTCACTGACATGAAAACTTGGATGTCAAACAACAAGCTTCAACTTAACGCCTCCAAAACCGAACTCCTATGGATCAGAAACAAAAACACCAAATACCTACGACCTACACTAACATGGGATTCCACTCTACTAACGGCAGCAGATCAAGTTCGCAGCCTGGGAGTAACCCTAGACGGACACCTATCCCTATCTAACCACATATCCCAAGTCTCCACCTCCTTCTACTACCTTCGCCAACTGAAAAGGATCAAACCCTACATCTCCACACCAGACCTCGCCCAACTCCTATACGCATATGTCCTCTCCAGACTGGATTATTGTAACTCCCTATTAATGGACTAACCAAAAATAATATCAAACGCCTCCAACGGGTCCAAAATGCAGCCATCCGCCTCCTACACAACCTCAACTACCGCGATTCCATCTCCCCGGCACTCCATGCTGAACACTGGCTCCCGATTAGCCAACGCTGCACTTTCAAAGCCCTGGCAATTGCTCACAAGAGAATCTACTCCACCACCCCCTCCTACATAAAATCCAAGCTTCCCATCTACAACCCCACTCGCACCCTCCGCTCAAAGTCAGAGATACGCCTATGCACCCCCCCCGGAAGATCCCTGCTCACAGAAACTGCCCACAAACGATCCTACAGCCACTTCATTCCACACCTCTGGAACCAGCTCCCCCCCCAACTTAAACAACAGAACTCATTATTAACATTCCGTAAATCGGTAAAGACCCTCCTCTTCAACTAAAGATCTCCTCTGTCTTCTCCCCCCCTTAGGCCCCACCCTCCACTCTCCTATCACCTTCCCGAACTTCCAGTATGACCCTCTCTTCTCTATCCACTAACAAATTGCACCTAAACGCTTATAACTTTCCTTAAACTAAACTACTGTATTTCCCCCTTCTCTCTTTCTGCATACTCTCCCTGTATTTAATTCTCTCCAAAAACTATAAATCCAATCCCTAAACCTGTTGTACTACTTATATGTCTAGTTACTCCCCACTGTGTATGTTCATTTGTAAACCGTTCTGAGCTATTGGGAGGACGGGATAAAAATCTAAATAAATAAATAAATAAATAGTTTATGATTAGCTATCAAAGGTAACCTCTTCGTCCTCAGATCAGAGCTCAATTACTCCTCTAAAAGTGAACATAATGACTGATGATTGGGAAACAGTTTACAGTTGCTGTGGCAGACATACAGACCCTGATTCTATAAATGGTACCTAACTGCTAAATGCTGTTGGGTGGAATTGTCAATGATCCACTAGACGCTGTTTATAGAATTGTGCTTAGTGATGCCTAAGCAATCTTAGGCACCAATAGGTGTTGAATTGTTAGATGCACTGCCATTTAGGTCAGGGTTTTCTTGTCTTAAATGAGTGCACTTAAGTTAGGGGCCAACCAGTGCCTAAGTCAAACTATGCCCAAAATCAACTCCTAACTACGCCTCAAAGTGGTAGATTCCTAGTAGCTAATTAAGGTTTTCTTTTACTAAGCTGAAGTAGAGGTTTCTACTGCGGCCTAGAGCGCTAAATGCTCTGATGCTCATAGGAATTCTATGAGTGTTGGAGCAGCGTCAGAGCATTTTGCGTTTTGGGCTGTGGGAGAAACCTCTACTGCGACTTAGTAAAAGAAGGTTAATTTTTTAAAACATTTTAAAATTGTTTTTTAATGGTACTTTCAATTAATGATGTTGAATAATTTTCTTAATTGGCTTAAGTTAGGCACTTACATCGGCTAAGCGTGCTGATCTAGGTGCCTAGTTTCAGGTGCCGTTTATAGAATCTGGCCCACAGTGACTGTCATCACATGACTGGGCTGAGTGGTATTAAACATCATATACCCAGGACTCTACATCCTCTAGGTCTTTTCAAGTCCTTCATCTGACACCCATTGACCTTCTCCATCTTCAGCACCTTCTTGCCTTCTGAGCTCTCTGTGCTGGGACCTGCTTTTTTCAGCACCACAATCCTCAGGGTGAGTGTACAGAGTGCAACAGCACTTGCAGATCTTATGCAAATTAGCTAGGCTCTCCCAAAGTTCTAGCACATAGCCATCTCCTTTCCTCCTCACCTGGGGTGTTGTTGTTCTGGGGTTCTCCTAGGCATTCCAGAATACCCTTATTCTGTGCTAAGCAGTTTCATCATCCCACCACTGCCACAATATATCATCAAGTGACTGGGCCGAGTGGTATTACCCGCCAAATAATCACATCCCCAAGGTACCTCTGTTCTCCAAGTTTCTGCTAAAACAAGAATACACATACAGGATTAAATACACACACATTCATTCCCTTTTAAAATACATGACCGAGGCCTTCCCAACCCTCCTGGTCATTCTCCAGGTTCTCCCTGTACTCCCAAATTCTCCCAGGTCCTCCCTGGATGCCACCTTCTCCAGGTTTTCTCAAGTTCTTCGTCCAACCCTCCATTGGCCCTCTCCATCTTCAGCAGCTTCCAGTGCCATTACCAGTCACCCCACTGGTTGCCACCATCCCAGCCAGTCTCTTCATCTTAAATCTTAGCCAGGGTCTCTTAGGCTGCTTCCCAAGGAGTCTTTGAACAGCTCTCAGTACCATCACTAGTCTCTCCACCGGTCATCAATGAACCGCTTGATTAGCTGCCTGACTCCCTCAGCCTTGGACTCTGCCAGCTCTTCCAGCTGTCTCTTGTGGGGCCACCACCAGTCTCTCACTCCCTGGCCTCTTGGTTCCCCACTACCTAGATCCTTTTTCACCAATCCCACTGCCAGTCATTAAGCCTGAGCCACTTCCTTGACTCCAGGCTCTACTGGGCCCTTTGGCTACTCTTAGATCTTTCCTACCAGTGTATAGGTCCCTGCGGACCATCCTACCACTGAGCATCCATTCTCCATTGCACCAGTCTCCCCTGTCAAGATTGGTCAGCCTGACCATTCTATTATGCTGCACCAAGACACCTGTCAGTCAGCCTTCTGAGCTCTCTGTGCTGGTAACTGTTCTTTTCAGCACCACAATCACCTCAGGGTGAGTAGACAGCTCCCAGCAGCACTTGCAGCTCATATGCAAATTAGCTAGGCTCTCTCATTGCTCCAGCGCAAAGGCTCCCTCTGGTGGAATGCCAGTAACAGTGAACTTCACCCTGTCACAGCACCATGTTTTCAAAAGTGTTTTTTCAATTCTGTCTAGATCAAAATAAAATGGGATTTGAAACTATAGTCTTTGAAATATGGATTACCTAGTTTTAAAATCATGTGCCATCTGTGCTTCCAGATTTTCCTTCACAACTACAAAATGACTAATACTGTTATGCAAGCAAACTTTTGAATTGTGTTTGCTGTAGCTATGGATAATTCTAAGATTCAGATTTGTGTGTTGTGCAATGATATATTAAGTTGATGCATTGTAATGCACTGTATTTGACAAAGTGATGGCACTCTACTGATCTGCTTGTGTGATCTATCATTATAGCAGTGCATTGATCAAATGATATATTATGCATATATAATACTACTCAGAGGAGAACACACAGCAATTTTTCCTTTAATATTTTGGAGGCAATTTCAGAACCTGCTACATAAGTGAACACGGGTGGTACGAAGGTGTGCTAAAAAGTTCTCAGCCCAACCAAAAAGGAAATGATGGGGAGCCATGAAGCTTACAAGTTCACCCATAAATTCAACACAGATGGCACATCAAGTGTGAAAGTTTCTGTAACCCTTCCAAAAAATACTCTGATGTCTGGTCACTGAAATACAGCTCCACTGCTGTAATCAACACCGAATAACTCAAAAATTGTTGCCCTTTCAAACTCTTTTAAAGGTTGGAAACAGAAAATAGTCAGATGGAGCAAGGTATGGTGAGTAGGGTGGGGGTCTATGAACTAAAACCCCAACTGCGTCAAAACATCCATTGTTTTGCCAGGCTTATAAGCAGGAGCATTGTCTTGCAAAAAAGAGAACACCTTCCGCAGCTTCCCTCTTCTTTTCTCTTTCAATGCCTCCTTTAATCAGCACACAAGTTACAGTAGATTCTGCATTAACTGTTTGGCCCCTTGGAAAGTAGTCCGTCATTACAACTCCTTCCTGATCCCAAAACACTGTGGCCATGACCTTTCCTGTTGACTTTCGGGTCTTGAATTTCTTTGGCCTTGGAGAATGTGACTGTTGTTTTCTCTCAGGATCATAGTCATATAACCATATTTCATCAACAGTAACTAGTCATTCCAAAATGTTGGCACCAGCTCGCTGAAAATGCTGCAAAATCAACTTGGAAATGTCCTCGCAACATCTTTTCTCATCAGCATTCAAACATTTGGGCATCCACTTGACTGACAGCTTCTGCATACTCAGCTGCTCATGGATTATATACCCAATATGTTCTCTGGATATCTGTAGTGTTTTAGCAGATATTCACTGATCTGACAAAATCAGGTCATGGACATGGTCAACAATTTCAGGAGTTAACAACGTTTGAGGCCTTCCACGCTGAAAGTTTGTACACCACTTCATTGTGGAGTATGATGAGCATTTGTCAATCAATGTTTGCATCATACATTCGTGGATTTTATTTGGAGTTTTCTTCTGCAGGAATAGGAATTTCATGATGGTTTGGAGTTCCTCACTTGAAAATTCCATACTTTTCGTTGACATGGTTCAATCAATGATCTGAAATAATGGCAAAACATAGTACTATGATTCTATAAATTGGCATTTTGCAAAATAAAATAACATTCTTTTCAGCTACACTGTCAAAATAACGCTCAGAATTTAGGAAGTTGGTTAGACTGAGAATTTTTCAGCATCCCCTCATAAATGTAAGGGGGGCAGTTCTTTGACTGGTCCTCTCCACTCATTATGTGCATACTCTTATGCAAGTTTACTTGGGGAGGGGGGAGAAAAGGGGTGTTCCTTTTAAGGCCCTGGTGTAGAAGTCCCTTCAAAACAAAGGGAATTGTTGTCTGGATGGGAACATCTGGAAGGAGTAGAAATGCAGTTGGCAAAACTAAAAGGAGTTATTGTACGGGCGACAAATCTTTTTGTGAGGCAAATAAGTAAAAGTAAGAGGAAAAGGCCGATTTGGTTCTCAAAAGTTGTAGCTGAAAAGGTTACCTTTTATAAACTATAAAAGATCGCAGAAAGAGGAAGACAGGCAAAAATATCTGGAAAAGTTAAGAAAGGCTGGTCAAAATGTCAGGAAAGCAAAGATACAAATGGAAGAAAAAATAGCTGGCACAGTAAAACGGGGAGACAAAACATTTTTTAGATATATCAGTGACAGGAAGAAGTACAGAAGTGGCATTGTGAGACTCAAAAGTGAAGGGGAGGAATATGTAGAAGCTGATAAAGGTGTGGCTAATGCCAGAAGTGATGTTAGGCGCCAGTAGGCACAATTCACATCGAAGGTAGGTGCCAAAAATGTAGACCTTGAAAACCCTGGCCTACATTTCTAGTACCTACCTTTGCCAGAGGTACGATTCTCTAAACAGTGCAGCTGCATGATTTTCACGCAATTGGAAGCTGCTTTTAGGACAACTGTCAACAACAGTATTATTTAGAGAATCTGGGCCTCAATGAAGGAACAGGGAAATATTTTTAAAACCAATAGGAGGAAATATTGTTTTCATTCAAATAATAGTTAAGCTCTGGAACCTGTTGTTATAGAATGTGGTAACAGTGGTTAATGTAGATGGATTTGGACAAGTTCCTGGAGGAAACGTCCATAGTCTGCTTTGACACAGACCTAAGGTAGCATGGAATGTTGCTATTATTTGGTTTCTGCCAGGTACTTGTGACCTGGATTGGCTACTATGGAAACAGGATACTGAGCTAGATGAACCATTGGTATGACCCAGTATGGCTATTCTTATGTTCTTAACTAAGTACTTTTAGAAGCACTCAAAGAGGGACATTTTCAGACAGCAATCTTATCTGGATAAATTAATGTTTACCCAGGTAAATGGATTTTGGAAACTGTTTTACAATTACCATGAAGAAAATTAAGAAGTGAAGTATTTGAGAATGAAAACTTTTAGTTCTATTGGCCTTTGATAGGTTCGATTGGCCTTTTTTTATTTCAGGATTTACAGTAGTTTGGATTTTCACAACTGGCTACAAATATGATCAAATATGATCAAATATTCTTGCCCTAGGACTAGAATATCTATTAATAATAAATTATCAGTACCTTTTTATCCAACTAGAGGTACGAAGCAAGGATGCCCTTTATCACCATTGCTTTATAATATAGCTATAGAACCACTGCTGCTGAAATTTCAATCTAATACCAAAATTATTGGAATGTCGTGTGCTAATAAGTTTGTCAAATACTCTGCATATGCTGATGATGTTTTGATGTTCTCCACACCCAGTTCTATTCCTGCTATCCTAGAAACAATTCACTCATATTCTGAAGTTGCTGGTTACAAACTTAATATGTCTAAGTCCGAATTAATGCCACTAAATTGCCCAAGTATAGAGGCTGATGTATCCAAATATAACTTCAAGTGCATTAAAAATAAGCTAAAATATTTAGGTGTATATTTCTGCCCTATTGCTGATGAAACAAATCAGATGAACAAAGAATTTGTGCTTCAAAAAGTTAAAGACTTATCTAAGCAGTGGCCGCCACTCAGGTTGTCATGGTGGGGTAGGCTAGACACTATAAAAATGATGATTGTTCCCAAAATAAACTATGGCCCTCTTTTACTAAGGTGCGCTAACCGATTCGCACGTGCTAAATGCTAACGCGTGCATGTTAGTCCATGGATGCGTTAGTGTTTAGCGTGTGCTAATTCAATTAGTGTGCGCTGATCAGTTAGCGCACCTTAGTAAAAGAAGGGGTATATTTTAAGTATGCTACTGATATATTTTCATACAAACTTCTGTCAGAAGGTGGAAAGTTTACTTACAACATTTCTTTGGAACAACAAGCCTCCATGTATTGCTCTTAAAAAACAAAGCTAAGAAAGAGGAGCCAATTTTCCTCGTTTTGGGGAATATCATACCACTCATATTGTTCAACTTGTTTCTAGATGTTTTCTCATTGTTAATTCTCCATCTGATCATCCCAGCTGGATCCATGCTATTGTTCAAAATTGGAGCAATTATCCTATCAATTTTTTTACTTTAATTTAATAACAAAGTACCAGGATGTAAAGATAGATTACGTTGTAGTGCCTCTCTTGCAGTCATAGCAATAGATTCTGCACTTCCTGTGGCATGGTCCAATACAACACATATGTCTAATTGGAATAATGTCAGGTTCAAAATTGAAGATAAAGTCATCAGCTGGAACTTTGGACTCTTCAGCAATTAAAATCTGACAACGAATGGATGACTTTTTCCGAAATTCAGGATAAATATCACGTACCATACAATCAATTCTTTAAATGGATACAACTCCAACATTGTTTGAGGTCCTTTGTCAAAGACTCACAGCTCACTAGTAAAACACCATGCTTATTGGATTACATTAATAAAATCTCTTTTAAGAAAGGAGCGGCATCAGCCTGGTACAAAGTGTTACGTGACAACAAATTTGGTAGATCTGTTGGCACTGAGCCTACGTGGGCCTATGAACTCAAGATGGAAATATCCAATAAACAATGGGAGCAAGTTTGGCTATCTGTATATAAAACTCTGAAATTTTCTGCCATTGTTCAAACTATATATTTCACTCTGCATAAAGCAGTATGGACTCTTTACAAACTAAGCAAAATTAAATCTAATGAGTCAGATAAATGCTGGTCTTACAATAAGGAGACGGGTCTGCTGGTTCACTTACTTTAGCAATTTGATTTATTACAAATATATTGGCAAAAAGTTTGGGTTTCCATTTGCTCTTTGATTAATATTCATGAGTCATTGACCATAAATATCATCATAATGGGTAGTCTTTCCATCAAAACGTCAATTACAGATGAACAGTCCAAATTATTACACATTCTACTTAACTTAGCTATTAAAATAATTTTTACTCGCTGGAAGGACTCTTCAAATATTGAATATATGGAATGTTGGAACCTAATAAGTCTAACTGCCAAATGTGAAAGATTGTTTGCGGAAAAAAAGGGTTGTTGCATATTTTTTTAAAAATTTGGCATCCTCTCATAAAATATAGTGACATATCACATTTAAAATGAATAATATTATTTCTCTAAATGGTAATGTACATCCATGCTATTAGTTTCTTGTGTTAATACAGGTTGACTTTAGAGCCAACACTATAAGTGTGGTGGGGCATAATCGAAAGAAACGTCTAAGTCCGTTGTCGTCTAAGTCGCAAGTCATCCAAAGTCAGACACAGCTTAGGACACATTTTCGAAAAATACGCCCCAAATATTTTTTTTGCAAAAATCATCTAACTATACGTCCAGCTATCTGATCGTCCAAACTACTAAATCATCCATCTTTATACCACATTTTCGTCCAAGTCAGAAACGCCTAGAATAAGCCCTGTTGGATGTGGGAGGGGTCAGCAAAGTGATGGACTGGACACCCAGACATGACACCTGAATAGTGGGGTACCTTACAGAGCACTGCTCTGAACTTCACAAAAACAGTGCCCCATAAACATCTCACTACACCTCCCTTATAGGTAATGGTGAGCCCCCCAAAACATACTATACCCACCTGTCTACAACCCCGATAGCCCTTATGGCTGCAGGAGCCACTTATATGGCAGTACAAAAGGGTTAGGGTTTTTTTGGGGGGAGTGCACATGTTTCACCATGAATGCAGTGATTACAGTGGCTTATGGGCCTGGATCCTCCTCTCCATGGGTCCCTAACCTACCCCCAAGACGACTTAAGCCGCCTCTGTGCAGCTCTACTACGCTTTCCTATGGCAGGCTGCCAGGTGCTGATGTTCTGGAGGCAGATATTTAAAGTTGTGATTATGATTTTTATGGGGATGAGACCCCCCGTCGGTGATCACTGAGATAGTGTGTGTGGGTCTGTACTATGCTTTTGCAGTGCTTAACTGATCACTTTATATAGTTTTTTGTGACTTAGACCATGTTTTAAATGGCCTAAGTCACAACATCCAAGTTCCTTCTAGGCTGTGTTATAAAACTTTCAGTCATACATTCAGTACGACTAAGTCAAGCATGACCCACTTCCCGCCCAAATCCCGCCCTTGACACTCCTCCTGAAACGCCCTGTTTAGCTCTGGTCATTCAGCGGCACTGGGAAGGCCTAGGTCAATTGTAAACACGTCCAAAACCCGTTTCAATTATCGGCACTTGGACATCTTTCGTTTATGATCGTCCAAGTGCCGACTTAGGCTGGTTCTTGGATGTTTTTCTCTTTTGAATATGAGCCCCATATTGGTTTTTTATTGTAAACGATATTGTTTTAAGAATTGCTATTGTAATCTATTTTGTTCATCATTTGTTGTTATTTGAAAATTCTAATAAAAATGTATTGAACTAAATTGGAAACAATTCTTTATGTCAACATTCTGATTTACTAGGATATCTTCCTCCAGACTGGGGCAATTCTGCCACAGGGTACACAGAATTAGGCATCCGCAGGGAATAAGTTAAGAGTGTACTTATGTTTCTTTATAGAATACTAGTATTACCAGATGCATTTAGGTGTGATTAATCACACTACCCACAAAGCTGGTATAAATGTGAGTACCTAAGGGCTGCAGCAACCCCCAAAATGTACAGTATTCAGTAAATTGGGCAAGTAAGTGGAAGCTCTGCCCATGTCCTGCTCCTGTGTAAACCTCCCATACAAATACCTGCTACATAAGTTAAGTGGATATTTGCAGAATAACACATAGGCTTTTGTTAGCATTTATGAGCATACATATGCACACAGATGCATAAATGCTAATATTCTCAACATTAGTGTGCATAATGCACCCACCAGTATTAGTGCCTAAGTTATAGACTTGCCCCTTAGTAAAAACTGGTTTCACATCTGGATTAGAAATGCAAATAATCACTGTTTTATCTATGTTCCCTTGCACCCTTCATCCCTCAGAACTGTGTGTTGCTTAATATGCACGTTACATTTCTGTGTTTCATTTCTCAGTTCCTATGCATGGGGTACTGAACATTTCACCTGTTTTTGAGCTAGCGAGCTGTGAAATTCCAGAATCGTAACATCTTCTCTGATAAAGGAAGAGTTTTCTTGGCAGCATACTTTCATGCTTACTGATTAGAATCTCGTTTTATTTTTAACTTAGTCTTTATTGGGGTTATTTCAAGGTTCACTATACAATGTATATGGAATGCATTTATCATATGCACCAAGATTTCTAAAACATAAGTATCTCCAATAACACATGCTGACATCAGACTGCTATCATTGCATACAGTGTTTCATTATATAGGATAAGCATGTTTTGAGAGTCTGATTTTTTTAAAATGTTATATTAAATTTAGAGTCTGTCATAGGATAGGTACTGCTTACAGGGACCAGACCGTGATTTTCAGTGGCATTATCTGAATAATATTGCTTAAAATCATTGTAGCCACAAAGAAGAAGGCATCTACAGCAAAGAGAAACCAACAAACCAGAAAAGAAAGCACCAAAGCCCTCTAAGAATGAGCAAACATAAGATCTTTATTGAAGGACATAAGCTGTGTTTCAGCATAATGCCTGCATTAGAGACAGAGGCACAGTAAGGGGTGGTGGTGGACGGACTGCCCCAGGAGTCGTCTTGGTGGGGGCACTCCAATTGCCCCCATGCCACACTCACACCCTCCCTCCCCTCATTCAGAGAGTGGCGTGAGGCTGGACAGGGAGCACAAAAAGCTTGGTCCTGTCAGGTGAGCCGCTGGCCGCCAGATTAGAGGCAGACATCCAGGGAGGGAGAGGCTCAGCACAGGGCAGGAGACCGGTAATCTCGCTCCTGCCCCATACACCGCTGGACCACCAAGAATTAAAATTGGTGAAAAAAGGGGTTGGGGGATTTAAAAAATTTGTTAGTTGGCTGGGTCGGGAGACGGGAGGGATCCCTTCTGTCTCAGCCTACCAGGTCATACGGCAGGCCGGTTGAGGTCTACAAGTCTGGGAGGGGGCCGATTGGTCATTGGATGAATATAGGATGAGACCCTCATTTTTGGGTCATTTTTGGGCCCAAGAATCTCATCCTATATTCGAGTATATACGGTAGGTGCCACCTGCAGCCATAAGGGCTATTGGGATTGTACACAGGTGGGTATAGTAGGTTTTGGGGGTGTTTTAGGGGACTCACCATTACCTATAAGGGAGTTCTGGTGAGATGTGTATGTGGAACCCTTTTTGTGAAATTCACAGCAGTGCCCCACTGCTCTATTGCCATGTCTGGGTGGCCAGTCCATCAAAGAACTGGCCCCTCCCACTTCCAAATGATCTTGTTCTGGGCGTTTGAGACTTGGATGAAATTTTGTTCGAGAATGTGGAATAAAGACAGACATACTGGAGGTCTGAACCAACAATAGCCTAGACATATAGAGAGATGATTTTTGAAAATATATATATATATTAGATGTATTTTTCGAGAAAGGCATTTACACACTGCTGACTTTGGGCATCCATCACCATATATTCGAATCAAACTTAGACGCATGTTTTGATTATGTTAAGAACATAAGAATTGCTGCTGCTGGGTCAGACCCGGGGTCTATCATGCCCAGCAGTCCGCTCACGCGGTGGCCCTCTGGTCAAAGACCAGCGCCCTAACTGAGACTAGCCCTACCTGCATACATTCTGGTTCAGCAGGAACTTGTCTAACTTTGTCTTGAATTCCTGGAGGGTGTTTTCCCCTATGACAGACTCCGGCAGAGCATTCCAGTTTTCTACCACTCTCTGGGTGAAGAAGAACTTCCTTACGTTCATACGGAATCTATCCCTTTCAGTTTTAGAGGGTGCCCTCTCGTTCTCCCTACCTTGGAGAGGGTGAACAACCTACCCTCTACTAGGTCTATTCCCTTCAGTACCTTGAATGTTTCGATCATGTCCCCTCTCAATCTCCTCTGTTCAAGGGAGAAGAGGCTCAGTTTCTCTAATCTTTCGCTGTACGACAACTCCTCCAGTCCCTTAACCATCTTAGTCGCTCTTCTCTTGACCTTTTCGAGTAGTACTGTGTCCTTCTTCATGTACGGAGACCAGTGCTGGATGCAGTACTCCAGGTGAGGGTGCACCATGGCCTGGTACAGTGGCATGATAACCCTCTCCGATCTGTTCGTGATCCCCTTCTTTATCATTCCTAGCATTCCAATTGCCCTTTTTGTCGCCACCGCACATTGCACAAACGGCTTCATCGACTTGTCGATCAGAGCTCCCAAGTCTCTTTCCTGGGAGGTCTCTCCAAGTACCGCCCCAGACATCCTGTATTTGTGCATGAGAGTTTTGTTACCTATATGCATCACTTTACACTTATCCAAGTTGAACTTTATCTGCCATGTTGATGCCCATTCCTCGAGCCTGATTATGTCACGTTGCAGATCTTCGCAATCCCCCTGTGTCTTCACTACTCTGAATAACTTCGTATCGTCCGCAAATTTAATCATCTCACTTGTCGTACCAATGTCCAGATCGTTTATAAAGATGTTGAAGAGCACGGGTCCAAGCACTGAGCCCTGCGGCACCCCAGTCCGAGTATTGTCCATTTACCTCCCACTCGCTGTTTCCTATGCTCCAGCCAGTTTTTAATCCACGTGAGTATTTCACCCTCGATTCCATGGCTTGCAATTTTCCGAAGTAGTCGTTCATGAGGAACCTTGTCAAATGCCTTCTGAAAATCCAGATATACAATGTCTTCCAGGTCGCCCTTGTCTATCTGTCTGTTTACTCCCTCAAAGAAGTGCAGCAAGTTCGTCAAACACGATCTGCCTTTGCTAAAACTGTGCTGACTGGTCCTCATCAGCCCGTGTCCGTCAAGGTGATCAATGATGGGGTCCTTTATCAGTGACTCTACCATCTTTCCCGGTAACAAAGTCAGACTCACTGGTCTGTAGTTTCACGGATCTCCCCTCGAACCTTTCTTGAAGATCGGCGTAACATTCCTCAATGTGTCTATATTATTGAACCATTTTTTTTTTAAAGAGTTCAAATGAAAAATGCACTAACACCAACCAGTGGTATATAAGAAGGACCAGCATTGTTAACAAACTGGCCACACAGACATCCTAGCAGAGCAGTGGGGCACCCTAGGGGCCACTGCAGTGAACTTCACATAAAAGATCCTAGATATACATCTCACTATAATCCCCCTTATTTTGTATGGAGAGTCCTCCAAAATTCACCCAAAACCTACTATATCCAACTGTACTGCACACCACAAATATAACCCTTATGCTTGCAGATGTAGTAGTCAGAGTAGTATATGGGTCTGGGTCCCACTTCTCTACAAACCACTCTACTGAGATGGAATTCAAAAAAGCATGGGATAAACCCAGAGGATCTCTAATTAGAAAATGAAGAATATAAATTAAAAAGCTAAGGCCGGTAGTGGACAGACTTCCATGGTCTGTGTCCCATAGGTGATGATTTGGTGTAGGATGAGCTGGGGGGGGGAGAGGGGGGCATTACTGGGAACTCCACTAACTTGGAACATGAGGATGTTGTTATTGGCCAGACTTTATGGTAGATATCCTGCAAATAGGATAGTTGGATAGGCTGGTATGAGCTTGGACGACAACTTTAGCATTTGGAACCTAGAAATATCAAAGAAGAGACAAGTTAATTTAATCATGTATTTTTAATAGATATAGCTAATGGGCAGACTGAATGGACCGTTCAGGTATTTATCTGCTGTCATTTACTATGTTACTCTATATACCTGCTTGCTGCTCTAATAGGAATGGTTATAAAAGCATATAAAGCAACTTATTACGATAAAGATTTCCATCCACTGCTACTTCAATCCAACTCTTATAAACATTTTAGAAAACTATTGAAAACCTTTCTGTTTTCAAAATTTCTGACTAATTAGACCATTTGCATTCTTCATATTATAACATGTATTTTTATATATATAATTTTTTGTTAACTGCATCAAACTCATGGTTATGCAGTTTAAAAATCCGCTGTTATGTTATGTTATAACATCTGAAGCTTTCAAACAGGTTGGTAAGTACTGTTTCATTCACATTTTTAGGTATGGGAGGGGATCAGGGATCACTGGGAGAGTAAGAAGTGGCCATGCCTTCATGCCTCCAGTGATCCTCTGGTTAGTTTGGCCAGCGTTTTGCCATTTATTCATTACTGAAACAGGTATAGCCTCAAATGTCCAAGTTTTGCCCAGGACATTTTCTGCAATGTTCCATTATTAGAGAAAAATGTCCAAATCATATGTCCGCCCTAATCCTGCCTAAAACACGCCCCCTTGAGATTTAGACACACTGAAGACAAACAGCATAGAAAACTGTCTAAAAATGTTTTTCGAAAATGGCAATTTGAACGTTTTGGCAAACAAAACATCCAGTTGCTACATTATGCCATTTTGGGGGGCATTTCTTTCTTTTGAAAATGAGCCCCATAGATAGATCTTGTTTTGAAATCTGTATGAAACTTTTTCATCACTTCATAATCTGAAGTTAAATAGAATTCGTACAAAACTTTGCATTGCTTTCCTATGGATTTTGTATAGTTAGATTATTTTATGACCTTGCTCCAAAACACAGAAAGAAAACAAAAAAGGAAAAGCAGTCAAGAATGAAATTTTTTTAAAAAGATGGAATGAGTGAGAAAGCTATATTTAGATTGTTTCTGACCTTACTGCCTTTCAGCATTTGCACATGTGATTCATAGACATTTCAGACACTGCCAAACAAGAAAATATATTCTTAACCTTTCTAAGCAGATTGGATGGGCCATGCTGGTCTTTAAGTGCCATCATTTACTACATCATTATGAAAACCTGCTCCCCAATGCCTTTTATCTAGTTTCTCACCTCTGTTCCTCCCATTGCCCTCGTGTAGCCTAAATTTGCATAAGTCATCTAGGTCTAGAAACAGAAGTTGGGATTTTGAAATTTGCACTGTCTTTTATAAAAGGTTTGCAGGACACAGAACTTTTTTTTTTTTTGTAAAATATGCATATCTACGTCCCCGAACATGCACATATAGCTGCATCCATTACAATGTCCACACGCTACACAACAGTTCTAAAATCACCTCATATATCTATCCCAAGCATATTCAGATTCCGGTTTAGTGATGTCCTCCACCATCTCTGCTGGTAGGACATTTTTTGTTATCTTCCTCTTTGGTTCTAACAACCGTTATACTTAATCTATCTCTTTCACTTATCCCCATTATTCATGTTCACACATCATGGCACAAAGCAATCCCGGTAACATATTCACACAATCACTCCTAACTAATCCATGCATACTTAAAGCTCCATCACTATCTCACGCTGAAAGTCTGCTACATTCTTTCCACACTCTAGTACTACTGCTATTTGTCAAAATATCAAATTCTGTTACATCCAGATCAACACACATACACATCACTCTCTCAGTCACATTCCCACAATCACTTCGATACAATTTGTGCTCTCTTTTTTTGTTGTTGTTCTCTTTGTTGTATTCACTTTTATTTCTATATATTCAAGTGGGCTAACTTGGCAACCACATTATTTCATTCCTTTTTTACCAGCATAAATTTAGGATGATAAAGTAAGTGAATGCCAGCCTTAGAGGTGACTTTTCTAAGGCGGCTTAGCCATGTGCCTTATGAATAAATATAAATAAAGCATAAAAAAATGTTAAGCAATGTATTGCAACACAAGACCCACACACTATGACAGTGCACAGTGCATCTGCAAGAATATGCAACGATCACGAATAGTACAAAATGCAGCTGTCAGGCTGATTTTTAGGTTGAAGAAATATGATCACGTAACACCCTCCTATCGAGTACTGCATTGGCTACCAATGGAGGCGCAGGTGAAGTTTAAGTTTGGTTGCTTCTGTTTTAAGGCTTTGTTTGGTTTAGCTCCCAAATATATAATTGAACTTTTCTTTTTTGCAACCAACAGACATAAGAGAAACTCACATCTGAATTTTGTTTTTCCACCTGTTAGAGGATGTAAACTTAAAAAAAATCATCAACCTTTTTTTTTTTTTTTTTGAGTTCAATATTTTTTATTAAAGTTTTCCAGAACAATGAATAGAAAGAACAAGGGAACAAAAATACACCATGATACAGAACTGAGAACAGTGTCTACGAAGAGGCAGCAATTATCACAGGAAATACAAATAATATAAAAAGAATAGTAAGTACAGTCAAGGCAGATCTTATACCCAGAGTGATATCTAATACATGTCTACAATAGGAGCCCAAGTTTTGTTAAAGGAGGTTAAAGAGTTATCTTTCTCAGCAGCTACCTTTTCAAATTTAGCGTAGAGACACACCAGATTCCACCAGAAAGCCACATTTAGAGAAGCAGTGTCTTTCCAGTTAGACAGTATAGACTTGTGAGCTAGTTGCAATAGGCAGCATAGTAGTCTAGATTGGTACTTATCTAAGTCGTCAGGTAAGACATAAGCACCGAAAAACACTGCAGCATAAGAATGAGGTGATGTAATGGGTAAGTATTCACAGATAAGCGCCCACACTCTGGACCAGAAATCATATACATTTGGGCAGTAGTAAAACATATGAGCAAAGGTTCCAACCTCCACAGCGCAGGACCAGCATTTATTTGATACTTTGTTACCGGTTAGTGAAAGCTTATGTGGGGTCCAGTAAGCCCTATGTAGGAGGAAAAACATTTGTTGGGCCATAGCAGATGACTTGAGAGATTTTCTCGCAGAGACCCAGATCAGTTTCCATGTGAGGGGGGTGAATACAACCTGAGCAGCCTCCTCCCAGGTGGAATGAAGAGGCAGGTGAGCTGGAAATTTATATTCCCGAAGGATGCGGTACCAGGAGGATGCTTCTTTCTTAGCGCCGCTGTAGTTCGCACACCAAAGTAAAATAGAGGGAGCTAACGGAGACAGGGAATGAGTCTTCAAGTATGACGACAGACAATGACTAAGCTGAAGCCAGCGGAAATATTGGTCGATCGGCAATTGGTAAGAAGAGGCGAGGCATGAGCGCGTGCACGGATGGCAGCCTAGCGAATCAGCTCCGGAGACCTGCACGTTAGAGCCTCGAAAAACCTCACATAAAGCTGTAAGTTTTTGTTAATACTTGGCTCAGCGCCTCACTAATATGTCCGCGTCCAAACCGGGAAAGCGTAAGAACGCTGAATCAACCTTTTTTTCATATCAAGCAGTGTTATGGGGTAAGGATTTAGAGCAATTGCTTTTGCTTACTGACACATATGGGGAATTTAGAAGACATCTAAAAACATATGTTTTTGAAGTATTTAGGCAGCTAATTCATAAAAATTTTATTATGCACTATTTTGATCATTTTAGTGTCTCTAATTATTGGTTCTTAACTTTTTTAGTTCTATTCAACTTCTTTTATTGTTTTTGTTTTTTTAAACTATTGTAAACCGCATAGAACTTTACGGCCTTGCGGCATATAAACTGATTATTTTATATATATATATATATTTATTTATTTATCATTTTCATATTTACAATTCAATTATAAACTTGTACAGATAGCAATATAGGTACAGAATGATACATTAACATCAAATAGAATGAAAAGAAAAAATATTCCCTTATTGCTCGTCCTCAATAAATAAGATCCAAAAGGTGGATAGCGGAATAATAAAAAGAAAATACAATAACTGAAGATTAAAGAACTAATTGGGTTGATATCCAGTTGACATATGCACCTCAATAACTTAATTAATTAGGGCATTAAATTATGACTTTATCTTTCTCCAATCGCGACGTTGAAAGGAAAGCAGTCAATTGGAAAGGTTCAAAGAAGACATATTTTTGTGAGGAATAATGAATCACACATTTACATGGATAACGCAAGAAAAAGGATGCCCCTTGTGCCAGAACCCTGGGCTTAAGTAAAAGAAATTCCTTCCATCGTCTTTGGGTATCTCTAGATAAATCTGGATACATTTGTACTTTTAAACCCATAAATTCTTTCTGCATATGTTTAAAGAAATTTTTCATAAGCCAATTTTTATCAGGGGCCATAGCCACCGTCAATAATAATGTAGCAGGTGTAATCAGTTCCGTATCGGAAAGTTCAAGTAACGCTGTTACATTCATATCAGGAACTGTAGGTATCTGTTGTTGGGTCTGTAATTTTCCCGAAAGATAGTATACTTGAGATAAAGGAGGTAATAACTCCTCAGAAATTTCCAAAACTTCCAGGAAATATCTCTTCAATAATTCCCTTGGAGTGTATAATGCACTCCTAGGGAAATTAATCAATCTAATATTATTAGAGCGGGCTGAATTTTCTAAAGACTAATTTTCATCACAAGTTAATATTATCCTTTATCAATGTTTCTTGGATACTTTTAGAGGATTGTATTTTTTTTTATTTTTAATATTTATTCATTTTCAAACTTACAATAAGTGTGACAACAATTTAAAACATTTTAACATTAAATATATCACTTAATATTCATCAATAATACAAATCATGTAACCTTATCTCCCTCCCTTCCCACCCTTTCATAACAAATATTTAATATTCTATATGTTAGATGATATACTAAAATCCCACCCACCCCTCTGAATATTGAACTTATAAATTTAAGGGAAAATGGCATCTATTCATTACAATATTTTGTTAACGGCTCCCACACACCTTGAAATTTCCTTTTGAGGATTGTATTTCTTGATTCATATTAGACAAAGAAGTTTTAGGGTCTATCATTTCCATTTGTAAGACCTTAATATCTGTCTCTTGAACTTTCATTTTTCCTTCCAAATGCTGAAACTGTGGATTAATTAATGTAGGCAGAGTAGCCACCAGGTCCCAAATTGAGTCTAAAGTTACCTCCTGGGGTTTCTGTAGGCTGAAAAATTGTAGGCTGAAAAACCCCTCCAGTTTCAGACTTCCCCTCCAAGTCGTTTCCTTGGGTCTTCTCGCCTCCATGCAAGTTCCCAACTTCGGAGACCAATTCTGGACCACCCTCAGATGACAGGGTGTCCAACTCAGCTCGACCTTCCTCAGTCTCTCTGGCCTCCTGGACTTGCTGCAGCTGCTGAATCCCTTCAGGCTGCTCCGTCCGCGGCGAGCTGGTGCTCTGAGGGCGTGGGGGCGGAGCCCTAGCATTAGGGCTCAGTATAGTATCCAATCCCAAGGAGATTGCCACCAATCCGCTCGCTCACGGCGTCTCCAGCGGGAGCTCCTCCGATGGTGACAGTGAGGTGACTTGCATCTGACATAAGAGATCCTCTATATTGCCGAAGCCAGCCGCAGGAGAGCTCCGTGAGGCCCCAGCAGAACTCTTCCCCCTCCGTGTTGGCATCACAGGAAATACAGGTAAATTAGCTGCTGGAAAAATTGTGCAGAGAGCTCCCAGTCGTGCTTCACAACCCGATCAGGTAGCGGCCATTTTGATTATTATTATTATTAGATACACTTAATGACAGCTTGCTATCTTGCCACTACCTTTATATGGCTCTCCCCCCTCTGCGTTGGACTTCTTCAATCTTTGGGCCATTGACAGCATCAGCAAATTAAACCTACTGTCTTCAGTCTGCCCCAGAAGCCTTTTCTCTGGAGCGTCCCCCCGGGAACAGGAAATCATAGCAGAGAGAAAGCTTTTAGAGCAGGCCAAAGGCAGCAGAGCCCGAAGATTGAAGAACTGCAGCATGGAAGGGGAAGAACTGCAGCATGGAAGGTGAAGAACTGCAGCATGGAAGGGGCAGATGGAGAGAGAAAGCACCCATAGGAATGGGGGGGGGGGGTTTGAAAGGAGGTAGGGTGTGAGAAAGTGAGGGAGTGAGAGTAGTTCTTCTAACCTTTTATTTCATTGTTCTCCTTATTCCTCTCTGCTATCTATAGACACTACAATATTCACTGCATAGATGCACTGAGAAATGTGGTATATCTAGCTTAAATAAACTTGAAACTTGAAAAGCACCCATGGGGGGTGAGGTTTGAAGGAGAAATAGACATAAGCACCCATGGCTGGGGGGTAGGGGGGAGCTTTTGGAGAATAGAAGGGGAAGAGGAAAAGATAGGCAGATGTTGGAATGGGGGGAGAGATTGAGAAAGATGGTGGATCCAGGGAGGGGGAGAGGTGAGAGAGACAGAAAGAAAGAAAGACAGCTGCAGTACTATACAGATGCGGCAGGGGAGTAAAAGGGAGGAGTAAGGGAAGGAAGAGAAAGTGAGGAGAAAGGGAAAAGGAAAGAAGAAGAGACATAGGATGGGGGGTGGAACAAGGGGACAGGAGAATAAAACCCGGATGTCTCAATCCATCCTCCTTTTTCTGGAGTCATATGGTAACCCTATGCCTGATAAACTGGTGAACTGGGTTTGATCCCCACTACAGCTCCTTGTGACTCTGGTCAAGTCATTTAACCCTTTACTAATATGTTAATTACTTTGATGGTAACCACAGAAAGGCAGCATATCAACTCCCATCCCCTTCCTTACATGATAAAAAGCTGCACTTTAGAGATATCACCTGTCTGGAATTTCTCGCTTTTGACAGAGAGATGAAGACAAATGGAATATTAATCTTAGCAGTTTCTATGATGTCCTACAATAAAGATTACATAATAATCATTGGTAAATAATTGCTGAAATTTGATTACAAAAAAACACCTTGACAGCAAAGGTAGATGCAGTGTAATGGTTAGGGGACACATCCTAGGAAAAATATTGCTGTTAAACTAATTAAAATACATTTGTAGAACTTTATTTGCGCAATAATTTTATGACAAAGGACAGGGGAAAATTGTTTTCAAAATAGGACCATTACACAGCACTAGAGACAGACAAGGTGCCAGCAAGGGCATTCAGCATAAATTTATTTATTTATTTAAAAAATGTGTATTCTACTTATAACCTAAGTGGATTACAGCATTTACATACATAATTACAAATAACACAACATCATTATGTAACAAACATACAATTCTTTACAGTTATGCAATCATAAATGACAGGGAAAATAGAAAAGTCGGCCAAATTATAAGAACACTCTAACAAACAGATGAGTTTTCAAAGATTTCTTAAAAGACCTCAGATTTTGACACAACCTTAGTGTACCATTCCGAGCATTCTATAACCATGGATCTGCTACAGAAATTGCTGTCATCCATGTTTTCTTATAATGTATCTCATGCACATGCTCATTGTTGAATGCAAAGAGCGAGATGGTAAGTACTTCCTTAACACTTGTACTAGATACCAGGGTGCCTGACCATATACTACCCGATGTATAACTGTCAAGATTTTATATTCAATACGATATATGACAGGCAACCAGTGTTGCTGTGTTGAAAACGGGAAGTTCCAGTTATCATCCTAGCAGCTGTGTTCTGTACCACTTGGAAAGCATGTACTTTGGATTTAGTCATGTCCCCAAAACAACGCATTACAAAAATCCAATTTTGCAATAACAAAACTTTGTATCACTGTTTGAAAATCTGCTCTAGACAGCATTGTATATATAGGCGCTGTTTATAGAATGCCTAAGTTAGGAATCGGAATTGGTCTACATGGGATCTCTTAGGGAGAGGAGGAGATAGTGGATATTGTGGATGGGCAGACTGGATGGGCCATTTGGCCTTTATCTGCCGTCATGTTTCTATATTTATGCCCTTTATAGAATGCCCACTATTCCCCCTCCCCGATATTCATACTCTATTTATCAAATCCAGCCCTAATTGTATAAAGAGCCACCTAGTTTTAGGCAAGAAGAATGTGAATAAATGCAGATATTCTAGTCATTTCTGCATACATGTGAACACATATGACCAAATTGTATAAATTGCGCCCAAAAAAGGAACACTAAGGGGCTCATAATCGAAAGAGAAAAATGTCCAAACACGGCCTAAGTCAGCACTTGGATGAACATTGTCAAAATACGTCCAAGTGCTGATAAAGAAAATGGGTTTTGGACGTATTTTTAGATGACCTAGGCCTTCATAGTGCCGCTGAACGACCAAAGCTAAACAGGGCATTTCAGGAGGAGTGTCGAGGGTGGGAGTTGGGCGGGATGTGGGCTGGCTTAGACTTAGTCGTACAGCATGTATAACCGAAAGTTATACAGCCCAGCATAGACGAAACTTGGACGTTGTGACTTAGACCATTTAAAACATGGTCTAAGTTACAAAAAAACACCTAAAGTCACCAGATAAGCACTGCAAACACATAATACAGACCCCCACACACTACCCCAGTGATCACCGACCCCCCCAACCCCATAAAAATCGTAATCACACCTTTAAAATTCAGTCTCCAGACCATCATCACCTGGCAGCCGTCTTGGGGGTGGGTTAGGGACTCATGAAGATGAGGACCCATGCCCCCATAGATAGGAGGACCCAAGCCCATAAGCCCCTGTAATCACTGCATTGATACTTAAACATGTGCACTCCCTTATACACCCCCAAAACCTTTTCTACTGCCAAATAAGTGGCTCCTGCTGGCATAAGGGCTATTGGGGTGGTCGATAAGTGGGTCTAGGGGATTCTGAAGGTGGTTTGGGAGCCTCACCATGACCTATAAGGGAGCTGTAGCGAGATGATGACATGGCACCCTTTTGTGAAGTTCACAGCAGTGCCCTGTAAGGTACCCCACTATTTAGGTGCCATGTCTGGGTGTTCAGTCCATCACTTTGCAGACCCCTCCCATGTCCAACAGGGCTTGTTCTAGGTGTTTTTGACTTGGACGAAAATGTGGTATAAAGATGGACGATTTAGCGACTTGGACGATCAGATCGGCAGGGCGTATAGCTAGACGATTTTCTAAACAAAAAAAATTTTGGACGTATTTTTTGAAAATGTGTCCTGGGCTGTTTTTTAATTTTGGATGACTTGCGACTTAGACGAAAATAGACTTGGACGTTCCTTTCAATTATGCCCCTCTATGCATTATTTCATAAATGATGCTCTGAAGGGGAGATTCTCAAAAGCATGTCATGGAAGTTAGACTGGTTGTAGCCAGTCTTACCTGCAAGACACATCAGCCTCCAATGCTCAAAAGGGATCTTGGGGGCTTCTACCAATCTCGATAGCAGCCACCAAGAACCTTATAGAATTACTCTCATAGGAAAAAATTCTATATATGGTGCCAATTGTTAAGCACAACTTCTATGCCAAATCTTCAGCACAAAAAAGAGCTCTAATGGATGCAAGGCACCAAAACAAGGAAGAAACAATAGCTCCATACACTAGCGTACCCATTTATAGACTAACATGCAAGTGTTTCTCTGTGAATCTGGAAAAGAGGTGTGGCCAGGACATTCCATTAAAATGTGTGCAGTGTTATAGATTTTGGGAGATCTGCGTTCAACTTGCCCGTAGAGATTTACACCTGGTTCTAATTGGTATAACTCCTTATACCGATTAAAACAGGTGTAAATCTCTATGTGCAAGTTGAACTCCTTGTGCCCAAAGGTTAGAATGAATCCTGGCACTACATGCATTCTATAAAGGGTGCCAATTCTGGTCTATTAGAATACCATTCATCGCCAAATTTGACTGCCATTTATAGAATATCCCATATAGCGTGCAGATTTATTTTTGCAAACCAGGGGTGTCTACAGTATGCACTATCCATTTTCTCTAAGACACAAAAGGGACAATTTTCAAACTTCCTATATTAAAAAGAGTCCCTGGGTGTGTTCTGCCTTTGGTCTTAGAATCATTTCTTGTAGCTCCAACTTTATGGAATGCCATGCCACCTCAACTCCGACATGAAAACTCACTCGACTAATTCAAGACTAAACTAGAAACGTTCTTATTCCAAGATGCATACCATAGTGTCTAAATACAGTATTTCCTTTTCCAATAGTATAGCAGTATATTAAATGAACCGCTTTTAAGAAGCAATCCCTTTTCCTGGTGTCTTATTCCACCACCACCACCACCCCTTCCCCTTAATTAATTTGTTTTAATGAGGTAATTATTAAATTTCCTCCCTCTTTACCCTCAAACTCATGCATGTATTCATAATCTGTCTATTTAATGTTCACATTCTCCCCTCCTACCCCCCTTCTAAAATTTTATTTTAACATTTTTTAGCTTTGTAAACCGGCTAGATGCATGTCGATGGTCGGTATATCAAAATTTAAATAGCATGAAACTTAAAACTTGCTGAGTTCTTTTCAGTTTGCCATGGGTACTTGAATGTTTGAATCTGGTTTTTCATGGAAAAAAAGGATAGAGGGGCATAATCAAAAGATACATCTAAGTCTGATTTGAACATAGGATGCTAGTTGCCCAAAGTCGCAGTGGAAAAATGTCCATTCACAAAAAGTACGTCCAAAATATTTTTTTCCTTGAAAATCATCTAACTGTACATCCAGATGATGGATCGTCCAGACCGCCACTATGTCTATATACCACATCCTCGACCAAAAATTCTACCAACTCCCAAATGTCCAGAAAAAGACCTTTTGGACATGGGAGGGCTAGCATTGTGATGGACTGGCCACCTAGACATGGCAACAGAGCAGTGGGGCACCTTACAGGACTCTGTTGTGAACTTTACAAAAAGGATGCCATATAAACATCTCACTAGAACTCCCTTAGGTTATGGTGAGCCCCCCAAAACCCACTATGCCCACCTATCTACAAACCTTAACAGCTGTTATGGCTGCAGGTGCCACCTATATGGCAGCACAGTAGAGTTTGTGGGGGCTCAGATTTTCTACCTCTCTATGTTTCACTAGCCCACCCCCCCAGGCTACTTAAGCCACCACTGTGCAGCTCTACTAGGCTTTCATATGCCAGGTGCTGATGTTCCGGAGGCAGATATGTACGTTTTTATTCTGAACTTTGTGGGGGTGCAATATGATCAATGAAAATGGGGGGAGTGTGTGTAGGGTCTTTACTTTGTTCCTGTAGTGGTTATCTGGTCACTTTGGATACCTTTTGGGCACTTATACCTGTCCTTACATCCTCTAACTCACAACATATAAGTTTCGTCTAGGCAGTCTCGTCAAACATTCGATTATTGCTGCAGGATGACTAAGTCTAGGTCGGCCCACGTCGTGCCCTAACCACTCCTCCAAAAACACCCTTTTCAGCTCTGGGTGCACAGCGGGATTCAGAGACCTAAAATGTCCCTGAATAAGTCCAAAAAGCCGTTTTGATTATCGACAGTTGGAGGACCTGTCTTTAAGATCATCTACTGTATTTTTCATTCCATTATACGCACTTTTTTCCCCAAAAAAGTGGGTGGAAATTAGGATGCGTCTTATGGAGTGAATACCCAAAGCGCGCACCCCCGTTACCTGTTTTTAATGCGGCCACCCTCCCTCGCTGGATGCAGCGCCCTTGGCTAGTTGGCAGGCAACAGGCAGGCCCTGTACCTCTTCCTCATCCTCGCCGCCCCCGCACTTACCTTTTTTTTACTTCTTTTCGTGGCCAAGGTGGGCTGGCTGGCTGCCTGGTTCTCGGCGCTTCCTCCCAGAACTTCCAGCTGCTGTGGTTGCCTCCTCTTCCATCCGTTCTCTCGCAGGAAGCAGCGCAGGACCATGCAGGGAACCTGGTACGCCGCTATGCCACAAGAGAACGGAAGAGGAGGCAGCTGCGTTAGCCAGTAGTTCTGGGAGGAAGCCATGGGACCCAGGCAGCCAGCTAGCCTTGGCCGCGAACAGAAGTTTTAAAAAAAAGTACGCGCGGGGGGCAGTGGGGAGGAAGAAGAGGGCCAGTGCCTTCCTGTTGCTTGCCTGGGGGGTGAGGAGGAAGAGGCCAGGGCCTGCCTATTTGCTCTGCCCAATTAAAAATAGGGAGGGAGGAGGGATAGACCAGGGCCTGCCTGCTGTCTGCCTGGGGGTTAGGAAGGGAGGAGGGAGAGGCCAGGACCTGCCTGCCTGCCCTGCTAAATTAAAAATAGGGAGGGGAAAGGCCGGGGCTTTCCTGCTGCCTGCCTGGGGGGGGGGCTGCCTGGGAGGGGGGGAGGTCTGCCTGCCTGCCTACCTACCTACCCGCCCTGTCCTGTCCCTACCTGCCTTCCAGCCACTAGGCCTGCCTGCCCTTTGCCCTGTCCCGGCCTGCCTTGCCCCGGCCTACCACTAGACTATCAGAGGGGGAACAGGGTACAGAGCCTGGCAAGAAGTGTGGGACTGGGTGCAGAGCCTGGCAGGTAGAATTTGGTTCAAAATGTTTTTTTCTTGTTTTCCTCCTCTACATCTAGGGTGCATCTTATGGTCAGGTGTGTCTAATGGAGCGAAAAATACAGTAAGTGCCAACTTGGGTGGGTTTTTAGACCTATTTAAGTTTCAATTATGAGCCCTATAGTGTCCAAAATTGCAATCTACTTGCATTATTTCCTAATCTTGCTCAAAATGTGCCCCCTACACACTTGACAGAGCAACTCAAGTACTTTTAGTTGTATTCAGAGAGGGCAGTTTTCATAAGGCCAGATTACATATGAAAATGTCCCTTTACTCAAATTGATAGCTTTGGAAATTGTCCTCCAAATATAGAAAACCTTTTGGTACATCAGATTCTCAATACCTTGTAGAAAGGGAAGCTTCTGCTACCACTTGTGATCAATCTGCTATCTTACAGAGTACCTGCACTGTTAATACCGGACTGCTTCTCAGTTTGGAAAAGAATGGCTGACTTGAAAAAGGACAGACACAGTCACACCCCACACCCACACCCACAGCCAAATTTAAAAGACTGTTTTTCACCATGCAAGAATTTAAACATAATAAATTAATGTCAGTAGCAAAAAAGATATAGGAAAACATTCCTGCTCTCAGAAATGATAGCATCTTCACAATTTCTGTATCTAGTACTACAGGCAGAAGTGTTGCCCATTCATTTATCATTTTTATAAGGTCATATTCATCTTTGCATTCAGAACAAGCTGCAGATTTAAAAAATAGTAATAAACAGGATTTTCCTGAGCACATAAAACAGAGTGGTAATGGTATAAATCCTATACAAAGAGGAATGCACTGTCCTTTATGGTAATATTTTAAATGTATTCTTATTATCTGTGCTAGAGATAATTTCATCTGTGGTGCTCTTAGAAGAATTTTGACTAATGGTATTCAAATAATAGTTTGATTCTGATCCTCTAACTTCAACATATTTCTTGGGCCTTTGTCAATGGTGGATTAAAAACAAACTGCAAATGTTTTTCTGTTCATAAAGCAAGAAGTAGTCCATCTACTAGAAACAACAGGAACATTCAAAGTCTGTTCCCTATACAGCAGACTTCAAATGCACCATATACTGTATTGTATTACCTTAAACCCATATTTGCCACACCAAGAGCAGAACAAAATACCTATGTAGATCTACAAGGAAGCAAAGAAAGTAGGCTAACGAAGATTACTTCCATCCAGTGATCAACATCCAAATTCAAAGTTTATTGTAGCACCTTATGTACATGCAAGTGAAACTGCAGCATCATGGGAAACATAGAAAAATGAAGGCAAATAAAAAACTCATATGGTCTATCTAGTCTGCCTAACCATCACTTTCTTTCCCTTAGAGATCCAACGTATTTGTCCCAAGCTTTCTTGAATATTGTGTACAATTCTGGAGGCCACATTAACAAAAAGATGTACTGAGAGTTGAGTCGGTTCAGCGAATGGCCACTAGAATGGTCTCAGGACTCAAGGATCTCCCGTATGAGGAATGGCTGGGTAAATTACAGCTATACTCACTCGAGGAACGCAGGGAGAGGGGAGACATGATTGAGACGTTCAAATATGTCACGCGCCGTATTGAGGTAGAAGAAAATATCTTTTTTCTTAAAGGACCTACAGCAACAAGAGGGCATCCAATGAAAATCTGGGTTGGGAGATTTCATAGCGACACCAGGAAGTATTTCTTCACCGAAAGAGTCGTTGATCATTGGAATGATCTTCCACTGCAGGTAATTAAAGCCAGCAGCGTGCTAGATTTTAGGAAAAAATGGGATAAGCATGAGAGGATCACTTCAAGGAAGAAATTAGGGGGGTGGGTCATTAGAGTGGACAGACTTGTTGGGCCATGGCCCTTTTCTGCCGTCATTTTCTATGTTTATGTTTTCATACACTTTTTGGCCTGATTCTCTATAGGACGCTGATCTCAGTTGATGCCTAAGAGGTGGCTGCCAATCACTTGTCAATCACGCATTGGCATACTAAAGAGAATTGCTTCTACATTGCTGAACAGACACCTTAAATGTAGACCAGTGTTTTACAAGTCTACATTTAAGGTGTTTGTTTCGCGCCTACAGAGACATGTAGGGATGCTTAAGCATGCCCAAGGCCACTTCTGGGCAAAACCATGCCCATGCCCCGCCTTGGGTGTACTTAAGCGTACCTACGCATCTCCGTAGACGCACTACAGACATCTACAATCAAGACGTCCTTCATCACAGAATTTAAAAAAAAAAATCATGTGTCTAGATTGTAATCAGGACATGTGTTTCGAGAATCAGGCCCTTTGTCTCCACCACCTCTACCATTCCAAGCATTCACCATGATTTCCATGAATCCCCTTTCACTTTCATCCTATGCCCCCTCATTCCAGAATTTCTTTTCAACTGAGACTCACCTCATACGCACATATCGCACCAAGGTATTTAAACATCTCTATCATATCTTCCCTCTCCTGCCTTTCCTCCAAAGTATACCCATTGAGATCTTTAAGTCTGTCCCCATACACCTTGTGACGAAGACTGCCAACCATTATAGTAGCCTTCCTCTAGACCAGTGGTTCCCAAACCTGTCCTGGGGGACCCCCAGACAGTCAGGTTTTCAAGATATCCCTAATGAATATGCATTAGAGAGATTTGCATACCTGTCACTTCCATTATATGCAAATCTCTCTCATACATATTCATTAGGGATATCTTGAAAACCTGACTGGCTGGGGGTCCCCAGGACAGGTTTGGGAACCACTGATCTAGACTAACTTCATACTGTTTATATCTTTTTGAATGCACAATCTCCAGAATTGTACACAAAATTCTAAATGGGGTCTTTACGAGTATACAGGGGCATCAGTTCCTCCTTTTTCCTACTGACTACTCCTCTCCCTAAGCACCCAAGCGTCCTTCTAGTTTTCACCATTGGCTTTTTAACCTGTTTGGCTACCTTAAGATCATCACATACTATCACTACCAAATCCTGCTCTTCTTTCATGCACAAAAGTTCTTCACCCCCTAAATTGTACTATTCTCTCAGGTTGTTGCAGCCCAAATGTATGACCTTGCATTTCTTAGCATTAAATCCTCCCAGAGCTCCTTGCTCTAAAGCAGTGGTTCCCAAACCTGTCCTGGGGGACCCCCAGCCAGTCAGGTTTTCAAGATATCCCTAATGAATATGCATGAGAAAGATTTGCATATAATGGAAGTGACAGGTATGCAAATCTCTCTCATGCATATTCATTAGGGATATCTTGAAAACCAGACTGGCTGGGGTCCCCCAGGACAGGTTTGGGAACCACTGCTCTAAAATCTCATGGAGTACAAAGGAGTCCTACAGTCCAAGGGTAGTACTTTCTGTCAAAACTACTAGGTAAGCTTGGCTCTGGCCCTTCTGTTTTTTTTCCCCTATAATCAAAGGATGCCAAGGAGAACACACAAAACTCCTCACGTGGACACCATCTTGGGCATGCCACCCCTTAATCTTGGAAAATTTCCAACATGGTTTTAGAAGCATTCACATTGCAAAAACTTTGCTTTTGTCAATGACAACCCATATAAAGAAAATATTAAGTATAGGAAGTCAGGCTGTATTATTACGATTTGCCTTATCAGCTGCATTTGCTATGGTTGACCATGAAATATTGTTGTTCAGATTGTCTAATGTGCATCAGAGGAACCATATTTGAATAGTAAAAAAAAAAAAAATAATTAGCCATTCTTATGCAGTGAAAAAAGAAAGAAACATCTCAGGATTCTGGTGTTCACTGTGTGGGGTACCTCAGGGCTCCCCTGTCACTCATTATTTTTAACATTGGAGGAATTATTTAGATACAGTTAGTCAAAAGGCTTTATAGTTGATTCTTCATTATTGTGTGAAGCGCAAGTGAATCAGTTATTTAACAACAACAAAAATGCTTCTTTAAGTTGAAACAGTTGAGGACTGTTCATTCTTATTTTTATGACTCACAGTTTGCAGTATTAGTCCTTTCCCAATTTGATTATGCCAATGTTCTTTATTCTGGAATTTCTGCAAGCTTAGTAAATAAAATTACAGTTGTTGCAAAACTCTTCTGTAAGGTTAATTTTTAAGATATCAGAATTTGAGCATGAATCTCTGCTCCTGGTATCAGTTAACTGGCTTCCAATTAAAGCTTATATAATATTCAAACCTGCATGCTTGATGTTCAAGAGGAGTTGTTAAAGATTGTTGAAGCTAAGATTGTTTCCTTCACTTATATATTTGGTTTAGGTTAGTGTCTCTCAAACAGTGTGCCACGACACAATGGTGTGCCATAAGATATTCCAGAATTTTACTTTATTTTAAAAATTCCCTTTATAAGTATATACTAGACTAGATGACATGTACTTTGCGTATGCAAGAGCCTGTCAATGTTGTGAGCGTCCGAGTGTGTAAGGTGTGACAGGGAAGCCCCTGTCACTGATTTAAACCAGACCAGAAAAGAAAGCATACCTGAATATAATTGTACAAATAATATGATTATGATATGGATATTTGAGAGATGGATGGGAAAAAAGGTTGTTTTCTATTTGTGTATTATGGTGCATTTTATGTAATTTTTTTTATTGTCATATTATTTGTAATGCACTGCTAAGTCTGGAAAATTAATAAAGATTATTAAAAATAAAAAAAAGAAAGCATACCTGTGCCCAAAGAAAGAAACCTGCCCATTAAGGCTGTGCCCAGTCCTAAAGGTAGGCAGGTTACAGAAAGGGGGGCACTGTAGATGAAAACAGAAGGGTCTCCCCACTTCCTTATAATTTCTTTCAAAAAGCCAGCACTCAAGGAAAAACCCTTTGGAGGCAGCAAGGGTTAAAGAAAGGGGAGGTACTCCAAAGCCATAGAGTGTTCTGTCATCAAGAGTAAGCCTGAAGCCTCAGCAGGATAAATTAACCTCAGCAGTAGGCAATCAGGAACTCACAGCAGAGAAAGCATCCAGGAAAGTAAGGCAGAAGGGAGAAAATATACTCCAGTGCCTGCTCCTCCCTGCACTGAAACAAAGGTTAGAGGGGGTTGGGAAACAGCCTGTACAGCAATACTTTGAAACAGCTTCATGCAGTGGGGAATCCCTATGCTCAGAAGGGAAGGAACTGCCCATGGAGATAGGGCAGGATGATGCAGAAGTATACAGCAACCCTGAAATGGACTGGGATCCTGAAGCAATGAGTATGAATGAAGACTGGATGAGTGAATGAAAGTCTGTGGGGAAAATTACTAAAAGTCTATAACAAACTAATATTGCTTAAGAGAGTGAGAGAAATGCTTAGAGGGCTTAAGAATGGTTCTCGCATAATTGGAGGACTGAGATACCAGGTAAAAACCAGACAGAATCCAGATTGCCTGGAAAGCCTGTTGGTGGGGGTTGGGCAAAGACAGGTCTCTGTTCCCTAAAATAAGCTTTAAAGGTAGCCCAGAGCCCTGACAAAAGATAGGCACCGGGGAGGAATTGAAAACCTTTAGAGAGCGGTGTAGGTTCCTTATTCCCCTGCCCAGAACCCACCTGGTTAACTTGGGGGAAATACCTTGTTAAGGGAGTCAGGTGCTATTACTTCCTGGAGTGCCTTTAAATGTGCAGGCTGTATTAAAAGCCATACAGAGAGAGAAGGAGAGTGGAGCCAGTGCTGGGAAGCCAGTCCAGGGATTCCTGGATTTGTGAAATTTAAGGCCTAAAAGCTGCAAGGACTGAGATACAAGTGGCAGCTGGACTTTGCCTGTCTGGAAGCCAGTTTGGTCATTTTTTGTTTTTGTTTTTTCTTTTGTTTATGCTGGACTTCTGAGAAGAGTTTATCAGAGGACAGAATCGAGAGACCACTGCACGGCCGCGAGGTGAGGAGCGGAGGCAGGAGAGAGCAGCCGGTGGGAGAAGCCGGAGGAGTTTTTCTTTTTCTTTTCTAGCAGGGTCAGTGGCGGCAGAGAGGAGCGGGTAGCGGCGAGAGGAAGCTCCGCCCACCCCCTCCACGTCATCAGCGTCATCGCCCTGACTCCCCCTTAACAGGAAGGGAGCCAACGGCGCGCGGCCGTTCGGCGCGTGGCGAAGGCGAGCAGCAAAGGCGCTCGCCTTAGCGAGAGCGCCTTTGCGAAGGGCCTTGAGAAGGGTCGAGCAAAGACAGCCAAGGACTCCAGAACACCAGGTAAGGAAGAAGCGAGCACGCATGTAGGGAGAGCACACGCACAAGAAGAAAACACACAATAAGACACATACAAGACAGGGAAGGATAAAGAAGCAGCAGGCTTCGGGGACAAGAAAGAGGCCCAAGGGAGGATAACAGACCCACCAAGACAAAAAGCGGCAGAAGAAGTAGACAGGAAAGAGCCAAGCACAGGAGAGAGCACAGCGCCCGCACACATAAAGACATAAGACAAGGGAGAGGACATCTAGTGGACTCCGAAGAAAGAGAAATGGAAGCAGCAGGAACCCGGAGGAGCTTCCCAGTGTACTGCACAGAGTGTCATATGTATGACTACCTTCCCTCGGGAAGGCAGGCATACATATGCAGTCGGTGTCAGGAACTGGAAAGCCTGAAGAAGGAAGTTGGTCGACTGCAGTGCAGGGTTCAAGAGCTAGAGGGACTCCACATCTCAGAAGCACCTTTCGAGACAACTGAAGACCCTGCAGGAGAAAGCCACATCAAGGAGCAAGTAAGGGAGCTCGAAAGATTCATCGAGGAGGCCTACAGGCAGGTAGAAGAGCAGGATTATCAGCAGCGCTGGAGCGAGAAAGCTACGGCTACACAAGATGGAGGACATGGGCCAACAGATGGAAGACAGGGGCCAACGGACGCCGAGGATGAAGGATCACATGGAAGATTCGTGCAAGCAGAGAGGGCGAAGACTGGCGGATACCCCGGAAGAGAAGTACTGAACCACGCCGAGGATACAGATTTGAGACCAGTGAGGAAGCTGAAGAAGGAGAAATCTGTAGTCGTCGTGGGAGACTCAATCCTGAGAGAAGTGGACAGTCACGTAGCAGGAGGGAGAGAGGATCGGCTAGTGACCTGTCTCCCAGGAGCAAGAACGAAGGACATCACCGACAGAATCGAGAGGATCCTGGATGGCACGGAAACAGAAGAGACAGCAGTGATAATCCACGTGGGAACAAATGATGTCAACAGGAGAAATTACAGCAGAACTACGCTAATTGAACAGTTCAAGATCCTAGGAAGGAAACTGAAGCTGAGGACACAGAAGATAGCATTCTCAAAGATTCTGCAAGTACCGAGGGCAGACGTGAAGAGGCAGACCGAGCTACAAGCAATAAACGCTTGGTTGAGGAGATGGTGCGAAGAAGAAGGATTCCTTTTTGTAAGAAACTGGACAACTTTTTGGGGGAAGAACAAGCTCTTCAGGAGGGACGGACTACACCTGAGCAAGGCAGGAACGAGACTGCTAGCAAACAATGTCAAGATAGGAATTGAGCAGGCTTTAAACTGAGAAGAAGGGGAAAGCCGATAGTCGACCTGACGTCGACGGTTCGGACAAGAGTATCCAAAGAAGATACTGAGCGGGAAAAATGCTGGGAACAGGCAAGAGATGAACAACAGAAGCTGTTGACCAACAAAAAGGGCAAACAGATAAAATTAGAGGAACAGGAGAGATCAGGAAATCAGGTTGCAGACGAAAAAGATACACCAAGAAATGAGGAAGAAAGGAACAGAAAAGATACACCAAAAAATGAGGAAGAAAGGAACAGAAATGAGGGACTGGCAGCCCAACTAGGGGATGGTAAGAGGAGCAAAACACATGTAAAACCAGCAGAGAAAAGAAAAGACCAGGACTTAAATTGCTTGTACGCTAATGCAAGGAGCCTAAAGACCAAAATGGGAGAATTAGAAGCCATAGCCAAAAAAGAAAACCTAGACATCATTGGAATCACGGAAACATGGTGGAATGAGGATAACCAATGGGACGTAGTGCTGCCAGGGTACAAACTCTATAGAAGAGACAGGACCCACAAGAAGGGTGGAGGAATAGCACTATACATAAAAGACACCATTCCCTCGTCCGGAGTGGATATAGAACCAAAGGCGGAAGGACTGGAGTCATTATGGGTCAAATTTACTATCGATGATTACGCCTAAAATCTTAAGTGAAGTTACTAATTCAATTGGTGTGTTGTTAATCGAAAAAGGGATTGATAGTTTTAGGTCTTGTTTTGAAGGAAAAAATAGAGCCCTTGTCTTGGATACGTTTAGTGCTAGTTTGTTTTGTACTAGCCAATTTTTTATTTGTTCTAATTTTTGGTTAATTTGAGCTATGTCATTTGAGTTTTCCGGGTTGAATGCATGAGTCAACTGGATGTCGTCTGCGTAAGCATAGGTGGTAAAACCTATGGATTGGCTTAGGTTTAGTAAGGGGGCTAAAAAAATATTAAATAAAAGAGGAGACAAGATAGAGCCCTGGGGGATACCATAGTTTTGGGAAAAAGGTTTTGAAATTGTATTGTTAAAGCGAACCGTACTTCTACGGTACGCTTTAACAATACAATTTCAAAACCTTTTTCCCAAAACTATGGCATCCCCCAGGGCTCTATCTTGTCTCCTCTTTTATTTAATATTTTTTTAGCCCCCTTACTAAACCTAAGCCAATCCATAGGTTTTACCACCTATGCTTACGCAGACGACATCCAGTTGACTCATGCATTCAACCCGGAAAACTCAAATGACATAGCTCAAATTAACCAAAAATTAGAACAAATAAAAAATTGGCTAGTACAAAACAAACTAGCACTAAACGTATCCAAGACAAGGGCTCTATTTTTTCCTTCAAAACAAGACCTAAAACTATCAATCCCTTTTTCGATTAACAACACACCAATTGAATTAGTAACTTCACTTAAGATTTTAGGCGTAATCATCGATAGTAAATTTTCTTACCAAGAACATATTAGCAACACAGTTAAAAACTGCTTCTACCGTTTGCGCCTAATCCGTTCAATGTCCAAGTACTTAGAGCCAAAATCAGTAAATATTTTAGTCCACTCACTCATAATATCCAAATTAGATTACTGTAACTCCTTATTATTAAACATAACAAACAAGGAACAAAGACGTTTACAAATAATTCAAAACACCGCCATAAAATTAATACATCATGGAAAGAAATATGATCACGTGACTCCATATCTGATGAAATCTCATTGGCTACCCATTAACCAGAGAATAATATACAAAATAGCATTATTAGTCTTCAAAACAACTACTACAAATGAACCTCAGTTCATTAACCGCTTATTAATTCCACACTTCTCAAATCGCTCTCTCTGGTCTAATAGTCAGGAGTTACTAATGGTTCCATCATTGAAAATAATAGGAACTAGGCGACATGATATTTTTTCAGTCAAAGCCCCGCTTATCTGGAATTCTCTTCCTTTCTACATTAGGAATATCAAAGATCTCAGTTTATTCAAAACTAATCTAAAAACATTTCTATTTAAGGCTTCCTTTAACCCTTAAACAGGAATCATCTTTTATCAATGAAAATATCATAAACTTCGAAAATTTTCTACTTTTAGGTACCCCTATCCCAATGTTCTATCCTACCCTATCCAATTTTCTTCGTCTATCTACGTGGACACAACAACATTGTAACTTTTTACCCCACATGTTTTTCCCAACCTCTCCTGTAGTGTCTGTTTTGTTAAGTGTTCACGAATATGTTTGTTAATTCACAAAAATGATATTAACTGTTTTTACCCTTATATTTATTGTAATGTTATTCGCTTAGAATTTTTAAGCGAACCATTAAATTTAAATAAACTTGAAACTTGAAACTTGAAATTACCAGGAAAAAGTGGCCTTGACATAAGATTGGGTCTATACTATCGTCCACCTGGACAAACGGAAGCAAATGACAAAGATCTGGCAGCAGAATTGAGGCGGGAAGGCAACAACAGGAATGTGACAGTAATGGGAGATTTTAACTACCCCGGGATAAACTCAAACTGTGCGAGGGAAACAGAATTCTTAGAGGCTTTGAGGGACTGCTTTATGGATCAGCTTGTCAAGGAGCCAACAAGAGGATATGCCACTCTTGACCTAATCCTCAACAGAATAGGGGGACCTGCAAAAGAAGTGGAAGTAGTAGGACCACTAGGAAACAGCGATCACAACATGATCCAGTACAAATTAGGAGTAAGTACAGCAAAAGGGAAGAGAACCACAGTGACAACGTTCAACTTCAAGAAAGGGAACTATGATGCTATGAGAGCAATGGTAAGAAAAAAACTTAGAAACAGCTCAAGGAAAACAGAAACTGTAGAGCAAGCCTGGTCTCTATTCAAGGGCACAGTGCAAGAAGCACAACATATGTACATCCCCAGATTTAGAAAAGGGTGCAAAAAAAACCAAACAAAAGACCCCGCATGGATAAACAATGAGGTGAAGAAAGCGATAGGAGATAAGAAAAAATCATTCCGGAAATGGAAAAAGGACCAAACTGGGGAAAACTGGAATGAACACAGGAAACGCCAAAGAGAATGTCATCAAGTGGTTAGGAGAGCGAAAAGAGAATACGAAGAGAGACTGGCCAGGGAGGCAAAAAACTTCAAATCATTCTTCAGATATGTTAAGGGGAAGAAACCAGCGAGGGAGGAAGTAGGACCGTTGGATGATGGAGACAAAAAGGGAGTGATAAAGGAGCAAAAAGAGGTAGCCGACAGGTTAAACAAATTCTTCTCGTCAGTCTTCACAAGCGAGAACACATCCAGTGTACCGGAACCCGACGTGATCTTCCATGGTGACCAAGAAGAAAAACTGTCAGCAATAGAGGTGAGCCATGAGGATGTCCTCCAACAGATAGATAGATTGAAAAGCGACAAATCACCAGGCCCGGACGGAATCCACCCTAGGAACTAAGAAATGAGATAGCGGGAATACTCCAACGAGTTTGCAACCTATCCTTGAAAACTGGAGAGATTCAGGAGGACTGGAAGATAGCAAATGTTACACCTATCTTTAAAAAGGGGTCAAGAGGAGACCCGGGAAACTATAGGCCGGTAAGTTTGACATCGGTTCCAGGCAAGATGGTAGAAGCACTGATAAAGGACAGCATCTGTGAGCACATCGAAAAAAATGAGCTGATGAAAGCGAGCCAACATGGCTTCTGCAAGGGAAGATCGTGCCAAACAAACTTACTGCACTTCTTTGAGGGGGTAAAGAGCCAGTTGGACAAAGGGGAACCTGTAGACATCATTTACCTTGACTTCCAAAAGGCCTTTGACAAGGTACCCCATGAGCGGCTACTTAGGAATCTGTGGAACCACGGGGTGGAAGGGGACGTACACAGATGGATCAAACACTGGTTGGCAGGCAGGAGACAGAGGGTTGGAGTGAAGGGTCACTACTCGGGCTGGAGGAAAGTCACAAGCGGAGTTCCGCAGGGGTCTGTACTTGGACCGCTGCTGTTCAATATATTTATTAATGACCTGGAAACGGGGACGAAATGTGAAGTTATAAAATTTGCGGACGACACTAAACTCTGTAGAAGGGTTAGAACTACGGAAGAGTGTGAGGACCTACAAAGGGACCTAAACAAACTGGAGGAATGGGCGAATAAATGGCAGATGAAATTCAATGTAGGGAAATGCAAGGTCATGCATATAGGGAGAAAGAACCCGATGTTCAGCTACCAAATGGGGGGATTAGTATTAGAGGGAAGTAACCTTGAAAGAGATTTGGGTGTACTGGTGGATACAATAATGAAGTCAACGGCGCAATGCGCAGCAGCCACGAAGAAGGCAAACAGAATGTTGGGTATTATTAAAAATGGTATTACGACCAGAACAAAAGAAGTCATCCTGCCGTTGTATCGGGCAATGGTGCGCCCGCACCTGGAGTACTGTGTTCAGTATTGGTCACCGTACCTTAAGAAGGATATCGCAATACTTGAGAGGGTCCAGAGGAGAGCGACACAAATGATTAAGGGCATGGAAAACCTTTCATACACTGAAAGATTGGAGAGGCTGGAGCTCTTCTCCCTGGAAAAGCAGAGACTCAGAGGAGACATGATAGAAACCTACAAGATCATGAAGGGCATAGAGAAAGTAGAGAGAGATAGATTCTTCAAATTTTCAAAACATAAAAGAACAAGAGGGCATTCAGAAAAATTGGAAGGGGATAGATTCAAAACAAATGCTAGGAAGTTTTTCTTTACTCAGCGGGTGGTGGATACCTGGAATGCGCTTCCAGAGGACATAATAGGGCAGAGTACGGTACTGGGGTTTAAGAAAGGATTGGACAATTTCCTGTTGGAAAAGGGGATAGAGGGGTATAGATAGAGGATTACTGCACAGGTCCTGGACCTGTTGGGCCGCCGCGTGAGCGGACTGCTGGGCACGATGGACCTCAGGTCTGACCCGGCAGAGGCATTGCTTATGTTCTTATGTTCTTATGAGATTGACCTATGTGACTGCCTAGGGGGCTTGTATAAATGGAATTATGCAATGGTTGCTAATAAAAGACCTTTTTTTTTTGCCACTACCTGATTTTCTTTTATTTCTCTGCTGCCAGTATTTAGTAGTTTCCATAGAATCGCTCGGCTTTGCACCTGCGACGGGAGCTGGGATGCGGGAGCGCTAACCAAATTCCTCAGCCCCGTTTCAGAGCATACAACTGCCAAGACAAGCATCATTTTTTGACGTGATTGGTCCTTGAAAACTAATGGCAAGCAATTTTGTTTTATTTTTTATGCAGTAGTTATCCTAACTTGAGCAACAAAGCAATCCAGGCTTTGCTACCATTTGGATCTTCTTAATCTCAAATTAGGATTCCAATGCAAACGTAGTTCCATTAACTAACAGATATCACAAATAATAGAGTTAAAGGGGCTGCTTAATATGAGGAATTTTGTCTTTTCACAATTAAGTTTATGCTTTGGGGAACATATTCTGTAATCAGGTGCCTAAAAAGATAGATCTGGCGTTAGTTCTAGAAGCGTAGCGCGTGGTAATTTCCTACGTGGGCTAAAAATGCTAGCGCACCTTAGTAAAAGGAACCCCTAGTCTTTGTAATTTTTGACGGAGTGAAAAATCGATCCACCTGTACTCGTTCTACTCCACTCAGGATTTTGTAGACTTCAATCATATCTCCCCTTCAGCCATCTCTTTTTCAAGCTGAAGAGCCCTAACCGTTTTAGTCTTTCCTCATACGAGAGGAGTTTCATTCCCTTTACCATCTTGATCGCTCTGCTTTGAACCTTTTCTAGCGCCATTATATTTTCTTTTTTAAAAAAATCTTTATTCATTTTAAAACAAGCACAAAATGCAATGTATTATCAGTCAATTAACATTATAGACAGCACTCAATTCTTTCAAATGATACAATAAATACAAACCCCCTTCCCATCCCCACCCACCCTTCCTAAAAATGTAAAAACAGGGCTATTTTTACGAAGATGCACTAGCGGTTTTAGCGCGCGCTACATTGCCACGCGTGCTACACGCTAACGTCTCCATAGAGCTTATGTTAGTATTTTTTTGTGTAGCGCGGGCATTAGTGCGCGCTAATCTTCAGCGCGCACTAAAAAATGCTAGCGCACCTTAGTAAAAGGAGCCCTTAATATAATGCAAATGTTCAAGATAAACAACCTTGCAATCAAAGCCCTTTGATTATACACATCCTGGATATGTATAATCAAAGGGCTAAAACCAATAATCAATCTTTACAAAATTTGCCAATGGGTCCCACACATCCATAAATTTCTTATAATGCCCTAATTGTATTGCTCTCATACATTCAAATTTATTATTTAATTTATTTATTGAATTTTATAATGATACAAGTATACAATGATAACTTGATACGGATCAGAGATGAAGAAATAAAAATTAACACAAAAATATTATAAACAAGTAATGTTAACTCTTATTTAGCCCACAATATTGGAGATCAAGAAAAGAAATAAATTTCAATTCAACTATTAAATTATTAGAGTAACGACATAAGATAACCCATTTCACTACCAGATGGAAGGCCATATCTAATTATTCATGGTTACTACACCTTCTTTAGAGGTAATGAATTCCAATAACTGTTTGGGCTCAAAAAATAAAAAATCCTTATTTTGAAATAGCACATAACATTTTGATGGAAATTTAACAAGAAATGTAGCCCCTAGAGCGAGAACTCTTGGTTTTAAGGCCAAGAATTCTTTCCTACGTCTCTGGGTTTTTTGAGCTAAGTCAGGAAAAATTTGTACATTAGAACCCAAAAACTTATCATTAATATGACGGAAATACAAACGCAAAATAAATTCCCTGTCACTTTCCAGGGCTACTGTGAGCATCAAGGTAGTTCTATCAGTCACAACCTCAAGGGAGTTTTCCAAATAATTTGTTAAATCCATATCTACATTTTGAACCGGTTGCTTTCCAATAGAAGTGGACTCCTCCTGTGGTCGTCTAATATTTAGGTAATAAGCTCTCACAATTGGAGGTAAATTCTCCATTGGAATGGCCAAGGTCTCCTGAAAATATTTCTTTACCATTTCCACAGGTGATATAATAGGACATTTTGGAAAATTCAACATTCTCAAGTTGTTTCTCCGTAGTTGGTTCTCAAAGTTCTCCATTTTGCATGAAATATAGGAGCTCTCTTTAATCCTTTCCAATTCCACTCCTTTTATTTGTCCCAAATCCTCTTCATGCTTCTCCAATTTTTCTTTTATAGACCCTTGTTGCTCAACCTTAGAAAGGACAGTCCCATAATCCACTTTCAAGACAGACAAAGAAAGTTTCAGGTTAGAATCCATGATGGCCTGCCAAAGCGCCTCCATATCAATTTTTTCAGGCTTCCTCAACTCCCCAAACAAAACAGTTCTCCCTCCTGGAGCGTCTCTCACCTCTTCTTTTTCTCTGGTGCAGGGACTTAGATGACTCTGTTCTCCTGCTCTTTCCTCCGAAGAGTGCAGGTACCCCTCTCCCAGAGGTGTCCAAGCTTCCCAGTCTCGGAGGAAGGACTACCTCTGACCCCTGCACCCGTTCACTTCTGAGTTGGGGAGGAATCAGCCTATGCTCCGGGCTCAGTGACGCCCGGCTTCCCGTGCCAAGAGTTCCCGAAGAATCTGGGTTCTCCCCTGAAGTGGAATGGGTTTCTTCACCCAAACGGGCCAACGCGCTTTGGATCAACATTTGAAGCATCCGCTGAAAGGCTCCAGTCGTCGGAGGGTTAGGGCGAGAGGCTCCCTTCCTCTTCCCCATATCGAAGTGTGAGGGAGAGTCAGTGCGAGTGCAGGTTCAAGTGAAGTAAGCAGCGCCGCTCGTTCAGGCATCCGTTCTCGACGCCATCTTGATCCCACCATCTACATTCAAATTTATAAGTTTGGCACAAGGATTCCCACCAAAAACTATAGTTTAACCTGTCTCAATTTTTCAAGTTTTTCAGAATAAGTTATATGGCAACTCCCATCATGATGAAAAGTAATTTGTTGTTATGGGAAGTTATTGGATTCTTGGCCCTCATTAACGTGCCAAACAGCACTGTATCATATGTCAATGCTACTGGAGCTTCTAGTATTCTATTGATTTGACTCCAAATGGATTGCCAAAATTTAAGTATCAAGGGACAAAAGAAGAGCCACTATATCTTTCTTGAGATAAGGAGACCAGAATTGAACACAATACTCCAGATGAGGTTGCACCATGGAGCGATACAGAGGCATTATGATATTCTTAGTCTTGTTAACCATCCTAGCATCCTATTTGCTTTTTGGCCACTGCCACACTTTGGGCAGAAGATTTCATCGTATTGTCTACAATGACACCCAGATCCTTTTCTTGGGCGCTAATCCCCAAGGTGGACTCTAGCATCCGGTAACTGATTCAGGTTATTCTTCCCAATGTGCATCACTTTGCATTTGTCCACATTAACTTTCATCTGCCATTTGGACGCCCAGTCTTCCAATTTCCTAAGGTCCATCTGCAATTTTTCACAATCCGCATGCGTTTTAACAACTTTGAACAGTTTAGTGTCATCTGCAAATTTAATCACCTCACTCATCGTTCCAATTTCCAGATCATTTAAATAAATAAGTTAAATAGCACCGGTCCCAGTACAGACTCCTGTGGCACTCCACCGTTTACTCTCCTCCATTCAGAAAAAATTACCATTTGACACTAATCTCTGTTTTCTGTCACTTTAATTTTCTCAGGAGCCTCTCGTGAGGAACTTTTTCAAAAGCTTTCTGAAAGTCTAGATACACTATATCAACCGGCTCACCTTTATCCACATGTTTATTCACACCTTCAAAGCAAATTTGTGAGGCAAGATCTTCCTCGGCTGAACCCATGCTGACTCCTTCTCATTAAATCATGTTTGTCTATGTGTTCCACAATTTTATTTTTTATAATTGTTTCTACCATTTTGCTCGGCACCAAAGTGAGGCTTACCAGTCTGTAATTTCCCAGATCTCCCTTGGAGTGTATGTGTTTAACTATTAGTAAAGTGTGTTACACTTCTGTTATTTTCCACAATAAATAATAATAATAATATAATAGCTTTATTTATATCCCGTCATAGTTTTCAGTTCAAGATGGTGTACAACAGGTGCTGTGAGGACAGCGAGGCAAAATCAGTTAGCTTTGGGAAGGGGTAGATAGACAGATAAGAGGCAGGGTGAGCGAAATTGGGTGGGAGGGGGACATCTGAGTCGAGGTGCAGATATTGAAGATTCATTTAATAAAATACTGCTAGATTTTTTGCATAAAATGTCCTTATATCAATGTATTATTGCTGAATGTGAAAACATAAAAGTTATAGCTATAATACATAGAAATTTACTCCATTAAGCAAAACTAATAGCAAAAAAACAAAGCTTTATGTAATCAGTGGCTTTGAGCAACCCCAGGATGGGCTTTACTTTTTTTTTTTTTTTTCTGATCAAGCACAATCAATTTTATTTGAAAAACTTCAATTCACACATTTTCTAACTTTAGGTTTTTCTGGACAACCCTACTCTGCTATCATCATCCTTAGCCCCACATGTCCATCTTTATTGACAAGAAAACATCAAGGCTCCAAAAATGGTGTTTGCTGAACGACCAGCAGAAGCACTAGTGTGCTCCTACCTCTGCTTTCATCTCGGTGATGGTGGTGGAGACAGAGGAAATGGAAGCAGTGGGAAATAACAGGCTGGATAAAATGCAAGCACTAGTGGTATGGAGAGGGCCAGGATTTAGATGACCATGGGTTAGGGTTGGCACACAAGCTGTAGTTTCCCTGTTCCTGCACTAGACTTTAAGCCTCCACTTATTCCAGAATGGTACTCCATATATCCACTACCATATCTATAAAAATGTAAAAAAAACACTTCCCGACATAGCACCTGAATCTATTATCATGGACTAGCATAATTAAATATAATTAAATATAATTAAATGAAATAACTATTTCTGAAGTTTATAGGGACTGAGGGGATTCCTCACGGGGATGGGCGGGGACGGAGGGGATTCCTCGAGGGGCAGGTGGGGATGGAGGGATTCCTCACGGAGATGGGTGGGATTCCGCACGGGGACGGGTGGGATTTCTGTCCCCGTGCAACTCTCTAGTCTGCGCTGGGCCGGAGAGATCTTGGGGAGCCTCCGGCGGTGGCTTTCTCCCCTCTCTGCGGCTCCCCTTTGCTTCCCAGCGCGGCGATTCACGGGGGCAGCCTCGGGGCTTTTGCTGAGTCGCGGCTGCCTCTGATGATGCAACTTCCTCTTTCCTCGGAGGCAGCGCGACCCAGCAGGGGACCTGGGGCTGCCTTCCTGGGTCGCTGCACTGGGAGGTGGGAGGGGCTGCTGGGAGGGGAGAAGGCCACTGTCGGAGGCTGCTGGGCAAGGGAAAAAAAGGGCTGCTACTGGAGAGGGAGAAGGAGAAGAAGATATGCTTCTGGGAGGGGAGGAGAGAAAGGAATCTGGGAAGCTGCTGGGCAAGGAAAAAAAGGGACAGCTGCTACTGGAGAGGGAGAAGGAGAGATGCTGCTGGGAGGGGAGGAGGGAAAGGAATCTGGGAAGCTGCTGGGCAAGGGAAAAAAGGGACAGCTGTTACTGGAGAGGGAGAAAGAAAGATGTTTCTGGGAGGGGAGGAAGGAAATGAATCTGGGAAGCTGCTGGGCAAGGGAAAAAAGGGACAGCTGCTACTGGAGAGGGAGAAGGAGTGATTCTGCTGGGAGGGGAGGAGGGAAATGAATCTGGGAAGCTGCTGGGCAAGGGAAAAAAAGGGACAGCTGCTACTGGACCTAGAGGGAAGGAGAAGGAGAGATGCTGCTGGAGGGGAGGAGGGAAAGGAGTCTGGGAAGCTGCTGGGCAAGGGAAAAAAGGGACAGCTGCTACTGGAGAGGGAGAAGGAGAGATGATGCTGGGAGGGGAGGAAGGGAAGAGAGTTACTGCTGGACAGGAGGAGGAGGGAAGGGAGAATGAAAAAAGGAAGGAAACAGCTGGCAGAGAGATTAGAGGAGGGGAAGGGGAGACACAGGCATGAGAAAGTAGAGAGATTGATGATAGGAAGGGGTCAGTAGAAAAATAAGCAGAGAGGGACAATGATGATAGATCTGGTGTAGGAGAGATAAAAATGAAGAGAGCAATGAAGCTGGAATGAATCATGTAAAAAGGAGAGAGAGGTACAAGCTGGATGAAAAGGGGAGAGGGGCATAGAAAGAAGACAGATACCATATGGAAGGGGGAGAGGACTGACAGTGAATGGAAGGGGAAGATGCTGGATTGAAGAGACAGAGAGGGCAGACGCTGGAAGGAACGTCATAGCCTAAAACTGAATGGCAGCAGGTTCAGGACAGATGTCAGGAAGTTCTGTTTCACACAGAGAGTGATGGGCGTTTGGAATGCTCTCCCGGAGGAGGTGGTGACAGAAAATACTGTGCTGGGTTTCAAACACAAGTTGGATGCACACCTTCTTGCAGATCATATTGAGGGATACGGGAAATCCGGGTCTCCAAAAAGGAGCACCTAAATGGGCCTCCGCGTGTGCGGATCACCGGACTAGATGGACCTCGGTCTGATCCGGTGAAGGCGTTTCTTATGTTCTTATGTTCTTATGACTACTTGTTCTATAACTTCTTTTTCAATGAAAAAGATTTTCATCTGTGCATTATTAGGGCCTTTCAGGTATTTGAAAATCTAATGTTGCATATGAAACCTACGTAACTGTAAGATTTTATTATTTTTAATAGACTACTATGCAGTCAGTACACATATTATTGCTTTTTACATTTTTCCATACTATAAAATACAGGGATAACAAATGAGCCATTTAATCATAAAACTTGTTAATTATAACCACTAAACGGCAGAAAAGGGTATGGAAAGGGAACATATATTTTATGAACAAATTAATTGATAAAATTTCCACTTTAATAAAGTTAGTTAATTTTTTTTCTGCTATAAGTGTATTATCAGAATCTTAACTCAATCCTCAAGTTATGTAAGGGAGGCAAAAATATAATTGAAACCTTAGGAATAAGCACTGGATATATTCCTGCAGGCTCTTATGAAATATTGATTTATTTATAGAGAAGCATCTTTATCAAAACTAGACATAGGAGACTCCAAAATAAAGGTTCTGACCCTCGTTATAGTTGATGACATGATGAGCTCCATTTTTTGCTAGACATTTATAAAATGTAATAATTCACCCCAAATTGCAGAACAAAACACAAATCAACACTAACTAAACCCCACCCCCCTTTTACAAAGCCACACAGCGAAAAGCCCTTTAAATCTCTATTGGCTTCAGGGCAGTTATCGCAGCAGCCCACAGTATCGGGCTTTGTAAAAGAGGGGGTAAACATTTAGAGGTAGACATGGTGATCTGAGTGCTAATTTCTCAGTAACTATAGCACGATGGCAAACTAATTTAATCTACATTGGAAAAAACTCAAATGTATAAAGCAGTGTTTCTTGACTCAGTCTTGGAGTACCCCCTTTCCAGTCAGGTTTTTAGGATATCCACAATGAATACACATAAACTTGATTTGCATACACTGCCTCTATTATATGCAAATTAATTTCATGCATATTCATTGTGGTATCCTGAAAACCTGACTGGCAAGGGAGTATTCCAAGACTGAATTGAGAAACACTGGCATACAGCATCTATCTTACCTAGGGCTAGATTCACTAAGGGCACGGATCGGATCAGATCCATGAGGGATCTGATTCGATCCATGTCCGGGGTGCTGATTCATGATTCATGCAAATGAGGGCAATTGGAAACATGCCCCCAACAGACTGAATCAGATCGCTGAACATCTGTAGATGGTCTGCGAATACACTGGCCCTCTGCGCTCGGCAGAGTAGGAAATTTCTTTTTTTTTCTTCCCAAGCCCGTGGATTTTAACCCGCTTTAAGCCCACAGGTTAAAACCATTGGCTTGCACTGCAGGGAAGGGTGGGAGAGTCGGGACTTGAAGAGGCCTGGGTTGGTGTATATTACGCCATAGCGTTAGCAGGGCGTGACAGAGACCTCCCTAGTTTTGATCAGAGGGTCTTATATACATGCAAACACATTTAAAACTTTGAAAAAGTCAGGATAATTAACAAGAGACCAGGAAATCGGTGTGTAGTGTAGGAAAATGGGAATTTCATATTTATGTGAATTGTTCGGTGAAGCAAGACCACAGAGGAAATCAGGATATATATAATACATGGAGGTATGAAACTGCCTCCATTATATTCTCTCTCTTTCTCTGTCTCTGTTCAGGTTTTTCCCGCCTTGAGCTTCCCTCGTGGTCTAATTGATACTAGATGGGCTTGAGCTGGGTATACTGGGCATAATAGAGAAAGTTTTCTTGCATTAAATATGAATGAAATATAAGGTGTGAAACTATGGATGGAAGGGGCCCCGAACGAATGTGAATGATATGTGGTATGAATGATCTGTGAAAGAATTTGTACTTAAAGTGAAATATTTTATATTTAAACCTAAAGAAACTTAAAGAAAGCCTGGGAGACAACATCTGGAAATAGTTAAGCTTGAATCAGAAATGTTGTAGCAGTCTCTAGCATAGGAAGGGGGGCATTGGTAGCCCACACTTAGGAATGTGTGGTCAGTGAAATTTGAAGTTGTCAGCTCAGAGGGAGTGCTGACAGGAAGGGACATGAAGTTTTCAGCACTTCAAATGCAGTTTCTCCTGAAACAGATAAGCAGTTTTAGATTTAACGTTTCTTTGATTATGTTATAAAATGTTAATATATATTAAAGGATAAATGTAAACAAAAAATATGTTTTCTGGAACTTTTATTCCATGTTAAAAAGAGTTCTTTGTCCAAATTTAAGGACAGCCTCTGTTAATGGATTGGCTGACAAGTAATGATGTCATGCAGGACAAAAGATATATATTGGGGAGCAACGAATTATCGAGTTGAGATCTTTATCAAAAGGCCAGCATTTGGCAACTATAAAGACCCTTTTGAGGTCCATTCTGACAATTATTAAACGGACATAATTATTTTAATAAAATTTGCGTCATGTGTTATTTCTCATGTACTTTTTATACAGCTTACGGCTGCTTAGTATGCGTGTGCAACCATGCTCAGACTACAGGAGTTTGGGGCAGGCAGGAGATCAGGGCTGAGAGCAGGAGTTTGGGGCAGAGAGTAGGGCGGCAGAAGGCAGGGCAGACGGAAAGGTCCTCAGCAGTCGCTTTTTTGTGATCTGCCAGCCCAGTCGGTGTTGCAGGTTTTTTGTTAGTGAATTGCAAAGGAGGCACAGAATTTTAAACCATTCTTTCGATATGTGAAAGGGAAACAACCTGCGAGGGAGGAGTGGGACCCCTGGATGAGGGTGACAGGAAGGGAGTGGTAAAGGAGGAAAAGGAGGTGGCGGACAGATTAAACACATTCTTCTCATCGGTCTTCACGAAAGAGGACACATCCAATGTACCGGAACCGGAAAAATTCTTCAAGAGGGACCAAGAGGAAAAATTATCGTGCTTGGAGGTAAGCCTCGAAGACGTACTCAAAAAGATAGATGGGCTAAAAACTGACAAATCTCCTGGCCCAGACGGAATCCACTCAAGAATACTAAAAGAGCTTAGAGATGAAATAGTGGAGTCACTGCAGCAGATTTGCAACCTATCTTTGAGAACAGGGGTAATCCCGGAAGACTGGAGGATAGCGAATGTTACACCTATCTTCAAGAAGGGATCCAGAGGCAACCCAGGGAATTATAGACCAGTCAGCTTGACCTCGATTCCGGGGAAGATGGCCGAATCATTGATCAAGGACAGTATCAATGAGCATTTAGAGAAAAATAAGCTGATGAGAACAAGCCAGCATGGTTTCTGTACTGGAAGATCTTGCCAAACGAATCTACTGCACTTCTTCGAGGGGATAAGCGAACATTTGGACAAAGGTGACCCCATAGACATAGTATACCTGGACTTCCAGAAAGCCTTCGACAAGGTACCTCATGAGCGTCTTCTAAGGAAACTGTGGAACCACGGGGTGGAAGGGGACATACACAGATGGATCAGAAACTGGCTGGCGGACAGGAAACAGAGGGTAGGAGTAAAGGGACACTATTCTGACTGGAAAGGGGTCATGAATGGAGTCCCACAAGGGTCAGTGCTGGGACCACTGCTATTCAATATATTTATTAATGACTTAGAAACAGTGACAAAGTACAAAGTTATAAAATTTGCGGATGACACAAAACTCTCCGGTAGGGTTAGATCTGTAGAGGAATGTAAAGAACTTCGAAGGGACCTGAACAAATTGAGTGAGTGGGCAAATAAATGGCAGATGAGCTTCAATGTAGAGAAATGCAAAGTCATGCACATAGGGAAAGGAAACCCGATGTACAACTACACGATGGGAGGGATGATATTGGGGGAAGGCAACCTAGAAATGGACTTGGGGGTTTTGGTGGATATAACAATGAAATCGGCGGCACAATGCGCAGCGGCCTCGAAAAAGGCGAACAGAATGTTGGGAATTATCAAAAAAGGTATCACTACCAGAACCAAGGAAGTTATCCTCCCGTTGTATAGGGCGATGGTGCGACCCCATCTGGAGTACTGCGTTCAGTACTGGTCGCCGTACCTTAAGAAGGATATGGCGATACTTGAGAGGGTCCAGAGAAGAGCAACAAAAATGATAAAGGGCATGGAAAACCTTTCATATGCTGAGAGGCTGGAGAAGCTGGGGCTCTTCTCCATGGAAAACCGGAGACTTAGAGGGGATATGATAGAAACTTATAAGATCATGAAGGGTATAGAGAAGGTAGAGAGGGACAGATTCTTCAGACTGGCGGGGGCAACAAAAACTAGAGGGCACTCAAAAAAATAAAAAGGAGATAGATTCAGAACAAATGCTAGGAAGTTCTTCTTCACTCAGAGGGTGGTGTACACCTGGAATGCACTTCCAGATGAGGTGGTAGAGCAGAGTATGACTTTGGGTTTCAAAATGGGATTGGACAAGTTCCTGAGGGAAAAGGGAATTGAGGGATACAATTAGAGAGTTACTATACAGTACTAGATCACTTACAGGTCATTGACCTGAGGGGCCGTCGCGTGAGCGGACAGCTGGGCATGATGGACCTATGGTCTGATTCGGCAGAGGCAATGCTTATGTGCTTATGTGATTAATTGCTGCCGGCCATCATTTGAATGCCGTTCCCCCTCATTTGCATGCGCGGATCAGCGGATGATTGGGACACAGGTTAGTAAATCGGGTCGGAGGGAAATCGGGTCGCAAAGCAGTCACAAAACCAATCGGTACATGATCAGTTTGCTTAGTGAATCTAGCCCCTAGTGTCTATAAATACAGCTTTGTGGTTGATTTTTCCTTCAACAAATTCAACCATATTTCAATTTTTTTATGTGAAGATACAATGGTTCCCTATTCAAGCACAAGTTTTATTTAAAGTTTAGCGGTATATCAAAATTTTAATAAAACTTAAATTTAGTCTGGCTCCTTCCTATCTTGTCGCCTGATTTAAGGAAATTAGAAAGTCATGGGACAGGAGGTAATGTCCTATTATGGATTAAGAACTGGTTGAAAGACAGAAAACAGAGAGTAGGTTTCAACGGTTAATATTCTCAATGGAGAAGGATAAATAGCGGGGTTCCCCAGTGGTCTGTGCTGGAACCGCTGCTTTATGACATATTTATCAATGATCTACAGATGGGAATAACTAGTGAGATAATTAAATTTGCTGATGACACAAAAGTTAAATCGCAAGATGATTGTGAAAAATTGCAAGAGGACCTTGTAAGACTGGGAGACTGGGCATCAAAATGGCAGATGATGTTCAATGTGATCAAGTGCAAAGTGGGTGGGAAAGAGGAATCCGAACTATAGCTATGTGATGCAGGGTTCTATGTTAGGAGTAGAAAATGGCACGGCAAATTTTTCCCCATCCCCTCAGGAACTCAATTTCCCTATCCTGTCCCCTTGAGTTTTGTCATTGTCCTTGTCCCCGACCCATTCCTGTAAGCTCTGCCTTAACTGCACAAGCCTTGAACACTTAATGATTTTAAAGTTTTTGAGGCTTGTGAGGATAAGGATGGAGTTTGCAGGAATGGGGCAGGGACAGGAAAAGAACTTGCGGGGAGGGAACAGGATAGGAAAATGAGTTCCCACGGGGACAGGGAAAAATTTGTCCCTGTGTCATTTTCTAGTTAGGAGTCACTGACCACAAAATGGATCTAGGTTTCATTGTTGAGGATATGTTGAAACCCTGAGCTCAGTTTGCAGTGGTAGCTAAGAAAGCAAATAGAATGTTAAGAATTATCAGGAAAGGAATGGAAAACAAAGAAGAAAATGTTATAACGCCCTTGTATTGCTCTAAGGTACGGTTGCACCTCGAATATTGTGTGCAACTCTGTTTGCTGTATCTTAAAAAAGATACAGAAGAATTAGAAAAGGTACGGAGAAGAGCGATGAAAATGATAAAAGGGATGGGACAACTTCCTTCTGAGGAAAAGTTAAAGTGGCTAGGGCTCTTCAGCTTGGAGAAGAGATGGTAAGGGTTAATCTGATAGAGGTCTATAAAATACTGAGTGGAGTGGAAAGGGTAGTTGTGAATCACTGGTTTACTCTTTCCAAAATTACTATTAGATTTAAAACAACCAGAGAAAATATTTCTTCACACAACATGTAATTAAACTATGGAATTTGTTGCCAGAGAATCTGGTGAAATCAGTTAGCTTAGTGGGGTTTAAGAAAGATTTGGATAATTCCCTACAAGAGAAGTCCATAGGCTATTATTGAGATGACTTGGGGAAATCCACTGCTCATTCCTAGGATAAGCAGCGTTCTGGGCTCCTGGGGAGGATGGGCTATAAATCTAACTGACTAACTAAATAAAATCTGTGTTAGTACTTGGGATCTAGCGAGGTACTTGGGAGCAGGGTTGGCCACTGTTGGAAAGGCAATTCTTATGTTTTTATGTTCTTAGGAGACAAACAGTCTGAAGGCATTTTCAATACTTAAGAACATAAGAAGTTGCCTCCGCTGGGTCAGACCAGAGGTCCATCGCACCCAGCGGTCCGCTCCCGCGGCGGCCTATCAGGTCTATGACCTGTGAAGTGGTTCCTGACCATTTCTATAACCTACCTCTGCTTCTATCTGTACCCCTCAATCCCCTTATCCTTTAGGAACCTATCTAAACCTTCCTTGTACTGTGCTCTGGCCTATCACAACCTCTGGAAGCGCATTCCATGTGTCCACCCTCTGGGTAAAAAAGAACTTCCTAGCATTTGTTTTAAACCTGTCCCCTTTCAGTTTCTCCGAGTGACCCAGATATTTTCTAACCAGTGGCATATCTGGTGGGGTGGGAACCCGGGGCAAAGCACCCCCATCCTCCCGGCTGTTGGAAGGTACATGGATTGGCTGCAGGGTTGCAGGCTACCTGTGGGCGGCTGTCGGTTCTGCTGGTCCCCCACCCCATCAGAGGAGGTGGGGGCCGGTGGAGCTGATGGCTGCATGCAGGCTGAACACAGACCCATGATAGAACACCTGAGCTCTCTGCATCCAGGGTGGAACACCCCCACCTTGGTATCGCACTGTTCCTAACAATAACAATTGCTGCTATCAAGGGAGATTTCAGAAAATTCAGAAATATCAGATTGTTTCTCCTTGCATGATTCTCCAGATAGTCTCCAGATATTTCAGCATCTTTTCCCCCACTTTTCTTCCCTAAATCCCATCCACCCACCCAAGCATGTTCTTTGATTTATAGACTGTTATCCAGACTGGGAGAATAAGAAGGAAATTTTTCGCAAGTTCATTAAATATTTAGATGAAACTAAAGGTAAATAACTGCCATTTTAACAATATTAAGAAGCAGTCCAACAGTGCTATGGGGCTAGCTTGTATTTTACATCACATACCGCATGTAGGATTACTAGTTCTTCACTAGTCCGGTAGCCCCTGCACTGCTTTGGATAAACAAGATCACCTATAAGGAAAAACGTCACCTTGGTGTGGCAAAAGTGATCCTGTAGTTAAGACCTGCCTTTTAAATAATACAGTAGCCTCTCGCATTAAAGATGTGTCTCCAGGACCATCTGCCCAGGAGGGAAGATTTAGTTTGGCCAATGTAGATAGCTCTATGTCTGGTAAATTGCCAGGTGTAATGGTGATGACTTCACACAGTGCCCAGGGTTTTAGACAGTACTGAGGAGAAGCTGACTATCTTGGTACATGTAGGTACTAACACCATAGGCAGCTGAGGAACCTTCTGTTTCAATTGAGAGTTCAATTTAAATGTGCCTGTATAATCTTTAAAATTTTACATGGACTATGTGTTCCTTTGATGCCTTTATCTCTAAACACCACAAGTTCTTCAGGCACGAGAACAACTCATATGTATAAGCTCTCTTTTCCATCATTAAGAGGAATCAAGTCCATTAGTAAAATTTCACACGCCTTTCCATACTTACTAATTGCGATATGGAATATCCTGCCTCCTCAAATTAGATCTTGTTTATCTCTTCAGATCTTTCGCAAAACCTTAAAAATCACTTTTACTAAGCTGCATGCAGAATAGTGCATACTACCATGCTGCGCGTGCTAGATGCTAACACTAGCATTGAGCTGGAGTTGGTTCTAGTCGTGTAGCGTGGGGTTAGCGCACGCTAATTTGCTGCATGTGCCAAAAATGCTACATAAGAACATAAGCATTGCCTCTGCTGGGTCAGACCAGGGGTCCATCGTGCCCGGCAGTCCGCTCCCGCGGCGGCCCCCCAGGTCCATGACCTGAAAGTGTTCCCTACCTAACCTAAAATATCCATACCCTATTCACTCAATGTCCTGTAAGGTAAACCTCTATCTGTACCCTGTAATCCCCTTCGCTTTCAGGAAGTCATCCAGTCCCTTTTTTAACCCCAGAATTGTACTCTGTCTTATCACCTCTCCGGGAAGCGCGTTCCAGGTGTCCACCACCCTCTGAGTGAAGAAGAACTTCCTTGCATTCGTTATGAATCTGTCTCCTCTCAGTTTTTCTGAATGACCTCTTGTTTTAGTTGTCCCTGCTAGTCTAAAGAATCTGTCCCTCTCCACCTTCTCTATGCCTTTCATGATTTTATAAGTCTCTATCATGTCCCCTCTCAGTCTCCGCTTCTCCAGGGTAAAGAGCCCCAGCCTGTCTAACCGTTCGGCATATGAAAGGTTCTCCATACCCTTTATCATCCTCGTTGCCCTCCTCTGGACCCTCTCGAGTATTGCCATGTCCTTCTTGAGGTATGGCGACCAGTATTGGACACAGTATTCCAGATGTGGGCGCACCATTGCTCGATACAGTGGCAGGATAACTTCCTTCGTTCTGGTAGTGATACCTTTTTTGATAATGCCCAACATTCTGTTCGCTTTTTTTGAGGCCGCTGCACATTGCGCCGCCGGCTTCATTGTATTATCCACCAATACCCCCAGATCTTTTTCTTGGCTGCCTTCCCCGAATACCCTCCCTCCCATCGCGTAGCTGTACATGGAGTTCCCCTTCCCTATGTGCAAGACCTTACATTTCTCCACATTGAAGCTCATCTGCCATTTTTTTGCCCACTCACTCAGTTTGTTCAGGTCGCTCTGCAGTTCTTTGCATTCCTCAACAGTTCTGACCCTGCTGGAGAGTTTTGTGTCATCCGCGAACTTGATAACTTCGCACTTTGTCCCCATTTCTAGATCATTAATAAATATATTGAACAGCAGTGGTCCCAGCACTACCCTTGTGGAACACCACTTGTGACCCCTATCCAGTCAGAGTAGTGCCCCTTTACTCCTACCCTCTGTTTCCTGTCCGCCAGCCAATTTTTGATCCATCTGTGCACGTCCCCTTCCACTCCGTGAGTCCACAGTTTCTTCAGTAAGCGTTCATGGGGCACCTTGTCGAAGGCTTTTTGGAAATCTAGATATATAATGTCTACTGGGTCACCTTGGTCCAATTGCTTACTTATCCCCTCAAAGAACTGCAGTAGATTTCTCTGGCATGATCGGCCTTTACAGAAACCATGCTGGCTCGATCTCATCAGATTATTTTTTTCTATATGCTCATTGATACCTTCCCTGATCAGTGATTCGGCCATCTTCCCCGGAACAGAGGTCTGTAGTTTCCCGGGTCGCCTCTCGATCCTTTTTTGAAGATCGGTGTAACATTCGCTATCTTCCAGTCCTCCGGGATTACCCCTGTTCTCAAGGACAGGTTGCAAATATGCTGCAGTGGCTCTGCTGTTTCATCTCTGAGCTCTTTCAGTATTCTCGGGTGGATCCCATCTGGGCCCGGAGCTTTGTCCGTTCTTAATCTATCTATCTGCCTGAGAACATCTTCGAGGCTTACCTCCATGCATGATAATTTCCCCTCTTGATCTCCCCTGAAGATTTGTTCCGGTTCTGGCACACTGGTTGTGTCCTCTATTGTAAAGACCGACGAGAAGAACTTGTTTAGCCTACCAGCCACTTCTTTTTCCTCTTTCACCACTCCCTTCCAGTCACCCTCATCCAGGGGCCCCACCTCCTCCCTCGCTGGCTGTTTCCCTTTCACATATCGGAAAAATGGTTTGAAATTTCTTGCTTCCTTGGCCAGTCTCTCCTCATACTCTTTCTTGGCTTTCCTGACTACTCGGTGACATTCTTTTTGATGCTTCCTGTGCTCTCTCCAGTTTCCTTCAGTTTTATCTTTTTTCCACTTCCGAAATGATTTTTTCTTGTCTCCTATCACTTTCTTTACTTCACTGGTTATCCATGCAGGGTCCCTCGTCTGATTCTTCTTGGAACCTTTCCTAAATCTTGGTATATATAGGTTTTGCGCCTTGTTTACTGTGTCCTTGAATAGGGACCAGGCTTGCTCCACAGTCCGAGTTTCCTTGGAGCTGTTTCTGAGCTTCTTTCTCACCATTTGTCTCATGGCATCATAGTTCCCTTTCTTGAAGTTAAATGTTGTTGCCTTGGTTCTCTTTCCCATAGGTAGTCCTACTTGCACTTTGAACTGAATCATGTTGTGGTCACTGGTTCCTAGTGGTCCCATGACCTCCACATCCTTTGCGGGTCCTTTCAGCCCATTGAGGATCAGATCCAGAATCGCTGATCCTCTCGTTGGTGCCTCGAAAAGTTGTTCCATGAAGCAGTCCTGGACTGCTTCCAGGAACTCCGTTTCCCTTGCACATTTTGAATTTCCAAAACACCAGTCTATACCAGGATAGTTGAAATCTCCCATAACTATGGTGTTTGGGTTCTTGCATTCCCTTCTCAGCTCGGCTACCATTTCTGTATCCTCAGCTTCAGTTTGCCCAGGTGGACGGTAGAACAGTCCCATCTTTATCTCGGATCTGTTGCTTCCTGGTACTTTGATCCACAATGACTCCAGTTGGGCATTTGTCGCTGCTGTGTCCACAGTGGTTGAATGAAAGGTATCCCTTATGTATAGTGCTATTCCTCCCCCTTTCTGGTAAGTCCTGTCTTTTCGGTAGAGTTTGTATCCTGGCAGTACTATGTCCCATTTGTTTTCCTCGTTCCACCATGTTTCCGTGATCCCTATGATGTCTAGTCTCTCATTATTGGCCATGACTTCTAGTTCCCCCATTTTGTTCTTTAGGCTCCTTGCATTAGTATACATGCAGTTCAACTCCTGTCATTTTCCCTTCCTTTCTATTTTCCCTTGCATTCCATTCTTCATTCTGTCCCCTTCCTGACCTGCCAACTCCTGAGTATTGTCTCTTTTGTCCTCTCTTTGTGGTAGATTCCTATTGCCTTCCCCTTGTGGCGTGTTCCTATTGTCCTCCTCTTGTTCCTTCTCATCATCCAGTCCCATTTTGACTTCCCCTTTCAGCATGCTCATCCTTTCCCCCTCTCGCTTCATCTGACTCCCTTGTTTGTTCATAGTCTGTTGCTTGCCACTTGTGTCTTCCCCGTAATCTTTCCCCTCAGTACCCTCACTGGATACTGTTTCCCGAACCATCGATACCAGGTCGACTGTCGGCTTTCCCCTTCTACTTAGTTTAAAGCTTGCTCTATCGCTCTTCTGACGTTATTTGCTAGTTGTCTAGTTCCCGCCTTGCTCAGGTGTAGACCATCCTTCTTGAAAAGCTTGTTCTTTCCACAGAACGTTGTCCAGTTCCTCACGAAGAGAAATCCCTCTTCCTCACACCATCTTCTCATCCATGCGTTAATTGATTGTAGCTCCGTCTACCTCTTCGTTTCTGCCCTCGGTACTGGCAGGATCTCTGAGAAGGCTATCCTCTGGGTCCTCATCTTCAGTTTCCTTCCTAAGATCTTGAATTCTTCAGTCAGTGCATTCTTGCTGTAGTCCCTCCTGGTGACATTGTTCATCCCGACGTGGACTATCACTGCTGTCTCTTCCGTCTCTGCTCCTTCCAGAATTCTCTCAATCTTGTCAACGATGTCCTTTGTTCTCGCTCCTGGAAGACAGGTCACTAGCCGATCCTCTTTCCCTCCTGTTATGTGACTGTCAACGTGCCTCAGGATTGAGTCTCCCACCAGGATTGCAGATTTCCCTTCTTTCAGCCTCCGTGTCGGTCGCAGGTCTGTGTCTTTGGTGTTCTTCGTTTCTTCCAGCAAGGTTCCTCCGTGGGTATCCTCTACCTTGGTGTCAGATGTTTCTTGTCCTCTGCTCTGTGTGTCTTCCTCATTTCCGTGCTCCTGTTCTTCCACTCTCCTGTAGGCATCCTCGATGAACCTCTCGAGCTCCCTGACCTGTTCCTCGATGTACCTCTCTCGCATGGGGTCTTCAGCTGTCTGGAAGGGGGCTTCGGAGATGTAGAGTCCCTCCAGCTCCTGGATCCTGAGCTTCAGTCGACTGACTTCGCTCTTCAAGCTCTCCATTTCCTGACATCGTCCGCACACATATGACTGCTACCCGGAGGGGAGGTAGTCATACATGTGGCAGTCCGTGCAGTACACTGGGAAGCTCATCCTTCGGGTTCCTTCCGCTTCCATATTTGTCCGCTCTCTAGGCGTCCTGTTGCTCTTTGCTAGTGTGTTCACTCCTGTGCCTGGCTCTTCCTTACCTTCTTCGTCTTTTGCTTCCTTTTACTTATGCGCTTGTGCTATTTGCCCCTTGTTTACCCTCTGTGGCTGCCTTCTCCTTTAGCTTGTGTTCTCTCTTGAGTCCGCCTTTTCTTGTCCTGCTGAGCTTGTTACTGCTGTCTCTGTGTATGTGTGTGCGCTACCTTCTTGGCCTGCTTCTACCCTGTCTTCTACCCTTGCTACTGTTCTACAGTGCCTTCCTTGCCTTTCGTTCCTTTGATGTGTGGTCCTTCCTGGGCCTACTCCTTCCTTCTTTTCTGTGTTTGCTTCCCTTTTGCTTGTGTGTGCATGTATGTGTATACTTCCTTACCTTGCTGTCTTCCTTTCTTGGAGTCCTTGAATATAGTGACCCGGCCTGCCCTTCTTAAGGCCCTTCGCAAAGGCGCTCTCGCTAAGGCGAGCGCCTTTTCCGCTCGCCTTCGCCGCGCGCCGAACGGCTGTGCGCCGTTGGCTCCCCTCCTTCAAGGGGGAGTCTGGGCGATGACGCTGCGCTGATGCGGTGGGGGTGGGCGGAGCCTCCTCTCGCCGCTACCCTCTCCTCGCCGCTCCTGTAGCTGGTCTCCGGATCCCCTGTCTCCTCTCTCCGGCTCCCCTGGCTTGTCTCCCTCTCTCTCCTCCTGTATTCGCCGCTGCTATCAAGCGGCTCTGATCTCCTTCGCGCCGCAGCTCCCCTCCTTCAAGGGGGAGTCTGGGCGATGACGCTGCGCTGACGCGGTGGGGGTGGGCGGAGCCTCCTCTCGCTGCTACCTTCTCCTCGCCGCTCCTGTAGCTGGTCTCCGGATCCTCTGTCTCCTCTCTCCGGCTCCCCTGGCTTGTCTCCCTCTCTCTCCTCCTGTATTCGCCGCTGCTATCAAGCGGATCTGATCTCCTTCGCGCCGGGGCTCCCCTCCTTCAAGGGGGAGTCTGGGCGATGACGCTGCGCTGCCGCGGTGGGGGTGGGCGGAGCCTCCTCTCGCCGCTACCCTCTCCTCGCCGCTCCTGTAGCTGGTCTCCGGATCCCCTGTCTCCTCTCTCCGGCTCCCCTGGCTTGTCTCCCTCTCTCTCCTCCTGTATTCGCCGCTGCTATCAAGCGGCTCTGATCGCACCTTAGTAAAAGGAGCCCTATGTTTCATCGCTTTTTAGGCAATAGCTCCAATGAATGTTAATGGATTTTTCTTTGTGATCAAATTATGTAAACCAAATCGAGCTCCCATTTTTAGATGATTTGGTATATAAGACTAAGATTAGATTAGATGATTTTGAAGGTCATTTATCATTTATTATTGTTTATTATTTTAATTTGCTGTACTTCCAAATCTGGTAACAGTTGTGGTCAAAACAGCAGGTCAGCCAAAGAATCATAACCAAGGATGATTTTTTTATTTTTTTTTGTAAAAGCAGCATTGTAAGCATTTTGTAGAAGCCTAGAATTGCATCATTTCTCCTTCAGTGCTTGAGTAAAAAAGTACATGTTTCTTAAAATTGATGGCTTGGTAGAATATTTAATGTGGTCACAGCTACAATTGAGAATATCATAATGAACAAACATTCAAGTTTCCTTCATCCTGTGATCTTAGCGACTTAGATGGCTGCTACCAAACAGTGCTTGTTTCAAAGGTATGAAAATAAAGAACAGCCAATGGAATGCTGCAATGCAACATCATGCAAAGCAGATCATTAATAATTATCTTGTTTTGCACGAGGTATGGATTTTTGGAAAATGCATGCATGACTAACTTCAACACACCACTTTTTCACCCCACTCATTTACATAAATGAAAAATAAAAGGATAAAATCCCTTATTAGTGGGTGCAAAATGGTATATGTTAGTATATGAACCTCAGTGTTTGTACCTGAAATAATGAAGAGTTATTTGCTGAAAGTCCTAATGAGAATCGGTGAATGAGATGTAGAATTTGAATCCTGGCTTTTCTGATTCTCATCATACTGCTCTAACCACTAGCCTACAGACCTCTGTTGTAATAGGGTCCTTATGAGAGGCCGCTGAAAAGTTCTCAGCCAAACCAAGAAGAGAATGATGTGGAGCCATGAAACTTATAAGGTATTCTACACTTTTCATTTCAATGAGGCAAATGCATCTAGCAAAATGGGCACACATATAGGGAAACCAAGCCATTGTGACATCACTGAGGAGATTGGCTCAGGCACTGGTGGAATGAGGCCACTGAAAAGTTCTCAGCCCAACCAAGAAGAGAATGATGTGGAGCCATGAAACTTACAAGTTATTCCACACTTTTCGTTTCATTTCATATCATTGAAATGAAAAGTGTAGAATTACTTGTAAGTTTCATGGCTTCTCTTCTTGGTTGGGCTGAGAACATTTCAGCGTCCCCTTGTAATATCTGTCATTCAAAAGCTTTTATTTGTCAATAAAAAAGATAGAAAAGGGGCCACCCATAGTGAAGCACTGTCCATAAATAATCCCCACATTTAACTGTAGAATGGAAAACCAAAATGCAATGGCATAAATTCTGTCCTTGAATACGAATCATGTGAATGAAAATAAAAGGAAGAAATTTCTATTTCTATGGGTGCATTAGTTTCCAAGCAGGCACAAGTCCATATTCTTAACAAAGGATTTAAAAGCTTTTTTTTTCATCTGTACTTCCCTTTTTCAGTTGATCTCATCTGCAACTGTGCAACCCCAATCAAAATCTGCTAGTGTGAAAAACACTTACTGATAATGTCAACAATGGCTGTATGTCAATCAACTTTACTTTTTCTACCATGGTAAATCTGTCACTTCAGTGAAGAGAAAGTTGAATGATGTCCTGCAATGCTCCCAAGTGGATGGGTCTACAGACTATATTTCCATACATAAGGATTTGCTTCATTGGAATAACCACTGTTTCACTAGTGAGGTGCATCTCAGTTTTATATTACACTGATCTACAGAATAAAGCAGTATTTCTCAACTCACTCCTAGAGGTATGCCTTACATCAAAACAAGATGAATATATCCCAAAAGGAGTCTTCATAAGTTTAACAGCTTTAGACTTCTTAGGCTAACGGACCTCAGCGGTACCACCTGTATGCCACTAAAACATCAAAACAACCACACTGAACAGCAGGGCTGTACTGGCACCTTTTCTGTCATCTGCTTGCATGACCCGTTGGTCCATAAACATAACAATGCAGCCCAGCATTTTTCACATCTGTTTTGATGCATATAAATATAACTGCAAGAGGAGACTAAATATTGTAGTTAAAAAGTATTCTCCAGATCTTCCCTTTGGTACTCAGAAATTAGTATTGTGGGCAGGGTTACTATGGTAACCTAGGGGTGCCATAAGGCTCCAGAAAAAGGAGGACAGATTGAGACATTTGGGTTTTACTTCCACTGACAGCAATAGAAGTAAAACCTAGGATGTCTCAACCTGTCCTTACTTCCATTGCTTTCAATGAAAGTAAAATCCAGATGTCTCAATCCGTCCTTTTTCCTGGAGCCATATGGTAACCCCCAAATTAACCACAATACCTGCTGGGGCATCGAGTCCGAGTTGCTTTTTCTACTGGTTCTATATTTTGGAGTACAGGGTTAGCCTTGAAAGATGGAGTTTTTTGCCAGATGAAGCTGAACTGAGGCTTTTTCTCCACCTTTCTTTCCTTTCTTTTTCCCTGTTACTTCCTGTTGTGTGATTGGCTTGTGTGTGTGTGAAATTAAAGCCTGTTAGTGTTGCAGAGGGGAGGTTTGTTGTCCATATGGGGTTCTGATTTAGAGGTAATATAATTGGAGTTTAACTGACCCTTTTCCTGAGAGTATAGTATTAGCATCGAGTCCAACCCTGGCCCTTCAAATCAACTCTCACTCTACTTGAGTAGGCCACCCACATCTCCAATCATATTTCTACTCCTCTCTTCTCATGTGTCCTGAGGAATGCTCGCTCTGCTTCCATCTTTTTGCACTAACTGAGACTTGGCTTTTCCTAAAGACTCTGCTTCAGTTGATAAAGTTGGGTGATAAAGAGGAGTTTATTTTGTTAAGTGCCAATTTGCAGAAAAAAATTCTATGTTTTGACATTGTTTCAGATCATTGATTGAAACATATCCACATTATTATTTTCTTGGTTGGGCTGAGAACTTTTTCTCCTCATATATGTGGAGGGGCATTTTTGAAAGGACATCTAAGTCTGAGGTTGGACATTTTGGGCAAGATGTTCACAAACTCAGCAGATAAAAATGTTCATTTTCAAAACTGCCAGACGTCTATCTTTTACTTTTGAAAATTACCTGTGTATAAGTTTTGGCCCTTAGGACATCTATCTTTTTTGGCCATTTTCAAAAATAAAAACATCTGCATGAAAAACACACAAAAGCAAGTTTTGTAGATGTATCCAACTACCTTGTCTGATGGCAGCAGAGGAATCCCGATCAGCTGAGCCAGTTTCGGGGATTCCTCCCGGCTCAGCTGATGAGGAGCCCCACTGCCAGGATCTCCTGAGTCACACAGCTCTACACCCCTCCCCTGACTTCATCCAACATCCCCCTGACATACCCATTAGAACATAAGAAGCGCCATCAAGTCCGGTGATCCGCACACGCGGAGGCCCTGCCCGGTGTATACCACCCCACATCCCCTAACATGGCTGGATCCCCTCCCCCGACATCCCTTGAACCTCCTTGACAACCCTCCACATCCCCTAACATTGTTAGACCACCCCAGACATCCCCGGACCCTCCTTGACATCCCTCCCACATCCCCCTCCCCTCAGGTACCTGTGTGCGTGTGGGGGGTCTTTTTTCTTTTTTAAGTGGGGCAGATATTGTGCATATGTAACACACAAAATATCTGTGCCCATTGAAACAATAAGGGGCTTATAATCGAAAGAGAAAAACGTCCAAAAACCAGCCTAAATCGGCACTTGGACGAACATTTCTCAAAAACGTCCAAGCGCCGAAAATAAAAATGGGTTTTGGATGTATTTCTAAATGACCTAGGCCTTCATAGTGCCGCTCAAAGTCCAAAGCTAAATGGGGCGTTTCGGGAGGTGTGTCGAGGGCAGGAGTTGGGCGGGACGTGGGCTGACTTAGACTTAGTCAAAAAATGTAAGTCTCCCTTCAATTTAGGAATCAAGGAAACTCTTATATCTTGGCATCCCAAGTCCTCTAAATTTTCTTCACACTTCTACCTCTAACACTCTGTTGTAGTTCCTTCCTATTTCTCCTAATGTAAACCGCGTCGAGCTCTACAAACGTGGCGATGATGCGGTATACAAACCTAAGGATTAGATTAGATTAGATTAGCATGTATAACCGAAAGTTATACAGCCCAGGATCGACGGAACTTGGACATTGTGACTTAGACCATGTAAAACATGGTCTAAGTCACAAAAACCCACCTAAACTCACCAGATAAGCACTGCAAACACATAACACAGACCCCACACACACTACCCCAGTGATCACCATCCCCCCCACCCCCATAAAAATGTTATTCACAACTTTAAATTTCAGCCTCCAGACCATCATCACCTGGCAGCCGGGCATAGGAAAGCCTAGTCATCCAGCACAGAGGCAGCTTAAGCCGTCTTGGGGGTGGGTTAGGGACCCATAGAGAGGAGGACCCATGCCCATAAGCCCCTGTAATCACTGCATTGATACTTAAACATGTGCACTGTCCTATACACCCCCAAAATCTTTTTTGACTGGCATATAAGTGGATCCTGCAGCCATAAGGGCTATTGGGGTGGTAGATAAGTGGGTCTAGGGGATTCTGGAGTTGGTTTGGGGGGCTCACCGTCACCTATAAGGGAACTGTAGTGAGGAGAAGCCATGGCCTTTTTGTGAAGTTCACAGCAGTGCCCTGTAAGGTACCCCACTATTTAGGTAGAATGTCTGGGTGTGCAGTCCATCACTTTGCAGACCCCTCCTACGTCCAACAGGACTTGTTCTAGGCGTTTTGGACTTGGACGGAAAGTTGGACGGAAATGTGGTATAAAGATGGACGACTTAGTGGCTTGGATGATTAGATCGGCAGGACGTATAATTAGACGATTATCGAAAGTAAAAAAAAGTTGGACGTATCTTTCAAAAATGTGTCTTAGGCTCTTTTTAACTTTGGACGACTTGTGAGATGGACGTAAACGGATTTAGACGTCCCTTTCAATTATGCCCCTCCACACAAATAAAAATCCTCTGGAAACATTGGTTACAGGCAGGCATACATACTCTAGATGATGTTTATTTCAAATGGGAAAATAGTAAGTTTATTTCAATTTATTACAATTGGTATATCAAAGTCTCCGATTGAAACAGGCCATTCAGAAAGGGTTTCCTAATTGGCGCACCTTAAAAAAATCAGTATAGCTTGCCAGGCCTGTGTTTCCAGACAGATTTGCAAGGGCATCAGGCCGCCAAGTGGTACAAATTAATGTCTGAATATTTGAATAAAAAAACAAGGTTAAGAGACATTTGGAGCATTGAGATAAAACAGCAGATTTCTACTACTCAATGGTCATGGATTTGGACTTTGAGAATGAGATGTACAGCGTCAGCATCTATGAGACAAACGGTATTTTTTTTGTTATATAGAATTTTCTGGATCCCTGTTCGTTACAAAAGTTGGACAGTTCAAAGTCTAATAAATGCTGGCACTGTCATCTTGAAGTAGGGACACTGGACCATTTGTTGTTTTATTGTCCCTTGATACTCAATTTTTGGAATCATTATGGGAGAAAATTAATATGGTGCTCAGTTTATCCATACCATTATCTTATGATGTGGTTCTTTTTGAGGCATTGTTAATCCCTAAGAGTCCACTTGATATACATAAAGGCAGACTTCTTGTTATGACGGGAGTCGCCATGCAGTTAATAATGAGAAATTGGAAGAATTGGGACAGATTAAACTTTGCTTTTTGGTGGGAAACTCTTTATCAATATTATAGATATGAAAGGATGTTATCAGTACAATTGGGGACTAGTACAAGATTTAAGGAGATTTGGAGTCCACTAGAAGTTTTTGTTAGACAATAGATTGATTGCATCCTTAATTTATGGTTTTTGATTCCTACACACATCGAGGGAGGGGGGGGATAGGAGAGGGGTGAGGTTAATAGATTTTCTAATGTATGTATGTAAGAGTATAAGTGCTGTGTTTCTATAACATTGTATGTATATTTGATGGCACTTTTATCAGTTTTGAAAATGAATAAAAAATAAATAAATAAAAATAAAGGTTTCCTGCCTCAAACAGCAGAATTGCATCTCCACTATTTCACCATTTATCCTTAATGTCCCTTACAGATCTCTGTTACAACCCAATGAATCTAGTTCTGTAAATTTTTAACTTTCAACTTGCATTTTGTTGTCATGATTAATCTTCATTCTTTACACTGCATTTAATTTAATATTAAGATTTGAGTTTGTGTTGTATGGGCCATTGTGTGGGTATAGCCAGGCAAGATGTCAAAGGAATGAGGTCTGGAGGAAGATGGTTGATATATAACGTGACCATTTTATTTTTTTCATCAAAAGGGGACATCTATTAATATTCAGTCCCGTCCTAGCCCCACCTCAATCCCGCCCTAGCCCCACCCCAGCCCCGCCCCCAATTTCTTCCATTCATTTTTCATGTACACACAATATCTTATTATTTCATAATGGTAACCAGCAGCACTCACAGGCTGTTTCGCGGCTTTCTTGCTGGGGCCTTCTGTGTACTGATGACATCATTAGCGATAAGGCCGCAAAGCAGCCTGTGAGTGCTGCTGGCCCAATGCTCCTCTGTCGGAAGGTATTTATGGTCGCATTCGGCAGGGATCGGTTAGAAGGGAGGATGGAGGGTCAGCGGGGGTTCGGTGGTTCGGCTGAGCGGTGGGGGAAGTGCGGCTGCCTATGACTGGGGCTTATTTTCGGGGGTAGGGCTTATATGAAGACCTACCCTGAAAATCATGCTAGGGCTTATTTTCGGGGTAGGCCTTATTTTCGGGGAAACACGGTAGTATTTTTGAATTTTTCAGCACGCTTTTAACATCTGTGGACCACAATATCATGCTTCATACTGCCGGAAAGACATTTTGGTGGCACAATCAATATTTGTGGGGTTCAAATTTAATCTAACAGTCAGTTCTGTTTAGCAATCTCATATCATCACCTTGAGATCCATGCAGTCAGATGTTTTACTTAATATTTACTTCAAGCCTCCAGCTAAGATGTTTCATTTGATGGACATAAAATACTACATCCTCACCAGTGATGTTCAGCTACTCATACCCACTGAACCAGATCTACCTACAGCTTTGAGTAAATTGACTGCCTGTCTAACAGCAACTGAAGAATGTGCAAAAACATCAAACTGTCTGAACCTTTGTGAAAATGATCTAACTTAAGTAGCCAAGTACAAGGGGGGTGCCGAAAAGGTCTCATCGCAGCCAAAACTTCCTAAATTCTGAACATTATTTTGCCACTGTAGCTGAAAAGTGTATTATCTTATGCATTTTGTTAAGTGCCAATTTGCAGAAACAAAATTCTCTGTTTTGATATTGTTTTAGATCATTGATTGAATCATGTCTAGGTCATTCTCTTGGTTGGGCTGAGAAATTTTCAGCACCCCCTCGTATCTGAATCAAAAACCTTTTTTGAAATACATATGTAATGTGCCTTTGCTAACCCTTTTTGTTGTCATTTGCTTTTAATTTGGGAGATGGTATATGTCATTGTTTCTTAACAAATCACAATTTTGTCATAGAACTGTATTCTTATCTTAATTCTCAAACAACTGAATACCTCTAAATGAAAAGAAATCCACATTGCTGTGCTTCAGGGATTATACAATGTGAATATATTTTTTAAAAAAACCAACTTATTCTGGTAGGGAATGAGTTTTCATAATTTAAGCTACTGCAAAAACTACTGTAGAAAAACAATGTGTTCCTTTGCTATGCAAAACAAACATCCATTCCCAAAATTAATGTACATCACAGACATAAAATATTTGCTTTCAAAGCTTTCGAGCAGTGTCACTGAGGATGAATGTGAGTCATCCCTGAGAACTGTTATTCTTCCTGCTTAATTAATCATGCCCATGCGCTTGTCTCGCTGCAGGATAGCGATCACTACTGAATGACCTGAAAAGACTTCAAAGTTCCCTTAGCTCATAACTTTTCCAGGCACCATGATTAATAAGTAAAACTTAAAGCAACAGCTTCCTTCTGTCTTTAAAGTGCTCGACATTGATTACAGCACAATGAATGAAAGAGAGAGGACAGTCTAACTTAATAACACATCCCCTAGACGTTATTGTAGCATCTGTACTTGTCTGACTCAGCTATAAAGAGGCCAAGACATCAACTTGAGAAACTAGCTACCTGTGCTTAATTAAACCATTTATCACATGGCACTTTTATATGACTAGATCAAATGGATTAGTAGTATTCTGTCAGATCTCTATGAATGCTGCTAAGAAACTATTTATAGATGTAAAAGAGTTTGGAGATTAATTTGAAAGAGCAAACTGTGTATAAACACCTTCAAAATCTTTAATTCAAGCCTTGTGGAATTATATGTTGTGGCCGGTTTGCTCTTTATCAAATAACCATTTATTATTCTACATTTTGAAACTAATAATCATAAAGTTCATATAGAAATTGAAAACCAAAACTCAAAACTAGTAATTTGTGTAGATTCACATGTAATGTTTTATTCCTATGAGAAGTCATATGGCTTATCAACTCTTGGAGATATGATAAATAAATTCATGTTAAGGGCACAATAGGAGACCTCTTCCATTCCTCAAGTATGTCACCAGGAAGCACATAATAATATAGAGCTGTTGAGCTAGTGATTGCTGTGATAATTTTGTGTGTGTTTGTGTGTGTGTCTTGCTGCACCTGGGTATATCACATGTTCCCAGCCATATTAATGCAAAGCCAATGGGTCACAAGTCTTTACCCCCAATCCATTTTAATATGAGCTCCTTCTTTGGAACCACCCACTTTCCAGAAACATTCCCCTTATTTAGCAACCTGACTCCTAGAAGTAGTACTGTGAGATTACCACTAGTGGTTCATTTTAACTTGAAAAAGCTGTTGATACAGGACTGCTAGGGGATTGATCCCAACCTCTCCCCCACTACTAACCAAGGAGACCCTCAATAGATGCATAGGGCAGTGTACCGCAAACTGTGTGCTGTGGCGAGATTCTGGGTATGCTGCAAGAGGCACGCCCTGTAGGCAGTCAGCTGGCACTGGCAACTCTTCTCCTCACCAGTGCCGCTCTTCCTCTCTGCACCAGCAATGCGCCCCCCCCCCCCCCCACACACACACACACACACACACTTAATAACTTCAGCATTAGCAAGCTCAGGGCCCCATCTGGAGGGCCTCCGCATATGCTTGTGTGATGACATCACACATGCATGTGACATCACGTCAATATCTGCACATGCCCACAAGCACTGCAGACGCAGCCCCGGGTTTAGCGTGCTGGGGCTTGAAAAAGTTTGCGAGACATTGCCATAGGGTACTGCAGCCTGTTGATGGACCTCTTATTGAACAGTAAATTGAGGATTGAGGATTCATTAGTTCCAGAAAGGAGCTCTTATTACAAAATGGATTGGGGGCAGGAGAGATCATTTTTTATATCACTTGACACTTTAAGTTTCTTCCTGGGAGTGTTAGGTTGCTATTAGAGTACCGATGTTCCCAAAGATGAACATTAGCAGCACTTCTGAATTATTCATTTTGTATACCAATGAGCTGCTTTCCATGCATTGAGTTGTATTATTGGCAAATAATGCATCTTTAATTACCACAAGTTATTTGATGAATAATACATATTATTACCTTAACATAGCTTAGTAAATAGCAGTCTAAGATTGTGAGTCCTCTTGAGTAGATAAATACCTAGTGCATCTATTTATAACTCACCTTAAGCATACAGTTCAATTTTGGAAGAACCTGTAGGACCAGAATAACGATTATAACAAGAAGGCTGCATGATTAAAAGAAGTAGAAACTGAGGTAATTGGAAAACCTATAGAAGAGCTAGTAATAATGCCCAAACTAGTTTAAAAAATAGAGCAAAGATGGTCAAGAACTGGTCAGCACCTGACAAACATCAACTGCATGGTTTCTGGCTCAATCATCTGACCAGGTTATATTCAAGACTATCTGAACAGTTCAACAGCATACTTGTAGAGCAGGGGTGCCAAATGTCAGTCTTTGAGGGCCGCAATCCACTCGGGTTTTCAGGATTTCCCCAATGAATATGCATGAGATCTATTAGCATACAATGAAAGTAGTGCATGCAAACAGATCTCATGCATTATTCATTGGGGAAATCCTGACAACCTGACTGGATTGCGACCCTCGAGGACCGACATTTGACACCCCTGTTGTGGAGGAATGGTTCATAACTCCAGCAAAAAGGCCCACCTAAAGGGAAAGTCCCAAACAACTACAGGCCAATAACCTGTCTTCCAATAACATTCAAAGTGCTGACTGGAATAATAGCAGACTCAATCCAGGAGTGCTTAAAAAGTAACATTTTGTTTCCTATAGAAAAGCGGTTCCTCTCAAACATGACGACGTTAAGTAGTTGACGTTTCCTTCTTCTCTTTCCCTTCTCCCTTTCCTCCTCTCGGCTTCCTCGCGGAGTCCGCCCGGGTTTCAGGTCTACGGCTTCGTAGATTTGGCTTCCCTTCGTAGCCGAACAGCAGGCACCATGAAGTACATCTTGGGAATCGGCGGCGTTACCAACGGCGGGAAGACGACTCTTACCAATAAACTTGCCAATCAGTTACCTAACTGTTGCGTAGTACATCAAGACGATTTCTTTAAGCCTCAGGACCAGATAGCAGTTGAAGATGGATTTAAGCAATATGATGTTATCAATTCATTGGATATGGAAGCTATGATGAGTACCATCGAAGCCTGGATAAAAAACCCAGTCAAGTTTGAACGTTCACATGGAGTCAATAATACATTGGATACTGATGTTTCGCAACAGTCAGAGGAGGAAGATGAAACTATTCATATTCTTATTGTGGAAGGTTTTCTTCTGTACACCTACAAGCCACTAATTGATATATTCAACCAACGTTACTTTCTTTCTATTCCCTATGAAGAATGCAAAAAGAGAAGAAGTTCAAGAAACTACACTGTTCCTGATCCACCTGGACTGTTTGATGGCCATGTCTGGCCCATGTATATTAAACATAAGAAGATAATGGAAGATCTCAGTGTTGATGTGGTGCAATTAGATGGAACAAAATCTAGAGAAGAACTGCTTAATACAGTATATGGAGACATCCAGAATAAGCTTGATGAACTGCTGAACATAAAGATCAGGGCAGAAAGGAGCAGATCAGGGCAGAGAGCAGAGTTTTTACACAAGCGACTGGTTCTGAGCATTTGCTTGTTTTTGGATCGGCCAGCCCAGACGGTGTGCCTGCTTTTTTTTAGTGAATTGCAGCCCTTCCTACTTTGCATGCTGTTTCCCATCATTTGCATACGCGGATCAGAGGATGATCAGGACAGAGATTTAAGTGCCGCACTTCAGCTTCTCTTCTACAAAAAGATGTCTGTCGCAAGTTATAATGTGTTACCCATTTAAACTCATCTTTTCAGCTTGTGTCTGTTTTAATTTGCGATCAAAGGCGTCTTTTTATTCTTAAGTTTTTTTGTTCAGATAAATGGATTGGCAACTGGATGGCTCTCTACTAAAAAGCACTCCACATCAATAAAGCACCTGTAAAATAAAAAAAAAAAAAAAAAAAAAAAAAGAAAAGTGGTTCTTAAACCTGTCCTTGGGACCCCCCAGCCAGTCAGGTTTTCAAGATATCTCTAATGAATATGTATGAGACAGATTTGCATGCCTGTCACCTCTATTATATGCAAATCTGTCTCAAGCATATTCATTAGCATAAATATAAAGAGAAGCTATTTTACCTTTCAATTGAATTGTACCATCAATTTTTAATCTAATATGTATAAATATCTTTATCATGATATACATATCTTATCACTTATTATTTTCCTCAATTATCACAATACATGTTCAACCATACCCTCATTGAGCCTTATCACATTTACAAACATTTAACCACAATACATCACAATGCCGGCAAAAACAGACCCACAAACAACATCCACTTATCCAATTTCAGTCCTGGAGTGTGTTCTGTCCATTCACAATCTGTTATTCAAATATACCGTTCATATGCTTCTAATTGCTTTCAATTTAATCCTCTTGCTGAATCGCAACCGTGTACTCCACACTCCTCCACGTTTCTTGACTCAGGAAAGCAAACAGCATAGAACCAAAAGGAAACCATCAAAACACTAGAGCACTCTGGGGACAGGAGGGTAGTGAAAAGCTTTGATGTAGTCGATGAAGCAAAGGTATAGGGGGTTTTGGTATTCTTTGCTCTTCTCCAATATTCATCTAATATTGGACTAAGACTCGAGCACAAGTTGATGGCACCTAACAACCTTTGTCTCCCAGTTTCTGCTTTCCTCATCTTGTCATTTTCTTCCTTCCATCCACTGTCTGCACCTTCCAGAAACTGTCTGCCAATCTCCTTCCATCTTTCCATTTCTCCTGGTATCCATTTTTTTCCCTCTGTTTCTCTCATGGTCTGGCATCTCTCTCCTTCCATCTTTCCTTCCTTCCCCCTCTCTTCTCATTTCCTTCACTCAGATCTGATATTTCTGTCTCCTTCCCCCTTTCTCCCTTTCTCCCCATGTTCTGGCATCTCTCTCTTCTCTATTTTCTGCATCTTTCTAAATTAAATTCTCTCTTACTATTCAGTCCTCAGTTTCCCTTTTTTAACTATGTCTATCCATAGATTGCCAACCCTTTCCGTCACCCCTCCACTATCTCACTAACTCTCTTCTTCTCCCATACAGTATATGCCCTTTTTCTTTATCCCCTCCTTCCATCCAGAATGTATTTTTCTCCACTTCCATTCAGCATTTGCTCTCTCCTCTGATATCTGTCTGCCTCTTCTCTCCCCACTTCCATCATCTGCCTCTTCTCTCTCTCCCTCTACCTCAGGCCCATCTCCCTCCCTTCTCCTCACCTTTACGGGTCACCACTCACCTATTCTGCGGCTTTTTTTTTTTTTTTTTAAACGGGGACAAGTAAGATCAGAAATACCCCCCCCTTTAAGAGCACCAATGCCCCCATCCCTCCGGCATCAATGGCACTTAATAGGGCAGAGAGCAGCTGCTCTACCGTCTCCCTTCACATTGCCTTTTTTTTTTTTTAATGGCTAAGGCCTCCCCCACCCCCAGGCAGTTAAGATCGGCTACGCCCCCCCTTAAGATGAGCTACGGGGGCCCCCCCACTTAAGATCGGCTACAGGCCCCCCTCTCTCTGGCATCAACTGCCCTTATAAGATCAGTAACGGGCTCCCCGGTATCAGCAACAAGTAAGATCGACAATGCGGTGCTCAACCAAAGCTTCCCTCTGACGCAGCTTCCTGTTTCCACCCGGGCAGTTGGTGTCAGAGGGGAAGCAAACGCACACAGGCAAAGGCACGCAGGAGGCAGCGCGATTCAAGGAGCAGCAATTCCAGAGAGGGAGGTAAAGGGGGGATGATTTTTTTTTTTAACTATATACGCCGCCTTAGTTACTGATAGATAAACCACAGCTAATACAATGGGGCATCTTATCTACCAGTTTTAAAACTTGTATAGGCATTTTTACAGCCTATACACTGGGGCGGCCTATATGTGGGGAAATACAGTACATGTAGCTTCACCTACATACTATAAATTAATCGATTTGGGGGATTTCACATGTCCTGGCCTTGGTCAGTTTGTATGGGTGTTGTGTGTTGAGGTTGGGTTCCTTGTCTAGGCCCACTCCCTCTTGCCAGAATCCCTGAAACAATACCCCCCCCCCCCCCAGCGATAAGCAGGCGGGATGCCTACTCCCTCCTGCTAGAACCCCTGAAACAACCCGTGATAGGCAGGAGTGATACCCACTCCCTCCTGCCAGCAGGCCCCCACCCAAACCTATGATATCCCCTCCCAGACCCGAAACCCTCCCACCCCGGTACTGTTCCCCATCCCCTTTGTATAATTAACTGAGCAGACTCAGTGTAATATATATACAATATTCTGTCATATGTCTACAAAGTCTTTGAGTGGAGACCAGATTTTAAGAAATTATGAAAGTAAGCCTGCTCTTTCTTCCATAATAGTCTCATATTTATTGAAAAGACATGGTGAATTCCAACAAAAATAAAAAATGAGAATTGAGGGCCACCTCCAAGAATTTGTAAATGTTTGACAAGCTGCATCATACTGTTATACAGCTTCTGGTGAATTTGTCCTTTGCTGTCCGTAGTGAATTCAGAGGGGAAAAATAAAACAGTGTATGACAGAGGCAACGTTAAATGAAATATATCAGCCACCCGTGACCAGACTTGTTTCTAGAATGAGTAGACTCTGGGCAATGGAATGTGATGCATTTTAATTAAACCATTCAAAACTGTATATATGTTGCAACGAGCATAGGTACCCAGGAAATTCTTTTCACTGATTTTATTTATTCCCAAACCATTTCTCTATGGATCCATCATAAAAGATATCCATTTAAATATCCTCTCATAAACAGGTTACACTTAACATTTTCATTTAAATGTCTTTCTAGCTTATTCCAATTCGCTCTGCTGTGCCCAGGGCAATTTTACCTACACAGTTGCACTAATAAGCAAAACAAAAGTCCCTCCCAAAATTAAATAAATAGATTATGCCTGCTTTTCTATATATAATTTTCCCAGAAACAATACACATGTAGTTTTGATTATCCAAAAGGATTTTTCTACTATCAGTCTCCCCTCCACCCAATGGGCCCCTTTTATCAAACTGCACTACAGGATTTTAGAGCAAGCAGGTGCGGTAAACGTGCTGATGCTCATATGAATTCTATGAGCGGCAGAGATTTTACCTTGCTGGCTCATGCTAAAAACCTCAGTGCAGCTTGTTAAAAGAGGCTTTGTTAAAGCAGATTAGCAGATTTGAATACTTAAACTACACAAACAAGCTATTCCCAACCACAATTTGTAAAGAAAATAACCATACCCCAATAAGATGTAATTAATGGGTTTTTTTAAAAACTTTCCATAGGAAAACTATAGGGCCCTTTTACCAAACAGCATAAAAAATGGCCTTAGTGGTTCCTTATGCAGGTCATTCCTGCGTGCTAAGGCCATTTTTATTTCTGGGATAAAATGGCTGCTTTTTAAAATTACCTATTAATGTCCGCATACTAATTTTCCCATAGACACAAAGTTATTAGTGTTTGAGTCTCTATTACCACCTATTTTGTAAGTGGTATGGACTCACACACTAAATCTAATTGCTTAGCATACAGCAATACCCATGCACTAACCAATTACCTCAGAACATGCCCCCAACCCACCCCAGCACTAAAAATAGCACATGCTGATTCCAAAAAATTACCACAGCACACCTGACTATACCTCACAGTAAGGCATTTTTTTGCTGTGGTAAGCACACATTAGTGCTTACTAGAGAATGACACGGTGGCGGTTTACCCACAGCCACCGCGTTTAGCCGCGGGTAATCCGCCGAAATGGGGAACGAAAACTAGCAGTCTCTGCGGGGACGGGGACAAGGCCATTCACCGCCCCGTGGAGCGGTGAATGGTCTTGTCCCCGCAGTGAGGTATGAAGGATCGCGCGGTCCCCGCAGCCCACACCCGCCTGCCCAATCGATCCTAGTGATTAGCCAGCTCTCTCCCTTCTCCTCACCTTAGTTTGTAGGTTTTCTTTTTCAGCGACCCGCACGCTATCAAAGAGCCGCGCACCCGCTGCTGCTCAGTTTCGATCTTCTGCTCTGACGCAACCGGAAACAGGAAGTTGCAGCAGAGCAGAAGATTGAACACTGAGCAGCCGCGCGTGCAGGTTGCTGAAAAAGAAAGCCTGCAAACTAAGGTGAGGAGAAGGGAGAGAGCTGGCTAAACACTAGGATCGATTGGGCAGGCGGGTGGGGGCTGCGGGGACCGTGCGATCGCCCGTGTTCTCAGCTCAAACTGGAAGGAGGGAGTGAAAGGGAAAAGGATTCTGGGCCAAGGGGATGAAGACGGAAAGAAAAAACCACAGCAGGAAAGAAAGGGAAGGACAGGCAGGTGAGCCAGATGCTAGAAGCAGGGGGGGGGAAGAAAGAGGGATAAAAGCTAGATGGGGTTGAAAAGAAGAGACACACTGATATGGAAGAGGAAGATAGGGGAAATCTGGACACAGGAAGGTAACAGAAAGAGGGGAAATTATGTGCATGGGGCATAGGGACAGAGACATAAAAGGGACATGCAATGGGGATGGTATATGGACACAGGGGGGGAGGCAATGGCAGATACATAGGGGAGATATTAGAAATGGGGAAAATAGGAGCACAGAAGCGAGATGGTTTGTGGGGATGGGACAGGGACCAAGCTCGCAGGCTCCAGTGGCTTGCACAAATTACATTGTAACGTGCCATGAAAATAAGAGGGAGGAAGGTAGATAGATAGGCCACGCGAGAGGAGCTGAAGGGTGGTAGAAAGGAACAGATGGTAAAGGAGGGAGAGAAGGGTGGTGGTGGAAAGGAATAGGACAGACATTGGAGGGTGGAGAGAAACAGACCCTGAAGGGAAATGTGGAAGACAGAGTGGGAAGAAGACAGATGACAGACTATGGGGGAGCGGAGGGAAGAAGATGGGTGCTAGACCAATTGGGGGGGTGGGTGAAGGGAGAGGCACAGTAACAGCAAATGGAAGACGCAGAGAGAAGACACACAGTGGATGGAAGGAATTGAATGAGAAGATGTGGAAAGCAGAAACCAGACAACAAAGGTAGAAAAAAAAATTCTATTTATTTTTTGCTTTAGGATAAAGTAGTATATTAGTTGTGTTGATAAAAATTTATAAACAAAGCCCTGCCAGCTTAACATCTCTTTCTCTAGTTCAGCAGCAGGAACTTTGATTTATAAGAAAGGAATAAGCTAAATATTACAGTACTAAGACTTATATGGATGCAGCGGGGATGGTGATGGGGCGGTGAATGGGATGGCAGTGGCGGTGACGGGGCGGTGAAAGGGATGGCGGTGACGGTGACGGGGCGGTGAAGGGAACGGCAGTGACGGGGCGGTGCAGAGGATGGTGGGCCGGGGACGGGGTGGTGACGGGAACAGATTTTTTCCCCGTGTCATTCTCTAGTGCTTACCACAGCTTTGTAAATGGGCTCCTATATTTGCTATTTTGCTTCCAGGCTTAACATAGAAACATGATGGCAAATAAAGGCCAAATGACCCATCCAGTCTGCCCATCCACAGCATCCACTATCTCCTCCTCTCCCTAAGAGATCCTACGTGCCTGTCCCACACTTTCTTGAATTCAGACTCAATCTTTGTCTCCACCACTTCTACCGGGAGTCCATTCCATGCATCTACCACCCTTTCTATTTTTTTTTTTTTTTTTAATAATCTTTATTCATTATAAAACACTTTCAATAAGTGAAAACAACATAGATTATACACTTAACACTTTAGACATCACTTATATTTTTACAAGATTATTACAGATTATTACCCTCCCCCCACCCATCTTAATCTTTATCATTGTAGTAATTATAAAATTTTAACATAGACTCAGAGATATATTATACATATTTTAAACATAAGATATATATGATCATTCAGACTTATTTATCAAATCTCAAAAATACCACCCTTCCCCCCATTATCATCTGTATAAATAATAGATTAAAAGATCTTAGAATCCTCCCCCCCCCCCCACTCCCTGGATGTGCATTTTATCTAACAAAAATCATAACTATAATAATTCTACAAAAGATAACAATGGGCCCCAGATTAATTTAAATTATTTTGTATTCCCTAACAAATCAGCGTTAATTTTCTCATATTTGTAAATTAGACATAAACTTGCCCACCAGAATGTAAAGTTGAGACGATCCCAGTTTTTCCAGTTTCTTGTAATCATTTCTATAGCTGTACTAGTCATGATTAATAAGAGACGTCTTTTATATTTATCTAGGGGATCTTTGATATGTAAAATGGTGCTACAAATTACTATTTCATAAGTTAATGGGATCTCCAATTCTAAAATATTATTTATATGTCCCCAAATTGATTTCCAAAAAACCATTATCTTAGGGCATTAAAACAGTAAATGATCTGATGTTCCTATGTCTAGATGGCAGTGCCAGCTTCTATTAGATCTAGAATTATCTAACTTATTCAATCTAATTGGGGTCCAAAAAGAATGATGTAACAAAAAAAAAAACAAGTTTGTTTCATAGATGCTGATGCTGTACATCTCATCCTCCAAGACCAAATACGTGGCCATCGAGATGCCGAAATATATTGCTTAATCTCGATGCTCCAAATGTCTCTAAGAGCGTTTTTGGGTTTCTTATTCATAAGTTCAGATATTAATTTATACCACTTGGCGGCTTGATGTCCTAGCATGTCTGCCTGAAAACAGAGGAATTGCAGACTATAAAAAAATTTTAAATTACGCCATTCAGGGAACCCTTTCTGTATAGCCTGCTTCAGTTGAAACGATTTATAAAATTGAAACTTTGAGATACCAAATGATTGCTGCAACTGTGTTTTCCATGTGAAATAACATCCTCTAATGTTCTTATACCTACTTGCATCCAATCCTTCTAGGCAATTTTAGATATGCCTATTTGTATCTTGGAGTTTAGCCATAGGGATTGACACAAAGACTGTTCTATAGGAATTTCAGTTAGCTTATTAATAGTTCTTAGGGTCTTCCAAGTATCCAAAATAATGTTATTATCTTTAGCATAACTGGGTATCTTAATGTCCAATATATTAGACAGACGTATTGGGGACAAGATTTTCCATTCCAAAATTAACCAATCTGGGTTATGTTCCATAAGGTTAGGTAGGATCCAATACATACCCTGATGTAAAATATAGGCCTGATGATACCTATAGAAATTTTGAAAATTTATCCCTCTCTCCACAATTGAATTTTGTAGAGATACTAAAGCAATTCTAGGAGTTTTGCCCATCCAAACAAAATTGATAAGAATACTATTCAATTTCTTGAAAAAAGATCCTTGAAAGTAAACTGGTAACAAACCACAGGCAAAATCATCATTTTAACTGTTTGGACTCTCCCCCACCAAGACAAATGTAGCGGATTCCATTGCTCACACATTCCTGTAACCTTTAACAATAAAGATTTTTCATTCATTTTCATTGTCTCTTCTAGTGTTTTATATATCCATATTCCTAAATATTTTATATCATTTTCTTTCCAAGAAAAGAATATTTATCAAACAAACCTTTTTGACAATGTACATTAAGTGGAAAAATTTCTGATTTACTCCAATTTATTTTATATCCTGAAAATTTTCTAAATTTTTCAATCAAATCCAGTAAATGTGGAATAGTAGATTCAGGATTCCTCAAATGAAGCAAAATATCATCTGCATATGCTGAAACTTTGTATTCCCGACCAGCATAAGGAATACCTTGAATCTCATCTGCTTGTTGAATAGCCAAGAGTAAGGGTTCCAATACAATATCAAACAGCAGAGGAGATAAGGGGCATCCTTGTCGAACTCCCCTCTTTAAATCAAAACCATCTGAGAAAGTATTATTTATATACAATCTGGCCTTAGAAGAGCTATACAAAGCTTTAATCATTTGAATAAAGCCGGAACCCACCCCAAACCAATCTATTCCTTGATACATAAAAGTCCATCCATACGATCAAATGCCTTCTCTGCATCTCTACCACCCTTTCTGTAAAAAAGTATTTCCTTAGATTACTTCTGAGCTTATCACCTCTTAACTTCACCCTATGCCCTCTCATTCCAGAACTTCCTTTCAAAAGAAAGAGACTTGCCTCATGCGCATTTATACCACATAGGTATTTAAACGTCTCATCATATCTCTCCTCTCCTGCCTTTCCTCCAAAGTATGCATATATAAGATCTTTAAGTCTGTTCCCATACACCTTATGACAAAGACCACCGACCATTTTAGTAACCTTCCTCTGTCTGGACCAACTCCATCATGTTTATACCTTTTTGAAGGTGCAGTCTCCAGAATTGTACTCAATATTCTAAATGAGGTCTTACCAGAGTCATATACATTTATTATCATATAAATTCACTTTGCAAAATAATGCAAGTAACGTTGCATGCATTAAAATATAAAACCTCACAATGCAGAGATGAATTCATAAGAACCTAACAGAAGTCTGCCAATCAAGTGGAGCAGGCTTCGTCCAAGCCAAGACAAATCATGGGCTGCATACGAAGGGGTTTCGTCAGTCGTAAGGCAGAAGTCATTATGCCATTGTATAGATCCATGGTGAGGCCCCACCTGGAATACTGTGTGCAATTCTGGAGGCTGCATTATCGCAAGGATGTGCTGAGACTGGAGTCGGTGCAGAGAATGGCCACCCGGATGGTCTCGGGACTCAAGGATCTTCCATACGAAGAACGGCTTGACAAATTACAGCTATACTCGCTCGAGGAGCGCAGAGAGAGGGGAGACATGATCGAGACGTTCAAGTATCTTACGGGCCGCATCGAGGCGGAGGAAGATATCTTCTTTTTCAAGGGTCCCATGACAACAAGAGGGCATCCGTGGAAAATCAGGGGTGGGAAACTACGAGGTGACACCAGGAAATTCTTTTTCACTGAAAGAGTGGTTGATCGCTGGAATAGTCTTCCACTACAGGTGATTGAGGCCAGCAGCGTGCCTGATTTTAAGGCCAAATGGGATCGGCACATGGGATCTATTCACAGGGCAAAGGTAGGGGAGGGACATTAGGGTGGGCAGACTAGATGGGCCGTGGCCCTTATCTGCCGTCTATTTCTATGTTTCTATGACTCGCTGAGAACATGGCTCCCATGGTCCCTGGAAGTAGGCTGGGACTACCAACTAACATTATACTGACAGTTTTTTCTAAATTCCCATGAAAGAAAGCTGAATTTGAATCAGTGAACTGCTCTTAGGTATGTTAGCCAGATTGTGAGCCCATTGGGACAGATAGGGAGAAATACTTGAATACCTGAACGTAAACCACTTAGGCTAAAAATGGTCTATAAATACTAAAATAAATGAATGAATGAAACTTTTTACTAATATTGCAACAATTTCCTTGAGCTATCCAGTTCCCAGACACATGACGAGGATATTGCCTGAATATAAAGCAATAAATTCTAGGCTGGATTACAGCATCAGTGACTGCTTTCAAAGCTGTCAAGAACTAATATTAACGGATGGAGAAAGAGCAGTGAGGTGCTTTGAATGAAGTGAAACAAATGCAACTCTTTGAAGACTGTAGATCTTACTCTATAAAAAGATATTTTTGGAGCTTAAGAACATAAGAATAGCCTTACTGGGTCAGACCAATGGTCCATCGAGCCCAGTATCCTGTCTTCACGGAGGCCAATCCAAGTCACAATTACCTGGCAATAAACCAAATAGCAGCAGCATTCCTTGCCACTGATCCAGGGCAAGCAGTGGCTTCCCCCATGTCTGTCTCCACAGCAGACTAAGGACTTTTGCTCCAGGAAACTGTCTAAACCTTTTTTGAAACCATTTTTACCTTTATAAATAAGGCCCTGCACATGGCAAAGTTAATGAAACCAATATCTTTTAGGTCCCTTTTAATTTGTTTGGAATTATTTATCATTTTAATGGGCCTGTTTACTAAATCAGATTTAGGTTGCAGTTAATCCACGGTAGCTGCAAACTCTCTACAGTAATCTTGATGGTAACTGTTGGGAGCATTTCCATGTTAGCAGTTGTGCTTTTTTTTTTAAATTCTTTATTCATTTTCAAATATATCCAATATATCCAAACAATATATCCAAACAAATTAACAATAAATATAACACTTAATAATCATCAATGGTACAAATAATATGCTCTTATCTCCCACCCTTCCCAATCATATAATCAATACCTTATACAATATGTAACAATAAATTTACCCTCCCCTCCCCCCTCACAATCAAACTTGTAAATTTAAGGGAAACAAAAATAAAATAAAATGTCATCTAATCGGTACAATACTTTGTAAATGACTCCCACACATCCTGAAATTTCCTGAAAAAACCGCACTGTATTGCAATAAATCTTTCCATTTTATAAACATGACATAAGGAATTCCACCAGTTGTGCTTTTAATATGAGGTAAAGGTTGCTACTCTGCATTAATGGCATGGCTGCTAACATAGAAAGAAGTTAGATACACCTCTAGAGTTATAGTTAATTGTTCTGCGCTTTCCACCAAGTCAGAAATTTTAAATGTAACTCTGAGGGTGATGGGTAACCAATGTGCTATTTTCAGAAGTGCAGTATTTTGGATAAGTTGTAATCTCCTGATCTCCTTTTGAGTAATACAACATGTTAACAACATCCTTTTTAACTGCAGGTACACTCCGTTTCCATTGCTCACCTCTTCCCTGCCCTCTAATAAGAATTTCTGTATTACATCTTTAACATAGTGGTAATCTCCAGTGGCATACCTAGCTTGATTGCGGAACACCCCCCTCCTCCAGACATCTTACTCCCCCCTCCTTCAGGAAGTGGTGAGGATGTATGTGGAGCAGTGACAGAGTCAAAGTCTGTGTGCATATGGATCTGCTGGTCTCCCGTCCCGAAACAGGAGCACGTCAGAGGATTGGGGGGTGGAGACAGCAGAGTTGACGGCTATGCATATATGTACTGCAGCCCCGCAGCTTCTCCATGCAACCCCTTACTGATTGCACGCACTGCTCTACCCTTGGTACGCCTCTGGTGCTGTGTTAACTGCTAAAATCTGTTAAACTGGGTGCCAAAATACTAGCATTAACCTATGCATGTGCTCACTTATGTGTGTAGTTGCTAGCAGGGCCGGATTAATGAATAGGCCCAGTAGGCACGTGCCTAGGGTCCGAAGATGTCAGGGGGGCCCGATGAAACAGAGGATTCGGGTGTTTTTATTCCCTTGGCAACACAGGCCCCCCTGAGAAAGATCGGCAGCACTGGCCCCCCCCCCCAGAAAGATCGGCAGCACTGGGCCCCCTCCTGGGAGATCGACAACACCGCCCCCCCCCCCCCCGCCCCGGCATAGACATCAACTAACCTGAATGAGTGACGTCGGAAGGGGTGGACCGGCAGATGCAAGGAGTTGCTGCAAGGTCCCGCGATGACTGCTTTTGCGGACCAACCCCTCTGACGTCACTTACTTCTTCCCTGAGCAGAGCCGGCAGACGCAGTCATCGCGAGACCTTGCAGCAACTCCTTGCGTCTGTCAGTCCACTCCCTCTGACATCACATTCCGGTTTGTTGCTGTTGATGTTGGGGGGAGGGTGGTGTTGTTGATCTCCCGGGGGAAGGGGGGTCTAGCGCTGCCGATCTTTCCCAAGAAGGGGCCCAGTGCTTCTGATCTTTCCCAGGAGGGGGGGGGGCAGCACTGCCAATCTTTCCCGGGGGGCTCGTGTTGCCAAAGGAAAAAAAACCCAACAAATACTTGAGTCCTCTTTCTTCAGCAGGCCCCCTCTGACCTAGAAGGGTGGTGGAGAGAGAGAAAGGGGGAAGGGTGGTGGAAGGAGAGAAAGGGGCAGATGCTGATGGAATTGGTGTGCAGGGGAAGGGGAGAGATATAAGGGGAAGGATACTGGATGGAATTGGGTTGAAGGGAAAGAAAGAGGGCAGATGCTGATGGAATTGGTGTGCAGGGAAAGGGGGAAAACATAAGGGGGAAGGATACTGAATGGAATTGGGTTGGAGGGAAAGGAAGGGGGCCGATGCTGATGGTATCGGGGTGCAGGGGAAGGATACTGGATGGAATTGGGTTGGAGGGAAAGAAAGGGGGCTGTTGCTGATGGAAGTGGGGGGAAGGGGGAGGAGAGAGTAAAATGCCAGACCATGGGGGCGTGGGGGTGTGAGAGGGAAGGGAAGAAAAGGAGAGAGATGCCAGACCATTGGAGGAGGAAATGGAATAAGATGGATGCCAGACCAATGGGGTGAAGGGAAAGATAGAAGGGGGAGGCATACAGTTTCTGGAAGTGGCACTGAAAGGACAGAAGATGAAATGAAGAGAGTGACAAGAAGATGAGGAGAGCTGAAACCAGACAAGCCAAAGTAGAAAAAAATTTTCTATTTATTTATTTTTTTGCTTTAGGGGACATGCATCGCTGTTTCTGTAGTGTTGCATTGTATGCAGAGTCCAGCTTCTTGGTTTTATTTAACCTTTGTCTACGTATTTCTATTTTATCCCCCCTGTAGAGCAATTTTTTAGCACTGGCTGTGGCTAAAAACCATACTACAGTTTTGTAAAAGGGAAGAGAGGTTAGTTTGTGATTACTTATTCCATACTAGGCAAAGGTGTTTTCTGTGTTTTGTTTGTATGAAAGACATGGTTTTTTGTTAGCGTTGAATAGCCTTGTTTGGCAAAATGCATAAGGCATGGTTCTTGGGAGCACCTTGAATTAACCTGATTTGAATCTCCTTATTGTCTGCCGATCTTCTTTTGTTTCATGTTGGATTCTTTGGTGGACTGCTTGTCTTGTTGTTTCGTTGCAAGTTAACATACATGGAGTGGAACGTACTAGAGGAGTTACAGATTTGGTTGTTTATACATACATATGGGTTATAGTTGGTCGACATAGAGTGAGGCAGTTGAGAGGCGTTGTAAACTTGGTTATTAATATAGACTTATTTTTCGGATAGTATTACTGCTTTACAATATATTTGAACACATATATACGTATGGATATGGTTCAGAGTTAAAGTCCTGGGTAAGTAGATGGGAAGGGAAGGAAGGGGGATTTGTTCAGAGATGTTTAGGGGTGGCATGGAAGAAAAACTGTGCACTGGTATACTAATCTTTGTTTGTTTTGAATTTAAAAAAAAGAAAGAAATACAAGTGAAAATAAAGAAGTAAATAAGAAAATAGATAAATGGGGACGGGACATGGGTAGGGGTGGGGCACGGGCGGAATAGAGTCGGGGGGGGAGGGGGGGCCTAGTGTACTTGCGTGCCTAGAGGCCCTCGAAGAATTAATCCTGCCCTGGTTGCTAGCATGCTACTTAAGCACTATATTCTATTTATTTATTTAATTCGGTTTATATCCCATCCTCCCCAAGGAGCCCAAAATGGGTTACATGGTAACATACATAACAGCAAGCAAAGCACCTAATAATTAACAACAAGGAACAGAAGACTAAGGCAATAGGGTACAGTGGGATGTGTCTAGTTCTATTGTTCTGGATTAGCAGACACTTGGAACCTGAAGCATACACAGGGAGAGAGTCCTGAAGCATGACTAACATGAGCAGCTGCTTTTCCCAGTTTTTCTTTCCTCTGATCCTGGCTCATCCCTGATATACGCCTCTTTCCCTTGTTCAATATGGGATATAACCTCAGGCATAGTGATTGGAGAGTTTGTTCCCAGTGAGATCAGGGTCTGATAATTCTCCTTCATCGTCTCCCTGTATAATTTCTTCTGCTCTTCATCTAAATTCTCCCACTCCTCCTCAAACCTCCCCTGCATCTGAGCAGCAGATGCTGCTGGCATTTTCCTCTCTGCTTCTCCTGTTTGCAGAATTAGAAATTAATTAGGGGCTCCTTCTCTGGCTATGGAGAAGGAGCCGAGGATTTGGGAGAAGGAAATAAAGAGTTCAAGCATATTTGGGGTCTCTAGTAAAGCAGTCAGGAAAGCAAAGATGCAATTGAAAGTAAAACTAGCTAATATGGTACAATGGGGCAACAAGACATTTTTTAGACTCGCTAGCAATAGGAGGAAGTGGAAAAATGGTACTGTGAGGGATGAAGAGCATCAATATATAGAAGCCAAGGATAAAGTGGAATTGCTTAACAAATATTTCTGTTCTTGTTCACAAGGATCGGGAGTATGACCACAGACAGTAGTGTAGTAAGGGAGTGCAGGGGGGGTTCCACCCTGGCAACGTCTTCCTAAGGGCATGGCATTCCTCCTCGTCTCTGCCCCCCCCCCCCAACTCCTCTCCTTGCTGCCCATGTGCTCCACTTTCTTTCTCCTGTAACTTTTTGAGGTTGCTGCCTGCTTTGGTATCAACTCTATCTCTGACATCACTTCCGGGACCCACACCTAGGAAGTGACATTGATGTGGGCGTGCTGCTCACGCTGGAGAAGTTAAAAGGTGTGGGCAAAGGGAAGGGGACGCGTGCGTGGCAGGGCGCGGAAGAGGGCAGAGGTGGCGCATTGCTCACCCTTACTACGCCACTGATCACAGAAGACGAACACCAATAAGAATGGGTGTGTGGTATACCTTGAACAATTTTCAGAAGAGTGTGTCTGCAAGGAGCTAGCTAAACTAACAGGAAATAAAGCGATGGGTCTGGATGGGATATATCTGAGGATGTTGGCACCTCTACTATCTGAACTTTTCAATGTTTTTTGTTTGTTTTTACAGTATTGAGTGGTCCTAGAGGACTGGAGATGTGGTTCATCTCCACAAAACATAAGAACATAAGAATTGCCGCTGCTGGGTCAGACCAGTGATCCATCGTGCCCAGCAGCCCACTCACGCGGAGGCCCTTAGGACAAAGACCACTGAGACTAGCTTTACCTGCATACGTTCTGGTTCAGCAGGAACTTGTCTAACTTTGTCTTGAATCCCTGGAGGGTGTTTTCCCCTATAACAGCCTCCAGAAGAGTGTTCCAGTTTTCTACCACTCTCTGGGTAAAGAAGAACTTCCTTACATTTGTACAGAATCTAGAAGTTAAGTTGTAGAACTCCTTAGTGGGTCAGTTATGAAACTGCTGTGAACAAGGTAGGTTTAGAAAATTACTAAAGACGCAGCTTTTCGTTGATGCCTTTTTAAAATTATTTCCACTAAAACTGATGAATTTTCCAAGAGCCCTGCTAGTTCTTCTATGGTATTTTCTTGAGGATCGTATGTAATTATACTTTTATTAGATGACTGTTTTACTATGTATTTGTTTTTACTTTTCCGTTATTTTAGCACTGTGTATGTAAACCGTTTAGTTTTAGATGGTATATAAATTTTTTAAATAAATAAATAAACAATGCACTAATGCTGGCTTTTACAAAGCTGCAGTGGAGGTTTCAACCATGGGCCGGGGAGGCAAATGCTCTGATGCTCATAGTATTCCTATGCGCATCAGAGCATCCATCTCACCGGCCCGCAGTACAAACCTCCACCGAATCCTAAGTTAGTCCAATAAAAAAAGTACGATTACCTTTATTCCTTTTGTTTTATTTCTATTTTTTTCTATATACTATCTTAATCAGTGGAAAGTGGAAGTAAAGAATGGATTTGGGACTCTAAGCTGGTTGGCCTGACCTCTGTGGTGAGTAAATTAATACAAACATTTCTAAAACAGAAGCTAGTGAGGTTTCTGGATTCCAATGGATTACAAGATCCAAGACAGTGCAATGGGTTTGGCAACAAATCTGATTAATTTCCATCACCGAGTGATCAGAAAGTTGGATCATGGGATAGCACTAGATGTGGTGTACTTAGATCTTAGCAAAGCCTTTGACACGATTCCTCATAAGTGAGGTGCCCTATGTATGGACCCTAAAGTGACTGACTGGATTAGGAACTGGTCAAATAGAAAACAACAGAAGGTAGTGGTAAATGGACTCCATTCCAAGCAAAGTGATGTTACCAAAGGTGCGTCACAGAGATCACTCCTTGGACTGGTTCTTTTGAACATTTTTATGACAAATATTGTTGAAGGACTGTCTGGTAAGGTATGCCTCTTTGTAGATTATATCAAGATCATTAATAGGGTAGGCACCCCTGATGGTGTGCATAGCATTAGGAGGGATCTAGTGAAGCTTGAGGAATGGTCTAGAATTTAGCAGCTAAGATTTAATGCCTAAAATTGTAGGCTCATGGATTTGGACTGCAAAAAAACAATAGAGTAAACTACATCTGTGCATGAGAGAAAAGGACTTTGGTGTGATCATATCTGATGATCTTATGGTGAACACACAGGTAAAAAAGGCAACAGAGAATGCCAGAACGATGTTTGGGTGCCTAGGAAGAGGAATGTTCAGCAGGAAAAAGATGATGACAGTGTCTCTGTACAAGTCTCTTTGCTGCAGGGGGAATTCAGTGTTGTGCCAGGGAAAGGATCTCTTTGCTGCTGAGGAGTTTTAGGCTAGTTCCAGTTTTGTAAAATGGTGGTAAGTGTATAGTCTTCAATGGAGACTGCCCCAACTTTGTTGGTTGAGCTGAGAACTTTTCAGCAGCCCCTTGTACCCCAGCCATATATCTGATGTAAGTGTGGGTACCTAATTGTCACAGGGATGCTTATAACAGAGAGGATTGTGTAAACTAAATGGGAGCCTGCCTATGCCCCACCCAAGATCCACCCACTTGTATGTTGCTTTGCAAATACATGCTATGCAAGATAGTTGCATATTTACAGAATACGCTTAAGCCAGGGGGGTCCAATGTCGGTCCTCGAGGGCCGCAATCCAGTCGGGTTTTCAGGATTTCCCCAATGAATATGCATGAGATCTATTAGCATACAATGAAAGCAATGCGTGCAAATAGACCTCATGTATATTCATTGGGGAAATCCTGAAAATCCGACTGGACTGCGGCCCTCGAGGACCGACATTGGACACTCCTGGCTTAAGCAGTATACTGGCATATATTTGCATAGGTGCACATCTGCACACCCTTATGCTAGTGTTCTAAACATTTGTGTAATGGGCCCACAAATATTAGCAACAAACTATTATAAGCTCCAAACTAGATTACTGTAATGTAATCTACTGTACATGGGCTTACCTAAATTTCAGTTAAGACACCTTCAAACATTACAAAATACTGCGGTTAAAATTCTATACAATGCCAGTAGATTTGATCACACAATGCCCTTACTGAAGCAATTACTTTGGCTCCCAGTACAATATCATATCCAATTTAATATTCTCACCCCAACTTATAAAATACTACATTCAGGTATTCCCAATTATTTGGCCGCACTAATTATCCCTTATTCATCAACACGTACCCTTTGTTCTTTATCAGAAAACAGATTTGTTATTTCTTGCCACTCAAAAATGAAATGGAAAACAGCTAAACATTCAGCATTTTTTCCACTGAATTCATTACCCTCATATCTGTGTTTAGAATCATCCTTCACTAAGGGTTCCATTTACAAAGGCGCGTTAGCGGTTTAACGTGTGTAATACCATGCGCTAAACCACCGGCCGCGCTAGCCGCTACCGCCTCCTCTTGAGCAGGCGGTAGTTTTTCGGCTAGCGCGTGATTAAAAGTCATTGCGTGTTAAAGCCGCTACTGCGGCTTCATAAAAGGAGCCCTAAGTTCCACATGGTTAAAAAAAACTACCTTTTCAAACAAGCATTTTCTAATTATTAGCTTTAAAAGCGGAAGTATCGGAGAGCACGTATCTCCCTAGACTCGCAAAAACACCAACAGTGTAGGCTACCTGCCTTGGGTAGGTTTTTTCTAAAAACGTGCATCCCGATTGGCTGATTAGACAGCGATAGGACACCTACCGCTGCCTAAAATCAGGATGCCATTAATAGAATTTGCCCCTAATGTATATGACATTGCCTCTGCCTTTATTTTTTCCTGAGCTAGTGGCCACTGTAAAATGTACTAAAGCAGGATGTGCAATTTTGTAACTGCCTGCAATTGTGAACAACAAGTGCATACTTTTCTAATCTAATGTAATCCAGTATTTCTGAGTCACGCCATGCCTAAATAGGTTCAAGGTGACATACAAGATAAGGAATAATAGGATGTATATGCAACATTTTTCACTCCAATGGACTTACTCCAAATAAAATCAACACCTAAAATTATTCCTGCTAAATAATGGCAAAATGTTTTAGAAAAGTAAGCACATAGGGGGTACTATTCAGCCCATGTCAGTCAGCAGTTTTTAAGATTCTCACTGCTGCAAGCTTAACAGAGTCTATATATTCAATGTGTGCCATATCCGGGCTTCCACACTAAACCAGGTGTGTAGTCAACTGGAAGTTTACTGTGCACCAATCAATATTCAGTCTAGTGCAGGGATCTCAAAGTCCCTACTTGAGGGCCGCAATCCAGTCGGGTTTTCAGGATTTCCCCAATGAATATGCATTGAAAGCAGTGCATGCACATAGATCTCATGCATATTCATTGGTGAAATATTGAAAACCTGACTGGATTGTGGCCCTCAAGGAAAGAAAGAATTTGACTGCTGGGTGGTGAAGAGCAGACTTGAAACATTTCTACTTGGGGCTGGTGACAGCACTGAGTATTGTGGGTAATGCTGAAGCAGAAAGGACCAGTTATGTGGCTTTCAAGTACATGATTCCCTCCTCTGCTCTCTCCAGCCCACAGGCACACGTGGATTGTTAAGGAAAACAAGGGCTTGTTGTCTATCACATTTTTGATGGCACACCTCCCAGCTCTTGGGGACACAAGTGTATCCTGACAAATTGGGTAAGAACCACCCGTTTGTAAACACAATTGTAATTGCGCTTGTAATATCAGTTTGCATATACCTCTCTGCAAATAAATCCCACATCCAAATCTGTTCTGTCGTATTAGAACTGTTAGAATGCTGACCACTGCTCCATTCTAAAAATCCCTGCCTCCACCTTTCCAGTAATTTGGTACAGAGAAAAACTGTGTGTGTGTTGTTGTGGTGGTGGTGGTGGTGGGGGAGTTGAGGAGGTGGACAGAACAATAATTAAGTAAATATCAGGCGGAGTTTGAGGTAATTATTTCTAGTTGACCTAGGTTGTTTTGTATCCCAGGCAACAAGAATCTACAAAGGATGCCACATTAAACTGCACACCTCAAGGAGACATAAATAGATGTTGAGATATGTGGTCAACCTGCATAACAAATAAGAATTTGCTGAAATGTGATTTTAACAGGGGTTGCCATTCAACAGATCATGTACAACTGGAAAAACTGGAATAGACTCAATTACTGTTTCTGGTGGAACTCTGTGTGCCACATATATAAAATGGAAAGGACATTAGCTGTCCAAAAAGGAAATTATAGCAAATTTCAGGATGTGTGGAGGCCATTGATAGATTATTGCAAAGATTAAAAATGTTCTTCCCTGATTATAATATATGACATATGAGGGAGGGTGGGGGGAGGGAAAATTTGATTATTAAAGAAATAGATCATTATATATATATATATATATCTTAAATAATAAAATGCTAGCCGCGCATGCGCACTTGCCTGGCGTGTTCCCTGATCTCTTTTCTGTTGGGATGTGGCAAGACAAGTGCGCATGCGCGCTTATTACGTCACTGAGAGCAGTGAATGCAGGAAGCGGAGTAAAAAAAACAACAACCGAGCGAGCCGGGCCGCTGAGAAAGCGCGGGAGGCCTGACCCGGGCTGCGGACGGGTAAGGAGCTGGGGCAGTGAGCCTTCCCTGCGGCTGAAATGGAGCCTGGCCACCCTCCGCGGACAGACCACACGAGTCCGTGTCCTTTTCTGCTCACCCCACTTCCCGCGGACCCGACTACCTTGGCGATTCAAGCAGCGTGTGCACCAGTCTTCACACGCTGCTTCGGGCCCTTCTACTTCCCTGATTTGCTCTGCCGCCTCTCTGATGATGTCATCAGGGACGTGCCAGAGTAAATCAGGGCAGTAGAAGGACCCGAAGCAGCATGTGAACACTGCTGCACACGCTGCTTGAATCGCCGGGTAGGTAGTCAGGTCCATGGGAAGGGAAGGGGGGGGGGCGCAAGGACTCTGGAGAGAATGGCAGACACCGGCCCTGTACTAATTCCCGTGGACAGGGTGAGCAGGAAGGGGTGCTGATGGACAGGGGGGGGGGGAAATGAAGGGAGGCCTATTGCTGGACAGAGGGAGCAGGAAGAGGTGCTGATGGACAGGGGGGGGAATGAAGGGAGGCCTACTGCTGGACAGAGGGAGCAGGAAGAGGTGCTGATTGGCAGGGGGGAGTTAAAACAAAGGGAGAAGGGCTGCTGCTGGATAAGGGGAGCAGTGAAGGGATGGTGGTGGACACAGGGGAGGTAAAAATAAGGGAGAATGGACAGGAAAAAGCGGCTAAGGAGACAGAGAGAGAAAGAAATAAAGACAGACACACATATATTCTAGCACCCGTTAATGTAACGGGCTATAAAGCTAGTATACATATATATATATATATATATATACTATTATATATATATATATATATATATATATATATATATATATATATATAGTAGCGGAGCCGGTACCTGTGAAACAAGGAGGTCCGGCCCGCGCTCACAGTTACGCCGCTCCGACGTGCCTTCCTAACTGAGGAAGGTCCTGCTGGAAACTATGCTCTGACTTATCAGTAAAGCAAAAAGACAAAAAAAAAATCAATTACTCATTAGTCCTGGGCAATCCACTTTATTCGGTGGAAAGGGTGATAAGCTTTGTCCAATAGTTTGTTCCACCCCACACAGTCATAAAGCAAACACTTTAAATCAGGAACTCAAGAAGAAGCGGTCACCAAAAGTAAAAGGGACCAACTCAGACCTTTAGTCAGGTAAGTAATCAAAAATCAATTCTCAAAGGAAAACAAAAGAGCATGAACAGTTCTTTTCACTGACACACAAAGTTCAATTTCACAGCACTGCTGAATCAGTTCAGGTGCACAAGCCTTCTGCTGTTCTGGCTTCTTCCCCAGCCAGCTCCACAAGAGTTGGAAAGGGGGGAGGGGAGCAAGTGAATTCACCAATCAAATAATCTGAATAACAGACCTGCCACTAATGGCCCCACTAACCCAACCGGTTGTTTAGTGAATTCTTCCCCCACTTTACTTCCCTCAGGTTCTCACACATACCCTGACACATCCAGTCAGCATAAAACCCCAACTGACCAATTAAACTTGCAACAAACAAAAAACGTTTTTTTTTTCTTTCCTCGGCTTAATTCAAGCAGGGCAGGCACTGCCAGCACAAGTCCTTCAAAGGGGTTTTCCTTAACAAACACCCTTTCCTCCAAAGCAGTACAAACCCCCTCCCAGCAGGGAACTAAGCTTCACATTCTCCAGCCCTGCCACTTAGCTGATTTCCATAAGGACTTCTTCAGGCAGACTGGAACTTTCACTGAACTCCATAGGTTCTACCCCGGGTAGCTGGTTGTCCAAAGGGTCTGTGTCAGGCTCCTGCATTTCCCAGTCCCCAGCCTCTGGGGTGCCTTCAGGAGGGGAGATCCTTCCCTGAGCTCGTTCAGGACAGACTGCCCTTCTCCCTCTCAAAGCAGCCTCCAAAGTACTCAAGGGAAACTGCCCTGCCCTTTGAGGGGGAGGAGCTTTCTGCTTACTTTTCCTAGCTGACTTTGGGAGCCTAATCATTCCCTTCAGCTGATACCCACCAGAGGGAGAGAGGTTCCTCAGAGGCTGTTGTGAGCTATTCTGAAGCTCCTCCTCTCCTCCCTGGAGATCAATCACCTCAGTATCCAAGGGAAAGCTAGGTTTTTCCTTAGGCTTGGTCACAATCCTATCCCCGTGGTTTGCCCTCTGTATCCAAGGGCCAGGTTTCACTAAGACCTGCCCTGGTAAAAGCTGCGTTTTAGGGATAGGATTGTGACAATATATATATATATATATATATATATATATATATATATAAATATATATATATATATATATATATATAAAATGAGGGGGGTACAATATTTTAGGATGATACAATCAAATGTAAGAATTCAAGTGTTTTTAAATGTTCAATTGTTAAACATCATTTACTGTACTTGATTTTAAGATATGAAATGAATAAAGATTAAAAAAAAAAAAAAAAAGAATTATAGGGGCAGCTGGGTGATAGGGTTTTATTTATACTGTTGTCAATATATAATGTTGAATATAATATGTATTTTTTAAAGCATTGTTCAGAGGAGCGAGTAAGCAAGGAAACAAGACTACAAAGAGGGAGTCTGCATGGAAGTGAAAGATAAATTTCACAGAAAAGGAGACTAGTTTACAGTATTTTAGCTGTAAAGATACAGGTAAGGACCCTGGCATTTTTATTTCTCTCAACAGGTACCACAGGTTTCAACAGCTGAAAGATGATAAGGAATATGGTCCAAAGCTGTAGCTACTGTAACTATTTATGTCTCTGTCCATATGTATATCCCGATTCAAAGGAAGGCAATGCTTCAATGTAAAACACACCGGAAAAGAGCCAAAGCCAGACCCTCTACAACAGGCACAATGAATCCGACGCACAGAAAAGTCATAGGGCAGAGAAATCCAGAGCCAAGTTCAGGATTGACAAAAGCAATCTTTATTCGTGACTGTCAATTTTGACTTGACATTAACTGTTTCAGCCAATAAAGGCCTTTGTCAAGAGTCTAACAAAAAAATGAATACAGTACTCCCCCTATATTCGCGGGAGTTCTGTTCCATGAATCCCTGTGAATTTCAAAAAACTGCAAATACGGTTTTTCACCTGTCAAAAGGCAGGAGAGGGCAGCTGGAGCGCTGGCGAGTGAAGAAAATCACTCGTGGTATGCTCCGACCACAGTCTTCCTGTTACTAAATTAAGGCTACACCAATCAGGAGCTGCTTTGACACGCAGCTCCTGATTGGTGTAGCCCGAATTTAGTACAGGAAAAGGCGGTCGGAAAATACCGCAAATTAGTGAGTCCGCGAACTGCGAATTTGTGGGGGGAACACTGTATATGTAAATAAAAACATAAACTATAAAAAGAAATGTTACTCATAATTAAAACAAATGGACTGCAACCATAAAATGCATAAAAAAGAAAGACTAGGTGCAGAAAGTAAATATACTGTATATATAATTAAATATATCATTATGTAAAATGTGAAAGACACCTGCAGCTGAACTTCCTCAGGTAACATGGCATAACAGAGTGAAGGTAGCAAAGCGTAGGTGCCTCTGGGTCTATGAAGATTAACACTGATGAAATGTTTACTGAACTAACAATGGGAGCATGGGGCGATGACAATAGATTACAAGAAGAAACCAGGATCGAGATTCTCTCCATTAGTAGACTAAAGGCCCCCACACTTTAACCCATGAGTCAGAGTCAGCTTATGTAGTTTATTTTTCCAGCCTACAATATTCGTTCTGCCTGCAACTGAATCTAACGCATTAACATTACATTACATTAGGGATTTCTATTCTGCCATTACCTTGCAGTTCAAGGCGGATTACAAAAGAATTATCAAGGATGTATTACAAAAAGATCTTACCAAAAAGATATCTGGTCATTTTCAAAGATAGTAAGAAATGAGTATGGCTAGTTGTTTTGGGTAGGTGGCTTTAGTGAGAGGCGGAATTTGAAACTTGCAGAGTTATTTCTTTTTCAGGGATTTCTTAGAGAGTATGGTCTTTATTTCTTTTCTAAAAGTTTTGTAGTCTAGGGATGCCATCAGTAGATTGGCGATTTGGTTGTCTAGTTTGGCTGCTTGAGTGGCTAGGAGGCCATCGGTTAGTTTTTTCTGTTTGACCTACTTAATTGGGGGGTGAGTTTTCCTATGTCTGGTTGAGGAGTTGTGGATGAGGCAGTTGTTCAGGTAGTTTGGACTGTCTCCGTATAAAGTCTTAAATAGTAGACAATAGAATTTAAATTGTATTCTTGCTGGGATTGGAAGCCAATGCAATTTGAGATATGCTTCTGTAATGTGGTCATGTTTCTTCAATGAGTAGATGAGTCTCAGCAGTGGCGTACCAAGGAGGGGGGGGGGGGGTCGGTCCGCCACTGCTTAGGTGCAGGCTTAGGTGGGTGCACAGCCGGCTAGGTCCGGAAAATTCAGCGGTGAATTTGAAACAGCTCCCTTTCTCCCTCCCTGCCCCTTACCTTCGTGGCCGCGCATCTAAATTACCTTCTTACAGCAGATGGAGTTGCATGTGGCTGCAGTAAAGGTCATCTCTGACACAACTGGAAGTTGCATCAGAGACGACCTTTACGGCAGCCATACAGCAGCCGGCTGCTGTTCGAAGGCAGTTTAGACGTTGCCGGCCACAGGGCAGGTACGTTTGTTGGACCGGGCCTGTTGTCTGGGGGGGAAGAAAGCGCCAAAAAGGTAAGGGGCAGGGAGGGAGAAAGGGAGGAAAGGTGGGGTGGAGAGGAAAATATGCTGAAGGGAAATGGGTAAAACAGAGGGGGGAGAAGGACGCTGAAAGCACATGGGGAAGACAGAGGGGGGAGAAGGACGCTGAAAGCACATGGGGAAGACAAAGGGGGGAGAAGGATGCTGAAAGCACATGGGGAAGACAGAGGGGGAGAAGGACGCTGAAAGCACATGGGGAAGACAGAGGGAGGGGAGAAGGATGCTAAAAGCACATGGAGAAGACAGAGTAGGGATGACGCTGGAAAGACATGGGGAAGAGAGAGTGTTGTGAAGATGCTGGCAGGGAAGAAGACAGAGATGCCAGACTATGGGGAGAGCAGAGGGAAGAAGATGGGTGCCAGACCAATTTGGACGGGGGAGAAAGGGAGAGGCACAGTAACAGAGCAAATGGAAGACACAGAGAGAAGAGAGACAGTGGATGGAAGGAACTGAATGAGAAGATGAGGAAAGCAAAAACCAGAGAAGACAAAGGTAGAACAAAAATTTTCTATTTATTTATTGCTTTAGGAGACATGTGTCACTGTTTCTGTGGTGTTTCATTGTATGCAGAGTCCAGCTTCTTGCTGGTTCAGTTTAACCTTTGTCTATGTATTTCTACAAAACAGTGGAGCATTTTTTAGCGCCAGATGTGGTGGTAGCAGCTCTGATGCTCAGAATTCTATGAGCATCAGAGCTGTTACCACCGTGGCTAAAATCCACACTACAGTTTTGTAAAAGGGGGAGGGGTTAGTTTGTGGTGACATATTCCATATTAGGCGAAGGTGTTTTCTGTGTTCTGTGTGTTCGAAAGACATGGTTTTCTATTAGGATTGATGGTGTAGGATTGATCTGTACTAGTCTGGCTTGTTTAGTTTTACAATGGGTGTATTGATGTTGTACTGCTCACTGCAGTATGTAAGATGCTACCTTTTACTAGGTACTCATGTGTGACGTGTGACTTGTTACTAAAAATCATGTTTTTCGTACAGATGGGGGGTGCCAAAAAATGATGGGCCCTGGGTGTCACATATGCTAGGCATGCCACTGAGTCTCAGTGCTGTGTTTTGGATTGTTTGTAGTTGTTTTGTTATTGTTGCAGGGCAGGGGACATAGAGGATATTACAGTAGTCTAGTAGGCCTAGTATAAGGGACTGTACTATGAGCTGGAATTGTGTTTTCTCGAAGAATTTCCTAACTTGTCTTAACATGGGCAACTGAATTAACGTGTGCTAACAACTAAAAATGCCTATAGAAAATAATGGGTGTCTTTAGTGGTTAGTGCACGCTAATGCACTTAATGCCCTTTCATGAATCCTTCCCACCCTAAATAGTATTTTCCTCAGTCTTACAAGTCAAGGATAATACCATGTTAGAGAAGGTCTCATCCTAGAGATTAATACCAGACTGCAAAGATGTTATGACCCTTTACACCCACTCCACAATGAATATAAATATGTACCCATGTTATTTTTTTTTTAACATTGTTGCTTCTGAAACGTGCAGCGAGCCTGGGCCACAGTGACCAACACTATTCCTAGCGTGTTCCTTTCAACTAGGGAATCCTTCAGGCGTCTTAGGCATCAGCCTAGGGTGAAAACAGCAAGTAAAAATAACCACAGTGAAAACAGGCAAGGAATTCACTCACACAGAAAAGTCAAAGAATGCAAATAGACTTCTTATTCCTGACCCAGAGTCAGGTTGTTCAGAGGTTTTTAGAAGACTGTAATATTTCCCAATACATTGGTGCACAAACCAAAAACATGCAATGTTGGGCCAACCTGGCCACACTGGTTGCACAAATGTCAGAATGGCTCTTATTTTCAAAGTCCAAAAGAAAAAGATATACAAAACAAAAATTATGGCTGGACTTCAGTCTTTACCACTCAGTCCTCTTCACCAGCCTTAATGGGTAAAGGGTAAGTTCATCAATGCTTTCTTTCCTGAGAAAGAGCAGTAAAGAAAAAATACACACAGTTGTTGTAGCTTGGAAAATAAACTTTTCATAAGCTCAAAGCTAAAGCTAGGGAACTCTGGCACTGGCTGACTGCAACTAAAGAACTTACACACATGGAGCTCTTCCGTAGCTGACGATCCCTGCAGTAGCTTATCAGTAGCTAATGAGTATCCAGCTGTGTGGAGAGGAGCGTAAGGAAAAGGCTCTGTAGTTAAATGTTCAAGCAGTTTAAAGCAAAAACAATGCTTCAGAGGTTAGCCCTGAAAGTCATACCATTCTGCTATACACAAAAACATAAACTCAGTCTCAGGAGTTCACCTAAAACACAGGTAAGAAAAAGTATCAAAATTCTTCCTACCTTTCAGCTTGTGTCCATAACTTCTAACTTCTCACTAGGCTCACTGGTCAAACCAATATCCATAGGTTCACAGCTTTCCCACTGCTTCTCAATGGTGGGTTCAGACTCTTCTGAAACGTCCACCATCTCACACTCTTCTCCCAGCTCATCAGCATTCAGCCGGGGAGAGAAGTCATGCTGCCTTTCAGGATCACGTTCCCAGTTTCTCTGTTCCTCCCCTCTATGGGTCTCAGCTGCCTCGTTTTAATAGGCTCTAAGCCGCCCCTCCCTGCTCTGAAGAGGGGTAAGGGAGAAAGCTCCCTCTGCAGCTGTGTCTGCTTACATTACAGCTCCCTGCTAGTACTCTGGTTTTCTGGGAGCTGTAGTTTCCTGGCTCCTGAGTTTTTTTGTGAGCTAATAGCAGGCTTGGTAGCATAACCTGCCGCTGGCCTGAACTCTCCCTGCAGTCACTGACTGGCTCATCAATGTCAGTACAAGGGAAGCTAGCGCTTTCATACTCGGCAGAGCCAACCTGGTCAGCTCTCCTGCATAGGGGCTTACTGCTTTTCCTAGTTAAACCTGAGACAAAGCTAGGAGGAGAGCTAGATTTGTCACAACATACATATGTACATTGCAACCCCACCTCCATTCTTCCCAAACTATGCCCCAAGATTTACTTATTGCTGATTGCATAAAAAGTAAAAACACAGCACATCCAATGTTTTTCCACTCCAGCAATGGGGAAGAAGGCAGGTGTAGCTATCCTAGTTAATAAGAAGATCTCAGCTACATTTGATAATATTCAGGCTGATCAATGGGTAGATGGCTCTATGTTACTATGACTTCAGGAAAAGATACCCTGATGCTTTTTAATATTTATGCACCTAACACCAATCAGGCAGATTTCTTAAAAAAAAAAGTTCAACAAACAATTCTGTCACTGGTCATGAATAATTTAATTGTGGCTGGGGACTTCAATGCTGTCATGGATCCAATAATGGACAAACAACCGAGTAGATAATGAAAATCATTAGGTCTAGACAGTCTTATAAGTACATGTGGTTTAAAAGATATAGGGCAGATTTTTCATTTTAATGCTCGAGAATTTTCTTTTTGTTCCCAAGGTCATAAATCATTTTCAAGAATTGATTATTTTTTTGTTTCAGATCATTTAACTCTACAGATTACAAAAGCCAATATAGACCCAATCCTTTTGTTGTATCATGCTGGAATTTGGATAGAATATCAGTCCACTGAAGAAGATTCTAATAGACCTGTTTGGAGGTTTAATAATATATTGCTTGCAGATTCAAACTTTCTTGAGGAAATTCAATTAAAAATGAATGAATATTTTCAATTGAACACCTCAAAGGAAATTACATTACATTACAGATTTCTATTCCGCCATTACCTTTCAGTTCAAAGCGGATTACAAAAAGAGTTATGGAAGAAGGGTTACAACGTTAGATCAGAGAAGGTTTCCAAGAGAGGGAAAAGTAGGATCTGGGGTTAGGGAGGGGATGGTAAGAGGGGGGTTAAGCTTTATCATGGTATTAAGCTTTATTGAGGGATTTCTTGAAGAGTATGGTTTTTATTTCCTTTCTGAACATCTTGTAGTCTGGGGTTGTTGTCAATAGGTCGAAACTATTTGGGACACTTACAAAGCTATAATGAGAGGGCAAATAATTTCATATTCAGCGCATATTACAAAACTGCTAAGATTAGAATTTGACAATTTGGAACAAACCATATTGACTTTAGAGTCACAATTGGCCTCGAAATGGAAACAGAATACTTTAAATGCCCTGTTGAAAGCTTAATATAAATATAATGAGATTTCCTCACAATTGGCTAGGAAAGATCTGTTTCTCAGCAGGCTCTGTATTATGGAAACTCAAATAAAGTGGGAAGATTATTGGCTAATTATCTTAAAACAAAAAAAGAAAAGTAAAGATTGTGGCTATTAAAGATGAAAAAGATAAAATTCATACCCATATTGGAGATGTTTTAAGACAATTTTTAGATTATTCTAAAGCTTTATATTCTGAGCTTTAGTCAAATAAAGAAATTGAAGGAAGAGAATTTTTAAACTTAATTAATAGGCCACAAATTCCCGAGTATGTGAAAGAAAAACTTGAGGCGCCTATATCACGTACAGAACTCCAGTCAGCATTGAAGACTCTCAGAGCTGGATCCACTCCGGGAGGTGATGGATTCACAGTTGAGTTTTTTTAAAATTTTTTCAAAATTTACTATTACCTCATCTTTTAAATTTATATCAATCACAACTGACTAAGTTATATATCAGGTACTATGGCGGAATCATTAACTATTGTTTTGCCAAAGCCAAACCGAGATCCCATGTTGGTTTCAAACTATAGGCCTATTTCTTTAATTAATGTGGACGGGAAAATCTTGGCTAAATTATTGGTTCTAAGATTAGCCAAGGCTCTCCCTTGTATGATTGGTATGCACCAAACGGGTTTCTTTGCTCAAAGACATTCTTCAAATAATACCAGATTGGCATTTTATATGCTAAATTTAGCTAAAACAATAGATGATTAGGTGTAGAATGGACTTTCATGTATCGAGCTATGAAGAGGGGAGTTAGACAAGGATGTCCCTTATCTCCTTTGCTTTTTGACATTGTTCTGGAACCCTTGTTATTTAAAGAGACTTGGGATCCATTAACGAAATTTGTAAAACCTGATCACCAGTATAAGCCTTTAATTTCTGAATGAGTTTCACACACATCCAGGGAGGGGGGGGGAGGAAGGGAAGGGGGATGATATATACTTATATTATTATCTGTTAGATATAAGTGCTGTTTATTGTACCAATTATTTGTATATTCTATTGCACTTTGTGTTTGTTTTTAAAATGAATAAAGAATTAAAAAATAAAAACACTCCTGAAAATACTCAAAGTGATTTAACCAGGCAGGAGCTTATCACCAATTAAGTGTTGATATTCAGCAGCATTTAGTTAGATAGCGCCACTGAATATCACCACAGACTGTACAACAAAGAAATGGACAGGTCAGAAGCAGGCCATGGGTCAGTGCTGGGGAGGAGCCAGGGGTTATGCAGATGCTGGCAATATTCAGTGATGGCAATATTTAGTTCAAAAGATGTCCTAAATTCACCCACCTAGCTATGAGGGCCCTGGTACTATACATTGGCCAAGACACATAACTAGGTGTTAATTCCTAAGTCCCTTCAATCTCTCAATTATTGGTGCCTCTGACATGCTATCATTCTATAACAGGAGCTCTCAACCCAGGCCTTGGGACGCACTAAGCCAGTCTGGTTTTCAGGACATCCAAAATAAATATGCATGAGAAAGATTTGCAAACACTGAAGGCAGTGCATGCAAATTTATCTCATGCATATTCACTGTGGATATCATGAAAAATAGACTAGCTTAGTATGTCCTAAGGACTGGGTTGAGAATCCCTGTTCTATAACAAATGCCCACAATTGTCCCCAACTTCTATAAAGTGCACCTAAAGTTAAGCACCTACACTGGTGCACCTAGCCAATGTAGGTACCTAACAAAATTGAGTAATAGGCCAAATCAACGCGGATAATCGGCACACATCACCTCTTAATTTGCACTACTTGGAGTTAATTCAAATTTGGACGCCTAACTTGGAAGGCATGATGCTAACAGTTAGGCACCTAGGCTCGGATTCTCTAAATGGCGCCATTTTTGACGGCCACCTACAAAGTGGCCGCCAATCAAGTGTCAATTATGTGATAGCGCTGTTTAAAAAATTGTGCCTTCCGGAAAGGTAGACATCCAAAATGTAGTCCAGGGTTTTCAGGGCCTACATTTCCAGTGCCTACCTTTGATGTGAATCACGCATACATAGGCATGCCTACAATGGCATTAGGAGCAGTAAAAGTGCCTATATAGGTGCCTATTTAGGCACCAGTAGGCATCTTGAAAATCATTTTAAAAGGTGTTTTAAACAGCATTTTTCACTTAACTTAGGTGCCGGTAGAGCAAAGCGTATAGTTAAAAGTGAGCTTGGTAAGGTTACGAATCATGGATGTGCTTTTGAGTTAGGAGCTATTGGGCGCCTAACTTAGGTACAGGCTTTTAGGCCAAGAAAACCCTGGCATGAATAGAATGTGCCTAAATGTTAGAATGCTTAGCACCATCTAAGCATGCTTAGGCAGTGTTAAGTGTCAGTCTACAGTATAAAGGGCGCACAACTAGGGTGAGCATACTCAGAGGAGCAAGGTGAGCGTTTCAACCAGGATATACTAGACTTCGAACACCATATAAGGACAATATAATGAGACATGATGGGAGACTACATCTGGGGCTAATTTGTGAAAGTGACTTACAATATAATCGCAAATCTAAAAAATCTACTCACTTCTAAATCTTCTGTGGTCATCTTTGTATAACTTCAATATAAATGCATGTTATTTGTGATTCACGTGTTGCTTTCGTGTGATTTTATAAGAATGAAAAGATGAAAAGTTGGTGTTCTCACATTTTAAATAAGTAAACTGCAAAATTTGACTATCCTGGTTTAAACCCCGCACTGCTCCTTGTTACCCTAGGCAAGTCACGTAATCCTCCACTGCCCCAGGTACATTAGATACCATATATACAGTACATGAAAAATAGCAGATATTTTCTATACTTTTTAGGCATAAGCAATTAGGAAATTACACTTACTGCCCAGTAACAAAAATCATATTACATAATGAAATCAAATGCATATGTGCTGTTATTTTTATTTCTTGACCTAAACAGTTTTCCCTCCCCTAGAACCACTCTCACTCCACTCCAAAGAACAACTGGTTTTTTTTTTTTTTTTTTCAGTTCAAAAAAATTTTTATTGGTTTTTGGAAAACATAAAAAAAAAAACTGAAGTACAAAAAGAAGAGCTTCCAAGGAAGCACAGGTTATAAACCGGGTGATGACACCCATCCAGTATATTCAATTACATAATAAGAAGTGGCAATAACAAGATAAATGAACAGTAAACATTATATCAATCATGTTAGTATGCACATCATAAAAGCCTATGAGAACGAGGAACAAGCTTCATATGGGATAGTGAAGGTAGTAAATCGAGAGAGATAAGATACAATATAGTCCACGCTAAAACAGTGCACATGTGACTGTATATCGTCAGCAGACAATGACAAAATAGTATGAAATAAAATAAAGAGAAAATAAAGGAAAGATCAAACCAGAATACTATAGGTAAATGATCCGGTTTATGGTCAAGGGTCTAAGTGCTGATGTTTGCCAGAATCGACCAAGTTTTATCAAAAGTCGCTCTAGATTTATGGCGGTCAGCCATATGTCGTTCAAATTTATTGTGGAGGCACATTGAATTCCACCATTGGTTATAATCTAATTTTGTAAAATCTTTCCAATTATGTAAAATAAGTTGAATGGCTAGAATTAATAAAAGGGTTAAAAGGCGGTCATGATACACAGATAGATGGGCAGTGAGTGCCGAGGAACCCAGAATCAAAATATCAAATGAGAAAGGATCAGTGATAGAGAAAATTTTTGAAATCGTGTGCCAGATCGAATTCCAGAAAATCTGCAAATGGGGGCAATCATAGAGCATATGCCGCAAGGAGCCTTCAGATGCTTTGCAAGACCAGCAAGAGTTAACTGAGGACTTCATTATTTTGGCTGATTTAATAGGAGTCCAGAAGGCTCTATGATAGAGGAAAAGAGCTGTTTGTCTATGAGAGGCTGAGTGAAGGGATTTAAATAATCTGGGCCATAACGCCAACCATAATTGCTCGGTAATAGGGGATTGCAACATCGGATCCCATTTAGAGATGGATTCGACGAGGAAAGGATATGATTTTGCCTGCATATACTTGTACCAATTTGAAGATTGACCTTTGGAAGCAGAGAAAAGTTGTATCTTTGAGTGGAGGTCAGGAGTAGTATGCAAGGATGCGGGAGATGAGAACCTCGCAGTAAGACAATGATGCAGCTGAATCCAATTAAAATATTGGGTGGGAGGGATATGGAATTTTGCCATAATGTCCGAGAAGGTAATCCATTTATTCGCGTTGATAAGATGCGCAATAGTACAGAGACCTTGCTGTTGCCAAGATTTCCAAAGTACCACGGAATTGTCAATTTTAAGTTTGGGATTATGCCAAATAGGTGCCGCTAATGAATCAGCTAATTTGTTCTCTGAGATGGAGTCAATATGGTTAAGTGTTTGCCAAGTACTATGTAAAATCGGATTGCGTTTGGCCTCTGAAGGCAGAGGAATGGCAGGTGCATGTTGCATGATGTACGGATCGAGTAAAGAATGCTCTAAGGATAACCACGTGGGCGGTGTGCTTATGAGGAAAAGATTAGACCATAGGGAGCCTTGAGATAATAGAAAAGCATAATGGTATTCCCGAAAGCTAGGGAAGTTGACACCTCCCTGGTCCCGAGGACACTTTAATTTACGCAAGGCAATCCGGGGCTGTTTGTTGTGCCACAAGAAGGAAGAAAGGAGACGCTCAATACGAGAATAGACGGAGGGAGAAAAAAGACATGGAAGCATACTGAGAACATAATTTATTTTGGGAGTTATCATCATTCGTATTGTAGAAAGTCTGCCCCACCAGGAGAGGTTGAGGGGGGACCATTTGGAAGTACAAGTGTGAATGATAGAGAAGATGAAATCAGAATTAAGTTTCAATGTGGATTCGAGAGTAGGACCAAAGAATAAACCAAGGTATTTAATTTTGGTAGGGGACCATATGAAGCCAGAGTTAATTGCATCAGTTTGGACATCGATGCAATTTAGCGGAAGTATTTCTGATTTAGTTATGTTTAGCTTATAGCCAGATATGGCTGAGTACTGTCTAATTTGTTCAAGAACAGGAGAAAGAGAGTCCGGGGTGATGTAGAGCAGGATATCGTCTGCATAGGCCGAGAGTTTAACTGAAAATTGGTCAGACTGGAAGCCATTAATTCTGTGGTCGTGTCTGATAGCCGCTAATAATGGCTCCAGAGCAAGATTAAAAAGTAATGGGGATAGGGGACATCCTTGTCTGGTGCCACGGGATGGATAGAAAGGTTGCGAGGTACGGCCATTAATCATAATCTGAGTCGTCGGGTGGGAATATAGAACTTTGATCATATCAATAAAAGGATCTGGGAATCCATACCAACGGAGAATATGAAAAAGAAAATGCCATTCTAGGCGATCAAAGGCCTTTTCAGCATCGAGGGCCATAATCAAGAGTCTGTCTGGATGAGATGTAGTGTGGTGGATGATATGTGACAAAAGGCGGGTATTATTGGAGGAGTATCGGTTATGGATAAAGCCAGATTGATCAGGGGAGATAAGAGATGGAAGAACAGATTGGAGCCGGGTAGCAAGAATTTTAGCAAAGATTTTAGCATCCACATTAATTAGAGAGATAGGTCTATAGTTTTTGACATCTTGGGGGTCTTTGCCGGGTTTGGGAAACACAATAAGGGTAGCCTCTGTAAAGGAGCCTGAAGAATCGCCCTGATTGCAGAGAAACTGAAAGAAAGATAGCAAATGTGGAAGCAGAGTAGGAAGAAAGGCCTTGTAAAACTCAACAGTAATGCCATCGGGGCCTGGTGATTTATTCGAATTTAGAGAGTTAATGGCGTCCTGGAGTTCCTGAGCAGAGAAGGAAGAGGAGAGAGGAGACGTCTCGGTAGGTAAGAGTGAAGGATGGGGAAAAGATAAAAATGAGGTAAGCTGAGGAATAGAGGGGGAGGTTTCTGATGAATATAGTTGTTGATAAAAATCATGGAAGGCAGAAGAGATGGAGGAATAGTCTGTAGATAACTGCCCAGATACATCTTTAATAGAAGATATGGTAATCTTATCTTGAGATTTTTTCAGATAGTTTGCAAGTAGATGACCCGGTTTATTATTGTCGGCGTAATATGTGGATGCTTGAACAAAAACAGAGTTGGCAGCAGAGGAGCTTAAAAGAGAGTTGTATTGCAATTTAAGATTGCGAAGATCAGTTAGAGCTTGTATATTAGATGTATCAGAGATATGGATGGACTCAGCCAAACGAATGCGGGATTCCAGATCCCGTTGTGCAGTTTTCTGAGAAGAATGAAGTTTGGCTGAGAATTGAATAATAGTGCCACGAATAAATGCCTTAAAGGCGTCCCAGGTAACAATCCAATTAGTATGTGTGGGAATGTTGAATTTGAAAAATTCTTCAATGGCAGCACTAATGCAATCCGAAAAATGGTCCTCAGCAAGGAGTGAAGAATTAAACCGCCATTGCTTACTGCGAGGTTCTAGGGAGAAATGTGTGCAATTTATTGTAATGGCAGCATGATCTGAAACAGTTATGGAGTGAATGTCAGATGAAAGAATGTGTGTTAAGATAGATGTGCTGACAAGGAAATAATCAATCCTGGAGTATGTGGCATGGGGGGCAGAAAAGAATGTAAATTGTTCATCATCCCTATGGTGGATTCTCCAAGGATCTGTTAGTTGTAACTGAGTCATAATATCATGCAATGCATACCATGATTTTGATTTTTTATAGGGGGCGTGCGATTTCCGGTCCCTACTAGGGTCCAGAATGAGGTTAAAATCCCCCCCTATTATTACGGGAGTATCTGGATCCTGCAATATATGGTTGGCGATATTATGAAAGAAATCTGGAGAATCAATATTAGGTGCATAGATGTTAATGATTCGCAATGCATGATTGGAAATAGAAAGCTTAGCACTTACCCATCTACCATGTGTATCATGAGAGCTAAAAAGTGTGGAAATGGAGGGATGTTGTCTCACCAGAGTAATGACACCATTCTTACCATCCTCAGCAGGGGAGAAAAGGGGAGGAAGAAAACCACGTTTGGTAAACTTGGCAGAGTCAGCAGAATTAAGATGAGTTTCCTGTAGCAGAATAACATCAGATTTAATATCATCCAAATATGACATTAACTTCCGTTGTTTTATTACATTATTAAGACCCTTGACATTCAAAGATGTTATTGATAATGACATTTGAAGATAATAAAAAGAATCTGATAATTGTCTGCATATAAAATATAAGGAATGAAATACCCATCAGAAACTGCATACATATCTGTAGTAAATAGAACAGGAGTGATAAATATCAGTGAAATACCAATAAAGAGAGAAAGAAGTAAAGAGCAATAAAATATACTGGAAAAGGTGAGAAAGCCCCCTGCTAAATAGCAGCAGGCCATAAAATATGGGTGGGCTGAGAAGCCAAAGCCAAGGCCCAGGCCGAAGGACAGCACACACCAGCAAACCTATTGACAAAGACTGTGAAAACAGTAGCTCTTGCTGCAGGAAAACAAAAACAGGATATCAGCAAGTTCAAGCAGTAAAACCTTGAGTAAACAACTGAGCTATTAGGCTAATTGAAAGATAACCAGTCATAACAATCCAGGTAGCAAAAACAGTTGAAGCAGAACTAACAGGGCTGAACAGATACAGGAGCACGCTGTGAGTGAAAACAAGGTGTCAGAGTGACCGAGGAGAAAGCAGAAGGCAGCCGCACACAGTGAGAGGCTAGAGAGAGAGAGCCGAAACAGATGCAGGCAGCATTAAATCTAATGGTGCCGAGGCCCAAGGCGGGAAAGGAAACAAACAGAGAGCACATTGTCAGCTCGTGGTGCAGAGGAGTGCAGTAGAGGTAAGGAGAGTAGGCAGACATTGTGCAAAAAGAAAAAACAAAACTAAACACTTGAGCCATAATTACAAAAGGAAGTAATGCATTATGGTGAGGAAAATTCCATTGCTCTGAAGTAGAGAGTCACTCTTTAAAGCACAGCCATGCGTCTGCTAGCAGAGCAGGGCAGATCAGACTCACACATTGTCAATCGGGGTGGGCGAAGTTTCTTCTATGTAGGTGGCCAAGAGCTCCGGATCGGTGAAGTCTTTTGTTTGGTTTAAATATGTCACCCGCATCCGCGCCGGATAAAAGAGGCCAAAGCGGGCGCCCATCTTCTTTAGCTGGGGACGGAATGCTAGGAGTTGCTGCCGGGTTTTGACTGTGTTCTTATGAAGATCCGGGAGAATAAGAATCCGGTTACCCTCATAAGTAATGGGAGCCATAGATCTTGCTTTTTGTTGTATAGCAATAACTTGAGGGTATCTCAGGATTTTCATCACGATGGGTCGCGGTCGACGGTCGCGTGGGAGCCTGGAAGATGGCGACCGGTGGGCTCGCTCAATCTCGAAGTCGTGGGTGAATGAAAGATCCAGCAGTTTGGGGATGAACGCTTCGAGGAAGGTGACCATATTGTTTCCTTCCTGCCCTTCCGGGACCCCCAAAAGACGCAAATTGTTCCGGCGAGAACGATTACTCGCGTCTTCCATATCTTTCTCCAGGGCCAGCGTGTGTTTCACATGGCCCTGAAGTGCTTTAACATTAGCCTCCGTAGTTGCCGATTTGATTTCTAAATCAGCCAATTTGGATTTAAATGAAGACAAATCAGTGTGAATCACTGCCAGATCTTCTTTAAGCTCCGATATTGCATCTTTGGTGTCTGTCATAAGTTTTTGAACTGTTTTAATTGCTTCCCACAAGTCAGACATGGAGGGAGATGCAGCAGTATCAGAAGTCTCTGAATTGGAGTTTTTCGCCGGAGAAGGTGGGTCTGGCTTGTGTCTCTTGCCCTTAGTAGTTGAAGCCATAGTTCATACAGCTGAAGGTGGTAATTAGAGGGGTGAAAAACGAAAATATTGCAGCAAAAGAGCAAAAAGTAAAGAAAGGTTGCTGGAGCTAGTTGTTCAAGCGACCATCCCAGTCGGGCTCAACAGCGCCCCCCCAACTGGTTTTTAATGTAGTTAAAAGTATGCATGTTGTGAAAGTCAGCATGCAGTTTGGTTACTCACTGACGCACTGTTTTAAGCCTGTGCCATCTACCTTCTAAACGCCTTTGAAACTCGTCTTCTCCAGCTTCTAATTTCAGATGCAAATCTTCAGTGGACCAGTTTGATCTGACATTCTCAACCATGACCCATTCCTAGAAGTCCATTAACTATCAACAAAATATTTATACACAAGGCTATAAAGGGAAAGCACTTTAGCAAAAGCAAACATTTCTCCCGTAACACTAGAAGCCAGTGCATCACTATCAATGAGAAAAGAAATCAATTTAAGGAACGCTGCAGGGAAAAGCATCCATAGCTATTGACGATATAAACAAATGTCTTACAATAGCACTCATTTTAGTGGATGATTATTCATCTAAAATCCACTAACACAGTAAATCTGTACAAATAAATTCAATTTGATGTTCTGCTACTGATTCAGCAACACTTAAGGCCATCAGTGCAATTACTAGCTGTTAAGGCTGAATAATGAGCATCCATTTAAACAGCGGAGACAATAAGAGACAACTCTAAAGAACTTAGACAAGTCAGATAGTTTTGCTTCAAAGCCCAATTAGCAAATTCAGTTCCATCAGGCAGCTTTGTTCTAGGAAACCATAGTGTTCATGTTAGGTTTTTTTTTTTTTTTTTACAGAGCTCATTATCACCTTGTACAACTGACATGGCTTTATTTATTTTTCCTTTGAAACTTCCTGGATAGGATCTTCAGTTTCCAGTGGTATGTATCTTCAAGGAGAAGAGGGAAAAAAAGTGCATGCCACACTAGATAATAATGCTGCTGTTTGTCTTTTCACTGCAGACATCTGTAGCATCAATATTCAGCACATCCTGGGAATAACTGCAACCTTGTATGCATTCCCTGTTTCAAATGTTAAACCTTGCTATGGTAAGGGGTAATTTCAACCCAGAGTACTGCAAGAAGTATACTGTATATAGGTGGATTGAAATCCCATTTATTGCTCTGCTCTCTGCAGTACATGGTATTTGGAAAGAACTGCAAGAAGTCTAGATTCTTGATCTTTTTTTTGTGCTAGCATCCAGGAATAACCTTGAGATTGCATTTGCTCCAAAAATGATCTATGTAAGTCATAACAGGGTCTTTCTACAAGAATCCGCTTACACGAACACAGATAAAACTAGATAGGATCAATAAAGTCTTATTTGTGCCAGGCTTCTTCACCGCTCCTGCAATGTGTTATGAACAGACATAATGTTTGCTTTTTTGGTAGAAAGTATCTGTGCTTTTTGTCTCCATGAGGAGGTTTTGAAAATTGCTCTTATAGATTCTGATTTGTTTCAAAGTGCATAAGGCCATGACAGGGATCCTTTTACTAAAACTCAGGACTTTTCTGCATGTGTCATACTTTTACTGCAGCTGTGAGGTGAGTGGTAGGAGGGCATGACCAGCATGTCTTCTGCAGTTAACACACTGAAATATGTTCTTTACTATACATTGGAAGGGGGAGAGAGCGAGAAGCATCCATGGCTAGGGAGTATGGAGAGATGATTTTGGGGAATAGAGAGTGAAAGGGGAGACTGAAGCAGATGCTGGGATGGGGGGGGGAGATTGAGAAAGACGATGGATTTGAGGGGGGGAGAGAGATGCAGTACCATAGGGAGGGGGCAAGAGAGGGAATAGAGATATTGGTCCTGGGATGGGAAACAGGAAAAATGGTAAAGAAAGAAGAGAAGCTGTATGGGGATGGAATATGGGGACAGGAATAGAAGAATGACCTTGGAGGCAAGAGAAAGAATAGGGATAGGGATAGAGCTGGGACTGATACTACAACTTATCATTTCTACAGCATAATTAGATATATGCAGCACTGTACACATTCTATGCAGGTAAAGGGGTGCAGAGGATGGGTGTTTACCTTCTCTTACATGAGGGAAGGTTCCGTGTCAACCGTGAGCCTCATGGTGGAACCAGCGGCCGCGATTTCACAAAGAGAAGTGCCACTGGGAGGAGAGAGCTGGCCAGAGGAGTTAAACACCCATGGGAGGCTGACTCCATGAGCCGCGTCTTTGCAAAGAGAACTGCAATGGGAGGAGGGAGCTGGCCAGAGGAGGTAAACGCCCACAGGAAGCACAAATTTGGGATATAGAATGGAGGGAAAGATGACGAGGGGCACATTGAGACACCGAAGGGAGGAGGAGTGTCATGTTTGGACCAGAAGGGAGGAAGAAGGGGTTACGTTGGCAGGGCCGCCATCAGAAATTTCTGGGCCCCTTACTGAGCAATCCTATTGGGCCCCCCACGCACCCCTTCCCCCCCCCGATCCCCCCTTCTTCCATGGGCCGAATACACACATACTTTTCTCTGTCACCGCACTCTTTGACCAAAAGATTTGTAAGCCTGCAACCACGTCAAGGTAGACTCTTTCAGCAGGGCCTTAACCTAACCTAAACTAAACTAAACTAATCTATACCTATCTATTCTAAACTAACATATGTCTAATACTGAACTAATAACAAACTAACAAACATCTGCATAATAAATAACTAATAAATAATAGTGCTAGTAGCTATAATTCACTTTTGAATGTAAAATCTCAGTTAAGGATTTCTTTTGACCTTTGTAGGCCAGAAGTAGATCACAATTGCACAATATTTTTTGTAACAAGTATTAAATGTGTTTTTATAAATACTGTAAGCTTAATAAATATATCAGAAAAAACTACACATCTGAGCGCATATCTGAACATACACATCTGTATGATCCCATCCTCCTCAGCTTGCCTATAGCTGCATCATGCATGTTAAAAATGTACGATATGTTGATATGTGCACCTTCCTTCCTTCCCATCCATCCTCCTCAGCCTGTCCTTACACATCCACAGCTGCATGTTAATGATGATGTATATGTTATGATGATAAATAAGTGCATATGAGCACATCATTAACATGCAGCTATGGATAAATATAAAAAAGAAACAATATTCTGTACAATTGTCAATTTATACATCAGCGTCTTCTCCCCACTCTCTCTTCCCCATTTCCCTTCAGCGTCCTCAGCCCACTCTCTCTCCACTTTCCTTCAGCACATGCACATAAAAACAAGCAAGTAATTTATATCATTTTCATTCTATTCATTCATAGAAATTAAAGTCTAAATAATGCCAGTCACATAACAAAACATGATTTTACAAAAATAATTCCCTGCACAGTCAAGCCTGCAAGGATTACTAGATGTCTTTCAGCAGCTACCCTCCCTCCCTCCCCCTTACCTTTGTGGCCAAGTCAAAATGATCTACCAACAATAAAATTTTAAAAACACAAAGTACGCTGTACGCAGAGAAAATGTTAATTATCATTTATATTCCGCGGGTTTTCAAAGAGGTCAAGGCAGATGACTTTATGCAATGTCACCTCAGTAACAACTATACAAAAATAGACAAATATTCCCCCTCCCTTTTTACTAAATCGCGATAGCGATTTTTAGTGCAGGGAGCTGCGCTGAATGCCCCACGCTGCACTCAACGCTCATAGGCTCCCTGCGCTAAAAAACGCTATTGTGGTTTAGTAAAAGGGGGCCATAGTGCAAAATATAGACAGCATATATAAATTCTCAAAGCAGACACATTTTGATCACTAAATTGAAAATAAAATCATTTTTCCTACCTTTGGCAATTTCATCAGTCTCTGGTTGCACTTTATTCTTCTGACTGTGCATCCAATATTTCTTCCCTTCTTTCAGCCTCCTGTATGCTTCCTCTCCTCCAGACCTCATTCCCTCCCCAAACTTTTTCTTTGTTTCACCCTGCCCCTTCTTTCTTTTTCTCTCTCTCCATACCCCCTTTCTTTTTGTATGTCTGTTTTCTCTCTCTCTCACCCTGCCCCCTTCTTTCTTTCTCTCTCCACACCCTCTTTCGTTCTGTATGTCTGTCTTTCTCTCTCTCTCTCTGTGCCCCTCCTTTCTTTCTTTCCCCCTGCCCTCCTCTATGCCACCACCATTGGGAAAATGCTGCCACCGCCACTGGGGAATAGGATGCCACTGCCGCCATCGGGAACAGGCCGGTGCCGAGTTCGCCCTGCTTCTCTTCCCCGTGGGGCCGACCAATTCTCGCCACCCGACGTCAATTCTAACGTCGGAGAGGACGTTCTAGGCCAGCCAGGCAGCGCTTGGCTGGCCCAGAACATACTCTCTGATGTCAGAATTGACGCGAGTGGCGTGAGTTGGTCGGCCCCACAGGGAAAAGCAGGGAGAACTTGGCGCCGGCCTGTTCCCGATGCCGGCGGTGGCACTCAAGTGGCTAAAGAGCTGCAGTTTGCCGGCCTAGGGAGAACAATGGAGGGTGGCCAGCTGTGCACCCTCTTGGGATGTAAACCCGGCGCGGGGCGGACCGCCCCTCCCCCACCTTGGTATGCCACTATCTGTACCTCACTCCCTCCCTATGACCAAAAATTCTCCTTTCTTCTATTCCCCGTGTACACAACCATCTCTTTCCTTCCCTTCCTCTCTCCCAAGTCCATGCCTTCTGTGTCCAAAAACACATTCCCTCCCCCACCTCAGCATCTCTTTTCCTCCCTTCCTCTCTCCCAAGTCCATGCCTTCTGTGTCCAAAAACCCATTCCTTCCCCCACCTCAGCATCTCTTTCCCTCCCTTCCTCTCTCCCAAGTTCATGCCTTGTGTCCAAAAACCCATTCCCTCCCCCACCTCAGCATCTTTTCCCCTCCCTTCCTCTCTCCCAAGTCCATGCCTTCTGTGTCCAAAAACCCATTCCATCCCCCACCTCAGCATCTCTTTCCCTCCCTTCCTCTCTCCCAAGTCCATGCCTTCTGTGCCCAAAAACCCATTCCATCCCCCACCTCAGCATCTCTTTCCCTCCCTTCCTCTCTCCCAAGTTCATGCCTTGTGTCCAAAAACCCATTCCCTCCCCCACCTCAGCATCTCTTTCCCTCCCTTCCTCTCTCTCAAGTCCATGTCTTCTGTGTCCAAAAACCCATTCCCTCCCCACCTCAGCATCTCTTTCCCTCCCTTCCGCTCTCCCAAGTTCATGCCTTGTGTCCAAAATGCACTCCCTCCCCCCCTTTTGTGTTCCGCGTTTGCCTCCCAGCCCATCTTTGCAACTTTCTCAGCAAAACGGAGCTCGAGCCGAGAGGCTTGTTTCCTGTTTCCTGCCTGTCCTGCCGCGCACAAATAGCCGACTGGAAGTATTCTCCGACGTCAGCGCTGACGTCGGAGGGCAGGCTTTGCTTAAGCCCTCTCTCCGACGTCAGCGCTGACATCGGGGAACACTTCCAATTGGCTAAATGTGAGCGGCAGGGCAGGTAGGAACAGAAGACGAGCCTCGCGGCTCGAGATGTATTGAACTCCGAGGATGCCCCGTCCAGCTCTCTCCTGTGCATCTGGGGCGGACTGCCCCCTCCCTAGACTGTGGCCTAGGACCCTGGGGGAGCACGGGCCTCCTGTCAGCTCCGGGCCCCTGAATGCAGGACTGGTAGAACTGCCCTGATGGCGGCCTTGTATGTTGGCACAGGAAGGAAGGGAGGAAACACAAACTTTGGACAAAGGGTGGAAGGAGGAAGAAAGGAGGGAGGGAGCATGAACTTGAGAGATAGGATGGAACAATGGAGGGAGTGAGTTAAAGAGATGCTGAGGTGGGGGAAGGAATAGAAAGAGAGAATTGTTGGGGGATGGGTGCCTGAGTGAGAGGGAAAGAGAGACAGTGCACATGGGGAAATGAAGAAAGAGGTGAATTGTTAGGCATAGGGAGAGAGAAAGAAATATTGGCCATGGTGGTGGGAGAGGCCTGAAGTACAGATGCATGGGGAAGAGAGAGATGAGAGGGAGAAATGTTGGATATGGTGGTGTAGAGGAAACAGTGCAAAGGATGAAGAACCAAAATAAGTGTAAACCTCCTATCTTTTCTTTCTATTTAAACTACAGTACTTTGTTTTGAGGACTGTTTCATTAATGTTTTTACAGGATCTGAATTACATACGAATTCAACTTCAGAACGGTTTAAAAAATGGAACTCATTCTTAACCCGGGGACTGCCTGTAGTATGTAGTGTTCCTGAAAATAACAACCTTCTGTTTCTTTGAAACCTGCTTATGGATTTAGTTATTGTTTTGCTTATTAATTCGCACTGCATCTGAGAAAGTAAGATCCAGATGGAAAGTGATCACAGCCAAGTCTGAGAAACAACATTCATTCAAATTCATCATCTTGAAGGCTTGTCTACTATACAGCCTCTCTAGAATCAGCAACGAAAAGGTAATTCTACAACTGTGCACTATAAATAGATGCCCAAAGACTGCCTGGTAGGATCCTGTTCTGTAACTGGAAAAATATGTGCCTTTAGTTTAGGTGAGCAATTACATTAGCCATTGAGATGAAATGAATGCCACATTTAAATGCTGGATACATGCATGATTTATAGTATTCTACAAGTTATGGTTGAACATACGAGTCCTGCCCACAGAGCCGTAACGAGGGTGAAAGGCACCTGGGGTGGTGGTGCCCCTCCCTGCCCTCGTCTCTGCCCCCTCCCCCCCACTGCATGTGTGCTCCCCTTCCTGTCCGCCACTAGTTGTTCAATGCCATGAGCAACAAAAACTTCAACGTGCTCCTCGCGACCCCGTCGGCTCACCCTCTGACATCAGTTCTTATGCGCGGCACCCAGAAGTGAAGTAGACACTAATAGCAAGCAGTCTTAGCGCATGGCATAGTCTATTTCAGTGTATTAACTGAAGAGGACATGCTGGGCATGCTCTTACAATTACCACACAGCCTTTGCACTCATCACATATTAATCGTTGCTCTTAAAGCAGTATTCTGTTATTTATCAGACAAGTTCTTGGAACTTAAATGCTGGCACCCTCTATACAGGAGTTCCTCCTATGTCTGAAGTTTCCTTTCAAGCAATGTAACTTGGTCATTTTTCCTTGACATCTTAAATTTCCCAAAGACATGACCTAGGCCAGAATACATGCAGTTACGATTAATACTCCCTTTTAAATGGAGCAGACACCCTGAATAATGGATTTCCAACCTGCAAGAGTAAAAGAAGCTGTTACAGAATGAATTGAGACAGCCAGTCTCAAGTGCATTTCAGTTCTCGGAAATATCCTTACCAAAAATTTGACCTAAGTGGCACATAACCATTACCAATTTGTAACTGATATTCATCATTCCTCCCATTGTTACTCACTCAGATTATTCTAGCTTTGGGAGTTAGCTGTATCTCAAAGGCGTTTTGAAGGGAAGACAGTGAGTAGCTGCTGTTTTGCCAGAGGCCTGTGTTAAGATGATGCCATGCTTAATAGCAGTTTCAGTTTAAGGTCAAAGTACTGTCGAGGCACTGATCACAAATATTTCCATCCAGCTATATTCTTACATCCAAATCGATACAGATGCAATCGGTGCAAATCTCAGCCACATGACTTATCTACTGCCAATCTTGCTACACTTACCCCTCTCCACAGATCACTCCACTGGCTCCCTATCCACCTCCGCATACAGTTCAAACTCCTATTTAAATTGTTTATTAATTTTATAAAACACATCTTACAGTAAGTGTAACAGATTATTCATCAATGACATTATTGAAAAACACTTATGTACTATACATGAATACAAAGTTAAAAATCCCCTCCCCCCTCTCTGGATTTGTATGTAGAATATGAAATCTTTAATATGGTAGGTACATAGGAATCTAATGGACCCCAGATTCCTATAAATCTTTGTGATTCATGTATTTTTTTCTGCAAGCATTTTCTCATATTGGCAATATTGACATAGGGTCTCCCATCAAAATGCATATTCAACCTATCCCATTGTTTCCAGTTCCTAGTAATCATTTGCAAAGCCACACCTGTCATGATGAGAAGAAATTTATCTTTGGAACTATTTAGCGGGCTATTTTTCATAACTGAGGTACCAAACATTATAATTCCATATGATAATGGAATTGGGACTTTAAGAATTGAAATTATTTTATTCCATATGGACCTCCAGAATCCGAATATTAAAGGACAGTGAAATACAAGATGATCTAACGTTCCAATTCCAGCACCTATTAGAACATGTAGAGTCTGTTTTTTGTAATCTCACTGGAGTCCAAAATACTCTATACATTAAATAATATAAAGTCTGCCTCATTGAAGCTGAAGCTGCACATCTCACTCTATGATTCCAAAGCCTAGGCCATTGAGTTTCTGAAATATTAATTTGTAACTCTAAACTCCAAATATCTCAAAGGCCTGTTTTGGACTTTTTAGGTTCATATTGCCTTATTACTTTGTACCATGTGGAAGCCTGATGTTCAAGGAATTCTGCTTGAAAACATAAAAATAACAAGCTCTGCTGTCCATCTAAAGAATGCCATTCAGGAATTCCTTTTAGGATAGCTAGTTTTAATTGTATCCATTTAAAGTCCCCGATAAACCGAATATCTGTTGTAACTGAAAGAAGGATGCAAATTTATTATTGAGACATACGTCCTCCAATGTTCTAATTCCAGCTTTTAACCAATTCTTCAATAAAATTTTAGAATTCCCAATCTTAATTTTAGAATTTAACCATAAAGATTGGCACTTTGTTTTCTTAATAGAAATTGGCCTTAAAGTCTTCCAAGTTGAATGAAAAATTTTATTGTCTTTATATATTTTTGGAAGATCAATACTTAATATATGTTTTAAACAAAGTGGTGCAATAAGTTGATTCTCAAGTATAAGCCAATCAGGAAGAATTTCAATCAATTCTGGAATAACCCAATACATTCCTTGTCTTCAAATATAAGCTTGGTGATAATTATAAAATTTTGGAAAATTCACACCACCCTTCGATTGAACTAGCTGTAAAGACAATAAGGCAATTCTAGGTGTTTTCTCTGACCATAAAAAATCCAGAAGAGCTCTGTTGATGTTTTTATAAAAAGACATCTGAAAGTAAATCGGTGTCATACTCATCTGATAACAAATTACAGGAGGAATCATCATCTTAATGGTTTGAATTCTCCCCCATCAAGAAAGATGTAATGGGTTCCATTTCTCACACATTTCCTTAACCATCATCAGAATACGTCTTTCATTAGCAAGCAAGGTCTCTTCTATAGTTCTTTGAAATATTATCCCTAGATATTTTATACCCTCTTCCTTCCAGAGGAAAGAAAAGGGATCAAATGCACTTTTAACAAAGTGAACAGTCAGCGGAATGACCTTAGATTTGCCCCAGTTGATCTTATATCCAGATAACTCTCCAAAATTTCCAGTCAACTGTAACAAAACTGGAATTGTTAATTCAGGACTAGTTAAGTGTAGCAAAATATTATCCGATGAAAACAAAAAACTGTGGATACAGATGTTCTGGAGATAATTTATTATATACTGACATATAAAAACATGAAAATTCAATGAAAAAAGTACAGTGATAAAAAATAGTGGTAAAAATCCAACCGGACCCTACACGGTCCGTATTTCGGCGAACACACCTTCTTCAGGGATCTAATTGTTTGCAAACTCACATATAAAGAATTGCTACTTCAGCTTGTCTGCGATGTTCTTTGCTCACATATTTAAAGACAATAAACTATTTTCAGTCCAATTGTTTATATGTGAGTTTGCAAACAATTGGACCCCTGAGGAAAGCATGTTCGCCGAAACATGGACCGTGTAGGGTCCGGTTGGATTTTTACCACTGTATTTTTTATCATTGTACTTTTTCCATTGAATTTTCATGGTTTTATATGTCAGTACTGTATATAATAAATTATCTCCAGAACATATGTATCCACAGCTTTTTGTTTTTGTTTTCATCGTAGGATTGCTTTCACTGTGGATCGTTGGGTCTCTCCATTTTTCTTTGTAGTAAAATAACATCTGCATATGCTGAGACTTTATACATTCGGCCTGCATATGGAATGCCCTGTATCCTCTCCTCCTGCTGAATTCCAATAATAAAGGCTCTAAGACTATATCAAAAAGCAGAGGAGACAAAGGGCATCCCTGCCGAACCCCCCTTTCTAAAAGAAATTTATCCATAAAGCCATTATTGATATAAAATCTAGCTGATGGAAAACTATACAGAGTTTTAATCATTTGTATAAAACTCAGTCCAATTCCAAACCAACTCATGACTTGATACATGAAAGACCATTCTACTCTATCAAAGGCCTTCTCAGCATCCAAGGATAATGAGAAGGCCGGAGTATCCATAGATTTTGCCATATTAAGCATATGAAATGCCAATCTGGTGTTATTTGAAGAATGTCTGTGAGAAACGAAACCCGTCTGATGCATACCAATAATATGGGGGACAGTTCAAATTCAAGTTTCAAGTTTATTTATGCATTTGATGAATTGCCTATTAAAATTGCTAGGCGATGTACATAGTCTAATTAAAGAAAACAGAGAAACTATTATATAACAAATATCTAACTTATAACAATATAACTTTCATTAAAAACATACATAAGGGGTAAGGAAAAAATTAAAAGATTACAATGTTGGGTTAAATAAAAAGGGAAGAACAAAAGGTAAGGTTTAAAATTGCCAATGCACAATTTAAGGGGTATCCCTAAAGTAGATAAAATTTCAGGAGTAAAAGCATCTTTGAATGAATAAGTTATTAAAAGATTTTAAATGTTACAATGTAGTAAAAAGGGAAAAACAGGAAGCAAGGTTTAGAGTTACCAAAGCACGGTTTAAAAGGGTATTCCTAAAGCAGATAAAAATTTCAAGAATTAAAAGCGTCTTTAAATAAGTAAGTTTTTAGAAGTTTTTTAAATGTTGTAATGTCATGTTCGATTCTAATATACTGAGGGAGGACGTTCCACCATTGTGGTCCCATTACTGTGAACATGTTGGATCTTCGTGTCCCTATGACTTTCAGAGACGATACTGTAAGTAAGTTTTGATCAGATGATCGTAGTAACCATTGAGTTTTATATGGGATTAGTGATCTAGAAATGAATTGTGGTTCACTGGATGCTAAGGTTTTGAAAATGAGAAGCATTATTTTAAACAAAATCCTGTGACCAATTGGTAACCAGTGAATGTCAATAAGTAATGGGGAGACATGGTCAAATTTTTTTGAATTGTAAATTAATTTGATAGCCGTATTCTGTATTATCTGTAATCTCCTTTTTTCTTTTTGTGTAATGTTGATAAATAAGGCATTACAATAGTCGATTTTTGATATTACAAAGGAGTGAATTAGAATCTTTAATGAGGATAAACTTAGAAATTTGGCAATTGATCTAATCTGTCGTAATTTAAAGAAACAATTTTTAACGATGAGAGAGATATGTTCGTGATAAGTCGATTTATCATCTAGAATTACCCCGAGAATTTTGACCGTGGATACTAAGTTGAGTGGGATGTTGTTGAGAATAAACGGTTTTGAAAGCGTAATGTCTTTTTTTCCAATTAAATAGCATAGTTTTAGTCTTATTAATGTTTAAAGCTAATTTATTTGAGGTAAGCCAGTATTGCATTTGTTCTAATTTGTGGTTAATAGAAGAAATTTCAGTGTTATTTTCCGGATCCAGAGGATGTATTAATTGGATATCGTCTGCGTACGAAAATGGAATAAAGCCTATGGACTGACAGATTTCTAGGAGTGGTGAGAGGAAAATGTTAAACAGTAGAGGAGACAAGATGGATCCTTGAGGAATACCGAATGTTGAAGTATGAGAAGTGGAATCTTCATTATTAAATCTAACAGAAGAAGTACGGTTAGAAAGATACGAGTTGAACCATGTTAACACTTTCTCATTAATACCTTTTTCTTTGAGCCTGTTTAAGAGCAAATCATGGTCTATAGTATCAAATGTGGCGGAAATGTCTAAAGAGAATAGAATTACAGATTTATGATGGTCTAGGAAATATTGTATATTTGAGGTTAAGCCAATTAAAGAATATTCAGTGTTATGAAATTTTCTAAATCCAGTTTGGTTAGGATGTAATGCATTTGTATTCTCAATGAAGTCGGAATGTTGATTAAAGATCAGTTTTTCTGTTAATTTAGCTATAAATGGTATGTTTGCTATCGGACGGTAGTTGGATGGATCGTTAATACTAATTTTATGGTTTTTGAGGATGGGAGTGATGGAAGCAGTCTTCCATTGAGATGGAACTGTAGAAGTAAGAAGGCTTTTCTGAATAAGTGACAATATGAAGGGACCAAAATGTGAAATGTATTTTTTCAGATAGAAAGGTGGAATGATTTCGAGTCGGGAGTTTTTTATGTTTATTTGTTGAAGTAAGGATTCGATGTCATGAAGTGAAGGGATTTTGAAATTTGAACATTTAGCTATCGGTATGAGTTCAGTTTGATCTGTTGTAATGAATTTGGTTGGTGTGTTTTGAGAGAAGGAATTGCGAATATTATTTATTTTTTGTGTAAATGCATCAGCTAGTTCTTGGGCTTTTAGTGTGGATTTTTGCGTGGAATTGTTTATTTTGTTTTTTGGGTCAATAGATTTTAAAATATTGTAAAGTATTGAAGAATTTTTTGCTTTTTCAATTTTATTGGAGTAGTATGATTTTTTTGCCAAGTTAATTTTTGTCTTGTATAATGAAACGTTTTCCCTATATGTTTGAAGGTTATCTAGTGTTTTATTGTGTCGCCATTTCCTTTCTAGAGAACGCAATTGTTATTTGATCATATGAAGTTCTGAGGTGTACCATGGGTTATTAATTTTGCGAAGAGAAATGGTTTTTGATGTTAATGGAGATATGTTATCAAGAAGAGACGTCAAGGATGAGTTCCAGGCAGATAATTGATTTTCTATGGACTCAGGAAAAGCCGTTAAGATGTTTGGGTCCAGAAGTGAAGATAAATCTTTGTTATCCAAATTGGTAAAATCTCTGACAGTAATGGTTTTAAATTTTGGTAATAGTTGTGGAGAACTTGGGTTAGGTGGGATAAAAGAAAAAGTTATAAGGTAATGGTCAGACCAGGGGACTGGCATGACCGATTCCTATTACTAACCTACAAGTGTGTTCATACCGCAGCGCCTCAGTATCTATCCTCTCTTATCTCTCCTTACATGCCTCCCTGAGAACTCCATTCTTCAGATAAGCTGCTTTTATATGTATCCTTCTCCTCCACTGCCAATTCCAGACTTTGTCCCTTTCATCTAGCTGCCCCTTAAGCCTGGGATAAACTACCTGAGTTCATTCGTCTTGCCTCTTCCCTTGTTTAAAAGCAGACTGAAAACTTACCGTTTTGATTTAGCCTTCAATCCATAACCCTACTCCCCTCTGCCCACTGCTCACCACCCTAGCCAACAGATTAACCATCTCCCCTAACTGTATCCTCCACCCTGGCATCCTGTTTGTCTGCCTTGTCTGTTTAGATTGTAAACTCTTTCAAGCAGGGTCTGAAATGACGGAGGTGATCAGTGGAGTGCGACAGGGCTCGGTCTTGGCCCAATCCTATTCAACATCTTTATAAGGGACTTGGCAGAAGGGCTTCGGGGTAAAATAACATTATTCGCCGATGACGCCAAACTAAGTAATGTAGGCGCACAATAGATGATGTTTCAACGCCCGACAACATGATGCACGACCTACTCCTACTGGAGCGCTAGTCTAGGTCCTGGCAACTCAGCTTCAATGCCAAAAAATGCAAAGTTATGCACATGGGCAGCCAAAATTCATGCAAGACTTATACCCTTAATGGCGAGATCCTTACAAGAACGGTAGCAGAACGCGACTTAGGGGTGATCGTCAGCGAGGACATGAAGGCTGCCAATCAAGTGGAGCAAGCTTCATCCAAAGCAAGACAAGTCATAGGTTGCATACGCAGGGGTTTCGTCAGCCGTAAGCCGGAAGTCATTATGCCATTGTATAGATCCATGGAGAGGCCCCATCTGGAATACTGTGTGCAATTCTGGAGGCCGCATTATCGCAAGGATGTGCTGAGACTGGAGTCAGTTCAGAGAATGGCCACCCGGATGGTCTCGGGACTCAAGGATCTCCCATACGAGGAACGGCTAGACAAATTGCAGCTATACTCACTCGAGGAGCACAGAGAGAGGGGGGACATGATCGAGACGTTCAAGTATCTCACGGGCCGCATAGAGGCGGAGGAAGATATCTTCCTTTTCAAGGGTCCCACGACAACAAGAGGGCATCCGTGGAAAATTAGGGGAGGGAAAGTACGAGCTGACACCAGGTAATTCTTTTTCACAGAAAGGGTGGTTGATCGTTGGAATAGTCTTCCACTACATGTGATCGAGGCCAGCAGCGTGCCTGATTTTAAGGCCAAATGGGATCGTCACATGGGATCTATTCACAGGGCGAAGGTAGGGGAGGGACATTAGGGTGGGCAGACTAGATGGGCTGTGGCCCTTATCTGCCGTCTATTTCTATGTTTCTATGTTTCTATGGTCTGTCTCCTTTATTACTCTGTACAGTGCTGCTTACGTCTGGTAGCGCTTTAGAAAAAATAATTAGTAGTAAGCTGACAGCTGCAGAGTGCAAAGGGTCAGTGCAGTACGACTGGGAGCTCCAATATTACTTTTCTATGCCACTGCAAATTGATGCAATTCTTTTTCTTCTATCTCAAACATTACTACAGTTAGGAAAAGCCTTGTGGCACCCCGTTGGCTTTCAGAGCTTAAAGGTTTTATATAGAAAGTGACCTTAGTGAGAAAGATAATATGAAAGATTAAGTTATCCAAGGGAACGTCACTATTATTTTCCTCAAACCTACTTTCAGACGGTTTTCATGTCGCTTTCCCTTTGTAGTATGTGGGAAAATAAAATAGACAATCACACTGTGCTGAACATCTCTCTGCTTAATGCACTACAATATTTGATGAACACACCATTATCCTGAGCCTTCAAGAGCTTAATGCAGTTAATACCACAAAATCACTTATAACAGCAGCACCTTAGCTTAATTCACCCATATTAGGCTTTTGTACAAATGTAAAGACATATCGCTGCAGACACAATACAAGTATAATACTTCACAGAAAGTTGTGTTTTATAAGTTAATAAGTTAATTGACAAATATTGCTTTAGGTGCCTCCTACTGAAAATGTTTAATGTGTGCTAAATGTTTAAATTTACAAACACACACAGTAATGTAGCTATTACATTAATACGGGTTAATGCCACTAATGTATAACTATATTTTATACCATAGGTCATATTTAATACAATGGGATCTCGTTACTAACAACACTCATTAATGACATTAATGCACATTAGTAACCTTTCTTAACATGTAATCAGTTGAGTGGTCCCCAGTCTTCCTTGGAACCCCTCCAATCTGTTGTTTCTTATGGTTGGGGTAGTGCTATAGAAATGATTAGTAGTAGAAGTATATATCAGCTATTTGCTTTTTCAGAGAATACAGCGCGGGGCAGGAGCGGAACACTCACTCCAGGCTGGTACACCGCTGGACCACCAGGGATTCAAAAAGGTACATGTCAGAGTCGGTCGGGACAGGAGACAGGAGGGATTACAAGCCCGGAAAGGGGGGGGGGGGGCACTGACCTGAATATAAGACAATACCCCTATTTTGGGCCATTTTTTTGGGCCCAAAAATTATGTTAAGGTAAAGTTGCTGTACACCACCTTGGGTGAATCTCTTCATAAGCGTAGTTAATGAATCCAAATAAATAAGTTGTGGAAATCCACTGCTTATTCTTGGGGTTATGTAGCATGGAATCTTGCTGCTTGTTAGGATCCTGCCAGGTACTTGTGATCTGGATACATTAGATAGATTGCAAGCCCACTGGGGCAGACAGGGAAAAATGCTTGAGTACCTGAATAAATTCATGTAAACCGTTCTGAGCTCCACTGGGAGAACGGTATAGAAAAAAGAAGGAACTGATTCTATATATGGTGCCTAAAAATTAGGCACCAACTAATGTAGTGCTAAGCACGATTCTATAAAAGTTGATACTCTTGAGAATCACAACTCAAATTGGGGAATATATATTTTAACTCCCATGGAAAGCTTAGCCCTATCTCTAAAATAACATTTCGACAACCCGTTCCTATTTCTACTGCTTCTCAAAGTTAAAATAAGTGTAGACTGAGTTCCTTTCTTTGATTTCTGCTTCTGGTAAAAGTTCTAAACAATCAAGTGCAACATCCCCAGAGTTTGTGAGGGGAGATAATATGCTTTCAAAAAAGTTGGCAATTGGTCTTTATTAGCTTGTAATGTTTCCAGAAAATATTGCATAGCTATGTCTCTTGGGGAAATTTTTCTGTCTCAAGGAAAATTTACTAGTCTCAAGTTAACACTTTTTATAAAATTATCAATATTTTCTAACTTTGTACATATGCCAGTTATGTCATTCATCATGGTTGCTTGTGCTGTTTGAACTTGGGATAGTGCTTGTTCCATATTCAAAATGTCCAAACTTCGGTTTTTAACTCTAATATATCATTCTCAGTCTGCCCAGGCTTCTTTTTCAAAGAGATCATTTGTTTAGATAAACCTTGCACTGCTGGCAGAATAACTTTTGCTAGATCTAATATTGCAGTACAAATTGTATCTAATGTCATATGAATAGGTTTACTCACAAGAGTTGCAGGTTTTCTTCTTCAAACCTTCCTACAATTTCCCCTCCAGCAGCCTCACAGGAACATGAGGCAAACAAGCTCCTTCTAAGTTGCACCATTCGCTTATTGCCTGTTTTTTGAAAGAAAACAAATCCAACACAATCCTGGGATGCCTGTCCGAACCATCAGAGAGATAAGAACCTTCACAGATCTGCTTCCTATAAAGTAAGCTTGCTGCTCATTGCTGAGGGAGGAGGGAGGGGGGGGCTCTTGGATTTAAACTGAGAAATGTTTTGGTCCCAAAGGATCCACTCTGTTCTCCAATCAAGATAGGTTCTAAAGGGATACTTCCAGTCTCAAGCCCAAATTCACTAAAGCCAGCAATGATTGCTAAACCTGTTTTAAAAACTTTAGCGACGATCGCATTTGCTGACCCGATGCAAAAAACGGCTCACCATCTGGTTTTCTGCATGAACGCTCATTCCCCGATCCAACCATGCAAATAAGCTAATTAATATTAAAATGCCATGTAAACTAGTAGAGCGATTGATGCTCTAACATGGCTTCCCTATGCACTAAAAAAAAGTGATCACTTTTATCGATCCAAAAAAGCGACTGGTCAAGACAAGTCGCTTACATGTCAAAACATTTTTTTTAAATAGGCACACATGCACAATATCTGCCCCATTAGAAAAAAATGCACCCCAGACGATGATGGCCCTCCCCAATGAAGACACCTGTGAACAGGTGTCCCCTCCCCCACACCAGCGAAAACAGCAGGAGGAATGTCCACTTCCTCCTGCCATGCCAAATACCCCCTCCCCCCCACTGCAAAAGAAAACTAGCAGGAGATATGCCCACTCCCTCCTGCCATTGTGACCCCACTCCCCCCCCCCCCCGCGGCAGTAATATGGGAAGGCCCACTCCCATGTCCCCCCCCAAACATCTCCTATTCTCCCCCTGAAAAAAGGCCCACTCCTTCCTGACACCAGAGGTCTGCTGCCATTCCCCGAACACCCCCCCCCCAACCTTTTTAGACACATTGGAGCAGGACGGAAGCTCACTCAAGCAATGTGACAAAATCACTCCCTTGCTTCTCAAATTGTACTGGTTGCCTATTCGAGGTCTCTTCAAAAAATTCCAGGACTGATTTGATAAAAATGTATTAAACAATCTTACAACTTATTCCATTGGATCCCCTTCAAAGTACAGTACTCCTCTTCCCTACATATACACTTTTCCCCATGTTGTTTCCACTTCTGGAAACAGTCCTTAAACGTATCTTCAGGAATCGCCAAAAGTTGCTGTGTCAAATCACTTTTCTTCCAGCGTGGATTTAAGTTTAGGAAACAAGAAGAAGTCAGCAGGAGCCAAATCAGGAGAGTTAGGTGGCTAGGGAAGAACTGTTATCATGTTTTTTGTTCAAAATTCATGAATTTTGATGGCTGTGTGAGCGGGCACATTGTCGTGATGCAGGAACCATGACTGCTCCATCCAAAGTTCGGGCTGCTTCCTCCTGATTCTGTCACGGAGTCATTTTAACACTTTCAGATAGTAATTTTGGTTGACAGTTTGCCTTTGTGGCAGAAATTCATTGTGAACAATGCTGCAACTGTATAAAAAATTGTTAATATCACTGACACTTTGATATTCGACCAAACTTGTCAAGCTTTTTTCAGTCTTGCTGATGTTTTGATTCTCCATTAAGACAATTGAGCTTTGGTTTCCACGTCAAAACTGTAGACCCATGTCTCATCACTAGTTACTACTTTATCAAGAAATGTTTCATCTTCATTTGCATGCTTAAGGAGATTCTGGCAGATCATGATGCGATAGTTCTGGTTGTCGGTCATCAACCATGGAACAAACTTTGCCGCAATGCAAGACATCCCCAACTTCTCTGTTAGGATGTTGTGGCATGAACCAATGGAGATTTTGCTTTCCTCTGCCAATTCTCTAACAGTTAGTTGACGATTAGCGTGCTCAGGAACCCTCATTTGATCAACATGATCATCATCAGTTGATGTTGATGGTCTTCCAGTTTGCAAATCAAAACAGCTTCCACAACTCATGACAGGTTCCCCATAAGCTACTTTCAACATTTCATAAGTTTCTGCAGCAGTTTTACACAATTTAAAACAGAACTTTACACTGTAGCACTGCTCACTGAGGTTGCACATGATGAAAAATGGCCGATCATAAAAATACACTTTCACAAAAACTGCTGTAGTTCAGAGCCGAAAACAGATATCAACAAATGGAAAAAAAGGAGGTTACTCGTGAGGTTTCAAGCTACTCAATGCTGCCTAGCGCGTCTCAAAAGAACTTCACGCAATTCAATCTGTTCTGGAACTTTTTGAACAGATCTCATACCATATCACATCAGGTTCAAAGTACTTCTTACTCATAAGACACTGCATGTCTTTCCTGCATGATTACATGACCTTTTTGGTCATCCCATATACTCCATCTTGTGTGCTTAGATCTCTTGATGCAAACCACTTTGTACTTCTCCAAAACACATATATTATGAATCTACCCATAACTCCACTTTTTCATTTTAGCTCCCATTCTTTGGAATAACTTTACCCTCTGAGGTAAGATCTGAATTATCATTAATTAGGTTTAAAAGAAAATTGAGGACCTATTATTTCCAGATGGCCTTTGGGGCTGTTTCTAAGTGCAGATTCTCTGAGTTATCACTGAAGTACCAAGCTCTACAGCATATTCCCCGTCCTCCTCCTTCCCTTCCTTCTATATTCCCCAACTCTTATAAGTATGTGTGGATGTGTTCTGTCCTATTTTAATTGGAGCTCCTTTCTCTATGATTTTATTTGGAATTTTTAATGTATTATCCACTGTTTTTACTTTTTTAAGATAAAGTGGTATACCAGGTCAAACAATAAATATATGCATATTTTGAAATAGTTCAACAGTGTGCTGCATCACTAATTTTAAACTACATTATACCTTATTACAGGAATGCAATAATAAATGCAAATAAAAAATTAACTGTTGTAAAATTTACACAGAAAGGAAATCTCTGTTTTTTAGACCTCACTGATCAGAAAACTGCACTGTAACCCACTCCATGAGAGTTACCACACAGCCTTGAGGATCACAATCTCAAAACAAGTATGTGATAAACTCAGAAAATGGTGTTTTCATCATCAGCAAGCAGTAAATTTTGACTGTATCCCTTTAACCTTAAGCTAGACCTAATAACAAAAGAGTAAGAGTTAAATACCAAACCATATAAAATAGTGACCTAATTTGAGGATTAAATAAAAGCCTACTGGGTTCTTGCTGTTAGGTCACAATTTTTATGGGAATAGATAAGTCAATACTGAAATAATAAAAGTGCCTACTCTTTGAAAAGTGGAAGATCAAAAACTGTGATATAAAAACGACCCCCAATATTTCAAGATAGGAGCAGCTTTGACCAGGATAAATGCCACTCACTGGAGTCAGGACCAGATTTTCAGTGGCATTATCCTCAATGACTGCCCCAGCACTTTGCAGTCAACATATTACAGCAATGAATTAATTTTAGAAAAATATATATTTGGATATGAGCCATTTGGAGTAGGATTTCGTAAATGGCAACAAAGAAAAGGCAGTGCTGAATGGTATTCTACAAAGGGCTGAAATAGCCTGAGTGGATTTTGGGATTAAGCCTGTGCACACACAGACAAGCATACGAAAGGTACAACAAAAACTATTTTATTCATTCGGAAACCTGAGCACTGTTACTTCACAGGCTCAGAGAAAGCAAAATAGTCTCTTAGTTCAAAGGCAAAAGTCTTGAAACAGGCCCAAGATACTGTTTGTTGTCAGTGGCTGCCATGCCCCAAACACAGGTTGCAACAGTATTTCTCTAGTCTCTCCGCTTCCCCGACTTCTCCTCAACCCACAGCTAGGGATTATCCAGCTTCACACACAGGCTTGCCTTCAACCTTTCACACTTAACATCAGTCTTCAAATAATTAACAGGTGTCTCCCCTTGCCAGTCTTTCTCATAATCACTTGAGGACCTCTCTCTTTCTGGAGACCTCTTATCTCGGAGCCTCTCTGAATGACTCTACTCCAGGGTATATGAACTCCTTGCTGCCTGAGTCTCACCCCCATTACACAGCAGGTTTTCCCCATCTACCCTAAGGTGGCCTACTCTTAACCTTTGTGAGCTAGCACCCCCAGTGGTGTAATTGCAGTACCAATGAGCTATTCCCCTCTGCCTTATGGTAGTGTAATTGCAGTATCAACGAGAAAGTGCCCCTCACTCCCTCACCAGGTCACCAGGATGGGTTTCCTTTATAGAATAGTGCATAGTGCCAAATATGCTTCCAATTTTGAGCTTGAGCATTTGTACCAACTTAAACCAGGTGTAAATCCCAGCATGCAAGTTGGGCATGGATCTCCCAAATTCTATAACACTGCTTGCATTTTAAGGGAACACCTAGATCCATCCATGTCCCTTCCATCATTATATCCTCTTTTCCGATCTACATGGAAACACAAAGGCATTATTTTACAACAGGATGTGTAATTCCATGCCAATCTGTCATTTTTGGCCGATTTCAGTGCCTTGCTTCCAATATAATGCTTTTCCACATTGAGAAATCAGTACAGAAATAGCACATAGCCTTAGGCACTTTAAATAAAATTCCTAGTAGATGCATCATAATCTATGCATACCACAAAGATTGGTTTTAATCAGAATTGCAGCTTGTGACAGTACTTTAAATATATGTATATATATATAAATATATATATACATATATATATATATATATATATATATATATATATATATATATATATATATATATATATATATATATATATATATATATATATATATAAGTGATGCTTACTGTGGAGTTTAAATACCAGGGGGGAAACTGTAATTGCCAGTTTCAATAAAATACTTTAATATACAGAATTGTATCTATATACAAGATTTTCTGTATTACAGCATTTTACTATATCTGAAAGAAAGAACTTCTCCCTATAAAGTATGTCTTCTTGTCTTAATGCCATCTTTATGCTTTCCATACATAAAATACTCAAAAAGATCTCTTCAAATTTATGAAGCATCAGCTTTGAAAGAATTTGCCCTATCACTTCAAAAATCCATAATAGTTTTTATTACTCTCATACTGCTCATAGCCTAACATGACAGATTTTAGCTCTTTCAAAATGATTACCATATTTCATGCATATTTGTCATGCAGTTTCTTGAAATGTAACAGTTTTCAGTATGTCAAATATATCTCCTTTAGCCAATGTTGTATACTGAATGGTCTAAATAATATAAAGTCTTTCGGAGGCAATAATTTAAGAACAGAGAAATTGACTCACCTATTTAGAGGCTAGAAAGTAGACTGAAGTGAACAGAATATCTATTGACAAGCATCAAGTGAATATCTGAAGTGCTAACCGGAGATTCAAAGTGTCTCCTCAGCAGCCTGAATAGATACAAATAAGCCAAAAGTATGAATATAGGGCCTCTTTTACAAAGCTGTTTAGCATGGGCCGCTGTGGTAACTGCCCCGAAGCCCAAAGGGATTTAAAGGGCTTCGAGGCTGTTGCTAGCATAAATTTGTTAAAAGGGGGGGGGGGAGAATAATATTTAGAGGCTGATATTTCCTTTGGCTCAGAATGCAACATTTAAAAATGCTTGAGCTTTATTATTCCTTTTTGGCTATATAAACTACCTAATTCTATATATGGCACTAAAAATTGTTTGAAGATTTGGGTGTCCGCCCAATTTCCATATACAATTTAATTGAACAAGCTAATTTGTGTCAATAATTGGAATCTAGTAATCAATTATCAGCCCTAGTTGGCATTACTTAAAAGTCATCCATGTATTTTCATGTTTAAATCTGTTTTATTAACAACAAAGAACCACAAACCAACAAAGGCAAAACAGCAGACAATAAAATTTTTTTGTTAAGGGGAGTACAAGAAAGGGACCTCCCCCCAAGAGAACTGGACTCTGATGTCCTCCTGGGTTACAGAGACACCCACTCCCCCATCCCCATAACACCCCCCACCCCCCAAGTGTCATGCATGTATTTTTAGGCACCAAGATTAATCTATAAAATTTCCGCACAGTTCCAAAAAGGGGGCACGGTCATGGGAGGGTCATGGAGAGATCAAAGAAATGTGTGAGCAATGGAATCCATTACATCTTTCTTGGTGGGGGAGAGTCCAAACTATCAAAATGATGATTTCACCTGTAATTTGTTACCAAATGAGTATGTTACCAATTTATTTCGAATCATGTTACAAACGGAAAAAACTATATGATGGTCTACTAGCCACTCAAGCAACCAAACTAGACAACCAAATCACCAATCTACTGACGGCATCCCTAGACTACAAAACTTTTAGAAAAGAAATAAAGACCATACTCTTCAAGAAATCCCTGAAAAAGAAATAACATGGCAAAGTATCAAACATCGCCTCTCACTAAAGCCAACTACCCTAAACAAATAACCATACTCATTACTTACGCTCTTTGAAAATGACCAAATTTCTTTTTGGTAAGATCTTTTTGTAATACTTCCTTGATAATTCTTGTGTAGTCCGCCTTGAACTGCAAGGTAAAGGTGGAATAGAAATCCCTAATGCAATGTAATGTAATAAAAAACTCAATGGGATTCTTTTAAAATTTCTTTGGTTTGGTAAAAATCCTAGAAAAGCCTTAGTATCATTACAGAAATCTAAATCAGTGGGAGGGATAAATTTTCCAAATTTTTATAGATATCATCAAGCTTTTATTTTGTGTCAGGGTATGTATTGGATCCTTCCTGAACTTATGGAACATCTGCCGGATTGTTTGATTCTGGAAAGTCATCTTATGGCCCCACTTCATCTCAACCACGTGTTGAGTATCAAGCTTCCCAGACTCTATAACAGTAATATGATTTTTCAGTCAACATGGAAAACGCTAAAATTTATTGATCAGTTAATTCCAGTCCCGATACAGTCCAGTCCCTATGGTTGAATTCCAAGATATTAGTAGGCAATTCTAAAATCCTATGGAAGCATTGGTTAAAGGCAGACATTCAAACATTAAGGGATAACGTTTTTAGCGCACACAGAATTTTAGCATGCGCTAAACCCACGCTACGCGGCTAGAACTTAGGGCTCCTTTTACTAAGCTGTAATAGTGTTTTTAATGCACGCAGAATTTTAGCACACGCTAAACCCGTGCTATGCAGCTAGAACTAACACCAGCTCCATGCTGGCATTTGCTTCTAGCGCGCGCAGCAATTCAGTGCATTCTAAGCGTGCACTAAAACCGCTATCACAGCTTAGTAAAAGACGCCCTAATGCCAGCTCAATGCTGGCATTAGCGTCTAGCGTGCGGCAATTCAGCATGCGCTAAAACCACTATTGCAGCTTAGTAAATGGAGCCCTAAGTGATATAATTATGGATAATAAATTGGCTTCTTTTTTCCAATTACAACAATCGTTTGGAATTTTGAAATCTCAAGGATATAAATGGATACAGTTAAGGCAGGCCATTCAGAAAGGGTTCCCTACTTGTTGTGTTTTAGTAAATCAATATAGCTTGCCGGCCATATGTTTCCAAGTAGAGGCTCATGGTCACCAGGCCTCCCAGTGGTATACAGTCATATATGAATATCTTTCAAAGAAACCAAAATCAAGTTTGAGAGATATTTGGTCAATGGAAATACAAAATATTTCTATTACTCAGTGGCCACGGGTTTGGACTCAATAGCTGTGTTGCACTGCATCAGCATCTATGAGACAAACTTTGTTTTTTCTATTATATAGATGATTTTGGACACCAGTCAGATTACAAAGATTAGATAACACCAAATCAAATAGGTGCTGGTGCTGCCATCTTGAAGTGGGGACACTGGATCATCTTTTATATTACTGTCCATTAATATTTACTTTTTGGAAAACTATTAGGGGTAAAATTAATTTTATCTTAGGTGTTGATATCCCGCTGACATATGAGGTGATCTTATTTGGGACATCGTTACAACCCAAGAGTACAATTGACAAAAATAATGATAGACTTCTTCTTATAATGACTGGGGTGGCCATACAATTAATCACCAGAAATTGGAAGAATTGGGATAGACTGAATTTTACTTTTTGGTGGGAAACACTTTGTTTGTATTATCATTATGAAAGATTGTTAGCAGATCAATCGGGGCAGTTTAGGAAATTTAAGGAAATTTGGAGACCATTGGAATCATTTGTTAAATATCTTAATGATTAATATTACTTCCAGATTTGATTTTAGTTCCATACATCCAGGAAGGGTGGGAGGGAGAGGGAGGGGGGATAGATAATGAGATTTAAGTAATTTGCAAGTATGTAAGTGCTTTTGTTTTGGATTCTTGAATGTATTTTTGTTGCACTTTTAATATGTTTAATAAAATCAATAAATTTTTTTTTTTTTTTTTTTAAAAGGGGGCCATAGTGCAAAATATAGACAGAAGATATAAATTCCCAAAACGGACACATTTTTTAGTCACTAAATTGAAAATGAAATCATTTTTTCTACCTTTTTGTCTGGTGATTTCATGAGTCTCTAGTTGCACTTCTTCTTCTGTAAATCCAATATTTCTTTCTTTTTGCCTTTCTTTCTTTCTGCTCCCTTCCCTTTTCTTTCTGTCTCTCTTTCTATCTCTCTCCCCCTGCCCCCTCTTTATTTCTGTCTTTCTTTCTCTCTCCCCCTGCCTGCCTGTCTCTTTCTCTCTCCCCCTGCCCCCTCAAGTTATCGCGCCAATTTCTCCACTTCCCTGATTCTTTCTCTTTCGCTCCCCCCTCCCAAGCAACCAAGCTGATTTCTCCCTGCTTCCCTGAGCCAGGCCTGGCATGTACAAGCGCCGGACTCACAAGCCTGACGTCGGAGATGAAGGCTTGTGGGTCCGGTGCTTGTACACGCATGGCCTGGCTCGGTGAGGCAGGAAGAACAAGATTGCAAAGGCAACTCGCATTGCCTTTGCAATCTACTGGTCGATCGCGATCGACTATTTGGGCACCCCTGGTCTAAGGTATACATTTAATCAGTGATGTGCAGGCTACTAAACCTATAAAACAGATAGACAAGAAGGCTGCATATATAAGAATAACTTATAATTTGGAAAAACTGAAATTAAGCATTTTAAGTGCATAATCAGGAGAGTTGCCTAAATGGAAAATGGCACTGAAATATATGTACAATTTGAAATCATCTAAGTCTTATACAGGTACATTTGAAATTATGGGCTTCTTTAAAGATGCACCAATGATGGCACACACTAGGGGCTGTATTCTCTAAATGGCACCTCTAGCGGCGGCTGCTTATAAAAGCATAAGAACATAAGAATAGCCTCACTGGGTCAGACCAATGGTCCATCAAGCCTAGTAGCCCATTCCCATGGTAACCAATCCAAGTCACCAGTACCTGGCCAAAACCCAAGGTGTAGCAATATTGTATGCTACCAATCCAGGGCAAGCAGTGGCTTCCCCTGTGTCTTTCTCAATTACAGACTATGGACTTTCCTCCAGGAACTTGTCCAAACCTTTCTTAAAACCAGCTATGCTACCCACTCTTACCACATCCTCTGGCAATGCTTTCCAGAGCTTAACTATTCTCTGAGTGAAAAAAAAATTGGTTTTAAAAGTATTTCCCTGTAACTTCGTCGAGTGTACTCTAGTCTTTGTCATTTTTGACGGAGTGAAAAATCGATCCACTTGTACCTATTCTACTCCACTCAAGATTTTGTAGACTTCAATCATATCTCCTCTCAGCTGTCTCTTTTCTAAGCTGAAGAGCCCTAACCATTTTAGTCTTTCCTCATACGAGAGGAGTTCCATCCCCTTTACCATCTTGGTTGCTCTTTTTTGAACCTTTTCTAGCACCACTATATATTTATTGAGATGAGACCAGAATTGAACACAATACTCCAAATGAGGTCATACCATGGAGCAATACAGGGGCATTATAACATTCTTAGTCTTGTTAACCATCCCTTTTTTAATAATTCCTAGCATCCTATATGCTTTTTTGGCCGCCGCCACACATTGGGCAGAAGATTTCATCGTAGTCTATGATGACACCCAGATCCTTTTCTTGGACACTAATCCACAAGGTGGACCCTAGCATCCGGTAACTGTGATTCAGGTTATTCTTCCCAATGTGCATCACTTTGCATTTGTCCACATTAAATTTCATCTGCCATTTGGATGCCCAGTCTTCCAATTACCTAAGGTCCACCTGCAATTTTTCACAATCTGCATGCGTTTTAACAACTTTGAACAGTTTAGTGTCATCTGCAAATTAAATCACCTCACTCGTCGTTCCAATTTCCAGATCATTTTTAGTTAAGTTAAATAGCACTGGTCCCAGTATAGACCTCTGCAGCACTCCACTATTTACTCTCCTCCATTGAGAAAAATTACCATTTAACCTTACCCTCTGTTTTCTATCCAATAACCAATTCCTAATCCACAACTGAACTTTTCTCAGGATCCTCTCATGAGGAATTATATCAAAAGTTTTCTGAAAATCTAGATATACTATATCAACCGACTCACCTTTATCCACATGTTTATTCACACCTTAAGAACATAAGAACATAAGCAATGCCTCTGCTGGGTCAGACCTGAGGTCCATCGTGCCCAGCAGTCCGCTCACCTGTGCAGTCTGCTCACCTGTGTAGTAATCCTCTATCTATACCCCACTATCCCCTTTTCCAGCAGGAAATTGTCCAATCCTTTCTTGAACCCCAGTATCGTACTCTGCCCTATTACGCTCTCTGGAAGCGCATTCCAGGTGTCCATCACACGTTGGGTAAAGAAGAACTTCCTAGCATTCATTTTGAATCTGTCCCCTTTCAACTTTTCTGAATGCCCTCTTGTTCTTTTATTCGAAAGTTTGAAGAATCTGTCACTCTCTACTCTCTCTATGCCCTTCATGATCTTATAAGTCTCTATCATATCCCCTCTAAGTCTCCTCTTCTCCAGGGAAAAGAGACCCAGTTTCTCCAATCTCTCAGCGTATGAAAGGTTTTCCATCCCCTTTATCAGACGCATCGCTCTCCTCTGAACCCTCTCGAGTAACGCCATGTCCTTCTTAAGGTACGGCGACCAATATTGGACACAGTACTCCAGATGCGGACGCACCATCGCCCGATACAATGGCAGGATAACTTATTTCGTTCTGGTTGTAATACCCTTCTTGATTATGCCTAGCATTCTGTTTGCCTTCTTAGCGGCCGCTGCACACTGTGCCGTCGGCTTCATTGTCATGTCCACCATTACCCCCAAATCCCTTTCTTGGGTACTCTCATTTAATAACATCCCTCCCATCGTATAGACAAGATCTCCCTCGGCTGAACCCATGCTGACTCCATCCCATTAAATCATGTTTGTCTACATGTGCCAGGAACAAACAAAAAAAGGAACTGAAGATATGTACAAGATGCAGGCGAAATTTATTGTGACAAATATAAATATATAAAAACCTTTTTACCAAACAATGGACCCGACACGGTCCGTGTTTCGGACAAACCTTCGTCGGGGGTCCAAGATGAAAAAAGGGTTGGAAAAATATGCCACAAAAAATTGTAGAGTGAAAAATGTCATAAACCAAAAGGTCCGACGAAGGTTTGTCCGAAACACGGACCGTGTCGGGTCCATTGTTTGGTAAAAAGGTTTTTATATATTTATATTTGTCACAATAAATTTCGCCTGCATCTTGTACATATCTGTAGTTCCTTTTTTTGTTTGTTCCTGGTTGGTTTTTTCTGCAGACAAGGTTGGACCTTCCTCCCTTTTTGTTGCTGTCTACATGTGCCACAATTTTATTTTTTATAATCGTTTCTACCATTATGCCTGGGATTGAAGTGAGGCTTACCGGTCTGTAATTTCCCGGATCTCCCCTTTTTTAAAAATTGGCATAACATTGGCCACCCTCCAATCTTCAAGTACTACAGACGATTTTAGTGACAGGTTAAAGATCACTAACAGCAGGTCAGCAATTCCATTTTTTAGTTTTTTTAATACCCTGGGATGTATACACACTGTAGTTCTGGGTATATGGGGAATACACATTGTAGTTCTGGGCCTAAGGAAAGCACAAATAACGCAAACAATGCTAAAGGTGTTCAAATAGCTCAAGCAGAAATATCCCCATTGAGACGTAACAAAAATACAACATGGAGGGCTATGTACGTCAACGCACACAGTTTAGGAAACAAGATCCTGGAATTGGAAACAGAAATAAGGAATGCCGACCTGGATGTGGTGGCGATATCCGATACCTGGCTCACAGACTCCCACGGGTGGGATATGGTCATACCGGGTTACAACTTGCTTCGCCGGGACAGGGAGGGCAGAATGGGAGGAGGTGTAGCATTATATACTAAAGATGACATTAAGGTCACGAGAATCACAGATGTCCAGTATACTGGGGAATCCCTTTGGGTTAATTTGGCCAGAGGGAAAGACAAATGCTTGTATCTTGGCATAATTTACAGACCCCCAAGACAACAGGATGACCTGGATTTGGAAATAATCGGAGATATAGAAAATATCACCTTGCGTGGGGACACAGTATTGCTAGGTGACTTCAACATGCCTGATGTGGATTGAGTTACACTTACCTCTGCTTCCGGCAGCAGCAGGAGGCTATTAAACACTATGAAGGGAGCAAGACTCAGGCAACTGGTGTTGGAACCAACAAGGGATCAGGCAATACTGGACCTGATACTTACCAATGGAGAAAGTGTCACAGAGGTCTCGGTAGGCGACACATTGGCCTCCAGTGACCACAACATGGTATGGTTCAATCTCAGGAAAGGTTTCACTAAATCTACCACACTGACCAAGGTCCTTAAATTCAAGGACACAAATTTCAAAGAAATGGGAGACTTCGTTCACCAGGCGCTACAAAGCCAAGCAGAAACTGATAATGTGGAAGAAATGTGGTCGACTTTGAAAGCCACCATACAAGAAGCAACAAACCGCTATGTTAAATCAGTAAGTAAACGGCGAAGGAACAATAAGCCACAGTGGTTTACTGCGGAGATCTCAGACCTCATCAAGGAGAAGAAAAAAGCATTCATCTCTTACAAAAAATCAGGGAAGCAGGACTCTAGAGCAGACTACCTGACCAAATCAAAAGCCGTCAAAACAGCAGTCAGAGAGGCTAAATTCCACATGGAAGAGTCTCTGGCAAAGAACATCCAGAAGGGAGATAAATCCTTCTTCAGATATATCAGTGACAGAAGAAAAAACTCAGGCGGGATTGTAAGTCTTAGGAATCCAGACGGAGACTATGTGGATAAGGATTCGGAAAAAGCCCAACTATTAAATGAATACTTCTGCTCAGTCTTCACCCGAGAAGCGCCGGGGCTTGGCCCTCAGCTACAGACAAGGGTTGGCTCAGTTGACCCTTTTAGTAACTTTGAGTTTACGCCCAGCAGTGTCTACGGTGAGCTGTCAAAGCTCAAGGTTAACAAAGCAATGGGGCCGGACAACCTGCACCCCAGGGTGCTTAGGGAACTGAGTGATGTCTTGGCGGAGCCACTGTCCGCGCTCTTCAACCTCTCCCTTAGTACAGGCAGCGTCCCGTTGGACTGGAGGACGGCTAACGTCATTCCACTCCACAAGAAAGGCTCAAAGATGGAGACAGAAAACTACAGACCAGTGAGTCTAACATCGATAGTGAGCAAACTAATGGAAACTCTAATCAAACACCAATTGGATAAAATCCTGGATGAAAAGAATCTACGGGATCCCCGACAACATGGATTTACTAAGGGGAGATCATGCCAATCCAACCTGATCAGCTTCTTTGATTGGGTGACGGAGAAGCTGGATATTGGGGAGTCCCTAGACATCGTGTACCTGGACTTTAGCAAAGCATTCGATAGCGTACCACACCGCAGGTTGCTGGGCAAGATGAGTTCTATAGGATTAGGTGACACATTGACGCAATGGGTTGGGAACTGGCTTGGAGGTAGGCTTCAAAGAGTGGTGGTGAATGGCACCCCCTCCGAAATGACGGAGGTGATCAGTGGAGTGCCACAGGGCTCAGTCTTGGGCCCAATCCTATTCAACATCTTTATAAGGGACTTGGCAGAAGGGCTTCGAGGTAAAATAACATTATTCGCCGATGACGCCAAACTAAGTAATGTAGTGGGCAAATGCAACAGACGAAGATTCAATGCCCGACAACATGATGCACGACCTTCTCCTGCTGGAGCGCTGGTCTAGGACATGGCAACTCAACTTCAATGCCAAAAAATGCAAAATTATGCACCTGGGCAGCCAAAATCCATGCAAGTCTTATACCCTTAATGGCGAGATCCTAGCAAAAACGGTAGCAGAACGAGACTTGGGGGTAATCGTCAGTGAGGACATGAAGTCTGCCAATCAAGTGGAGCAGGCTTCATCCAAGGCAAGACAAATAATGGGTTGCATACGAAGGGGTTTCGTCAGCCTTAAGGAGGAAGTCATTATGCCATTGTATAGATCCATGGTGAGGCCCCACCTGGAATACTGTGTGCAATTTTGGAGGCCACATTATCGCAAGGATGTGCTGAGACTGGAGTCGGTGCAGAGAATTGCCACCCGGATGGTCTCGGGACTCAAGGATCTTCCATACGAAGAATGGCTTGACAAATTACAGCTATACTCGCTCGAGGAGCGCAGAGAGAGGGGAGACATGATCGAGACGTTCAAGTATCTTACGGGCCGCATCGAGGCGGAGGAAGATATCTTCTTTTTCAAGGGTCCCACGACAACAAGAGGGCATCCGTGGAAAATCAGGGGCGGGAAACTACGAGGTGACACCAGGAAATTCTTTTTCACTGAAAGAGTGGTTGATCGCTGGAACAGTCTTCCACTACAGGTGATTGAGGCCAGCAGCGTGCCTGATTTTAAGGCCAAATGGGATAGACACGTGGGATCTATTCACAGAGAAAGGTAGGGGAGGGTCATTAGGGTGGGCAGACTAGATGGGCCATGGCCCTTATCTGCCGTCTATTTCTATGTTTCTATGTTTCTTATACCATCCAGTCCTGGTGATTTATCACTTTTAAGTTGTCGATTTGGCTTAGTACATCTTCCAAATTCACCAAGATTTCTTTCAGTTCCTCCACATCATAACCCTTGAAAACCATTTCCGGTTCAGATAGATCTCTTACATCTTCTTCCGTAAAGACTGAAGCAAAGAATTCATTCAGTCTTTCCGCTATGGCCTTATCCTCCCTGAGCGCCCCTTTCGCTCCTTGATCATTCAACGGTTCCACAAATTCTTCACAGATTCTGCTTCCTAAAAAAATTGCCATGAGTTTTTGCTTCTTTTGCAGGTTTCTCTTCATATTCTTTCTTAGCTGTCTTTATCAATGCTTTGCATCTAACTTGCCAATGCTTGTGTTTCTTCTTATTTTCTTCATTCAGATCTTTTTTCCATTCTTTAAAGGATTTTTCTTGGCTCTGATAGCCTCTTCCATTTCATCTTTTAACCACGCCAGCTCTCATTTCCTCTTCTTTTCACCTTTGTTGATATGTGGAAAACATCTGATCTTGGCTTCCATGCCGGTATTTTTAAATAACATCCACACCTGGTTTACAGTCCTAACCTTTGCAACTGATCCTTTTAACTTCTTTTTAACCCTTTTCCTCATTTTATCATAGTCGCCCTTTCGAAAATTAAATGCCCCTACTGTAGATTTGATCGCATGTCAATCACGCAACAGTGCCATATAGAGAATCGCAGCCATGTCGAAAGAAGGCACCAGACATGTAGGTCAAGGTTTTACAGGCCTACATTTCTGGCACCTACTTGAGAATCACATCATAGAGGCATCAATGAGAATCACATCATAGAGGCATCTACCAGTGCCTAGGTAAACTTCCGGTGTAAACCATTAACTATTTTAGATGTAGGTGCTGATAGATACCTCTATGGACAGGCATTGGCCGCCGTTGTTTGTAGGCATTTGCAAGCACATACATTTTTTTTTAAATTAGATTTTAATTGGTTTTAAATGAAGTGGTCAATTACCACGTCATTTATCACCAATTAAACCACTTAAGCTAGATAGCAGTAGGGTGCCTACTGCTGCCTAACTTTCGGTGCAGCTTTGAGAATTTGAACCTAACTGTATGGGCTTCTTAGCATTCAGCATGCTACATCCACTGTGCACCTTAGTAAAAGGAACCCTATATTGTCTGTGCAGCAATGGGGGAGGGGGGTTCTCTTAAGTGAAGCATCTGTGTTTATTTCTCTATCTTAAGTGAAATCAAACTTCTATTTTTTTCTCATAATGCTGCTATGGCACAAAACTATTATGTTTTGTTTGTAACAATATTTCATGGCTGGATCAATTTTAAAAGGTTAAGCACTGTCTGATGTCCAAAGTAATTAGATTTCAATCATGTTGGCTGTCCCTAAATTTACATTATTTTCCAAAGTGTCTTGGACTACTGAGAAACAGAATTAATAGAGCAATTAATGCAGGAATAAACTCTTAAGGGAAAGGTTTATTTAGAAACAGAGTGATCAAATTAATCATTGCTATGACTCAGTTTAAATGCAGCAAATTTTACATGTTGAACCATTTATTTTAGAGCAACAAAAAAAGAACACAAATTCAAGCTGAAACATTAGTAACAGGTGATTTACCTGCCAGAGAAAAGAAACTTCTCTGTGGTTCTGTATGACACGTTAAGGTAGAGAAGGGACAGGAGAATCAGACACATGTCAAGTTGTTATCTTAACCCTAATGAGTAGACTGATCAATGTCCCTTCTGGGTTAGGTGTTTGGAAAAGGAACTCAGTACTAAATTACTTTCCTATGAAAGAGCAGGACACCAGTTTTAAGTTGAAAAAGGAATCTTCAACATGAACTTCTTAACAACTTTCCTACTTAGGGGAAAAATGCTAGAAATGGCACTCAAAAAACCAGTGCCCAAAAAAAATCAGATGAGCACCCATTATAGAACAATATTGATTTTGGCACCCCCTCCAGCCCCAATTTAGGTGTCAGGACTCACACCTGCTGAAGCCAGGTGTAATTCCTGCCACCCAATTTGGGGGTATATCCCCGGTATTCTATAACACTGTGTGCAAATTTTAGTTCTCAACCCAACCAAGAAGAGAATGATGTGGAGCCATGACACATACAAGTTATTTCATACTTTTCTTGACAGTTTTTGTTTCAATGATATGAAATGAATTGAAATGAAATGGCTCCACATCATTCTCTTCTTGGTTGGGCTGAGAACTTTTCAGCGGTCCCTGTATTTTACAAGTGAGTGTTCAAATGGGTGGAGCTTGGTGGAACATAGGCACGGCATACACTTATGTGACAGAGGGGCCACTGAAAAGTTCTCAGCACAACCAACAAAGTTGGAGCTATCTCCATCGAGGGCTATATACTTAGTCCAGTGATTTTTCACTTTTTTCATTCCATTGGAAAAATACAGAATGAAAAAAAGTGGAAAATCGCTGGACTAAGTGTATAGCCCTTGATGGACACTGCCCCAACTATGTTGCTCTGAGAACTTTTCAGCGGTCCCTCATATCTCTTGATTATAAGTGCAAGCAATTGCACCAATTCTGTATATGGTGCAAGGGCTCACAATACTCAGCTATGCTAATATGTTATTAAGAAAAGTAGGTGCCTACTTTCCTTTATATGTAGACTAGGATCAACATTGATGCCCTGTAGGCACATAAATCTAAACACCCCTTTATAAAATTGTCCTCTAAGAGTACAGAAAATCAGAACTCAATGATTATCCCATTAAGTCCAGTAATGAAATAACATGAAGGGCTTGGCAACTATAGCAATAATAAAAACATTACACAGATTGGAGTAAAAAAGACCTCCAAATAAGTTCCCTGCTCTATTCAACACATGAGCAAGAGACAGACCATCGCAGGTCAACAAAAAAAACTCCACCTTTACAATAAGCTCAATATTTAATGTCAATTATCCTTCTCAATGAGTCTCAATTATGCGTATATTCAGTTTCAAAGTACCGTATTTTCGCGGATATAACGCGCGCGTTATACGTGATTTTACGTACCGCGCATACCCCTCGCGCGTTATATGCCTGAGCGCGGTATACAAAAGTTTTTAAACATAGTTCCCACCCCGCCCGACGCCCGATTCACCCCCCCAGCAGGACCGCTCGCACCCCCACCCCGAACGACCGCTCGCACGCGCTCCCACCCGCATCCACGATCAGAGCAAGAGGGAGCCCAAGCCCTCTTGCCCGGCCGACTCCCCGACGTCCGATACATCCCCCCCCCGGCAGGACCACTCGCACCCTCACCCCGAAGGACCGCCGACTCCCCAACAATATCGGGCCAGGAGGGAGCCCAAACCCTCCTGGCCACGGCGACCCCCTAACCCCACCCCGCACTACATTACGGGCAGGAGGGATCCCAGGCCCTCCTGCCCTCGACGCAAACCCCCTCCCCCCAACGACCGCCCCCCCCAAGAACCTCCGCCCGTCCCCCAGCCGACCCGCGACCCCCCTGGCCGACCCCCACGACACCCCCACCCGCCTTCCCCGTACTTTGTGTAGTTGGGCCAGAAGGGAGCCCAAACCCTCCTGGCCACGGCGACCCCCTAACCCCACCCCGCACTACATTACGGGCAGGAGGGATCCCAGGCCCTCCTGCCCTCGACGCAAACCCCCCTCCCTCCAACGACCGCCCCCCCCCCAAGAACCTCCGACCGACCCGCGACCCCCCTGGCCGACCCCCCCACCCCCTTCCCCGTACCTTTGGAAGTTGGCCGGACAGACGGGAGCCAAACCCGCCTGTCCGGCAGGCAGCCAACGAAGGAATGAGGCCGGATTGGCCCATCCGTCCTAAAGCTCCGCCTACTGGTGGGGCCTAAGGCGCGTGGGCCAATCAGAATAGGCCCTGGAGCCTTAGGTCCCACCTGGGGGCGCGGCCTGAGGCACATGGGCCAAACCCGACCATGTGTCTCAGGCCGCGCCCCCAGGTGGGACCTAAGGCTCCAGGGCCTATTCTGATTGGCCCACGCGCCTTAGGCCCCACCAGTAGGCGGAGCTTTAGGACGGATGGGCCAATCCGGCCTCATTCCTTCGTTGGCTGCCTGCCGGACAGGCGGGTTTGGCTCCCGTCTGTCCGGCCCACTTCCAAAGGTACGGGGAAGGGGGGTGGGGGGGTCGGCCAGGGGGGTCGCGGGTCGGTCGGAGGTTCTTGGGGGGGGGGCGGTCGTTGGAGGGAGGGGGGTTTGCGTCGAGGGCAGGGGGGCCTGGGATCCCTCCTGCCCGTAATGTAGTGCGGGGTGGGGTTAGGGGGTCGCCGTGGCCAGGAGGGTTTGGGCTCCCTTCTGGCCCAACTACACAAAGTACGGGGAAGGCGGGTGGGGGTGTCGTGGGGGTCGGCCAGGGGGGTCGCGGGTCGGCTGGGGACGGGCGGAGGTTCTTGGGGGGGGGGGCGGTCGTTGGGGGGGGGGGGTTTGCGTCGAGGGCAGGAGGGCCTGGGATCCCTCCTGCCCGTAATGTAGTGCGGGGGGGGGTTAGGGGGTCGCCGTGGCCAGGAGGATTTGGGCTCCCTCCTGGCCCAATATTGTCGGGGAGTCGGCGGTCCTTCGGGGTGGGGGTGCGAGTGGTCCTGCCGAGGGGGGAGAAGAATCGGACGTCGAGGGGGGGCATCAGGCTTTCAGGATGGGGACAGGACTTCAAGGGGGGACAGGCAGATCTTCAAGGGGGACAGGCAGACCTTCAAGGGGGACAGGACTTCAAGGGGGGACAGGCAGACCTTCAAGGGGGGACAGGCAGACCTTCAAGGGGGGACAGGACTTCAAGGGGGACAGGCACGGAGAGGCGGGGCAGTGCACCGAAAGTCAGGGGCGGGTGAACGGTGAGTCGGGGCAACCAGAGGAGAGTCGGGGCAGTGCACCGAAAGTCAGGGTGAGTCGGGGCAACCAGATGAGAGTCGGGGAGGGCGAAAGGAGAGTCGGGGTGGCCAGAGGAGAGTCGGGGAGAGCGAAAGGAGAGTCGGGGTGGCCAGAGGAGAGTCGGGCAGCATGCGCGTTATATGCCTGAGCGCGGTATAGAAAAGTTTTTGTACATATCATCGTGATTTCTGCGCGCTATACCCCTGTGCGCGTTTTACAATGGTGCGCGTTATATCCGCGAAAATACGGTAGTCAATGTTGCATACAGTAGATCCAAAGAGAAGAGTATGGCATAGTGGTTAGAGCTATAGCCTCAGCACCCTGAGGTTGTGGGTTCAAACCCCATACTACTCTTGTTGACCCTGGGTAAGTTACTTAATCCTCCATTGCCCCAGGTATGTTAGATAGACTGTGAGCTCACTGGGACAGATAGCGAAAATGCTTGAGAATCTGATTTGTAACTAATTCTGAGCACCTTTGGGAGGACAGGTTTAAAAAATAAATAAATTGTTGATGAGTACAGAACCGTGATACAGCATATTTCCCAATACCTTCCCGATTCCCCAAAGCAACCTCATCTACTCTTTATTTCCTGTAGAAATTACCAGATATCTTCTTCATTTAATATGTTTTTTTGTAATTCTTTTGTAATCCGCCTTGAACCGCAAGGCAATGGCGGAATAGAAATCTCTAATGGCGGAATAGAAATCACCGCGGGTGGTGAAACAGGAAGACTGTCAGGAAGTGGATTAGAAATCTAAACCATTTACTGCTGGATTTCAAATTATTTGCCATTTGTGGTTGTTGCAAATGGTGTTAAATTATCTTAGAACTGTGTTTGAATTTTCTGCATATTTCTGCAGCAGAGAAGCCTGGATACTCTATATCAGTGATGGCTAACCTTTTTGAGCCCGAGTGCCCAAACTGCCGCACAAAACCAAAGAATTTCCTCAAAGTGCCAGCACGTCAATTAAACCTTAATAACAAGATTTTAGTATCTAAAAACTCTTTATAAAGTTGCCTGAACTATGTAACATCATTTTTAAAGGTTGGAATCTTTGTATTGTCAGAGAATCAATTTGATTCACAATCCTTTGGTTTTCATTTGAATTTATTGGCAATTTATAATATTTTAATGATTTCATTCAGTTTAATGAATTTAGGAAGAATTTGATTCAGTTACACAATATATTTTAAATGTATTATTCACATAACATGTCAAATGTATCCTGAGTAAAAAAAAAGATGTATTCCCAAAGAGTCTATACATGTTTTTTTGTAAAATTTACAATCAAATTTGAAAATAGTTAAATCATTACATTTCTAATAATATGATGTAAAGAAAACAAAAGAGCTTTCAATTAAACCAACCGTTTTTATTGGAAATTCCAGATTGGAATACAACAGGGCCATGTAAAGTCCCTTTTTTAAATAACATCTTTAAATAATATTTAAATAACTTAGAAAGTGTCTTAACTGCAAACTGAAAACACTGCTTCATGTAAACATATGCATTGGGCATGCTCTGAAAAAAATTAATGTGATTTTTGTTGTTGCATGCATGCTGATAACTTGTCAATCATAAGCACATAAGCACATAAGCAATGCCTCTGCCGGGTCAGACCTGAGGTCCATCGTGCCCAGCAGTCCGCTCACGCGGCGGCCCAACAGGTCCAGAACCTGCATAATAATCCTCTATCTATATCCCTCTATCCCCTTTTCCATCAGGAAACTGTCCAATCCTTTCTTAAACCCCAGTACCGTACTCTGCCCTATTACATCCTCTGGAAGCGCATTCCAGGTGTCCACCACCTTGGCTCATAGTGCGTTGATTTCAGAGCAACACATGCAGCACTCATGTCATCCGTTAATCTGTTTCTAGCATCAGATTTTATATGATTCAAAGCCAAAAACAGCTGCTCACAAGCATAGGATGACCCAAACAAAGTAAGAAGAGCAATCCCAAGTGCTTTCATGGACTTAAAATTGTCTGGCAGAGAATTCCACGCTTTTAGGATTTCATTTTCAGAACTGCTAGCATTGATTTCATTTCTCACCCTTTCACACTCAATACGTTCAAGAGCCGCACGCAGGTCATTGAATTTACTTTTCCAGATAGAGCATTCTTGAAATTCCAGTAGTTCCATTTCCAAATTTTGAATATCCAACCACTATAAGCAGGAAAGATCAAGATCTTCAAATGTGGACTTTTCTGGGGAAGTTATAAATGAAAGGGTTGTCTCCATCTTACGGAACTGAGAAAATCTTTTACTAAAATTCTCCTTTGCTTCGGCTACAATGGTGGAATATGCTTTGTGGATTTCCTGGTGTTTTTTATGACAGTCCACAAATGTAGAATTATCCAAATGTATTTTTAGGTTGGGAAAATATTTTAGCTGTCCACTCTCAAGGTCTTTTTCAAAAACATGCAATTTTCTCTCAAAAGCTTTGATGTCACTAAACATGCTTTCTGCTGTTTTTCCCATGCCTTGTAATTTTTTGCTTAGTACAAATCTGTAAAGAACATGAGGTTGGTAAGCCAGGCCATGTTGGTGAGTTGAGGATAGTCTTCCCCCTTTTCGTTCATAAATAGCCTAACTTCTTCCAAGCAGGCCACAAATCTCTCTAACACTCGTCCTCTGCTCAGCCACCGGACATTATTGTACATCAGTAAAGTGTTATATTGTGCCTGAACCTCATCAAGAAGGGCTTGAAATTGTCGAAAATTAAGAGCATGCGCCATGATGAAGTTCACCATTTTTGTTACATCTTTGAGGACATCGTCAAGTTTTTTGCTGCTTTCTTTGGCGCAGAGAGCCTCTTGATGTATTATGCAGTGAAATTGAATCAGTGGATGTTTTGCTTCCTTAGCAAAGAAATGAATGAATCCTGATGTTGTCCCCACCATGCTAGGTGCTCCATCGCTAGTAACTGAAACCACTTTTTCTGGACTTATGTCTAGTGATGAAAAAGCCTCCATCACAGCATTGTGGATATCTATCCCTTGTGTTCTTCCAGGCAAAGACAGCAGTTTTATCAGCTCTTCTCTCATGATGTCACCAGTAGCATAACGCAAAATGAGCGCTAGTCTTGCATGGTTAGTAATATCTTTACTTTCATCCAAGCACATGGAGTAGAAGGGTGCTTTTTGTAAGTCGCAAGTAAGCTGTTGACTAACATCAGCAGCCATTCGCAGAACCCTATCTTTTGCAGTATTTCTGCTTAGCGGCATCTCAGAGATGCGCTACACAATTTTATCCTTGTTTTGGAAATCATGGAAGAGTGAATTACTCCCAGCCAAAATTGCCTTTTTGATAAAATCTCCATCAGAGAAGGGCTTACTATGTTTTGCCATGCACAGTGAAATTTGAAAGCTGGCAACTGTAAGATGATTAGTTTTTGAAAGATAGTTGCTAAAACTAAGAGACTGGGAGTGATATTTCTTTAATTTTCCTACAAGGAACTCTTTTCTTTGAGCTAAACCAAGTTCACCAACACTGTTATGGTTGGTCTCAAAGTGACGTTTGACACTTGATGTGCGAGACACAACACTTTCATTACAAATAATACACAATGCTTTCCCACTGCGTTCAATCACTCCATATGTCTCTGTCCAGGCCTCTTGGAATGGTCTTCCACTATCTGTTTTTGCTTTTTTTGCTGTACTCATTTTCTTTGTTCAAGACTTCAAGTCTACAAAAAGATAAAATTTGTATAATAAAAAAAATCTAATGAAGTGCTGTATACAAATCCGTCCCCATAAAAAAATATGTGATTGGGGAATTTTACTAATTGTAGACATCCGTTTTGGTAAAAAAATATACTGTCCGGGTGAAAACCGGACTTGTGCAACCCTAACCTGGACACCTAGACAATTAGCCAGATAATTTAATAGGTTTTTAAAAAGGAGCCCAGGCAAGTTTATAATTAACATTTGTATTATTGGTCCAATTAAATTTAGGCAGCACAGGTAGGGCAAAGTAGAAGTTTACCTAATAATAAATGATGTAGAATGCAGATTGCATCTCCTGTTCTCCTCAAGTCTCCCGCCAGGGTGGGAGGGAGTGACAGAAGAACGCTCGGTGCTGTAGGCGAGTACCTGGGCGGGTTCAGAGGCGAAGGTGGGGAGTGAGACTTTGCTTCTCACAGCCCCGCAGCGGTTCAGGCAGCCGCGAGGAACATATTGCCAGGCAGGGCCGGACTGGGACAAAAAATAGGCCCGGGCATTTTAGGTTGAGCAGCCCAATCACATGACCTCACGCAGGCCCCACCCATTGAAGTCCAGGGGCAGGGCTAAAATGCAGAAGCACACTTGAGAGGCACGGCCAGCCACTAATAAGTAAGAGTGCAACAGCCAACACACAAAAAGATGTGACATGGGGGAAGGGAGAGAGAGAAGATGGGACATGGAGGGGGGGGGAGAGAAGATCCATATCCTCACCTCTCTAGCATGGGAGCACTAGGAACTGTTCCTGATTACAGATGTCACATGTGGAGTCACACTACAGCCTCACTGAGTTCCTGTGACAGACTCAGTGTGAAGCTTCTCTTCCTCCCCCTACTTCCCCCTCACACACTGCCTGGCTCATAGGGTACTAAGAGGAAGACAGGCAGGCTAAACATCCACTCACAGGACTGCAGCCAGCACAGGAGGATGGGCCGCGGCCCACCAGGACAATGCCCGGTCCTCCCAATGGCCAGTCCGGCTCTGTTGCCAGGTGAGCTGCAAAGCAGACACAGGCACACTCGCCTCCTGCCGCGCCGCATATCTTAATTGCGGACCTTCCCGCATGCCAGCTGCAAGGCCTTCGCGTGCCACAGTTGGCACGCGTGCCATAGGTTTGCCATCGCTGCTCTATATGATGCCGTTGTCAGCGGCCGCTTTTTAACCAGCCACTGATTGCATGTCAATCATGCGATGGTGCCATTTAGAGAATCATACCTCTGGCAAAAGTAGGCGACAGAAATCTAGGCCAGGTTTTTCAAGGCCTATATTTCCCACGTGGTTCAACTTATTGTACAAAAATTCAAAAATATCACTCCAAAACAAAAGCATCAAACATGCCAAGAAAGCTAGCTTATTACCGTATTTTCACGCAAATAACACGCACCCGTATAAAACGCGCACACGGATATAGCGCGCAGAAATCACGATGATTTGCACAAAAACTTTGATATACCGCGCTCACGGGTATACCGCGCATGCTGCCCGACGCTCCTTTCGCCCGCCCTGACTTTCCGTGCGCTGTCCCGACTCTCCGTTCACCCCCCCTGACTTCCGTGCACTGTCCCCCCTTGAAGGTCTGTCCCCATCCTGAAAGCCTGATGCCCCCCCCCCGACGTCCGATACATCCCTCCCCCCCCCCCGAAGGACCGCCGACTCCCCAACAATATCGGGCCAGGAGGGAGCCCAAATCCTCCTGGCCACGGCGACCCCCTAACCCCACCCCGCACTACATTACGGGCAGGAGGGATCCCAGGCCCTCCTGCCCTCGACGCAAACCCCCCCTCCCCCCCCAAGAACCTCCGACCGCCCCCCAGCCGACCCGCGATCCCCCTGGCGACCCCCACGACCCCCCCCACCCCCCTTCCCCGTACCTTTGGTAGTTGGGCCAGAAGGGAGCCCAAACCCTCCTGGCCACGGCGACCCCCTAACCCCACCCCGCACTACATTACGGGCAGGAGGGATCCCAGGCCCTCCTGCCCTCGACGCAAACCCCCCATGAACCTCCGATCGCCCCCCAGCCGACCCGCGATCCCCCTGGCGCCCCCCACGACCCCCCCCCCCCCCCTTCCCCGTACCTTTAGTAGTTGGCCGGACAGACGGGAGCCAAACCCGCCTGTCCGGCAGGCAGCCAACGAAGGAATGAGGCCGGATTGGCCCATCCATCCTAAAGCTCCGCCTACTGGTGGGACCTAAGGCGCGTGGGCCAATCAGAATAGGCCCTGGAGCCTTAGGTCCCACCTGGGGGCGCGGCCTGAGGCACATGGTCGGGTTGGGCCCATGTGCCTCAGGCCGCGCCCCCAGGTGGGACCTAAGGCTCCAGGGCCTATTCTGATTGGCCCACGCGCCTTAGGCCCCACCAGTAGGCGGAGCTTTAGGATGGATGGGCCAATCCGGCCTCATTCCTTCGTTGGCTGCCTGCCGGACAGGCGGGTTTGGCTCCCGTCTGTCCGGCCAACTACTAAAGGTACGGGGAAGGGGGGTGGGGGGGGGCGTGGGGGTCGCCAGGGGGATCGCGGGTCGGCTGGGGGGCGGTCGGAGGTTCTTGGGGGGGAGGGGGGTTTGCGTCGAGGGCAGGAGGGCCTGGGATCCCTCCTGCCCGTAATGTAGTGCGGGGTGGGGTTAGGGGGTCGCCGTGGCCAGGAGGGTTTGGGCTCCCTTCTGGCCCGATATTGTTGGGAAGTCGGCGGTCGTTCGGGGTGGGGGTGCGAGTGGTCCTGCCGGGGGGGGGGATGTATCGGACGTCGGGGAGTCGGCCCGGGCAAGAGGGCTTGGGCTCCCTCTTGCTCCGATCGTGGATGCGGGTGCGGATGGGAGCGCGTGCGAGCGGTCGTTCGGGGTGGGGGTGCGAGCGGTCCTGCTGGGGGGGTGAATCGGGCGTCGGGCGGGGTGGGAACTATGTTTTAAAACTTTGGTATACCGCGCTCACGCATATAGCGCGCGAGGGGTATGCGCGGTAGGTAAAAACGCGTATAACGCGCGCGTTATATGCGTGAAAATACGGTACTTAAGCAAAAGAAAAACCACAGACAAACGGATAGTTGTATCCACACTCTTCCACCTAAGCATCATAGGCAAAAAACTTTTGCACAAGTGGTTGAAAGCAGCAGTTAGGATCTGCATACTGATAGCCTGGATATGGTGTTAAGGCTCTGAAGCAGTGGTTACCGGCCACGAAACGATCATCGGCCTGGCCTGTTTGTGTTCAGTGGTTTTTACCATTAAGCATTCTCAGTTATTTTTTTTGCTCCCATCTGCTAACTTTAAACTTGTGAGAAAGTTTTTTGCCTATGATGCTTGGGTGGAAGAGTGTGGGTACACCTCTCCGTTTGTCTGAGGCTTTTCTTCCGCTTAAGTAATAAGCTAGCTTTCTTGGCTTGTGTGATGCTTTTGTTTTGGAATAATAATTTTGAATTTCTGTATTATACTTCCCTCCATTCCTCCCTGTTTTTTGTGATTGCATTCAGCTTGTTGTACTGCACATGTATCCATCCTCTTTTCTAATTACTTATATTAGTGCAACTTGTCTGTACTTTGCCATGTTACCATTTGTTTCTGTACTTGTATGTTAAAATTTTTTTAAAAAATTTTGAGCTAAAAAAGGCCTATATTTCCAGCGCCTACCTTTGACATGAATTGCGCCTCCAGAAGCACCTAATGGTCACCTAATGCCATTTCCGGCATTAGTTATGCCTACTGTGGCATTAGGTGCTGGTATGCACCTCTGGAGACATGATTCCAGCACCATTTTTTTAGGTGCCTTGAAATTTTTTAAAGTTGCATTTTAAACGGTGTTTTTTCACTTAACTTAGGTTCCTACTAGTGAACTGGACTGGCCACCGTGAGAACGGGCGACTGGGCTTAATGGACCATTGGTCTGACTCAGTATTTTTATGTTCTTATTTCCTGTCAATTCAAGACTCTTTGGAATTATAGCATCCAGTATTCCTATGAGCTCACTTTCTATTAGAGCTCTGTTACATGGCCTGGGAGTTCTCTCTAGTGTACAACTAATATAAAAAGAATGGTATAATATCCAGAACATCACAACATGCGCGAACGATTTTCATGCACACTGCCTCAGTAGTTTAGTCAGACATCCCCCTATATCAAAGGGTTTCAGAATTGTGGTTCATGGACTGGGTATGTCCCAAAATGTAGGTCTTTTTGGCTTAATAGACTTTCCCTCCCATGGACAAATTGACTAGGAGCAAGATTTGCTTTATTTTTATGGGTTATGTGTGACAAAGTCAGTGGTGCAGAAAATGTCAGTAGGATTCCCAGCAGTGACGTACCTAGGGTATGTGGCACCCGGGGCCCATCATTTTTTGACACCCGCCCCCCCATGTAAAAAAATATTTTTTGTAATAACCATGAAAAATAAATGGTCATAATAGAAACAGGCACTGAAAATTTTCTTTTATTGAACCTCATATATGTAACCATTAATCCAAACATAACATAAATTATGTCTGAATTGTCATGACATCAGAAGTATATATGGAGTAGTTGCAGGTGATGCTTGGGACAGTTCTGATTGTGTTAGTTTGGTTTTATGTGTTTTTTGAATAGAAGGGTTTTTATTTCTTTTTTGAAGGTTTTGTAGTTTGTGGTCGAGGTCAATAGGTTGTAGAGTTGGGGGTCGAGCGTTAGGAGGTTGTCGAATAGTTTTTTTTCTTTTGACGATTTTGGTTGGAGGGTGTGTAAATGGTGTGCGAGTTCTCCTATGTCTGGTTGAAGTGGATTTAATTATTTAGCTGAAGAAATTAGTTACCCCCCCCCTCCCATTCCACACACATTAATTCTCTTCCATTATAAAAAACACTGATAAGTTCCCAGAAAAAAAATACATTAAAATAAAAAGTGAAAACAAAGGCCCCTACAGATGAGAACATAACATAAGAATAGCCTAACTGGGTCAGACCAATGGTCCATCATGCCCAGTAGCCCATTCTCATGGTAACCAATCCAGGTCACTAGTACCTGGTCAAAACCCAAAGAGTAGCAACATTCCATGCCACCGATCCAGGGCAAGCAGACACTTCCCCCATGTCTTAATAACAGACTATGGACTTTTCCTCCAGGAATTAGTCCAAACCTTTCTTAAAATCAGCAATGCTATCTGCTTTTACCATAATTTCTGGCCACTTCATTTTTAAGCTTAGATCTTTCTTTCCAAACAGAGACCTTGCTAGATGTCAAATACAGAAAAACAAGGTAACTTCACAAGGACTTAGCTGTGCAGGAAATGTGAATCTCCTCATACACCCACCATATAGTGCAAAAATGTGCAAAGGTCTGTTTTTTTCTTTCTATCACTACATAGCCTAATGCCACACAAGCAGCGCTGTTACAAACATATTCTGAAGGTCAATGCTAAGGTTAACAAAGTTTCCTGCTTTGGACCAGAAGGAGATACTGACAAACCACTGGAAGAGATCCCAAAACAACTACCCAGGCACAACACCCAAAGACCCACTCAGTGTGTGAACCAGTTGAATGGAGTGGACTAACTGGGGGGTGGAAATGGGCCCGGAGTTTGCTCAGCAGAATTTCCCAGACCACTTCTTCCTCTCAACACATTGACACGCTGCCGCCACCATCACCACCATTAGGAACACCTCACCGGGTAGGCCAGCAATGCTTATAAACTTTATAAAACACATTATTATATTTTCTTATAAAGCACATATTTTAACTGAACTCTCCGACATCCTCAGCCTTGCCATTCACAAAAATAGAAGGAAGAAAAGTTCCTGTTTCCTGCTGTCTCATGTCCCCGGCCTATACAATATTTTTCTTCTGCAGACCCTTCAAAAGTCTGACCAAATCCTCGTTTCACTTGCATTATAAAGTACTGAGGATGCCATTTCTCTCCAATCCCAGGTCCTAAAGTCTAAGACAGTAGCGCAAACTAGTGCTGCCCGATTCAAGAAAAAAAAAAAACAATTTTGATTCGATTCTGCCTATTGAATTGGTTTATCGATTCAACTTTCCTGCCCAATTGGGTGTTTGTTTGTTTTTTCAAACATCCTGGTGGGTTTATTTTATAGCTTTTTCACCCCCCTTTGGCTTCTCCTAACCACACTGGTGCTGTGGTGTAAATAAAATAAAGAAACAAAAAGGACTTTTCCTCTCTGTTAAATCCTAGCTCACGTTGCAGTCTAACACCAGCTCTGGCAGGATACACATTTCAAATCTGACATATTGTAATCACAAAACAGAAAATAAAATTAGTTTTTCTACCTTTTGTTGTTTGGTTATTTTTCTAATCTTGTTGGTCCAAGGCTCTGGTTGTCTTCTGATAACTTGCTTGCCAGGGTCTCCTTCTTCCTTCTTTCTGCATGCTAACCATCCATCTGCCATCTCTGTCCTCCCCGTTTCCCTTCCCTCCCCAGGAGGTCTGGCATCTATCCTTTTTTCGTCTCCTTCCACAGATCCATCTTTTCTTAACTACCCTTTCATCCAGCATCTCTCCTTCCTTCCCCACCACCCCAGGGTCCACCATCTCTCCCTTTTCTTTTCCCAACTACCCTCCTATCCAGTATCTCTATCCCCCCCCTCCACACCATCCCTTGTGTCCAACTTCTCTCCCTTTCTGTTCCTTCCCTCTCTAAAAACCACGGTCCATCATCTCTCTCCCTCTTCTCTATTTTCAGACCCATTATTTCTTCCCACCCAAAGTTCGGCATATGCGCGTCTCTTTGAACCCCCCAATTCCCTCCGTGTATTTTTACACTAGGGGCCCCCCCTCCCTGAAGGCCTGTCCCCCCCCCTTAAAGGTCTGCATCCCACCCCTGAAGGCCTGCATCCCCCCATGAAGGCCTGCACCCCCTCGAAGGCCTGTACCCCCCCCCCCCGGAGGCCTGCACCCCCCTTGAAGACCTGCATCCCCTCTTGAAGGCCTGCCTGCCTGCCTGTCTCCCCCCCTTGAAGGCCTGCCTGCCTGATCCCCTTGAAGGCCTATCCCCCCTTGAAGGCCTGTCCTCCCCCCCTCAAAGGCCTGTCCCCCCTCAAAGGCCTGTCCGCCCCTTGAAGGCCTGTCTGCCTGCCCCCCCCCTTGAAGGCCTGCCTGCCTGTCACCCCCCCTCCCCCTTAAAGGCCTGCCTGCCTGCCTGCCCGCCCGCCCCACCCCGAAGGACCGCTAGCCCCCCTGGCCTCCCTGCACCACTGACGTCAGAGGAGGCAGCGCCGAAGCAGCTCAGGGATCGCTGATATCGCGATCCCGCTGCCGGCTGCTTCTTGGTAGTGCAGGGAGGCCAGGTGGGCAAGCGGTCCTTCGGGGGTGGGGGGGGACTGAACGGCAAGGCCGGGAGCACTCCCTCAGGGCGTGTCACCCGGGGCGGACCCCCCCCACCCTCCCCCCCTTAGTACGCTACTGATTCCCAGTACCCCCAGCTAAAAAAAAGGAACTATAAAGTGAAGGGAAAAAGTGAGAAGGAAGAAGGAGGATATGGTAGATATTTTATAGAATAGGAGAGTGAGAGAGAAAAGTAAGGAAAAAAAGGTTTATGAGAGGCAATGCTGCATGCCAGTGTAAGAGAGACAGACAGGCAATGCTGGATGGTAAGGGGGCGGGGGAGAAGAAACAGAGAGATGAAGCTCGCTGTGGGAGAGAACATAAGAATAGCCCATAGTCAGACTAATGGTCCATCAAGCCCAATAGCCCATTCGCACAGTGGCCGATCCAGGTCACTAGTACCTGGCCAAAACCCAAGGAGTAGCAATATTCCATGCTACCTCTGTTCCCTGAAGCAGCAGAGCCATCTGACAACCCCTCCTCTCTTCCTCTGAAGCAGCAGAACCAGTCCTGACAACCCTCCCTCCCTTCCCTGAAGCAGCAGAGTTGGACAACCCCTCTTCCCTCCCTCCAGCCTCCAAAACAGCAGAGCCGGACAACCCCCCCCCCCCCCCCCTCTGTTCCCCGAAGCAACAGAGTCAGGGATGGGGCAGTGCTGGATGTGGGGAAATAGAAAGAGACAGGGTGATGCTATTTGTCAGGGAAAAAGAGAAGCAGACAGAAAAGACCAGTGCTGAATGGCAGGAGCAGGTGAGAGAGGCAGAGAGCAGATACTGGATGGCAAATGGGGGAGAGAGACAGAGAAGCGATGCTAGACAGCAGGGGGGAGACACAGAGCGAGAAAAGAAAGGAGATGCTAGATGGGAAAGACACAACACACAGAAGATCCTAAATGACATATAATAGAGAGAGAGAGAGAGAAGATTCTAGATGGTAGGGATAGATTTAGTGAAAAACTGGGGAATAAATGGAAGAAAAATGAGAAAACCAGACTGAGGGAAAGAAAGGGAAGGCTGTAGGTAGACACAGAAAAAAAAAAAAGAAGAGATTGAACAGATAGAAAGTCAGGGAAAAAATGGAAGAAAGTTGAAAGGAAAAGACTAGTGTTGGAGATGAATGTAATGAAGGAGGTGAAGAAGATAGAAGAAGAGAAAGAATAGACAAATAGAAGACCCTTGAAAAGAGTTTAAAAAACAGGAAAGCGGAAATCAGAGACTAGGGTTAACAGAATTAGAAAATGTTTTGCCAGACAACAAAAGTAGAAAAAATAATTTTATTTTTTCTATTTTTAGTTTGTGGTTACTTCTCTATTTGATGAGGATCTACATGTATTTATATGTGAAAACGCTGGGTATTCTGTTAGCACTGAATGTCTGTGCAGGATTGATCTGTACTAATCCATCTTGTTTAGTTTTCCAATAGTTGTACTGATGTTCTGCTACTCCCAGCAGCGTTTAGGATTTTCTACTACTACTTATTTCTTAAGCGCTGCCAGATGTACGCAGTGCCAGGGCAGGATTAACCAACAGGCCCAGTAGGCACGTGCCTAGGACCCGAAATGGTCAGGGGGACCGATGAAGGCGGGCATCAACATTTTTTTTTCCAAACGGCGATGGGCTCCTCCAGCATTGATTTGCAATGCGAGCCCCCCCAATCGGCAACGCGGGCCTCCCCCGATCAGCAACACGCCCCCCCCCCCCATCGACAGAAAGTAAGACAAGCATGCAACACGGGTAAGAAAGGCAACGGGACTGTAATTTTGCAAGCAGTAATGCTAGCCCAAAGCTTCCCTCTGACGCAGCTTCCTGTTTCTGCCTGGGCGCATGGTGGGGTGGGGTGGGGCAGGGGGCCCAGTGTACTTGTGTGCCTAGGGGCCCTCGACAAATTAATCCTGCCCTGCGCAATGCTGTACATTAAACATGTAAGAGACCATCCCTGCTTGACAGAGCTTACACTCTAATCAAAACAGACGAATGGGACAAATAGGGGTTAAGCAATTTCTCGCAGAGGGAATGATAGACATTGGTAAGAGAGTTAGGAGTTAAATGCAGCTTTGAAAAAGTGGGCTTTTAGGCTAGATTTGAACACTACCAGAGACAAAGCTTGATGTACTGAATCAGGTAGTCTGTTCCAGGCATATGGTGCAGCAAGACAGAAGGGATAGAGTCTGAACTTGGCAGTAGGAAGGCCCTTGTTATATGATCTCTGGAAATTAGTACTGTTATGGCATGGTAGAATTGCTTTATAGGTCCTGAGTGGCTTTTGTAGGGTTTTGTATTGATTCACAATATGCCTTGTACTGGATTTTAGATTTGGATTTACTATAGCTCATGCCTCTTTCAGTTGTAGATCAGTGTGAGTTATATTCAGGTACAGCAGTTATTTTTCTGTCTCTGGAGAGCTTATAACCTGTTTGTACCTGAGCTAATGGAAGGTTAATGGTCTTATCCAAAATCCCAAGGAGTGGCACTAAGATTTGAACCCTGGCTTCCATGGCTCTCAGACTGTTATTCTAAGCATCAGGTACAGCTAAATCAGATAAATATATATTCCAAACATGTTTAGTCACTCAACAAAATATTAAAGGCCAGCAAATCTGAGTTGTGGAGACAGCTGATACAGCTGTACCAGAGCCACATAGTGAAGGACTCCTTATTGCTGCGTTGAAAAGTACTATTCACTCCCCCCCCCACGCATTCCAAGGATTTTAACATGCTCCATTCTGTTCTACTCCATCCCATACCCTGACCTTAGCCTCACCTATACATTGACCCTTGCTTGGCCCAATAACCTCACCCTAATCTTGCACCACTTTCACCTTCCCAAACAATTGAATCAGGAACCGACTGTATAGAACTATTCACATCTCCCCTCAGTCATCTCTTCTCCAAGATGGAGAGCCCTAACCTCTTTAGTCTTTCCTTCATTATTTTGGATGCTCTTCTATGTACCTTTTCTACGTGCACACAAGTACTCCCAGTGTTTTATAAAATCACAGATGCCTACTTGTTCGCTTTTCCATCCCTAAAGGGCTGTACCTAAAGAAATACCTTGATAGAACATTATCATTCCAATCAGACAAATGGAACAAATGTTTAGCCAACTTCAACTCAAACGCAATTTCGTACCAAACTTTTAGGAAGTCAATCAGAACTTATTTCTTTGACAAATTTCTCTGACCCCACTTCAACCCTGATGTACTTCCAAAACACTTCCAGATAAACTTGACTAACCTTAACATACCAATGTAATTTTGAAAGTTCTCTGTAATGTCGCTGTCTGTATACAGTCTCTTCCCACATAAACCGCTTTGAACTGTTTGTGGTATGACGGTATATATAAAATAAAGTTATTATTATTATTAATAAAATAAGCTAAGCATAGGCACCATTTAACCCTCCTAACATAGGCTACCTCTTATAATATTACCCTAGCTAAGGCAATTTTAGTCATTTTTTAAAAAACCTTTAGTAATATGTCTGCAAGATATGCCTGATATACCAATATCTCTGCAAGGTATGATTTGACATATCATGTCTATTAAAATGACAATTTTATCTGATGTGCTGATAAGAGACTGAGGAAACTATTAGTTCCTGTCACATATATCTACTATATACCATGGCAACCATGTCACACAATGGGTAAAGCTTATTCTTATTGTACATGCAGTCTGAATGGCTATAACGGCAGTGACTTGGCTTGATCCTTAACTTAGGTCCCCAAGTCACAGCCAGCCCAGTTCACAAACCAAATGATAGTCATGAGAAGTGTGGTTCTCCTTGGACACATCTAAGCTTGATATTTTCTGGGGTGGAAGGTCAAAATTTGGCATTCCAACTCCAGAAACTTCATTAATATTTTCAAGGCTTATTATAAAATCCATTTCACTCGAAAGATCTCTAGTATATGATTTAAATAAAATATAATTCTGGGACCAGTTGAGATTTATGCTAACTTAAAAAAAAAACTGAAAGAGAATAGTTTTCCTATTTTCAGTAGGTTTTAATAGCAGTGCTCAAGTTTTTTTTGTTTTTTAAACACTGATAATTGCCAGCTAAATTAACCCCAGATATTCAATCTTGGGCATATCTGAGTACCAGAATTATTTATGTGGGTCCTGCTCAATATTCATTCACAACTTTCATAGGACATTTATGTGGGTCCGGTTGAACATCAGCCAAAACCTGCATAAGGGGAAGTGTAGGTTCAATATGCCCAATCTGTTCCCCCTTTTTCCAGGCCTCTTCTGATCCCTAAAGCATGCCATCCTCCCTTTTCCAGGCCCCTGATTCTCAAAGAAGGCCTTCCTCCAATCCTCCAATTTTCCTCTCAATGAGGGATCCCCTATGATCTTCATCCCCCCATCCTATACTCCAATCTGAAAATGGAAGCCCTGCCCACAATCCAAATCACACCCTTCCCCACACTCGCCCCTCCCTGAACCTTTTTTCATCCTAAGGATTTACCCAGGGAAGATCCCTGCTGGCTAGTAGTATGTAGTTGGAATGGTCTCCTTTCTGTTTTCTGGCTTTGAGTGGCACAATGGCATAGCTGACCCAATATGGTAGTTTCACAATACTAAGGCTAGGGAATCAGCCTAATATATAAGGTAAAAGCATGCCTTATATGGAAGGCTGATCTTCTAATGATTGTACCACAAGACAACTGCTTGGGATCAGTTCCACCATTTTGCCACCTTGAGCCAACAGAGCAGAAGCAGAAAAGGGACCATCCTAGCCCTGTCCCATTAGTACCCGGCATCTCTCCTGAATATGTCCTGGGGTATAAAGAGGTGTGCAGGGTTCAGGGAGGGATGTGGTTTGGATTTTGGGTGGGACTTCCTGTTTTGGGATGGGATCTGTAGTGTAGGATTGAGAGGGTTTGAGAATCAGAGGAATGTCTACTTTGAGGATCAGAAGTCCAGAAAGGGAGGAGGGTATGTTTTGACAATTGGAGGAGTCTTGAAAAGGGAGGGATTTTGGAATGGTGACCAGAAAGTTATGTGGGAGCTAGACGACATTTAGAGCTCCTTTTACAAAGCTGTGATAGCGGTTATAGCGCACTTAAATTGCCGCGCACGCTAGGTGCCAATGCCAACATTGAGCTGACATTAGTTTTAGCAATGTAGTGCGGGTTTAGCACGCACAGTAATTCTGTGCACGTTAAAAACGCTATCACAGCTTTGTAAAAGGAGCCCTTAATGTCAGTACTTACTAGTTGGGCATCTGTAACTCAGGAACCGCCTGTAATTAAAACAATGATTACATCTTCATTCTATTGAGTTTTAAGGTGTATTCATAAGATGAAAACATTTGATTATACAGTATAATAAAAATCACTGATATGTGGCCTGACCTAAATATATTCTCTCTCTTTCATGTGTCCATAATGCTAAAAAGGTTTTGAGAGAATATAACAAATGTATGGCTCATGCTCTAAATTTGGACCCAACATCTTCTGAAAATAGATGAAAATAATCTATTCCTCTCAAAAATGTTTAAATTAAATTACTTTCTCTATTTTAATCTTAACAGATAAAAGATAAGGGTTTTTAACACTTTTCAACCAGAACTGAAGACACTGCAGCAGTAATTAAATCCATCTACAGTATTTTTTGCGCCATAAGACGCACCTGACCATAAGATGCACCTAGATTTAGAGGAGGAAAACAAGAAAAAAACATATATCACGAAACCCCTTTTACTTCATTCTTGTCACTTTCACACATCACTTTGTTCTTTCTCTCATTTATTTAGCGGTTTATCCATGGCCTCTCTATGGCTTACTCATGGCTTATAATCACATAGTCTCTTATTTGCATATCCTTAACGCAAGGTTCCAATATGCATATTAGTTTATCAGTCTTCCATCTATTCACATGCACAATCACTGTGCTTCATTTATCAGCAATTTTATGGACCACTAGTCACCATTTGTCTCTCGAGTCTTCATCTGTTGCAGCAGTGAGAGGCAGGCGCGAGCCCTGAGTGCACCTGCCTGGTCCCTCACCGCCGCCTGAATGTCCAGAGCTGCATCGGCAGGCTCCCCCATCTGCTGCAGAAGTGAAAGGCAAGCACAAGCCCCGAGTGCGCCTGCCTGGTCCCGCGCCACCACTCGAATGGTACTGTCAGCTCCCACAAGTCTCACGAGAACCAACGGCACCATTCGGGCGGTGCAGGACCAGGAAGGCATGCTCGGGGCTCACGCTTGCCTTTCACTTTAGTGGCACATGGGGGAGCCCGGACATTCGGGCAGTAGCGCAGAACCAGGCGGGCACACTCGGGGCTCACGCCTGCCTCTCACTGTCACAACAGATGAAGACTCGAGAGACAAATAGTGACAGATGGGGAGCCTGCCAAATCAGCACTGGACATTTGGGCAGCGGCACATGACCACGCTTGGGGCTCGCAACTGCCTCTCACTGCCGTGACAGATGGGGTCTCGGGTGGCCATCCAGCAGGGGATCAGGATTACATAAAGGTACCGGGACGGGGGGGGGGGGCGGTATTCGCTGCATAAGACGCACCCTTATTTCCACCCACTTTTGGGGAGGGAAAAAGTGAGTCCTATGGAGCGAAAAATATGGTATTTGTCTTTCTTGGCACATGATTACTTCTGTAAAAAATGCCCAGCAAGTTACAAACATAGAGGTGACTGTGGCGCATGAAACTTAAGAACATAAGAAGTGCCATCTCCGGATCAGACCTTCGGTCCATCATGACCGGCGATCCGCACATGCGGAGGCCCTCCCAGGTGTACACCTGGCATAATTTGTAGTCAACTAAATATAATAAAGGTACAATCGTATTCCGTGAAGAACAAAATTTTGTAAATATATACGTTGTAAATAGTTAAAGTAGGGATTCATTCACACCAAAGATAACAAGTACAGGACAGTTGACAAAATCATAAATAAACGGAGAAAAATAAACCTCAATTGTGGGTCGCCGGGACTACACAAGTACCCAAAGCTCACCACCTCATCACGGGTTTATGAAAAAACTCCGTACAATTATAAATTACTTTCATACTTCAACATCTCTTTAGAAGAATAGTTTTCAAAAAATTCTCAAAGGATTTGAATTTCAACGTCCTACAGTTTTCTATGATTAAGTGAAACAGTCCTAAACTAACTATATTTGTGGCAATCAGCTCCAGCTGTAGATAAATTCAAAACAGGGTTTAGTAACGTGGCTGTAAAACCTGCATAATAGCGTATATAAGAGAGTTAAACACTCATCTGAAGAAACATCTTCATTTTCATAAACCCGTGATGAGGTGGTGAGCTTTGGGTACTTGTGTAGTCCCGGCGACCCACAATTGAGGTTTATTTTTCTCCGTTTATTTATTTATTTATGATTTTGTCAACTGTCCTGTACTTGTTATCTTTGGTGTGAATGAATCCCTACTTTAACTATTTACAACGTATATATTTACAATAATTTGTAGTCACCCATATCCTTCTATGCCTCTCCTAAGGAGATGTGCATCTAGTTTGCTTTTAAATCCTAGGACAGTCGATTCCGCAATAACCTCGTCGGGGAGAGCATTCCAGGTGTCCACCACTCTCTGCGTGAACTTGTACATACTCTAGTGAAAATGATCTTGTGTTAAACTTTTTTTTTTTTTTTTCAAATATCTTTATTGAATTTTTTGCAGAAATGTAAAAACAGAAACATTATAACAATGCATTAATGTGTTGCAATGCATCCAGAACAATGATGTAAACAATGATGTAAACAAGGTCATTATTATTACAGTGAAAATCAAGAGATGTCCATATTTTGTGAAAGTGGGATGTTTTTCAATTTTTATAAGCAAGAATTTCTTCATGAGTGGAAAAGAGATAATTCCATCATTCAGAAAATTTTAGTGAGAATTGTCTTTCCAATGACATACTATTAAATGAACAGCCAGAGCAATCATTACATCAAAAATTTTAGAATATAGATCAGATATTTGAATGTCTGGGTTGTAAGATCTTAGTATGATCATTTTAAAAGTGATAGTTGATAAAGGGTCTAAAGAAAGAATTGAACATATTTCATTCCAGATAGAACACAAATATTCATGTAGTCTGCAGGGCAGGATTAACCAATAGGCCAAGTAGGCACATGCCTAGGGCCCGAAATTGTCAGGGGGGCCTAATGAAGGAGGACATCAACATTGTTTTTTCCAAACAGCGATGGGCCCCTCCAGCATCAATCAGCAATGCGGGCCCCACCCCAATCGGCAACGCAGCCTCCCCCCCCCCCCCCCCATCGACGGAAACAAAGACAAGCAAGCAACACAGGTAAGAAATGCAACGGGAACTGTAATTGTGCAAGCAGTGCTGCTTGCCCAAAGCTTCCCTCTGACGCAGTTTCCTGTTTCCACCTGTGCACATGGTGGGGTGGGGTGGGGCGAGGCAGGGGGCCCAGTGTACTTGTGTGCCTAGGGGCCCTCGACGAATTAATCCTGCCCTGGTAGTCTGGGACATCGAAAAAGGACATAAGAGTGTGTGCCTGGAGCTAAGGAACAAGACCAACATAAGTTGAGAGTCCTTTTCAAGATTTTAGCTAATTTAATTGGGATCCAATAAGCTTTATGCATAATGAAGAAAGTTGATTTGAGAAAAGGAAGCTTTATGCATAATGAAGAAAGTTGATTGGAGAAAAGGAAGCAGAGACAAGGGGTGATCACACACCAGGAGTAAGAGGGAGACTGCATGAGAACACCCCCCCCCCCCACCCGAAGAGCAGAAAACAACTTCAGGAGTATCGCAGGAAGGAGAAGATCGGCCCTATACCATGGATGTAGACTTACGACTCCCCAAGGAACCACCGAATAAAAAAGATGGGGATCATCATAGGAGACTCCATCATATGGCATGAGGACAGCTACACCGCAGGAGGGATAGAGGATAGAATCATCACCTGCCTGCCGGGAGCAAGAGTGAAGGATGTGGCCAACAGGATCTCCAGGATCATAGACAGCGTAGGGAGAGAGGACACTGCTGTGCTTATCCACGTGGGAGCCAACAATATGAGCGGACGGAAGTATGACAGGGAAGAAATGAAGGGCCAGCTCCGCTCACTCGGAAGAATACTGAAGATCAGGGAGGTGAAGGTGGCCTTCTCCGAGATCCTCCCGGTACCAAGAGCGGATGGAAGGAGGCAAGGCGAATTGCAAGCGATCAACGCCTGAATGAGACGCTGGTGCAAAGAGGAAGGCTTTGACTTCGTGTGCAACTGGACAACGTTCTGGGGAAGAAGCAAGTACTACAGGAAGGACGGACTGTACTTCAATGAGGAAGGAACAAGAGTATTAGCAGGCAACATCACGAAGGCCATCGAGAAAGCTTTAAACTAAAGGACAGGGGAGAGCCGACAGTCGACCACCAGTCGATGGTCCGGGCGACAGGATGTCCCAAAGAAGGAACTAAGGACAACTACTCAGACACAGGAGGGGAAGACCACAAAGCATATAAGAGAAACAATACAGGAGCAAGAAAAGATACCGTGAAGGAATCAGGGGAGACTGCTAAGCTTAAAGAGTCCAAGAAGGCAACACAAAGGGAACTCAAATGTATTAATACGAACGCTAGAAGTTTGATAAACAAAATGAGAGAATTAGAAGCAATAGCAAAGATCGACGAACTGGAAATCATTGGCATAACAGAAACCTGGTGGAATGACGAAAACAAATGGGTATACAAACTGTACAGAAGAGATAGAGTGGGGCAGAAAGGTGGAGGTATTGCCCTATATGTTCATGAAGAAATAGAATCTGTGAGGGAGACTATGACAGAAGAGAAAGAGAAGCTGGAATCCCTCTGGATAAAGATTCCCACACACAAAGGTGCTGACACAAAGATTGGCCTTTACTACCGACCGCCAGGACAGGTGGAAGAAACAGACTTGGAAATGATAGAGGAAATTAAACACGAATGTAAGACAGGTAATGTCATAATCTTGGGGGATTTCAATTTTCCAGGAATAGACTGTAACTTGGGAAATTCAAATTGTAGCAAGGAGGCAATGTTCCTGGAAGAGCCGACAAGAGGAAACGTCACCTTGGACTTGGTCCTAAACGGCATTACGGGGCCAGCAAAGGAAGTAGAAGTCACGGTCCCGCTGGGGACGAGCGATCACAACATGATCAACTTCAAACTCGATGTCGGGAAGGGGAAAAGTACCAAAACCTCAACCACAACTTCAAAAGGGGAAGATATGATAGCACGAGAGCCATGGTGAAACAACGGATCAAGAAAAGAATGGGCAAAGTCAAAACGGTAGAACAGGCATGGTCCCTTCTGAAAAACACTATCTTGGAAGCACAAAGCCTCTACATTCCGCAGATGTCCAAAGCAAAGAAAACCAAAGGCAAAAGAGAGCTGGCGTGGCTTACTAAAGAGGTGAAGAAAGCCATAAAAGAAAAAAAGGACTCCTTCAAAGCATGGAAACGCACGAAAACAACCGAAACTTGGAACAAACACAAGGGTGATCAGAAGAAGTGTCACAGGGCGGTGAGGGATGCCAAAAAGGACTAAGAGGAGAAAATAGCGCAGGAGACCAAAAACTTCAAGCCCTTCTTCAGGTACGTGAAAGGGAGAAAACCCGCAAAAGAGGCAGTGGGACCGCTGGACGACCAGGGAAGGAAAGGGTACATCAAGGAAGACAAACAAATCGCAGACAGACTAAATTTATTCTTTGCGTCTGTCTTTACAAAGGAAGACACTGCAACAATTCCAGAAGCAGTGAAAGTATTCAAAGGAGTAACAGAGGACAGCCTTACCACAGTAGAAGTGGACTTGGACCATATCTACCGCCAGATCGACAAACTCAAAAGCGACAAATCTCCTGGACCGGACGGAATTCATCCGAGAGTCTTGAAAGAGCTAAAAGTGGAAATCGGAGAACTATTGCAAAAACTTGCCAACCTGTCAATCAAAACAGGGCAGATACCAGATGACTGGAAGATAGCGAACGTCACGCCGATATTCAAAAAAGGATCAAGAGGAGTACTGGGCAACTATAGATCTGTGAGTCTCACGTTGGTCCCTGGGAAGATGGTTGAGGTGCTGATCAAGGATAGCATAACCCGGCACCTAGACACACATGACCTGATGAGACCCAGCCAACATGGATTCAGGAAAGGGAAGTCATGTTTGACGAATCTACTTCAATTTTTTTGAGACAGTGAACAGACAAATTGATAATGGAGAACCGGTGGATATTATATACTTGGATTTTCAGAAAGCGTTCGACAAAATTCCACAAGTAAGACTCCTTAGGAAACTGCAGGGCCCTGGAATAGAAGGAGATATACTAAGATGGATAAGCAAATGGCTGGAGAATAGAAGGCAGAGGGTGGGCATAAATGGGAAGTTCTCAGACTGGGAAAATGTGACTAGCGGTGTGCCCCAGGGCTCGGTATTTGGGCCCATCTTATTTAATATTTTCATCAATGACCTAGAAGATGGAACATCCAGTGAGATCATCAAGTTATCAGATGACACAAAGCTATGCCGGGCCATCAAATCGCAGGACAGTGAGGAACTCCAGAGTGACTTGAGCTGATTGAAGAATTGGGCAGATAAATGGCAGATGAAGTTTAATGTGGAAAAATGCAAAGTGATGCACTTAGGCAGAAAAAATAAGGAACACAAGTATAGTATGTCAGGTGCAACTCTGGAAAAAACTGAACAGGAAAAGGACCTGGGAGTATTAATTGATAGGACACTGAAGCTGTCAGCGCAATGCGCGGCAGCAGCAAAGAACGCGAATAGAATGCTAGGCATGATAAAGAAGGGAATCACGAGTAGATCGGAGAAAGTTATAATGCTGCTTTATAGAGCGATGGTCAGACCACACTTGGAATACTGTGTCCAGCATTGGTCTCCATACCTAAAGAAGGATATAAAACTGCTAGAGAGGGCTCGAAATGGTCAGAGGGAGCCCAATGAAGGAGGGCATCAACATTGTTTTTTCCAAACGGCGATGGGCCCCTCCAGCATTGATCGGCAATGTGGGCTCCACCCCCCCTCCCCCCCGATCAGCAACGCACCCCCCCAATCAACGGAAAGTAAGACAAGCAAGCAACGCGGGTAAGAAAAGCAACAGGAACTGTAATTTTGCAAGCAGTCCTGCTTGCCCAAAGCTTCCCTCTGACGCAGCTTCCTGTTTCCGCCTGAGCACATGGTGGGGTGGGGTTGGGCAGGGGGCCCAGTGTACTTGCGTGCCTAGGGGCCCTCTACAAATTAATCCTGCCCTGCCACTGAGTAATATCGATCAGAATAATCCTCTAGATCCCCTTGAATTACTTTAATTTAGGTAATCACTGTAGAAGGAAGGAAAAAAAAAAAAAAGAGGTAGATTTAGAAAGATTTAGAAATTGCAACTGAGACATCCAGGTTAGGTCATCTCAAGTTCCACTATTATTTTAGAACAAAAACTGCCAACACAGAAAATACATGGTGAAATGGATATATATTTATATACACACTGGTTACGTGCATCAGGATCATCTATTTTAAAATCAAAGGCATCTAAATTATCAATGAGTCAACATGGGCACACAAATATTTATATGCTAGAACATAACCGTTTATGTCAGACATTTTAGAAACAAATGTCTATTTTTCCTAAGGCTGACATATAGCCCACTATCCCTTGCCAGTTTCACTTTCAAAAGGGAAATATGAACTTCTGGGTGTTTAAGGGGCCACCACCAGAGGTGTAGTGAGGGTTGAAGGCCTCATCCCCTCCCCACACACCCTCCTCTCCACCCCGTGCTCTTTCCACGCCACACATGCTACACTCATGCCCTCCCTTCCCACCCCCGTAACTCTTTAAATCTTCACCAGCAAGAGCAGCTTCTTCAGCCTACTACTCGCTTTCCCTCTGATATCACTTCCTGGCCCCATGACTCGGAAGTGATTTCAGAAAGAGGCAGGCCATTGTGAGCACCAGGCCAGAGTAGTTGCTCGCACTAGTGAAGATTTAAAGAAGTACAGAGGGGCAGGGAAGGGAGGGCATAAGCATGAAATAGAAGGGACAGAGGGGTGCCGACACCCTCACTAAGACAGCATCTGGGGCAGTCTGGCCCCCCTTACTAGGCCATTGACTACCACCACTAAACCTTCCAGTAAAGTGCTGCTCAAAAAGAGAACTTTTCTGAAATCTAGATATCCCCGGTAGCAGGTATAAATTCCAGTTTTGTTAATTTTGGACACAGTTGTGCATTTACCTTCTGAAATAGGGAATACATGCTTATTTTATAAGCACATAAGCACATAAGCACATAAGCATGGCCTCTGCCGAGTCAGACCATAGGTCCATCATGCCCAGCAGTCCGCTCCCGCGGCGGCCCCCCAGGTCAATGACCTGTAGTGATCTATTACCCAAGAGCATTTTGTCTTGTATAGTAACCCTCTAATTGTACCCCTGGATTCCCTTACCCCTCAGGAATTCGTCCAATCCCTTTTTGAAACCCAAAACCGTACTCTGCTCAACCACCCCCTCTGGAAGCGCATTCCAGGTGTCCACCACCCTCTGGGTAAAGAAGAACTTCCTAGCATTTGTTCTAAAACTATCTCCCTTCAATTTTTTTGAGTGTCCTCTAGTTCTTGTTGCCCCCGCCAGTCTGAAAAATCTGTCTCTCTCTACCTTCACTATACCCTTCATGATCTTATAAGTTTCTATCATATCCCCTCTAAGTCTCCTCTTTTCTAGGGAAAAGAGCCCCAACTTCTCCAGCCTCTCAGCATACGAGAGGTTTTCCATGCCCTTTATCATTTTTGTCGCTCTTCTCTGGACCCTCTCGAGTATCGCCATATCTTTCTTTAGGTACGGCGACCAGTACTGGACGCAGTACTCCAGATGCGGTCGCACCATTGCCCTGTACAGCGGGAGGATAACTTCCTTGGTTCTGGTAGTGATACCTTTTTTGATAATGCCCAACATTCTGTTCGCCTTTTTTGAGGCCGCTGCGCATTGTGCTGCCGGTTTCATTGTTTTATCCACCAAAACCCCCAAGTCCTTTTCTAGGTTGCCTTTTCCCAATGTCATCCCCCCCCATCATGTAGTTGTACATCAGGTTCCCTTTCCCTATGTGCATAACTTTACATTTCTCCACATTAAAACTCATCTGCCATTTATCTGCCCACTCACTCAGTTTGTCCAGATCCCTTTGGAGTTTTTTACATTCCTCTACAGATCTAACCTTACCGGAGAGTTTTGTGTCATCCGCAAATTTTATAACTTCACACTTTGTCCCTGTTTCCAAGTCATGCTCAAATACATTCAGGCCATGCCCTCTTGCTATATACACATTTTAAAGTTTTAGATACATTTGTCCCATCTTTATAAACTTGGGATTTAGATGTTTAAATGTCTGCTGGTTTATGAACACATAAAATCTGAATAGCACTTCTAAAATAAGCACCTGAAGATGTGAAACAAAAGCAATTTAGTCTTATTAAATTTAAAAGGTGGAATCCTAGAGGAAACAGAAATGGAGTTGGCATAAGGATCATTTTTTCTGTCCAATTATGGAATCCCCCTCCCCCCCATGCTTGAGAATGCATACCTCTATGGACCGTTTTAAAACAGAGCTTGAGACATTCTTTTTAAAAAGATGTTTATAATTGATTCCTTTAGTTTTCAGCATCAGACCTAGAGGAGACACAACAGCTAGCATCGACTGCACAAATGCAAGACATCCAATTTTTTTATTATTATTTTTGGAAAATTGCCTATTTAGATATCTTGGCTGTCAGAATGTCCAACCTTAGGATGATTACATTTTTTGGCCATTTTCGGTAACAAAAATGTCCACGTTCATAACATCCAAATCCAGACAGTTTGGACATGGGAGGGGCTAACATTATAATGGACTGGCTATATAGTGTGACTGGGTGTGGCCGTAGCTAGGGCCTTGTCTGGAGCACACTGACCTCGGCCGAGTGGTAAGGTGAGGCATGGAGTGTGGAGTAGAGAAAATGCAGTCAACACACAGGCTTTAAAGTGAAAAAAGAAAATGTGTTTTATTTGCATAAAACAGTTCAGCACTTGTTATGGCTTCACAAAAGTTTCAATGATGGTGCAAAAACAAGGAATAACATATCAAACACAGTTCAACTTCACCTTTTCCTTCTGCTGCTTCTGGCTTTGTCACCCAATGCAAAAACCAGGTAAGTCACACAAACATTCAATAAACACAAAACATAAGTTGCTTGTATTTCAGGTTCTTTGCCCAGTGCTTAATTGCCAGTGCTTGGGAGAAGACAAGAATAACAGCTTGGAATTTCACCTCCCATAAAGGAACCAGAACTCTACTGTAGGTTCTACACCCACAGAAATCTCCAAAACATAACTGGCTGACTTACAAGTTCTCATAAAGGCAAAAAGGGAAAAAACACAATTCAAACAATTAACAGTCTTCTTTCAGCAGAAGGTGAGCTAATCTTCTAATCACAAACTATTATACTTTATCAGCAAGTATTACTTAATGTATGGCAGCTTCTAGCTCAGCTCTATAACTTCTCTATCAGCCCCACTCCCACACTCTGTAGCTTCCATGCTCCAGGCATTTGATTCCTCTAGAGCAGTGTATCGCAAACTGTGTGCCTTTTGAAATTTTAAGTGTGCCGAGGTTCACTGGGCAGGAAGAGAGGCACCAGCACCTGTGTCAGCTGACTTCTACCGTCCAATTGCACGTATCTGCTGGGACGTCCCCTTCCTCGTCTCCACGCCCCCCGGACCAGCAGCGGCAGCTCTGTGTGCTTTTAACTTAGACACACAGCTTCTACTAGCAGTAGTTTAGCCCGGTTTCATCAGGCAACCTCAGGGCCTTTGCTAGGCTGGCCCACATTGCATCATGGAAGGGGGAGGAATGTTGGACATAGTTTCAAGTTTCAAGTTTATTTGAATTTGATAGTTCGCTTATTAAATACTAAGCGAATTACATAATAAAAAAGTTATAGCATAAGACAATGAGACAAATTATTTAGCATAAAAAATTTCAAGGGGCTGTGACAAACTGACAATACAGACGTACTAATATACACATAGGAAAGAACATTGGGAAATAAAAGTTACATTTTGCTGTTTCCCAGAGGGAAGAAAGGGGATTTGTGATAGGTAGGGTAAGAAGTAAGAGGAGATTTAGTCAGTTTAGTACTTCACGGAAAGAGTCGTTCTAAAGGTTAAATGAGACTTTAAAGAGAAATGTTTTTAAATTAGTTTTAAATGAGTTAAGATCTTTTATTTCTCTAATATATAGTGGGAGATTATTCCATATAAGAGGAGCCATGACTGAAAAGATGTCGTGGCGTCTTGTTCCTATTATTTTCAGTGATGGAGGGTGAGATGTGACCTGGTGCTGGAGAGGGGTAATAGAAGGAGAAATGTTGGGCATGAGATTGGGAGGGGGGGCAGTGGTGACAAATGCTGCACATGATCCAGGAGATGAGAGAGCAAGAAATGTTGGATATGGCAGTAGAGGGAGTGGGAGAGATGCACCCTGGATCTTTCTCTCTTTCCCCACTCCCTGTATACAAGGGGAGGGGATCATAGAATGCTGAGGTGATGAAGGCAGGGAGATGGGCACAGCGGAAATATTAGAAAAGAATATATAGGAGACAGAGAGAAGGGAGAAGCTGAACATGGGGAACAAGATAAGTTCAATATAAAATCATAAGTATTCGAGGCTTTTCATCGATCTTTTGTTTTGTTGCCTATCATGGATTTTGCAGATCGCCACTCTATGTTTTCTTGGACTGTCATTGTGCTTTACTCTAAATAATATAGTGGTCTAAATTAGCATAACAAAAAAGCTGTCCTAACTCAAACCACTCATTTATGCAGTTTGCTGTTTAATATTGCTGCTACTTTATGGCCACATATATGCTTGCAACACACACTATATATATTATTACAAATTTTGTATAGTTGTTCTCTGTCCATAGTAACATTTTTATTACCCAGAGGGAAATTTGTATTCGGAACTATTCATATATTCATTTATTCAGTTTTCTATATGGTTCTCCTAGGGGAGCTCAGAATGGTTTACATTCATTTATTCTGGTACTTAAGCATTTTTTCCTGTCTGTCATGGCAGGCTCACAATCTATCTAATGTACCTGGCTGAAAAATGGGGGTTCTCGGTTTATATTTGAGCCTCTTTTGGATGATGGTACTTTTTTTCCTCCCCTCCCCAACCGATGACCAACAATGCTATTTTCTACCCCTCCAGATGCCCGGCACTGCTATCCTCCACCCCTTTCCATGATTGGTACTGCTATTCCACCCATCCACCCACCCACCCCACACACACACGCACACAATGACCAACACTGCTATCCCCACTGATGATCATTGCTATCTACTCCTCCCTCCCCAATGATCGGCACTCCTATTGCTCTTCTCCCCTCTCCCAGATAACAGGCACTCTTATCTACTCCCCCTCCCCTTGTTGACCGCCACTCCTATCGGCGTCAGCTTCCAGAGCATTGGGACTGTAAATGTGATGTCAGTCTGGGCAGGGGGAGAGACTAATGGAGGATAAGAGTACATAAGATGGTGGCCTCATCTGTACTTTTCTTTTGCCACAGTCCACCCTCCTCTGAAGAAATTTCCTGTTTTCACTAGGATGGACTGCAGCAAAGGAACGGTGCAGTGGAGGCCGCAGACAGCAAGAGGAAGGAGATGGTGGCACATGGATGGCTGGAAGGGGAAGAGATGGAACACATGGATGGAGGGAAGGTGAAGAAAGGGAAGACATGGATGGAGAGAAGGGAAGAAGAAGGGAAGAGATGGTGCACATGGACGGGGAGAAGGTGAAGAGTTGGAAAGATAGATATGAGATGGAGGCATAAAAATGGAAGAAAACTGAATATGAAAATCAGTGACAAAGAAGGATCTAGTTCAAAAGGTGAAGTTGAGGAAAGAAACAGCAAATGTATAAGAAGGCCTTGGAATCATAATTAAGAGCACAAATGGAACAAGATGACCAGAAAAATAAAATCACCAGATAACAAAGGTAGGAAAATGGTTTTTGTTTTCAATTTAGTGATTGAAAAGTGTCAACTTTGAAAATTTACATCTGTTGTTTTTATATTTTGGACTGTTCACGAAGAAATGCATTTCTTTCTATTTCTCTTATGGTGTACTGTGTGCAGAGTCTGGCATATTAGGTGTTCGTTTGTGTACAACAGTACTTTAAGGGCTCCTTTTACAAAGGTGCGCTAGCGTTTATAGCACACGCACCAGATTAGCAAGCATTATGGCACGCACTACCCAAAAAACTACCGCCTGCTCAAGAGGAGGCAGTAGCAGCTAGCATGCGTGGCAATTTAGCATATGCTATTCCACGTGTTAAGGCCCTAACGCACCTTTGTAAAAGGAGCCCTCAGTTTGTGGGTTTGTATTTGAAAAGTGGGTTTGTTTGTTTTTTCTGCTTTCTGCATGTGTGACTGAGGCCAGGTGTTCTGGTGGGGATGGCAAATGACACTCACATACCCAAATTTCCAACCTTGGTTTATATTCGAGTCAACCTATTTTCCTCCTTTTTGGGGGGAAAAGGTTACCTTGGTTTATATTTGAGTATACAGTCAAACTTCGGTTTGCGAGTAACCCAGTTTGCGAGTATTTTGCAAGATGAGCAAAACATTCTCGCAAAACTTGTCTCGCAAACCAAATGTTGACTCGATTTGCAAGTACACCCCCCCCCCTCCATGCAAACCGGCACCCCCAGCCCGAACAACTTGACGGTGCCGCTTGAAGAACTTCCTGCCTCTGCCGGGCCTTGAGCATGCCATCTGCGCATGCTCAAGGCCTTCTAATTCTCCCTCTCGCTAAGGACTGGCCCCTCCTTCCCCTAAAAGGTCTTGTTTTGGGCGTTTGGGACTTGGGCAATTTTTTGGTTCATAATGTGTCCTAAGGTTAGACGTAGTGGTGGTCTGGGCGATTCAACTGCTGAACATAGAGGTAGGCCATTCTCAAAAAAATCCTCATTTTGGATGGGGTTTTTTTTCTAAGAATGGACATTTTCCCTGCTGCTACTTTCAGTGTTTAGGGCCTTAGGCCAAAAGGGGACTTAGACGTTTTTTTATTATTATTATGCCCCTCCACCTGTTTAAAAACAATTGCAAGGTATTTTGAAACTAAGTAAGGAGTCTAATTTTTGCCGGACACAAATAAAAGCACTGAATATATGTGGACTAATTTAATTCCACGGCTGTCATTTTAAAAACAAATGCCTACCATGGGGCTTACACACCGACCCAATATATTTTTTATAAAATGAAAAAACAAGATAGTGGTAGATACCATATTTCAAGTCAGGAATGAAGCCAGAAAAAACTCAAAGTCACCTTCTAAAATCTCGTCCAATTAGATCCAAATCTGTAGACGTTTGCCACTGTTTCTGTACTTAAATTTCCCTGAGAAGTAGAATTATTCAGCTGTAAGCTTGTTCACCCTTTTCAGAGCTGCTCTAGTCATACTGGATGAATAGTGTGTTGGAAAGCTGCAACAATGTCATAATTCTTTCTGAAAGTGCCATTTATAATCTTCTTATAGGATTCTTTGGGGAAGAGGTTACATTCCATGGTAAGTGAAAAGTTCTGGCAGCATCAAATAGAGGAAAGAAAAAAAAAATGTTAACATAGGCATTTGCTTCTTCTGTTAGGCCTCCTTAGACCCTTTTATTTATCTTAAAAGAAATAACTCACACTCCAAGGTAGTGGTGAAACAGGCCACAGCTTTATTCACAACGATTACACTAATACAACTTCCTCCTGCCTCCCAACTGTTTTTTTCCGTTTCTAACCTTTTGCAAATGAAGTTATATATGCAATCTATATATTTTTGTCATGTGCTTTATTTGCTGAATCCACCTGTTTCAAGAATGACCTCATTGGATAAGGTGACCATACGTCCCGTTTTGAACAGGACGGTCCCGTTTTCAGACCTCCTGTCCCGTTGTCCCCACAGACAGCTTCGGGACGCCGAAATGTCCCGTTTTTAGGGACAGCGTCCCGAAGCTATGCTTGGGGAAAACGGGACAGGCGATCACTTCCTGTCCCTCCCTGCCGCAAAAAAAAAAAAAAAAAAGAAAAGCCTCCCCATCTTTCCCCCTGTCTACTGCTCTTACTGCCCTGCCGCTACAGCTGCTAAACCCGACAGGAAGTCTTTCCGACGTCAATTCTGGGATTGGTGGCGGGACTGACAATTAATAGATGTCCCCTTTTGATGAAAAAAATAAATGGTCACGTTATCATTGGAGCAATCTTTACTGAGAAAAAAAGGGGTAGCTTTTTAGCAAGAAACATAAAGCTGTTTTTCATGTGCTGTGCTTCAGTTAATGAATCTTTTCCTCTAATTAGCAAATACCATTACTGTTTGCCCAGAAAAATAGAAGGTTTTGCATGCAATATCTTTGTATTGAGGTGCCCTGTTTATGTGATGGCTTATTAAATGTATTTTGAGCTTAATAAAGCAAAAATAAAAACCCAGAGAGCTATTTAGCAAATCACATTAAGCACGTCCAAACTGTGCCTAAGTTCCATCCATAGAACTCAGGTCTATCTGAAGCCTAAACTATGCTTAAAAGTAGACTTCCTTACAATGCCTATAAGACCTACTTTTACAATTGCTATGCAGCTTGCTAGCTCACTCTGTAGCACACTGGTTAAACCTACAGCCTTCTATCTTAATGTTGCTGGTTCGAATCCCAGTCACTCTGATGGAATAGAAATAAATAAAAGCATTAAACAGATCCAACTCCCAGTATTACAATTATAATGAAAAACAGCATAAAATCGCCATTCTAATAGCATAATAAAATATTATAACATTAAGGACATTGTTTGGATGTCTAAATCTCACCTAAAAAGTTAGGCATCTAAACAGTGCTGAACCCCGCTGAGCGTGATTCTACAAAGGATGCCTAACTTAGACATCTAAATGGCGTCTAACTTTAGATGCATTTTGCAGAATCAGGGCCTTAATGTAAGCAAGTGTAAAGAGATGTATGTGGGAAAGAGGAACCTGAACTATAGCTATATGATGCAGTGTTCACATAAGGAGTCACCACCCAGTTAAAGGATCTAGGTGTCATTGTTGAAGATACATTGAAAGCCTCTGCTCAGTGTGCAGCAGTACAAATCTTGAAAAAAGTCACTCCATTAAGGTTAAAAATCAATTCAACCCAAATAATAGTAAGAATAAGCATAAAGTGGTTGGCGAATTTACAATCGAGTTTAAAGTTAGTAAGACTTCACCTCAAGTTTAACTTGCATTTAAACTTAATGTCGGTTCCCTGAAGCAGTACCGAAACATAGCACGTTGGAACTAGTATAAAGTCTAAGCTAAGTTTCAGTATTTTCAATACACTTTCAAGTATTTAAAAAAAAGAGATGTTCTTTTATAGCTCGTGTAGCTAGTGACAGTATAATGAACTACTATGAGCACCGGTTTGAAATTGGATTGAACACTGCGATGATTAGGTGGTGAGGCGGAGTTTTCAGCCTTCATGTCTCTGAGCAGAGTTCTTCTAGATATGCAAACAAATTAAATTTGGGTTTAATTTATTTTTAACCTTAATGGAGTGACTTTTTTCAAGATTTGTTGTTGTACCTTTAGTCACTCAACAGTTAATTAATTGAGTTTATTACCCCTACAGTGATTTTTGACTCAGTGGGCAGCAGTGGCTAAGAAAGCAAATGGAATTTTAGGGATTATCAGGAAAGGAATGGAGAGTATGCAAATTCTACCACACAGGGGTGAAGGAGCCTATCCAAGATAGCTGCTTGAGGAGCTCACCCACACGCCGTTGACTCTTTCTTCATATTACCAATAGTAAAAAAGAAAATCAAAGACCCGGGTTTTCCCCAGTAGAACTAGGAGTTGTTACTTCTTTAACTGGACCAATGTGTGCCTTCATAGACCACAGTTCCAGCACATAGAAATGATAGCGAGCTTCGGCTTTTCTTTCATTGAAGGTGTCACCTTGTTTCCAGAAGAACAGAGCCCACCAGCATAGCCTCTATCGTCTGTGGCAACTTTGGATGCCTTTCCAGGTGGAAGCGTATTACCCCATGCCAGAGCCATGAGACTGGAGAAGAACCTGCAGCTGGAATAGAACAGTGGGGGTCATCAAAGTTATCAGCTGAGAACTTGAAGCAACACCCTGAACTGGAGTCTATGAAGGTATTTGCCCCAGCTGTGGGTCCAGGAATTCAGATTTCTTTATCAGGCTCTAGAACAGAAGAGGGATTCAAAGTACAAACCACAAAGGAACACAAGAAAAGTACATAGGGCCTTCATATTCTCGGCAATCCTACTTTAGTGATGGACCTGATATGGGCCGTGTTTTGGCGTCTCCACCTGTGTCAGGGGTCAGAAAGTCTTGTAGATCCGTATAAAGGATCAAAATACTAAAGTCGCAATGAAAAATATTTCCCCAAACTGGTGGTAAAGAAACACACTCAGACTAACAGTTGATCTGGTGCCACAGAGCTCAGCTGCACACATAGGTTCTGCTGTGCAATTTAGTTCTGAGAACTTGGAGAATGCTGTCAGACAACATAATCTCAGTCTAATAAACTTTCCCAAGGCATTTTCAGTTAATGCTCATGAAATGTTTACAAGATATTTAACGGAGACATTGAAAGTTCCAGTAGCCTCACATCATCCTCTCTAAAAAAATATTATTTGTTTGAAAAGAAGAAGAAACAAAGTCCTAAACAGCAGGCTTTGTCTGCAGAGTTTGGACTTAACACATTTCCCAGAAAGATCTGATATAGAGGCCCTGGTTCCAGCTACACTTTTGGTGCAATTTGCTATTGATTCTGACAGAGAATTGTTGCTTAGATTGTTTTTTTATGCATAAAGATAGCTTTTTGTAATGATATATAAGGATGTACCAAGGACAACCTAGACTAGAAGAAAACAATTTCTACTTTTGAAGTCTCAGATTGTGCACTTGGGAGGTACTTTTGTTTTAAGATACCTATGTAAATGTGTAGTTGTTCTTCAGAGGGTAAGATATGTCTAGTTCCTCCTTAAACATCTTTTTTCCTGTTATTGGTTTCTTAGGTATTTAATCTCTGCCTTTTTCTTGCAGTTTTTTCTCCTCTTTATAATGGAGTAATATTTACAACGTATAATTGATGTTTCCTTTATTCTATTTAACTAGAACAGAACATTATGTTTGCTCTTTTTTTGTTGTTGTTATTTTCCTGACTTACTTTGTCATGTAAAATGAAAATTTTCATAAATAATTTTTTTTTTAAAAGGAAAGGAATGAAAAGCAAAATTGAGAATATTATAATGCCCTTGTTTTGCTCTATGGTGGAGCCATAACACTTATACTGTGTGCAATTCTAATCACCACATCTCAAAAAAAAGATATAGCAGAATTATAAAAGGTACAGAGAAGAGCAACAAAAATGATAAAAGGGATGGGACAACTTACCTATGAGGAAAGGTTACAATGACTATGGCTGTTCAGCCTGGAGAAGAGACGGCTCAAAGGAGATGATAGAGGTCTATAAAATACTCAGTGGAATGGAAAGGGTAGATATGAATCACTTGTTTACTCTCTCCAAAAATACTAGAACTAGAGGGCATGTGATAAAGCTACTACATAGTAGATTTAAAAAAAACAAACTAGATAAAATATTTCTTCACACAATACGTAAAACTCTGGAATTCATTGCCAGAGAATGTGGTGAAATCAGTTAGTTTATCAAGCTTTAAAAAAGATTTGGATAATTTCCTAAAAGTCCATAAGCCATTATTATGATGGACATGGGAAAATCCAGTGCTGATTTCCAGGATAAGCAGCGTAAACCCTGTTTTACTCTTTGGAATCTTCTCAGATATTTGTGGCCTGGATTGGCCACTGTTGGAAACAGGATATTAAGCTTGATGGACCTTCAGTCTGTCCCAGTATGGCAACTTTTATGTTCTTTTTTTATATATATATAATCCTTTATTTATATTTTATCATTGACAATAAACAGGAAAAAATACTGTGCTCATGAAATACAAAAATCCAAACTATTTAGAAGATATATCCTTAATACAAAGTATAGTTAGTCCTCTATATTGAAGAAGTTGCTAAAGAATAACTGAAATTAACATTTGGAAATCAAGTAGAAAGAAAACAAAGAATGGTGGCTTGACTGCTCTTAAGCAATTATTCCCTGAGTTATCTTGAAACAGCAAAATTCAAGTAGTAGTAGTTAATGATTGCTCTCTGGCAGAAATAAATTTAGACAACTGTTGCGGTTCATAAAAAACATATCTATCATCCCTGTATACTAAGGGCTCCTTTTACTAAGGTGCGCTAGCGTTTTTAGCGCACGCAGGAAATTACCGCATGCTATGTTTCCAGAACTAACGCCAGCTCAATGCTGGCGTTAAGGTCTAGCGCACATGACAATTTAGCGTGCGCTATTCCTCGCCTTAAAGCCCTAACACGGCTTAGTAAAAGGAGCCCTAAGACACACTTGCAGGGATATCTTAGAGCAAAAGTTGCCCCCAACTGGACTACCCGGGGCCTCAAAATGAGAAATTGTTTCCTTCTCTTCTGGGTAGACCGAGAAACATCTGGATACATTCTTATAGTGTTCGTCAGGAAAGGTACATCCTTGTATTTAAAAAAACATCTTTTTTTTTTTTTTTAGTTCAATCTTTTTATTAAGGTTTCATCAAAACAAGAAATTAAACATTCAGTAACAAAGTAAAATAACAAAAGAACAAAATCCAATAACTACAGTCATAAACTTGCAGTGAATACACAGCAACAATGGCAGATAAGATAAGTAAGAAAAACGCAGGCAATTATAACAACATAGCGATATTGACATTCAAAAGAAAAGAAAAAGAAAAAAGGTACAGCATATACGAACAGAGATGAGGCAGTCACTAAGATTATTTAGGTTAAAGTAGAATGTAAAGAAACCTCTAGATTGTGTAAAGAGGATTAAGACTTACAATATTCGATAACAGGAGACCACACTTTAAGGAAAGTAGATAAGGAGTTAGTTTTTTCCGCTGCCACTTTCTCATATTTAGAGTATAAGCATACTGAGTTCCACCAATAAGCATGAGTAAGAGAAGAGAAATCTTTCCAACATGCCAAAACATCTTAAGCATCCATTCCCTATCAGAGTCATTAGCAAACCGTACAATCAGAGTAGCTGAAACCTGGACCTCAGAGTCCGACCTTTCAAGGAAATTGGTCATATCCAAACTATCAGCAGACACATTCTGCTGTTTGGGATTTTGAGGTTTAACAACCGTAGGAAGGTAAAATATTTTTGAGAGAGGTGGGTATGAGGTCTCGGGCACTTTCAGAATTTCGCTCATATATCTTTTAAACATTGCTAAGGGTGGAATAGGATGTATTTTAGGAAAATTAATAATCCGGAGATTACATCTCCTGATAGAATTTTCCATCATTTCTTGCTTAAAGTCCTTAGCCCAAGTTAGAGCTTGTACTTCCAAAGATTTTATCTTAACCTCAAAGTCACTAGTTTTAGACTCTAAACTTGTTACCTTAGTTTTAAGTTCCAAATTTTCTGAGAGTGCAGTAGTAGTACATTTTGTAGAAAGTTGCTGGATTTGATTCCTGAGAGAAGTTTGCATAGCTGAAACAGCTTCCCAAATGGATTCCATTGTAAAGACTTTGGACCTCTGCAAGGGAGCAGCTTCTGCTCCAAAGCTCCCTGCAGCTCCCACAATGCCCTGAGCCGCCTCAGTTGTAGAAAAACCTCCTTGAATTTGCTAGATTCTCGTCACCCGCTGGATAGTTGATAATTCTTCCTCTTGCTCCCTTCCGGAATTGGTCCTTCCGCTCTATGGGACCAGCAAGAAAGGCTCCCGGGCTGGTGCATCTGAAAAAGACTTCCCCTTAGCTCCGGGACAGCTGGGCGGACTGTGATCTTCGGAGGAAAGAGTGACACCCTCGAAGGAGAGATCTCACGCCTCAGTTCATGCGGTCTCTCCAGCCATGGAAACTCTTATGTTCTTATGTATGATAAACATACAACACTTCACTCTATCATGCTGATATATTCTATATCACAATGAGGATTCTCAGAACGCCACCCTGTCCAAACAGGAATAGCATGGCAGCACTCTTCATTGATTCCACCCAATTATGTGACACAGATTAATTTTCTGCTTTTTTTATTATATAAAATTTTTTGTATATTTAGTTATAAATTTATCTTAATTTCATATTAAATCCTAAATTCTCCATTTCATTTCTTTTTGAAATGCTTAGCTCATTTCATTTCCTGTGACTTACTTTGTCATGTAATTTGAAAATTTGCATTAATAACTTTTTTTTAAAAAAAGGAAAGGAATGAAAAGCAAAGATTACAATATTATAATGCCCTTGTATCTCTCCATGGTGGAGCCATAACACTTATAGGGCTAGATTCAGAAAGCAAACCAATCGTGTACCGATTGGTTTGTGAGCCCTTTGAAACCCGATTTCCCTCCGACCCAATTCACTAAAGTGTTCAGCAATCCCATCCAGATCCATGCATGCAAATGAGGGAAATGGCATGCAAATTTGGGAGAGCAGTGATTCACTAAACACTTTAGCTACCACCGATTGGGCTTGCCAATCAGAAAAGAAGCAACTGGGGTCACATGATGCAGCCTGCTTAGTCGGACGTGCGGAAGGAGAGCTCCCGCTCCACTATGTGTAAAACCGCGAATATCTCAGCCTTTTCCTGCATCCCCCAGGTATATTTTCATTCTACCAGCTCAGTAACCCCCTTGCTTTGCGGGGGTGCCTTCGGGGGTCGGCATCCGAGTTGGGTATGCCCATAAAAACAGCCTGTAGTGCCTGGGATAAACTTTAGACTCCCGCCTCCAAGATGGCGGCAGAACCAGACACTTTTACTGTCCCGGCTGGGGACTGGATCACGGACATTACCAGGTCTGTGTTCGCGGCGTTGGCTGATCGGCTTAATAAAATCCAGTCGGCCGTGGATGAGATGCATGAAAAATTTGATTCCCACAGCCGACATCTGACGGAAGTCGAAACCCTTGACTAACCTGTAGTATTAATGTTGCCCAACTCTGGGTCAGAATCAGTGGTGCAGCAAGGGTGAGAGGCGCCTGGGGCGGTGGCGCCTCTCCCCCATCCTCCCCACCTCCACCCTCTCCTTCCCCACCCTCTTCTGCCATGCACGTGCCACTTCCCTTCCCTCTGTAATGCTCCTGGCGCATGCAGCAACCCCCAATCTGTTGTCACGCCAGTGTAGGCTCTTCCTCTGACGTCACTTCCTAAGCCCGAGTTTGTCCGCCAAGCCCTTTCCTTTACCTTGTTTAAAAGCAGACTAAACACCCCCCATTTTTTATATAGCTTTCAATCCATAACCCTACTCCCCACTGCTCACCAATCCAACTAGCAGAATAACCATTCCCCTTAGCTGTATCCATGACATCCTGTTTGTCTGTCTTGTCTGCTTAGATTGTAAGCTCTTCCGAGCAGGGACTGTCTTCTTTGCGACTCTGTACAACACTGTATACATCTGGTAGCGCTGTAGAAATAGTAGGAGTAGCTGTCGATGGCATGACAGCAGTGTGTGCCAGGAACATTACAGAGGTACGGGGGAAGGGAAGCAGCATGCATGTGTAGCAGTGGGGGGTGGGTAAGGAGAGGGGGGGTTGAGAGGAGAACAGTGCACCCCCACCAAGATGTTGCCTGGGCATACCGCCCCCCCTCATGCTATGCCATTGGTCAGAATCCATATATGGAAAAATATTCTGTGGACTAAAGGGATGGGACTTGATAAACCACCTTTCTATGCTTACAATCAAAACGGTTTATATATTTTATACAGGTACTAATTTTGTACCTGAGGCAACGGAAGGTGAAGTGACTTGCTCAGTCACAAGGACTAAAACATTCTATTTGTAAAACTTTGGCAAATGTTCAAAACTACTTCAGAGCAAAAGCTATAGTTATGCTCTTTCTTCAACAACTTCCTAATCAGTTTGATAGAAGTGTTTTTTGCTGTAGCATAATTATATTGCACACATTTCTTTATTTCCACCGGGTGTTCTATGGATTGACTAATTTTTGTAAATGTCAAGTACCTCCTACTGCTTGTCTAACTGAAAACAGGGGCATGAGGCACTCATAGTTTACATATTTTTAGTACCCAGTAAGTGAACAGTGTGTTTACCTAGCATGGTCTTAAATCCACTGAAAACAAGAATTATCCACAACAATTGACAGTAAGGAAAAATATAACCTTAGGTTCTGCTATAGAAACATTCTTCTAAATTAGAAAAATATAGATGTTTTTGTATTAGATCTATTTTCTTTAACTGATGTTTTACTGATAAAGAAGCATGCAGTAATGACTATTAGGATGCTTAGAGGGGCATAATCAAAACATACATCTGTCCGATTTGGGCGTATGGCGCTAGATGCCCAAAGTCGGCAGTGGGAAAATGCCCATTTTTGAAAAATATGTCTAGATTTCCCCCCCCCCCCCGAAAATAGTCTATCTGACATCCAGGCTATTGTTCGTCCAGACCGCCGGGATGTCTATCTTTATTCCACTTTTTCGACCAAAAATTTCAGCCAAGTTCCAAACGCTCAGAACAAGACCTTTTGTATGTGGGAGGGGCCAGCGTTGTGATGGACTGGCCACCCAGACATGGCATTAGAGCAGTGGAGCACCTTACAGGGCACATATGTGAACTTCACAAAAAGGGTGCCAGATAAACATCTCACCAGAACTTCCTTATAGGTTATGGTGAGACCCCCAAAACTCACTATACCCACCTGACTACAACCCCAATAGTCCTTAGGGTTGCAGGTAGCCCTATATAGTAGTAGAGTACGGTTTGGTGGGCGCAGATGTTCCACCATAAATGTAGTGGTTAGAGTGGCTTATGGGCCTGGGTCCTCCTCTCTATGGTTCACTAGCCCCTCCCCCCAGGCTATTTAAGACACCTGTGTGCAGCTCTACTAGGCTTTCCTATACCAGGTGCTGATGTTCTGTTGACAGGTATGTACTTTTTATTATGATTTTTTGGGGGGGGGCGTGAGGGAGTCAGTGAGCACAGGGGGAGTGTGTCAGTCTTTACTTTGTCTCTGCGGTGGTTATCTGGTCACTTTGGATACCTTTTTGGCACTTATACCTGTTTTTACATCGTCTAACTCACAACGTTTATGTTTTGTCCAAGATATCTAGTGAAACATTCGATTATCCATGCAGGATGACTAAGACTAGGTCAGCCCCCATCCCGCCCACATACTGCCCTAACCACTCCTCCAGATATGCTCCTTTCAGCTCTGTACACATAGCGGCATTCAGAGACCTAAAAAGGCCCACAACACGTCCAGAAAATTGGTTTGATAATTATCGGCACTTGGAAGACCTGTCTTTTAGGTCGTCCAAATGCCGACTTGGTTGGGTGTTTAGACATGCTTGTTTTGATTATGAGCTCCTTGGGTGACAATGTGTCACTTATTATTTGCCATATTTATCTATTTGTGTAACTTGATGCATGTAGGGAAGAGGAACCCAAGATATAGCTGCTTGAGGCAAGGTTCTACATTAAGATCATTGCCCAGGAAAAGGATATAGGTTTCATCGTTGATAATATGTTGAAACCCTTTGCTGAGTGTGCATCAGTGACTATAAAAGCAAACTGAATGTTAAGAATTATTAGGAAAGAAAATTAAAAAAACAAACTGGAATATTTTAATGCTTTTATATCTCTCTATGGTATGACTGTGTGCAATTCTGGTCACCACATTTTTAAAAAGATATAGCAGAATTAGAAAAGGTACGAGAGGGGCAATAGAAATAATAAAGGGGATGGGATGATTTTTCCATGAGGACAGGCTAAAGAGGCCCCAATCCACTCTGAGTAATGGAGGCAGTGCCTGTAAATATATCTTGAAAACCAGAATGGTTTGGGGGTTCCTTAAGAAGTAGGTTAAAAAAACTCTGGTATAGCCTACACCTTAATACTGTTATTGATAGCTTCAAAAATAAGGGACCTTCAAAACTGATGCCTTTGGGAAAACTCCATGCTCTGTAGCATGATGTGAAAAGAATTTGCTGAACTGATGATCTAAGGCAGGGGTGCCCACACTTTTTTGGCTTCTGAGCTACTTTTAACATGACCAAGTCAAAATGATCTACCAACAATAAAATTTTAAAATACACAAAACACACTGTACACAGATAAAATGTTATCATTTGTATTCAGAGGTCAAAGCAGATGACTTTAAAATATGCAATGTCACCTCAGTAACAACTATCCCAAAATAGACAAATATACCCCCTCCCATTTTACTAAACCGCTGAATAACCCACGCTGCTCCCAATGCTCATAGGCTCCCTGCGCTAAAAAACGCTATTGCAGTTTAGTAAAAGGGGGCCATAGTGCAAAATAGACAGCTTTGAACGGAACAATCGACTGAGCAAGGGAGCCGGCCAGGCACGCTGCTGCTCCACAAGGAAGGGAAGAGGAAAGAGAAATGCTGGTATGGATGACGCGAGGAGCTGCCGCCGGGCCGCAGCTTTGACCGGAACAATCAACTGCAGCAAGGGAGCAGTTGATCATCGCATCCAGACCGCGGGCCGCAAAATAGCACCTGGAGGGCCGCATGCAGCCCATGCGCCGCAAGTTTGAGACCGCTGATTTAAGCAGATCCCCTCTAGCTAATAACTTACTTATCAATACAGCATCCCCCAAGCAAGAAATAAATCCTTCCTTTATGCTGTCCTACTAAGTTCATAGCATATGCACATGAGGTACAAGCATTAAAAGATATAACTCCCCCCCTTATACAAAAGAGTACCGTGGTTTTTAGCACCGGCTACGGCGGTAACAGCTCCTATGCTCGTAGGAATTCTATGAGCATCAGACCTGTTACCAGCACGGCCGGCGCTAAAATATGCGCTACGCTTTTGTAAAGGGGGGGATGTTTACTGCAGTTTCATTGTGTTGAAAGTCAAAGGATAAACAATGTGTTTTCTGTATTGAAACATTTCTGCTGTTCCATGCAACAACACAGCCCAAGAAGCCTTGCACTGATGTGATAAACCAAGTGAGCCTCAGGGTGCATATAGTCCATGGACTTCATTTTATGTCTCATTTACTTTGTGAATGAAATGTGAACACACTATTTACTCTTCCCCTGTGGCAGCAGCACATTGTCACAGAGTCCATGGACAATTGCATGGAAAGAAATGGAAAAACCCTCAACTATTATTTTCTGATGGCTAAAATCAGTATGACTTCCCATGCAGTTCAAAAGCAAGGATCCAGATTGTTAGATATACGAAACATAATATATCCTTTTGGGGGGTTTGTTATTAACTATAAGGTGAAAGAACTGAGGAATGCTTCAAATGGCAAGTGATGAAATAAAACACTCAAGTTGGCGGGTTTTTTCTAATGCACTGAGCAGCTGCAAATGTAGAAGCAGCTTTTCAAAATGATTAGGAATGCTAGACTCAACACAAGTTAACCCCTATTGGGCACAATGAAAGGAGTGTACAGAGTTATTACAGAAACAAGAGGAAAATTTGATAGTATTCTATTTTGGCAAAAAAATGGACAGACTACTCAAGGATCAAGAAGGAATGCTAGCTATTACTATAATAATTGGAATGAAAATGTGCAGGAAGTGTTGGATGAAATATCCCCTAAGAGAGAAAAGAAGATCTTTGACAGAAAAGGAACCCCTTGGTACTCTGTGGAGCTGCTATCCTTGTAACAGGAATGTAGAGTTCTATGAAGAAAACGGCACAAATATGAAAAAGCAGAAGACAGAATTTTATGGAGGAAAAAAAAATCAATGTTTATAAGGTGCAAACTAAATGGATATTAATAAGGGAAGTGCCTACTGCTAACAGCATAGAATATGAATGACCTCTCACAGACTAAAAACTCCAGCAGATAGATTTTGGGAGGAGTTTTCTCTAACCAAAGAAACAGAATTTAGAAACTACTATCCAAGTACATTAAATCTCAATGCTTATTAGGTGTTTGTCCAACATTCCTACTAAAAACCCTTCTAGAACGTATTACGTAGAAGCATAGAAACAAGATGGCAGATAAAGGCCAAATGGCCCACCCAGTCTGCCCATCCGCAGCATCCACTATTTCCTCCACTCCCTAAGTGATCCCACATGCTTGTCCAATGCTTTCTTTAATTCAGACACAGTATCGGTGTGGCGCTGTGGCCAAGCCGAAGGGCACTGCCTGAAACTGATAATGCTGACTGAGAATTGCAAAGCAAAGTTACCGCTGGTGGGGGGGCAAGTACTGTCTCTGGCAGTGGTTTCACAGCGGTCAATGTGCTTCTGCCATTAAGCAGCAGATGCTGCATTGAAGCTGAGATTGCTTTGGCTTCCATTTAAGGGAAGGTCCTTGTTTGGCAAGGACAGAGAAATTGGTTACGTATTTCGGGGATTCCAAGTCACAGTGTTTACCAGAGGATAAATCTAAGAGTTCTTTCAAGTCGCAGCCGTCCTGCCTGTGTTTTCAGGATACCAAGCATTACTGACCATTTTTTATTAACTTTTGAAGACCATAATCCCCTTCCTCAGGCAGTGGTGTACCAAGGAGGAGGCGATCCACCCTGGGTGCAGCTCTCGGGGGGTACTCCTCTGATCCCTTTTTATAGGGTGGGTGTTAAAAAATGATTGGCCCTGGGTGTCATATACCCTAGGTACGCCACTGAATGAGGTCTCACCAGAGTTTTATACAGGGGCATCCATACCACCTTTTTCCTACTGACCATACCTCTCCCTATGTACCCAAGCATCCTTCTAGCTTTTGCCGTTGCCTTTTCAACCTGTTTGGCCACCTTAAAATCATCACATACTATCACACCCAAGCCTCGCTCCTCTTTCATGCACAAAAGTTCTTCACCCCCTTAACTGTACCTTTCTCTTGAGTTTCTGCAGCCAAATGCATGACCTTGCATTTCTTAGCATTAAATCCTAGTGCAGCTGCCAACTTTCAGACCATTCTTCAAGCATTGCTAGGTCCTTCCTTATGTTATTCATACCATCAGGGGTGTCTAATCTATTGCAGATTTTGGTATCATCAGTAAAGAGGCAAATCTTACCTGATAGCACTTCAGCAATATCGCTTACAAAAATGTTAAAAAGAACAACCCCAGAGAACCAAACCTTGAGGCACACCACTGGTAGCATCTCTTTCCTCAGGGTAATCTCCATTGACCACTACCCTCCGTCACTTTCCACTCAACCAGTTCCTGAAAGATTTAATAGAAAAGGGCATTTTCCCAACACAGTTAGGGAAAATAATTATGATTCCCATTCTAAAGGACCAAAAAGGAGATATGAACAATGTTAAGAATTTTAGACCTGTAGCTTCAATCCCATTACATGTCAAACTACTAGAAAGTGTTGGAACGAATCAATTAACAGAGTACTTAGAACACCATAGATTACTATATTTCACACAATCAGATTTTAGATAACATTTCTGCACAGAAACCTTATTGAGAATTTTGACCTCAGAGAATAGGAGATATATGAGTATCAGCCAACAAGTTCTTGTGTTATAATTCGACTTAGCAAGTGCATTAGATATGGTGGATCATCAGCTTTTAATGTTGATTCTGAACTTTCTTGGGATTGGTGGCAAAGTGTATTCTTGACTGGAAGGATTTTTGATGTTTAGATCATACAGTGTAAAAATGAAAACTGAAATATCCAAAGAGTGGACAGCATTAAGTAGTGTGCCTCAGGGCTCACCACTTTCTCCAATATTTTTTAATGTACTGATGTCAATGCTGGACTATTTCTTGGATGGGAAAAGGCATATGAATTTCTCCTATGCAGGTGACATCACAATTTGCCTTCCCTTTTTTAAGAATTAAATTAAAATTAACAGTTTAAAAGGTTAAGTTATAAGCTTAGTTGATGATTGGGCAGATAATATGAAGTTGAAAATGAACAAAGATAAAACCAAATTTATATTTATAAATCCACCTAGGATCTCTGGTGATGATACTCAATTCGCATTACATAATAACCCACTGAAACTGGAATCAGAAATGAGAATTTTGGGGATAATATTTGATAGACATCTGACATGGGAAGCACAGGCACAAAGTCTAACAAGGAGTGTGTTTGCGACAATGAGAAAATTTAGACGAATCTGTCACTGTTTTGACAAAGAAAATTTTTGGCTACTGGTTCAATCACTTGTATTGTCTCAACTACATTACTGTAATGTTCTCTATATAGGTTGTACAGTAAATATACATAAAAAAATTATAGACCATTATTCTAGAATGTTGTGGCTAGGCTTATTGTCTCAGCAACAAGATATGACAAGGTGACACCTTTATATCTCAGATTACACTGGCGTCCCTTTGAAGCAGGGGGTATCTTTAATCTACATTTTCCTTGGTTTTTCTGATCTTCAAAGGAATATCCTAGAGGTATTAAATATAAAACAATACACTCTAACTTTTCTATATTTGGAGGTAAAATGGTGGAACTCTCTCCCACTGCAACCAAGAAATATCCCTTCTTGTGAGAATTCTCATAAAGGCCTGAAGGCCTACTTGTTTGCAAGATATGTTACTCATACTAACAGATGATTTTGTAAAGGTTTCAAACTCCTGCCGCAATCAGCTCAGCAGCCCTGGCAACCTGCCCACCCCCACCATAACGATCACGGCAGGTGAGATGCATAATCTTCCTGCCGTGGTTTGCAGCAGTTCAGGGGGAATCACAATTGTGGCAGGAGAAATGCCCAATCTCTCCTGCCGCAATTGCGATCCACCCCCCACGAACCCCGACAATACTAGCAGGAGGGTTGGGCTCCTGCTGAGGTGCAAGCCCCCGAATCCCTCAAAACCGGCAGGAGGGATCCCAACCCCTCCTGCCAAGCTGCACTTCCCTGACCCCCCCCCCCCACCCTGACAATACTGACAGAAGGGAGCCCAACCCCTATTGCCGGAAGGTGAGCCCCCTCAAATACAGACAGGAGGATCCCAGGCCCTCCTGCCCACAGCACACACTGCCGTGACCTCCCCACCAAGCTCCCAATCACCCCCTGAACCCCTGAATGGTCCCCCTTAACCCTGTGACCCCCAAAACCCCCGACATCCCCCCTCAACTTACGTTAAGTTGGCCGGACAGACGGGTCCCAAGCCTGGCCGGCAGGCCTGTCATCCTCTGGATGGCGGGCCTAGAGCCTGATTGGGGCAGGCACCTAAGGCCACGCCCACAGGACGGGCCCAAGGCAACTGGGCCAATTCCGGATGGCCCAGGCGCCTAAGGCCCCTCCTATAGGTGGGGCCTTAGGCACCTGCTCCAATCAGGTCCTAGGCCTGCCATTCGGAGGATGGTGGGCTTGTCAGCTGGACGGGCTTGGGACCCGTCCGTCCAGTCAACTTAACTTAAGTTGAGGGGGTGTTGGGGTTGGGGGTGTCGGGATGTTGCGGGGTTAGGGGGGCCGGTCAGGGGTTTGGGTGGCAATTGGGGTTCGGGGGGTGATCAGGGGTTTGGGTGGGCAATCGCAGGGGGGTGTGCCCTGGGCAGGAAGGCCTGAGATCCCTCCTGCCCATATTTGAGGGGGGTGAGGGCCCACCTTCTGGCAGGAAGGGTTGGGCTCCCTCCTGCCGGCATTGTCTCATGGGGAGTCGTGAGGGGGGTGCGCCTTGTTAGGAGGGGTTGTGATCCCTCCTGCCAGTATTTGAGGGAGTCTGGGGGTTTGGGGGCTCACGCCTCGGCAGAAGGGGTTGGACTCTCTCCTGCCCATATTGTTGAGGTTTGGGGTTCGGGGGTGGGGGGTGGATTGCGATCACGGCAGGAGAGATTGGGCATCTCTCCTGCTGCAATCGCAATTCCCCCCCCCCCCCGAAATGCAGGAGAGATTAGGTATCTCTCCTGCTGCAATCGTTGCGGGGGGGGGGGGGGATTCTGTAACCGGTGTTGTTTTTGATGCTGATTACAGAATGCTGGTTACAGAATCCAGCTTTTAGATGAAGGATTGGCCCCTCCTTCACCTAAAAGGTCTTGTTTTGGGCATTTGGGACTTGGGCAATTTTTCGGTTGATAATGTATTCCAAGGTTAGACGTAGTGGTGGGCTGGGTGATTAAACTGCTGAATGTAGAGGTAGGCCATTCTCAAAAAAACCTCATTTTAGACTTTTTTTTTATTTTTTAGAATGGACATTTTCCCTGCTGCTACTTTCAGCGTTTAGGGCCTTAGGCCAAAAGGGGACTTAGACTTTTTTTTTTTAATTATGCCCTTCCATGGGTTTAAATAGAAGCCCTAGCTATGCTCCACCAATGATCCTCCCCTCTGTATGCTCCCATTTACTCTACATGCTATGGAAGTTAAACAGATATTTGCAGAACAGCATCTAGGTGGCATGCTAGTATATATGTGCATTTGTGCACAGACATGTTTATGCTAGTATTCAGCACCCTGAGGTTGGGGTTTCATTTTTAAAATTTTTTATTGGAATTTTAAGATATGAAATACAACATTAATTAAATAAAACAAAAAAGAAATTTTTTACAGTACAGATAATACATACATATTAAACACAGATGCATAAAGGATAAACGAGCATTCATGTAAACTAAAATAAACTACGGCACAAAAAGAGAACCTTGACATCATCGCATCACGGAAACATGGTGGAACAAAGAAAACGTCTGGGACACTGTGCTACCGGGATACAAGCTATACTGCAGAGACAGAGTGGGTCAAAAAGGTAGGGGCATTGCCCTATATGTCAAAGAGGGAATAGAGTCTGCTGGAGAGAACATGCCAGAAACAAAGAATAAGTTAGAATCTCTATGGGTCAAAATTCCGGGAACAAATGAACTGGAAATGAAGATCGGCATCTATTACCAACCCCCAGGGCAGTCCGAAGAAATTGATGAAGAAATGATGGCTGAGATTAAACACAACTGCAAAGGAGGAAATGCAGTTATCATGGGTGACTTCAATTATCCAGGGATAGACTGGAACCTAGGCACCTCCGGCTATAGTAGGGAAACCAAGTTCCTGGATGCAGTGGGCGATTGCTTCCTGGAACAACTTGTCAAGGAAAACACAAGAGGAAATGCAATTCTGGACTTAATTCTAAATGGACTACGAGGACTGGCGCAAGATGTAGAAGTAGAAGGGATGCTGGGAAGCAGTGATCACAATATGATCTGCTTCAATCTGGACACGGGGGCGAAACAACGATCCAGAACGACGGCCACAGCGCTGAACTTCCGAAAAGGAAATTATGAAGGGATGAGACTCATGGTGGGGAAGAAGATTTAGAAAAGGATAGGTGCTGTAAAAACACTAGAGCAAGAATGGTCCCTTTTTAAGGACACAGTCAGCAAGGCACAAAATCTATATATACCACGTATCAACAAGGGATCTAAGAGAAAAAAGAGCAAGAAACCGGTGTGACTCACTGTAGCAGTGAAAGAAGCGATCAGAGACAAGATTTCTTTTAAAGTATAGAAAAGGTAAAAAATGGACGAAAACTGGAAAAAGCACAAGCAACATCAACGCAGGTGCCATAAGGTGGTAAGAGGGGCCAAAAGGGACTACGAGGAAAAAATTGCCAAGAAGGCGAAAAACTTCAAGATATATTAAGGGGAAACGACCCGCAAAAGAAGCAGTGAGGCCATTGGACAACCAAGGAATAAAGGGAGTGCTAAAAGAGGACAAAGCCATCACCGACAAACTGAACACGTTTTTTGTGTCTGTGTTTACAGAAGAGGATATACGCAACATACCGGAAGCTGACAGGCTATACCTAGGAAATAAAGATGGGAAACTGACTGGTTTTTTGGTCAGTATAGAAGAGGTATGCAGGCAGATTGACAGGCTTAAAAACGACAAATCTCCTGGACTGGATGGCATCCATCCGAGGGTAATCAAGGAACTGAAAGGGGTTATAGCTGAACTGCTTCAACTAATAACCAATCTGTCAATCAAATCGGGAAGGATTCCGGAAGACTGGAAAGTGGCGAATGTTACGCCAATCTTCAAGAAAGGTTTGAGGGGAGATCCAGGAAACTACAGGCCGGCGAATCTGACCTCGGTACCGAGAAAGATGGTAGAGGTGCTGATAAAGGACCGCATCATTGACTACTTTGACGGACACAATCTGATGAGGACCATCCATCACAGCTTCAGCAAAGGAAGATCTTGCTTGACAAACTTGCTGCACTTCTTCAAGGGACTTAACAGGCAGATAGAGAAAATTGACCCAGTCAACATTGTATATCTGGATTTTCAGAAGGCGTTTGACAAGGTCCCGCATGAACGACGACTTTGAAAAATTGCAAGCCATGGGATTGAGGGTGAAATACTCACGTGGATCAAAAACTGGTTGGTGGATAGAAAACAGAGAGTGAGGAGTAAATGGACAATACTCGGACTGGAAAAGCGTCACCAATGGAGTCCAAAGTTAACGACACTGCTCCTTGTATCTCTGGGTAAGTCACTTGGTCCCCCATTGCCTCTGGTATATTAGATAGATTGTGAGCCCACCGAGACAGACAAGGAAAAATGCTTGAGTACCTGAATAAATCCATGTAAGCCGTTCTGAGCTCATAGAAAATTGAATAAATAAATAAACAAAATATACATTAAAAAAGACTCATTCATCAAAAATATCACACACACAAAAATCCAAAATTAAAGCACTAATGCCCTGCAGTACTAGTATAAATTTTTGAAAGAGAGGAAAAGATTTTAGAGAATGTCTACATGCAAGCTGAGAAACCAAGTCGCAATAGACTAATTTCCAACATGAGTCATAAAAACCTCCCCAAATTTTCAAAATATACAGTAGTGTGTCTCACCATGTGCAGGACACGGACCATACAAGTCTGCCAGAATCAACTCCTTTGGCATCAAATCCTGAGTAGTAAATTGAAACCATCCTTCCCTTATTTCTGTGGTGATCTCACTGAAGGCAGTGATTCTTAATATAGTCTTTGGGATACAACCAACCAGGTTTTCAGACCATTTATAATAAATTTATTAGATAAATCCGTATAGAAAAGGGACAGTCATGAAATATATATTTTATGCATATTCATTGTTGATATCCTGGAAACCTGTCAGGCGAGGTGCCATTCCCGCTCAAAATTACTAAAAGTCAAGAACTATTGCAATGCTTGTAAACACTCCAATGTCTGTTTCATAACATAGTAAATGACGGCAGATAAAGACCCGAGTGGTAAGTATAGTACTTTCTTTTGGCACTGCCCTTTTGAGTCAAAAATGTCTTAGAGTCAGACAATGAAAACCTGGCATACTTCCAATTATGAAATATTGAATGTTTTCTTTTTTCCCGGAGAATCCATAGGAGACTGATTACTGTGCTTCTTTGTCTTTTCAGAATGCTTCCTATTTTCACGTGTATATCAAAGATCTCTCTCAAACCTTTTCCTTCATCAGTTAAGCAAAACGACTGTCAACGAAAGGTTAACCTTTTTAGCTGTATGCTTGTAGGTGAGCTCTTCAACCCTGTAGCTTCAGGCAAAGGAAACAAATTTAACTAGTCCTTGTCCAATTCTGTCTCCACACACATGAAATAAATAAACCCAGCCTTGGAAAAGAATATTTATTCAATTTTTTTTTTCTACACCGTTCTCCCAGGGGAGTTCAGAACGGTTTACATTAATTTATTCAGGTACTCAAGCATTTTTTCCTTGTCTGTCCCGGCGGGCTCACAATCTACCTAATGTACCTGGGGCAATGGGGGGATTAAGTGACTTGCCCAGGGTCACAAGGAGCAGCATGGGTTTCAACCCACAACCCCAGGGTGCTGAGGCTGCAGCTTTAACCACTGCGCCACACACTCCCCTAATATATGGACCTATAGACTTCAACATGGTGCTTTCTAGTCTGTATCAAAATTATAAATATTCTTGATGGAAGAAAGGATGTTAATAAGCAAATCTGAGAAGACTGAAACCATCTATACACCAATAGGAAAAAAAATTGGAATTGTTTTATGTTTATGACAGAAGGGACTTTATTAAGATATTTAAAAACATATATGTTTGGATCAGCTCTTGAGTGGATTTATAAGTTACCAATGGTCAGTAAGCACTAGATTTCATAAATGGCACTTAAAAAAATCAGCACTGAAAAAAACAGCACTTGGGGACAAATTCTATAAGAAGCGCCCAAAAGTTAGGTGCTGAAATAGGCACCATTCAGTGCGATTCAAATAAAATTGGGTGCTGTTTAGTGAATCATGCTGAGCGGCACCTATTTTGGAGGCGCCCACTAAATAGGCCAGCTCTAGGCATAACTAAAAGTTAGGCGGCCATGAGAGTGCTTAAGCACGCTTAAGCGTAGCGATTCTGTAACAAGGCGCCTAACACGAAGCCATGCCCATGCATAACATGCATACTGCCTATTTTTTTTGAAGGCCGCCTACATTTTTAGAGGCGCCTTGTTACAGAATCACTCTTTCTTGATTGGCGCCTGAGTTTTAGTTATTGCTGATTAAAAAGCTTAATTGAGGTTGCTATTCAATTTAGATAGGCGCTTATCTAGTTGGGCGCCTCCAAAATAGGTGCCTAACATTAGGCGCCGGTTACAGAATTTAGGCCACAATGCCAGTCTATAAAAGGCAATCAAAATTATCTTCTGTTTAGAGAATAGCGCTCGGCACTAGGAATCCCCTTAATTTATAACCGTGCATATAAATTGGAAGAATGCCCATGACCTTTCCATGGTCACACCCCCTTTTTGGAACCACACATGTATTTTTAATTGATTACAATTAGTGCCATTAATTGCTTATTAAGATCCAATTTATTGATGCTAATTGTCGACAAGCCTGATTCAGCCTCTGACGTTGCAAGTAAGTGGCTTAACTGCATCTGTTAATATGCCGCTCACTCCCTCACATAGTCATATGGAAGCCAATGAGCTTCCTGCAAATGTGCTACTATTCTGTACCTTTATGTGCTTAAGTGACATGGAAATGTGGGCGCCAAGTTACAGAACTGCCCTTCATGGGTAGAAGCCTTGGGGAGCTGACAAAAACTGTGATCATCCGTGATTAATATTTTAGGACTGGAGGTGGAGCAGGGCACAATAATAGAGAACAGAGGTTTGGTTCCACCTATACAGTAAACTCCGTCAGACCGGATCGCCACAGTGCACTTAAATGGAGTGTGCGCTTAATAGGAGTATCACTTGTCAGTGGTGAAATTACAGTACACTGTAGTCAAATGCAATAAAACTTTTTTTAAACCAAAAACACACTACAGTAATGTAGTTGTCAACCATGCAAACATTCTACATTTTACTAAAATAATCTGTCATTGTTTTCTGCACGCAGATTGCATGATTCAGGCTGTGTATCTGACAACTGATGCTGTAAAACTGACAATAATCGTGACAGCCATTTATCTCCAGATAACAATGCAGCATGTGTAGGGACTTGAGCGCGGCCGAGAAAGAAATAATCTCTGCAGGTGGTTCATTAGTCGTGATGACAGCAGCAGTATCTTCATCATCATCATCAGAGTCTTGGTTGTCTGCAGTGTCCTTAATGACTGTACAGATATCAGCATTAGAGCTGTCAGATGATGTGGGCAGATCGTTGTCAATGTGTGTGTGCGAGGGTGGGTCTGATTGGCTGTCTGAACATGTGACTGCAGTTAACTGGAGTGAATGTGACTTGAGAGAAAGGCGGTTGGACCTATAACATATGTGCGCGTAAGCGAATTGTGTGCTTATCAGAAGTGCAATTATGTCCATTTACTTTAATGTAAAAAAAACGGGACCGTGCAGGTCACTTGCAGATAACCAACGTGGGCGCTTAACCGACATGTACTTAGGTGGAGTCAACTGTATTTTCAATATTTTCTTACAAACCTTTGCAATTAATTTTTTGAATGTTTCAAACTAGAATGAATAGGAATCAAGTATCTACTTTTTTTTATATTTAGGAAAAGCTGATATTCAGCTGCTGATCATTAGTGGAACCCAAAACTTCAGGGTAGAATCCAGCCGATACTGTTTTATCCAAAGATCTCTAACCTGCAAGATGTGAAAGTCTGTAAAAATATATTCACAGGGGCAAATCTTCATGGAACAAAGCTCCATACTCCTTCCTCAGCTGCACAAATATAATTTTTACAACAGGAGAAAACAATGCTGCAGGACAAATATTTAGTTATTTGCATAGCTCAGAAATTCTGCCAGAGGCACAAATATGTGTAGTACATTAGTCAGACTTTGTATGTAAATTGCATTGCATTAGGTACAAATGGTATGTACATATTTATTAACACTGTGCCAGTATGCTCACCTTTGTGATTTCCAGCATTTACTAAGTATAGTTTTATAGAAAGGATTTACAGATTAGAAGCAAGTTGTGCTCTATATTAAATTGCAAACCTGGTGTAAAGGATTTTGCAATTCATTTCTTATTTGCAGAATACTCATACAAAGAGCACTGTAGCATCTTAGTAAATTCTGTTAATATTCTGTTAATATTCCTGTTTTATACACACTGACTGCCCAATTATTTTGGAAATTGAATATTTAGTATGTATTAGGTGACTTTAATGCACTTTAAAACTATTTAGTATGTGATAAAACTATACAGGGGCAATTTTACAAACACCCTTTAATTCTATAAAAAGTGCTAAAAATTGTGCAAGCAAGTTTGGTTGCATACTCATATTGCACGCGCAATTTAATTGAACAAGCTAATTAGTGCAGATAATTGGCATTTTAACAAGTAATTATTAGTGTTAATTATAATCAAGTGTTACACGCGTAAATTTAGGCGCAAGATCTTCATCTCAATTTTACACAAGTCAAAAAAGGAGGTACAGAAATGGGCAGATCATGGGCGTAATTTTAAAATGAGGACATCTGCACCTAAATTTAGGCATGGACATTTGCAACACATTTTCATTGGTGTTAATGGCCATGCCTAGATTTAGTTGCGGTTCCCAAGCATACTTGCTATTTTATAAACCTTACATTGTGCTCATTTTGGGGGGAAGCCATACATAGAATTTACCCTTGATTGTGTAAAACGGCATTTTACATGGTCTAATGCCTGGCAACTAAAATTCAATGCAAAGAAATGCAGAGTAATGCATTTGAGGATTAATAATTGGAAGGAACCGTATATGCTGGGAGGTGAAAAGCTGATATGCACGGATGGGGAGAGGGACCTTGGAATGATAGTGTCCGAAGATCTAAAGGCAATAAAACAGTGTGACAAGGTGATGACTGCTGCTAGAAGGATGCTGGGTTGTATACAGAGAGGCGTAGCCAGTAGAAGGAAGAAGGTGTTGATGCCCCTGTACAGGTCATTGGTGAGTCCCCACTTGGAGTATTGTGTTCAGTTTTGGAGACCGTATCTGGCGATGGACGTAAGAAGACTTGAAGCGGTCCAGAGGAAGGCGACAAAAATGATAGGAGGCTTGTGCCAGAAGACGTATGAGGAGAGACTGGAAGCCCTGAATATGTATACCCTAGAGGAAAGGAGGGACAGGGGAGATATGATTCAGACATTCAAATACTTAAAGGGTATTAACATAGAATAAAATATTTTCCAGAGAAAGGAAAATGGTAAAACTAGAGGACATAATATGAGGTTGAGGGGTGGTAGATTCAAGAGCAATGTTAGGAAATTCTACTTTACGGAGAGGGTGGTGGATGCCTGGAATGCGCTCCTGAGAGGTGGTGGAGAGGAAAACGGTAACTGAGTTCAAAGAAGCGTGGGATGAACACGGAGGATCTAGAATCAGAAAATAATATTAAATATTGAACTAAAGCCAGTACTGGGCAGACTTGCACGGTCTGTGTCTGTATATGGCCATTTGGGGAAGGATGGGCTGGAGTAGGTTTTAACGGAGGTTTCGGCAGTTGGAACCCAAGCACAGTACCGGGTAGAGCTTTGGATTCTTGCCCAGAGATAGTTAAGAAGAAAAAATTTAAATTGAATTAGGTTGGGCAGATTGGATGGACCTTTCAGGTCTTTATCTGCCGTCATCTACTATGTTACTTATAAAATGAACCTAAAAAAACCGAGTGTAGTGGAATGGGTAGATGCGAGTCATTTATTTACTTTTCCAAAACTACAAGGACATGGCAGCACACAAGGAAACTACTATGTAGTAAACTTAAAACAAATTGAAGAAAATATTTATTCACTTATCAAGTAATTAATAAAATTTAATAAAATTGTAGCGTTTTAGCACTGGCCACAGTGGTAACAGCTCCTTTGCTCACAGAATTCCTATGAGCATCAAAGCTGTTACTGCCACAGCTGGCACTAAAAAACACGCTACGGTTTTGTAGAGGGGGGGGAGAGGATGCCTTCCAGCCGTGGCCCTGAGCCTCCTATTACCGCTGGTGAGGGGGGGTGCTAGAGAGGGAGAGGTGCAGAGAGGAGGAGATGTGCCACGAGATCTAAGTCCTGTAAGTAGTCAGGCGGCGCAGAGATAGTCTCTCACAACTGGTTTCAATTGTCTCTGTGGAGAGAAATCTTAGTGGTCTGTTAGCTTGCATCTCCTTATATACACTGCTAAATGACTGTTGTGACATCATTTCCCTAGTTCCACATGATTGGTTACAGCATTTTTTTTATTCCATATATGGCCTACAATTTGATTCAGAAGGCAGAGCTATTACTAACACGTGATCTTACAGACAAAGAAATTCCTGAAGTTACTATACTACACTGAATGTAATACCTTTTAAAGCAAATTATATAGAAAATTAAGTATATATTGAAAACACATTATAGAAAAAGTTCATAAATAAAGCATGACTTAACTGCACAGAGAGGTTCATATGCATATTCGTACACAAAAGGTTTCTAAAATCTATTTAGTCTTAAAAAGAGATGTATTTCTATAAAGAATTTAATAAACTCTTAAAACTGTTTATAAAGAACTAAAATATACTAAGGGAAGTAGAAAATATGTATTAGGAAATGCATGAAATCATATGACAATATATTGTTACAGACTGGAGTTTCATCCCCATAGGTTTGAGAGGTAAAGTTTGTACTTACACCACAAAAACACTGGACACACTTTTAACTGTCACAAAACCTTTATTTATTTACAGTATCCTGAGTCTATTCCCTCAAAGCCCAGGGAGAAAATTATTCTCAGTTCAAATAAACAAACAATCTCAGCCAGACCCAGGAATATATTTCACAGTTTTCAGAATAAGAAGTTCAGCTTATCTCAGCCAAGCTATCAACAACTGTTTCGCCTGGTACAATCCTTCTCTCTTTTAAGGGCTGTCAGCTCCCTCAGGGCTGCTGCCTCAGCCACGTCCAGGGAAAAGCTTGAGAGTCCCCTTCTCCTCCAAGGACCTCTCTTAGTGATTCTCCTCTGTGGCAGGTAAACATCTCCCTGCTGAGTCCCACCCTCTGACTCAGAAGGATTACCTTGTTATAGTGGCTTAGTTGTAGGGATGGAGATCTGATAAGTTCTGATCCAGGGCATCAGAACACAGGCAGGGTCAAAACACAGGCAATTCTATACGCAGGCCCTGTGTGCGGATCGAGTCCTGTGTGTGGATCCAGGCCTGGGTTTGGTTCTGAGGCCCTGTTTCTCATTTCCTCTCCCTCTCCCTCCTGCCACATATATATTCTAAGCAAGGACAAGGGTTGCACCTTGAGCAGAAGGCTCCCTGACTCTTGCCACATATTAACCTGACATACATTTACCCTTTTTCTCTTATCTTGTTTAAGCATCCCTTATATGGGCAACAATCAGACTTTGCCTGAGCAAGGCTAATCAAGAGAGCTTAAGAAGCATGAATTATAACCTTTGAACTGTCACATGCCATAGTAAGAATTGAGACATATCAGAAATGTACACATTGGGAATCACTTTATTGTAACTGTTATTATGTATTCATATGTCATGTGAGATAATAGCCTTAAGACGCACATGATATAGATAAACAATATATTGCCTTGGTTTAATCCTCACTGTAAATGCATTATGAAATTATAACCTTGTAGATCATTAACTAAGTAATTAATGGAGATACGATTCTCAATAAAAAGAGGGAGAGACCATTCATTTGGAGCGCCTCCTCCTGACTTTAAGATTGCGTGTATGTGTGTTTCCTTTGTGGGGCATTCCTACAAGTGGCGCCCGAACACAGGGACCTTTGCCAACCCTCGCCCTGCTTGCTCCGTCTGACGATTAGACTTGGTGCACCTCATCCTACGGGATCCCTTCGAGTAAGTATGGGCAATTCTCTATCAGATTTACAGCGTGTTCATGTGACAGAATTGAAGAATATTCTGAAACATACAAATAGAGAGGCCTCTGATTCACAGTTAAACTGTTTAGTACAAGAGATAGGAGAGCACTGCTCCCAGTATTCAGTCAAGGGATTATTAACATTAGAAGATTGGCTTAGAGTATAGAAAGTTTTGTAGGCTGAGCCTATGGCCTCGGCAGCCATATGGGTATGGCCTCAGTGTGAGCGTGGCTTGGATTTGATAGGGACTGAGACGCATTCCAAGCTGCCAATGGTTTCATTAACCATTCCCCCACCTGACTATTCAAGTCAGAACACCTATCCAAAAATCATACCTCCAGCACAGGTATCCCCAGCTCTTTTACAGGAAAAAAAAAAGGCAGAAACATTAGCGCCATATATCTCAGAGACAGGTTTAAGAAGTAATTTCACAGCCGGGTTCTTTGAATCCATGGCTGGAGCGCATACTTTCATACAGACGTTATGCGCATGGTATTGACTACGGGTCAATATGTTATGTGGGATAGTGAAAATAATAAGGAGGCTCAACGGAGAGTTTTACAGTCTGGAGGACTTTTTACCCCAGACCAGTTAGCCTCAGGAACACCAGTTAACAGTTATGCAAGCATCAAACAGAAAGCTGAACTTATAAACAGGTTAGGGAGACCGCCTGATACTTGTCGTAGGCGCAGGAATTAGTTTAATAGAACTGAGAAATATTAAAATACAGAGTGGATATAGAGACTGCTTTTGTGTGTGAGAAGAGACTGCTTCTGTGTGTGAGAAGAGATTGCTTCTGTGAGTGAGAAATATAGGACTGTCTGTCAGTAAGAAGGTGTGTTTTTGTCTGCCTGCCTGAGAGGTTCTTTTTTCTTGTGTGTGTTACTGATAAGATGGGTCTGAGGAGAAATTAGCGAAGTTGGTCAAATGCTCTAGAGAGAGAATGGGGGCTTTAACCTCTTATCTTTATAACCTCTTATATTTGTAAAGTTCAGACTTGGTTCAGAAAATAACAACAATAAATTATATTTTTGTAAATTAGTTGAAATACTGGTGACTACGATGTGGGGTACTAATTATCCCTCATAAATTGGAGTCACTGTTAAAATTCTAAATAATTACCCCTCATAAATTGGAGTCACTGTTAAAATTCTAAATTCACTGACACTGTGACTGGAATCATTTCTTCCCCAAACTGACCTTTGCACATCTTATCACGTTTGTTGACAGACTACAGCCCAGGTTCTTTTGTTTGCAACTCTTCAGTACTGATACCTTTGATGTTATCTAGGTTTGTCCAAAATTAGATATGCAGGATGTGTCCTTCCATGGCATTTGCCCACTCTGGGTAAGACAATCATTAACTGAATGTCAGGATTCACTCAGAGGTGAATTTAAACTTTTTGACAGGTAATCTATATAAGATGGAACCTGCTACGGTAATTGTAATGTTTACATATTAATCAACTTTTAATCTAAGTTTATTACAGAAAAAAGTGGGTAAGTGATTATGTCACTGAATGAATTCTGCCCTGATATGGAACCCCAGTTAGTTGCAATTAAGGTAAGCTATTTCTGAGTCAAGTTATTACAAGAATTAATAGCCTCCTCATCGAGTGGTCACAAATTAAAATTTGGATATTAATTGTACTTTGGTAATTTGATGGAAGAACGAATTACTGATTCATGCAGAAGAATGCTGGCTTCTGGAACTCTCCAGTGTTTGTAATAAAGACAAACTCAGGTAAATGGAGATTGCTGCATGATCTTAGGAAAATTAATCAGTGCATTCAACCTATTGGTCCTTTACAGTATGGCACTCCAAATCCTAACATAATTCCGATAAAAAGGGAGGTCTTTCTGATACCAATCAATGTAAGCTGTCTCTTGCTTTAAGAACATAAGAATTGCCGCTGCTGGGTCAGACCAGTGGTCCATCATGCCCAGCAGTCCGCTCACGCAGCGGCCCTCTGGTCAAAGCCCAGCGCCCTAACTGAGACTATCCTACCAGCGTACGCTCTTGTTCACCAGGAACTTGTCTAACTTTGTCTTGAATCCCTGGAGGGTGTTTTCACCTATGACAGACTCCAGAAGAGCGCTCCAGTTTTCTACCACGCTCTGGGTAAAGAAGAACCTCCTTACATTCTGAGGAATAGTGGCTCGTAGCCAGTAGGGGGCAATGTCTATGGGACGGTAATGGAATGGACGTCAGGACATGATGGTGCAGTATTTTGTGGAGTTTTTCTACAAAAGTGCCTGCTTTTCGTATGATTCTGGGTAACTCTAGTTAGATACAAGCATATGTGTTAGTTATGTTTTTGTTATTTTGCACACCTTGAGTGAAAGCTAGCAGCTTAATTGACAACTGCAGCTTTATGAATGCGCTGGCGTCCAATTACCCATGCTCAGTTCGTACGGAATCTATCCCCTTTCAACTTTAGAGAGTGCCCTCTCATTCTCCCTACCTTGGAAAGGGTGAACAACTTGTCCTTATCTATTAAGTCTATCCCCTTCAGTACCTTGAATGTTTCGATCATGTCCCCTCTCAATCTCCTCTGTTCGAGGGAGAAGAGGCCCAGTTTCTCTAATCTTTCACTGTTCGGCAGCTCCTCCAACCCCTTAACCATCTTAGTTGCTCTTCTCTGGACCTGGACCCTTTCGAGTAGTACCGTGTGCTTCTTCATGTATGGCGACCAGTGCTGTACGCAGTACTCCAGGTGAGGGCGTGCCACTGCTTAATAAACTTATATTTCTATGAAACAGCAATTATGTTGTTGCAGTGCTCATTTCAAAGCAGTTGGAGGGCTCGCAGCCCCTTCCAATGTATGGAACTGGAAGAAGCTAATTGTGAGTTGTCAGAGAATCAGATGGAAACTGACTTTGAATGAATGAAGAGCTGTGCTAGCCTTGGAATATAACAGTTAATTCAGGTATGCAATACTAACTAAGCTACTTACTGCAGATATTGAAAGACTGTTTTGCTGTTTATTGAAAGCTACCTAAGAAAGGAAAAATGTATGCTGTTTGAGGATTAAAAAAACAACAACACAGGAACTATTTTGGAATTTCTCCCAGCAATGTGGGAGAATAAGGAAAGGGAGTCTTTTTTGTGAGTGCTGTGTTGGCTAAGGGAACACAGCAGTGCCGTGGACTTTAAAGTTTTGTTCCTGAAAGGGTCCTATTGGGGAGGGGCCATTGCTATTGGTTGGTCCCTTCTGCTCCTGAGTTTGGCTGTAATAAAAAAACTCGGAGGGGCAATTCAGGCAAAGCCCTGCAATTGAAATAAAAGCAATTTTTGAAAATTGGAAGATATAATAGTGTTTGCCTGGACAGGGAGTTTTTGCTATGGCCCAGCTGGATGTAGCTGGTCAGAAGACCTGCCTAGGGGTAGGCACAAACCTTATATGCTGAAGTTCAGAAGCAATTTCTTCTATTTTGTGCTTTTGATGTTGATGAAAACTGAACTATAAAACTGTTTGAATCCTTGAATGATTTTGCAGTGAAGCAGCCTGCTTAAAAACCCCTTTTGGGAAGAGATTTGTTTAGAGCAGTGGGTCCCAACCCTGTCCTGGAGGAACACCAGGCCAATTGGGTTTTCAGGCTAGCCCTAATGAATATGCATGAAGCAAATTTGCATGCCTATCACTTCCATCATATGCAAATCTCTCTCATGCATATTCATTAGGGCTAGCCTGAAAACCCGATTGGCCTGGTGTTCCTCCAGGACAGGGTTGGGAATCACTGGTTTAGAGGACATTTTGAAACTGCTTGGTTTAAACTGTTTAAAGTGTTTAACCTTTTTGCAAATAAAATAAATTCAGAATAAGAAACTTTGGGGGGACATTGGAATTTATTTAATTTTCTATACCGTTCTCCCAGGGGAGCTCAGAACAGTTTACATGCATTTATTCAAGTACTCAAACAGTTTTCCCTCTCTGTCCCGGCTGGCTCACAATCTATCTAACATACCTGGGGCAATGGGGGGATTAAGTGACTTGCCCAGGGTCACAAGGAGCAGCGTGGGTTTGAACCCACAATCTCAGGGTGCTGAGGCTTTAGCTTTAACCACTGCACCACACTCACTTGATCCTCCAACTCCATGTGAGTCAGTGATATGTACACTGAGCATTACAGGCCAGACCCGCTCAGGCACGGCCTCGGCAGGTGACAATAAAGACAATAATTTTACCCTTAGAAAGAATTATGAAGATATCTTTCAAGAGCATGTCTCTCTGACCTTAGTGCTGGATTGTAATGCAAGCTTAATTAGTCCCCACTGTTCTGTCCATTTTTTACTAAAGAAATATAGAACATGCTCTAAACCAATGTTCTTCAACCACCGGTCCATGGACCAGTGCCGGTCCACAGAAATTTCCTGCCGGTCCACAGGGCCAGCACGTGCATCACGCCCAAAACAGTGTTCTTCAACGGTGCGATCGATGCGGCGTTATCTTCGAGCCAGCTCCATCTTCCTAACTGATTCAGTGCACAAAGCCACGGGCAGTGGCTCCTACGGGCATCCTGCGCCTGAACCGGAAGCCTTCTCTCTGATGTTGCAACATCAGAGGGAAGGCTTCCAGATGAGGCACGGGACATGCAAGGTGCAATTAGTACTATTATGGGGGTGGGATCTGGGGTGGAGATTGGGTAGAGATGGGCGGGGTCTGGCCCACGACTTAGCCCAGTGTTCTTCAACCACCGGTCCACGGACTGATGCCGGTCCACAGAATAATTCTTTTATTTCTGCCGGTCCATAGGTGTAAAAAGGTTGAAAAACACTGCTCTAAACAGAAATGCTCCTTCATTATGGCCCTTAAAGCCTTAAAGAAAAAATGCTTTAAAGCCAGAAAGAAAAAATCCCTTACCAAATGTAGACTCTAAAGAAATGTATGTTAAAAGATAGGATCCAAATATCTTTTTGATACCTGAAGCACAGCAAGCTGACAGCAGAGCAATCGGGAGTAATTTAAAATGGCCAAAGGAAAGATTTTCACCAAATCGACTGCTTTCCTCCTTAGTATCTCAGTATTAGAATGCAGAAGCCTCAGGTTTCGAAAAGCCAGGGTCAAGAGGTCACTTGGCCAGGCTGGTTTTCACAGTTCATAGTAAATCTCTATATTCCCTATTCTATTCAGATAATGTATCTACATTGCATATTCCTAATTATGAGAAAGTATGACCTTTGCTACTTCCTAACTTAATTCATTATAGTGCAGAACTGAAACCAAGAAACACACCAGCAAACAATCCTCAGGGACACGTAGAGAGAAAAAATGATTCTAAAGTCCAACTTATGCATTCCACAGGTCACGTTTCCATTGCAACTTCACAGGCCAGAGGCCTCCACCACCCAGTCTCTTCTGCAATAGTAGTTTAAAAGTTATACAAAATACACTTCTCCTTCCGTATTCGCTGTGATAGAGGATTTAGAGACCCGTGAATACAGAAAAAACACAAATAACTTTTTCATATGTTATTCACTGTTTTCTGTTAAAAACCATCGTGAATATGGTGAAACCGCCAATATCATGGTGGGAGACCTGACCTGTTCCTGAAGGAGAGGCAAAACACGGTGAAGAAAGTGCTGGGAATCAGCGATTTCTATATGCAAGTTGATGTAATTTGGAGGGAGGAGGTAGCAAGTTAAAAACCGTGAATAATCGAAACCGCAATTGCTGAAACCGTGAATACGGAGGATGAAGTGTATGTATTTTCTTTCCTAACTCTGTTTAAATATTATGCACACTCATTTTCATACATTCATTCACCTGAGCCCAGATTCATGCACTAATTCTTATATAATTATTATAAATTTTTAACTCTAACATCTAACTCAATAGCTAAACAAAGAAAAAGTAAATGTGGGAAAAATTCTGTTCAGTACTAGGACAGAAAAAGTGGGAGGAGGGATGCAGCCCACATGTCCAGAAAATAAAGAAAGAAACCAAAGGCGGAAAACTAAAGCCTGTTCAAAGCTAAAAAAAAAAAAAAAAAAGGGAGGAGAAAAAACAGCACTCATGGATAAAAGCCTGAAAACAAATAGGGAGAAAAACCTAAGGATTTTCACTTTACCTCTGCAAACATCAGTGCACCTAGTCTTTGCTAAATTCTCATTTAATAACCTAACAAAATTCACATTATTTTCTTCTCTTTCTTATTCTGATTGTTTAGGCATAAGTTTTCCTGGCCATCATTGAACTTTTTTTTCCATTATTCAAACTATTTTACCATTGTTCCAGGACAGTTCTGCATAATTCATCTACTCCATTTAGGCAGTGCCTCATCTCATCCAACAAACTCACTCTCTAACTAGTATGCCTAGAGTAGTAGATATGCAGATGACTGTATGTAGAATGACCCACATTAGCCTGGATCTTCCTTTATATATGCCAATACCTGCCTTCCCTGGGACATTGTTCTCCTTGATCCAGTCACTATTCTCTACCATGTTAGCCAGAGTGCCTTCTCAGTACATCAAATTATCATTATTTTCAGCAATCTCAAATTCTAAGGGCTCCTTTTACAAAGGTGTGTTAGCGGAATAGCAGAATAGCGCACGGTAAAATGCCAAGCGCGCTAGCCGCTACCGCCTCCTCTTCAGAAGGCGGTAGTTTTTCACGTAGCGCACACTATAGCGTGTGCTAATCTGGTATGTGCGCTAAAAACGCTAGCGCACCTTTGTAAAAGGAGCCCTAAATTTCAAAACTCCAAAATTTACTCAAAAAAGTTACCTGTATTAGATATTGGATCTCCTATGAACAAAAGATAAAAACAACCAAACAAACAAATTAAACAGTAGATTAACATTTAAAATTGTTAATGATCATTAATACTTCCATAAATATATCAAAAAGGACAGTATGGATGTACACCTTAATCAAACAAATCGTTATGGTTTAATAGGCGCATGACTATAAGACTCCAATGGCTCCCATATTTTAGTAAATTTTTTTAGAGCATTAAATCTCTCATACGTGGCAGTATGTCTGTTGGTCTTAACTATTATTTAAAAATTTTTAATTATATTAAAATAATTATTTTTTTTTTCTATGTTGTAACTCACTTAGTAAAAATTAAATTAAGCGACTCATCAAATTAAAATAAAATTTGAAACTTGAAATTTATACAAACTGTGTTCCACCAAGTTATCTATTCCACTCTAGAAGCATCCTTCCAGTGTTGCAATATGATTTTAATAGCCAAATTGATCAAAATTCTTAGTAATTTTGCTATATTATCGGATATTGTTTGTTTAAGTCCAAAATGTCCCCACAATATTATGTTTAATGTGAGTGATTCCTTTATATTCAGCAAAGTACTGTTGGTATCCCACACACGAAGCCAATACTCATTTATGTGATCGCAAGCATATAATAAATGGATTAGAGTTCCAATCTCTTTTTGGATCGACCAGCACTTATCAGATTTATCACCACTAATTTTGGATAATTTATAAGGCGTCCAAATGGCTTTATGAAACACACACACAAAAAAAGATTACTTAATTGCTGCCGATCTTAGTGATTTGTGAATGGAAGTCCAAATCTGTTCCCAACATTGCTCAGTTACCTCTTCCTTAATGAGAAATTGCCATGTATCTTCAGTACCCTTTGGGTGTGAAAATGAGTTAACTGTGAGTTTTTAACGATTTTCTAAAGGCCAGGAAAGAAGAAGAATTTAAGATCAAACAAGATAGAGTCAGTCCAGAGGAAGGTTACTGGGTGACCTTAATAAAATTGCCCTTGTAGAGTATGAAACATTTAAACCCACGTCTACTGGTCTTCTGGACCCTTAAAAGGGTCCCATATACCCTTCCTAGGCTACCTGAGACAATTGTTGTATGGGGACAGAAGTAATCCCCAGTCACCAAAAGCCCTTATAAGACAACCTCATCCCCGAGCAGAAATTTCCCATCCCTGAGTTTCAGCGGACGCCCTCTCATTGCCGTGAGCCTCCTGAGATAGCTTTTTTCTCAGGGGGCCCACGGCAACGAGAGGACATCCGCTGAAACTCAGGGGTGGGAAATTTCATGGTGACACCAGAAAATATTCCTTCATCGAAAGAGTGATTGATCGCTGGAATGATCTTCCACTGCAGGTAGTTGAGGCCAGCAGCATGCCAGATTTTAAGAAAAAATGGGATTGGCACGTGGGATCTCTTCATAGAGGTAGGTAAGGGTGGGTCATTGGTGTGGGCAGACTAGATGGGCCGTGGCCCTTTTCTGTCGTCAGTTTCTATGTTTCTATGTGCACCTGGGCATTGCTTCTGCCCCACATAGTTAGACCACCACGGCATGCTTCAGGTAAGACTGAGGATCTTATGGAAGGAGTGGGAGGACTTAGTGAGGAAGTCCTAGAGGGTCACAATGGGTGAGGGGGCTTGAATGTTTCATACCTAATGTATCTTTAAGGAAGCTAGGGATACATTTGGAGGCAATGGGATCTTTGCTGGGGGGAGAGAGAGAATGGACCTGGACTACAGCTTTATTTGAAAGGTTGTCTAGGAGAACTGAGCTCTGCATTACTGGTCAGATGTTACTGAAGAAAAAAAAATAACACAGCTTGCAAGACTGATTGTAAGTTGCATTGTTCCTTTACTATTGGAGTCACTGTAGTACTGCAGGTTAGTGATGCCTACAGTTTAGATTTCATTTTGAATTTTTTGCTATACCACTTTATATAATAAAGTTTTAAAGCAGTTAATAATAAAAACAAATCAAAATGGCAACATATTTCTAAAAAAAAAAAAACCACAACCCATTAAAAACTAATACATCTCCATGAATAAGTTGTGCAATTGAATCCAGAGTACATTGCCATTTATAAACTAGCACAATTAAATAACCACACTGCCAAAGCTTGTTTCAAAGAGCCATGTCTTCAAAGCCTTACGAAACCCAATTATGTATTAATTCTACTGAGTTCAGCACACAGGTACAGGTTTCCATAAGAAAGGTTCAGCATAAGAAAAAGCTCTGTTACAAGTAGAAGTTAGTTTGGTAGAACTTAAAGAAGGAACTTGAAACAGACAGTGCTGATGCACGCACAGATTTCCTACGCAGTTTATATGAAAGATATTTAGGAAAACTCAAAAATGATGCCTTATAAACAAGACATGGAGGGGCATTTCCAATAAGATGTCTGAGTTTAGATGTTTTGGGGAAACTTTTTTTAAAAAACAAAAACCCTGAGGCAGGAAGCCTACACTGTAGGCATTTGTCGCTGTTGAGGGAGAAGCATCAGCACACTTAAGGTTGCCCAGGGCTAGGCGTGGTTTTGCCTGGAAGTGGTCTTGGGTGAGCTTAAGCGGTCCTAGGCTTCTTCCTAGGGCAGCAACAGATGACTGAAATGTAGGCCACACAAATGCTAGCCTATATTTCAAATAGATGCAAGGGAATCCCCCTGCCATGATCAGCTGAGCGGCTGTGGCAGGCCCTCCTCCCCGTGAAATCCCCCAGCAGAAGGGATGCTCACTCCTTCCTGCTGGAACCGCCAACCTCCCCCCCCCCCCGCCCCGTGAAGTCCCGCGACAACAGGGATGCCAACTCTCTCATACTGGAATTGACGACCCCACCTCCCCATGAAGTCCCCCGGCAAGAGGGATGCTCTCTCCTTCCTACTGGAACCGCCGATACCCCTCCCCCCAACGCGAAGTACCATGGTAGTAGGGATGCCCACTCCCTCCTGCCACCACCACCCGCTCAGAAGTTCCCAAATCCCCCAAGTGGTGACAATTCCCCTCCAGATCCCCCCACTCCCCCAAACTTATGGGCCCCCTGGCACCCCTAAGTCATCAGGACACCTGCCCCCCCCCCCCTGCGTACCTCTGTAATAGAAAGTCCAGCCAGAGGGATACTTACACCCTTCGGCTGGCAGGCCCACCATTCTAAAATGGCGTGCCTTCCTTTCCCAGTGCATTCTGGGATGTACCAGGGAGAGGCCTAAGGCCCTGATTGGCTCAGATAACTAAGACTCCTCCCATAAGTGTCATTTCTTAATCCTTCCAGTGGTCATCTGGTCAGTTTGGCCTCCTTTTTGGTCATTATTCATTTTTAAAACAGGTCTAGCCCCAAACATCTAAATAGTGCCCTAGAAGTTTTGTTAAATATTCAATTGGCACTATCGCTGCAAAACGTCCAAGCCCACCCAAAACACGTTTTTAACATACCACCTTGAAATTTAGATGAACAGCCTAGAAAAATATTTGAAATATGGGTTTTGAAAATAGTGATTTGGACATTTTAGCAAGAAAAACATACAAATGTCACTTTATACCATTGTTTGAATGTTTTTCTCTTGAAAATGAGCCCTATAGAATTTTAAAAGTAATCTTTACTGAAATAGATAGTCAATAGGCCTGATTCTATAAATGGCACCTAACTTGGTAGGTGCCAAGGAAAAATGGCACCTATCGCATATCATTCAAAGTTAGCTACTGGTTGTAGAATTGCTCCTAGCAGTGCCTATATTAGGATATGCAGCAGTAGGTGTCATAACTTTAGGCACTGGTATATTTGGCGAGGGATTTTCTGGCCTAATATACCAGCGCCTAACATAGACACCTACCAACACCTATCTCAATCAACACCCAAACTCTGCCCCTAACGACGCCTAATTTATGGGTAAGTGTCTCAGCGTAGATGACCTCTTTTCTTTAATCACAGCTCTTAATGAATAAATAAATAGATATACTTTTTGTTTGTAAAGTGCTCAGACCTTCTAACCATTTGTTTAGTGATAACACCAAACTGCGGCTATTGAAGGGACCATCATCACTTTTAAAGTCCCTGACCCAACCATTTTATATTGTTGACGGTGAAAATTAAAAACTACTTATCTAAAATTGTCGGATGGTTGGATAATCAATAACCACAGATGAAATAAAGTGCCTGTGCTCAAACATGTTCAAACATGCTTTCAAATTAACTGGATAGCCATGTTAAAATCCCTCACCCCCCCCCCCCCCCCCGATTCAAGTTTCAGCTCTTCATCAGGAGGGAACACTGTTAATTCAAATATATAAAAAACTTGTGTTAAAACTACATGATGCTAATTGTATTTTTTTCTCTCTAATTGTTACCACTATATATATTAAGTTTTAGATTATAAGTTTAAATTTCTTTCCAAATTTATCAAAAACTGAATCACATACCAAGTCACAATGGTCCACAATTTGGCAACTGAGTTTTAGTGCCAAAAAGTGTAAGATTATGCACCTTGGTAGTGGAAACCCATGCAAAACTTACACCCTAAATGGTGAGACCTTAACAAGAACTGTGGCAGAACGGGACCTAGGAGTAATCATTAGTGAAGATATGAAGACTGCCAATCAGGTTGAGAAAGCTTCATCCAAGGCTAGACAAATGCTGGGTTGCATCCGAAGAAGTTTTGTCAGCCGAAAGCCTGAAGTTGTGATGCCGTTGTACAGGTCCATGGTGAGACCTCATCTGGAATATTGTGTTCAATTTTGGAGGCCACATTATCAAAAGGATAAGCTGAGAATAGAGTCGGTTCAGTGAATTGCCACTAGGATGGTCTCAGGGATCAATGATCTCTCCTATGAAGAACGTCTAGGTAAGTTGCAGCTATACTCTCTCGAGGAACGCAGAGAGAGGGGAGACATGATAGAGACGTTCAAATATGTTACTGGACGTATTGAGGTAGAAGAAGACATCTTTTTCCTTACAGGACCTATGGTAACAAGAGGGCATCTGTTAAAAATCAAGAGTGGGAGATTTCATGGTGATATTAGGAAGTATTTCTTCACTGAAAGGGTGGTTGATCATTGGAATGATCTTCCATTTCAGGTAGTTGAGGCCAGCAACGTGCTCGATTTTAAGAAAAGATGGGATAAACCTGTGGGTTCACTTCGAGGAAGTGCTTAAGGGGGAGGGCAGACTTGTTGGGCCAATGGCCCTTTTCTGCTGTCATATTCTATGTTTCTATGTTTCTATGTCACAGCTTTTCCAACCCGGAAGGCTAAAGTATCAGAGAGAACTGAGAAATGCTTCCGAAAACTACACTCTTTATAGGGCTATTCTACCTCTATCCGGAAATGACAACATCCATGATGTCATAAACTTGGACCTGAAACCCATCCTATATCTAAATTTAATCCATAGGGAGCAATCAGCTCTTTCTTGAGAGCAAAGAAATAACATGAAAAATATATCATTATTGCACACATTACTTCATTTCTCAGCGCTTAAAAAGAGAAAAAACAGATACAGACCTTAACATGCATTTTCCCTCATTGCAAAATGGAGCTTTTCAGCTTCACAAAGCTGACTTCATTGTGAGATCATCAAGCTGCACCTTCAAGGTAGTATGCCACAATTAAAATAGGCGATGGGTGCTGAACTCACAACCTCTGTATGAACAGCCCAGGATTTTAACACATTGTGCTACAACAGATTCTACTCAGGTGGAGCTCACTGCCCTGTCATATCATAGTTGACTGACCTGCCTATGTATCATCTGATTAGCTATCATATCACAATCACCACAAAGAAAGCATTTCTGGCTCACCAAGTTAATGCGCCTTGTTGCACCTTGTCCATCTTCTCAAGCTCACCGGTTCAAATCCCATCTTCTCTAATTTTAACAGCTTACTATAAGCTGTCATAAGAGGATCTAGGTGGTGGACTTTGCTGTTTTTATCAGCACATTTCCCTTTCCAGACAAACTTATTTTCTCCTTCCCATGGCTAGGATATCCTAAGCTGTCATGGAAGGAAACTTCTCAGCTGACAGCAAGATACCATTTGGGCTCGCCAGGTTAATGCTTCTTGTCCATCTTCTGAAGCTCCCTGGTTCAAATCCCACTCTCACATTCACTCATTTTAACAGCAGCCTAACAGCTCTCATAAGTGGTGGACTTTGCAGGCACAGATGCATCAGATACATTCATCTTCTCTCTGCAACAAGCCATTGTGGTAGGAATGGATTTCCTTCTATGCAATATCCACACAGGGCAACAGGTATAACAGTTTACTTAAAACTTCAGAGGGCTTGGACAAGTATTGAAGGAAGGTACATGTTTTTGAGATGTACCCTAGAGACATTCCTGTTGGTATATTCAGCTTGGCTGGTTGTGGTTTCATGTGTGTTGGGGTGGGGGAGGGGGTTTAGGATGAGAGAAAACAGGCTGATTTAGACATCTGAAAATTGCTGCAGATCATTTTAAAGATCAACTCAAATATGTTTAAACAAAGGAATGGCCAAAGAGTTTGAAGATTTTCTGGTAGAAAAATAAATATCAAATATTTAATAACCACACTCAAGACTTGAACCCCTGACGTATGGAAGATAAAAGCAGCGCCTTGAGGCATAGAGCTATAGAGGGAACTTCGTTTATAATTTGGTAATAGAGCCTCTACAGACTAAGCAGATGACAAATGGCTTCTAGTAAAAGCTTTGAGAAGGGAAGGAATTGATTAAAAGTTAGTACAGGTGTGTTTGCCCAAACCACACCTAAAGCATGCCCAATCAGATTTGAAAGTTTTCTGGTGGGAAGTCCAAACAGTGCCTATGATGTCAGACGCTTCTTAGGCTTGCTTAGTATAAGAAGGTCCATCAGAGCAGTGTTTTCTCTTTTAGGACTCCTATTCTGTGTTTTTGCTTATGCTGATTTCTGAAACTTTATTTTTCTTGATTATCTTTTAACCTTTTCATTCCTATATCTGCCACAACTCTCTCCATTTCACAGGACCATTAGCAGCTATAGTAATTTGCAATTTTGGGATGTTTGTCTAACCTTTTTCATCTTTTCAGGAACTCCTTGCTAGCAGCTAAGATAACAAATCTAGGTGAGAATGATATATTGCTAGCTACTTAGGTGTCTTTATTAGATAAAAGCTCAGGTAGAACTGATTTCTTCTTTGGGACTCCTATTCTGTAATATTGCTTATGGTGATTCTCCATTAACTTTTTCTCCCACTGATATCTGCCACAACTGTCTCCATTCCACAGGGTCATTAGCAGGTCTGAGAACTAGTGTGATAAAAATTGGTTCCAGGAGTGTTGGCTGATAAAAAAAAGCCCATGATGTTTGAAACTTTGGTGCCAGTAAAATGGATATGCAAGTTACATGAATATGTGGAACCTATGATGTTGGGAAGATGGAAACAGTGCTTTTCCTCATAGAGCCAAAGGTAAATCTTTTTAGAGTCATAATTGATAGGCATCCTTATTATAAAAAAGGAACAGTGTTTGTTTGTTTTTTTTGCTTCTGTTCATTCTAGCTGTTATTCCGAGACTGTGATGTAACATATTCTCCCAAGACTTCTGTTTGTTATTTTTGCCACAGATGTCTGTCTTAACTTTTTCTCCTGATTTCAGAGTGGCTAATGACTCCCCTTGTGTTTTCCAGAGGCCAGAACAGGTCTGTTCAAACTGGGTTCAGCACAACAGCTTGCACCTGACCAAAGCTCAAATCCCTAAACTGAAAGAATAGGTGAGAATGATGTACTGCAACCTTTCTTTGCTCTTGTGATAAATTATCTACATTTTCACAATATTAACATGTTTCACACTTTTTTTTCCTTCAGAAGGGTGTAGTTATACAAGATTTTCTGAGAAAACAGTCAATTGGTGAGTTTTAGATTGTCTTTTACAAAGGTGCGCTAAATCCACACATGCGCTAACTACTTATGCATGCATAGGATAACATGCAGGCATTAGGTTTTACCACACGCTGAAGCAGTACAGTTTAGGCTCCATTAGCGTGTGCTAAAGGTTAATGTGTGCATGTTATCCTATGGACGCGTTAGTAGTTAGCGCATGCATAGATTTAGCACACCTTTGTAAAAGACAGTCTAAAACTCACCAATCAACTCCTAATTTGTCTCAATCTATCTTCCTTTTTCTTCAGCCTGCCTTCTCCTACCAGGAGCAGATTATGGGACCCTACCAATTCTACCACAATAACAACATGGACCTAGGAGTGGCTTACTCTGCATACCTGTCATCCATCTCATCGAACTGCTGTTGCCTGATATTAGACTTGCATGCTGCTTTCCTGGACTGTGTAATAAAAATCTTATACTATTTCTCACCTTGTGCTTATTTATATTGAGACGGTCAAGTAAACAAAAAGGAGCAAGAACCTCTCTAAAGCATCGAGACGAGAGTGATTAGAAAAAATATCAAAAGAATATACTAAATAATCACTCAATTATAAATAAATAAGGTGCTTATAACCATACAACTGTTCATAGAGTTTTCTGCTCAGAGAAATGGAGGAGATAACAGGGAAAATCCCTGTTATCATTTCCATTTCTCTGAGCAGAAAACTCTATGAACAGTTGTATGATTATAAGCACCTTATTTATTTATAATTGAGTGATTATTTAATATATTCTTTTTATTTATATTGAGTATCAGCCGAGCATTAGTTTTTCCTTAATAAGCACCACTTCAGCTACTTGCCTACACACAGCCTACCTTTAGCATACACTATAGAAAATCAGACCCTTTATCCCCATCCCCAACCCATCCATGCAAACTCAAACTCCATCCCCACCCCAAACCCCTGCAACAGTATAAAATCTCATTTGTATTAAAAACAAGCAATTGTCTTTTATCAAAAATAGTGGAACTACTGCAATGGAATTTGAGTTTGCAGGAACAGAATGGGGTTTATCCTTGTGTCATTCTCTATTAGTTGGTCTTTACTGTTGTGCCAATAATCTAAGCATTTCACACAGATAAGCACATAATTACTTGCACAAAAAAAGCACATTGATTATTTCTTTCTTCAATGTGGGTAAAAGCACACATTTTTATCTACACTAAAATGTGACAAGGACAGATCAAAAGCAAGGAGGTCAGACAGTGAAGAAATGCCAAGCTCCAATCACTTTCTGAGAGATCAATATTGCCACACTTAAAATTTGATTAGGATTGTACCAGAATAAGCAAAGCTAGCAACAGAAAATAATTAGCCGTTCACCTTTGACACAGGGAATGTTTTGATTTGGAAAATTAAAAAAGTCAACCGAAAACTCTAGTGAAAATTTGAAGCATTAGAGTAATTTTACTCGCTTTGCCTCAACTTCTATATATGGTACCTGAAAAATCAGCATCAACCAGAACAGCACTTAGCATGAGTCTATAAAAGGCACTCACCATACAGTCCGTTATCATTTTTTTTTTAAATTCTTTATTCATTTTCAAACATACAATAAGTGTATCAGTATGTTAACCACACTGAAATCCTAAAAAACTAGGCTATAACATGAGTCCATACACAACCTAAAAGGTTGCATTGAGAGATTATTGGGATCTCAAGTGCATACAGCTATATGCCCATTGATCACATCTAGGCAAATAACTAATGAGTGAACTATCATCGGTCCTTTACACTCTCATTGTGTTATTTTATTCAAATAATTTTTGTTTTGTTATGCAATTATTATACTATTATATTTATAATTATTAAGGTACTTAGCTCGGGTGTAGATTCTTAACCTGGGCCAGCTGAAAATAGAACGATGGAAGATCTCCGTTTCGCTCTCATTAGCAGTGAAAGAGCTTCATCAGGAACAGTGCAGAATACCAACACCGGATCATTTCCAACTAAACAAAGTCCGGAAGTGACATCAGACGCCCTTCTAGTGTTTAAAGTTGGCTTCTCGGACTATTTTTTAATCAAGTCCGATATATCAGCCATGCAGCGCCTTTGAAATTTATAGGCACTTTAAACTAAGTTTGCCATTCGGCCTTGCAGTGCCGTTGAAATAAACAGGGTTTCTATTCTGCACTGTTCCTGATGAAGCTCTTTCACTGCTGAGAGCGAAACGGAGATCTTCCGTCGTCCTATTTTCAGCTGGCCCGGGTTAAGAATCTACACCCGAGCTAAGTACCTTATTAATTCTAAATATAAAAGTATAATAATTGCATAACAAAACTAAAATTATTTGAATAAAATAACACAATGAAAGTGTAAAGGACCGATGATAGCTCACTCGTTAGTTATTTGCCTGTGAGCATTTGAGTTCCCAATAATCTCTCAATGCAACCTTTTTGGTTGTGTATGGACTCATGTTATAGCCTAGTTTTTTAGGATTTCAGTGTGATTCACAAGGTTTTGTAGTGATTCCTAGTATTGTATCAATATGTTAAGACAAATTAATCATAAATATATCACTTAATAATCATCAAGATAACAAATAATATGCTGTTATCACCCATCCTTCCCACCCCTTCCTATAATATAATCACATACATTGTACAATCTAAAATAATAAAATTATCCCCTCCCCCCTCATAATTGAAACTGTAAATTTAAGGGAAAAATTTCAACTAATCATTACAATATTTTGTTAATGGCTTCCACACATCTTGAAATTTCCTAAAACACCCTTGCTGTATTGCAATAAATCTTTCCATTTTATATATGTGACAAAGGGAATTCCACCAAAAATTATAATTTAGTCTATTCCAGTTCTTCTAGTTATACCGTTCCATTCTCTTTACATTCACAATGTGTGATTTTGCCTATCCATGGTTCATCATTTGTAACTGTTGAGAGATTCTGGAATTTCCAGGTGTGACAGGTGTGACAGGTATGGCAGGTGATATGAAAGTTGAGTTGCTGGATTAAAACAATACTAGGCTTTGTGAATAAATTAAAACTAAGGGCTCCTTTTACTAAGGTGCGCTAGCGTTTTTAGCGCATGAAACAAGATTAGCGCACGCTATAGCGCACACTAGCCAAAAAATTACCACCTGCTTAAAAGGAGGCGGTGGCGGCTGGTGCACACAGCATTTTAGCGCGCACCTTTCTAAAAGGAGCCCTAAGTGAATATATTAAAGTTTGGGAATTAAAATGAGGATTTTAGTGAAAACACATGAGACACTGTAATTAAAGATTAATAATCTGCACTCAGGAGATTTTAGAAGTTATTTTTGTATCTGATATAGGAAGGGAGAAATCATAAGAAAAAGTACAAGAGAATGTATGGAACAAGGTGTAATAAGTTTCCCAGAAAAAAAAATCAGGAAACCTGATCCTGTACAGGGAAGCAAAAGGATGTCTGCTTTCTATAGATCAGGATGCAAACCTATACAGAAATAGCTTATTATCTGAATAGGTCAAAAGATATAAGGGTCGTACAGAAGTCATAAGGAGAAAAAAGTGAAATACTGTTACCTACTGAGCTTAATGTACAAGTGAATTTGCCTAACTTTACATTGTATTTTACTTTTGTTCCAAGATACAAGAGGTTAATTGAATAATTACATTTAAAAATATATATGTTTTTGTAAATGTACTAGGCACAGGATATGCATGCTAAGAAGATGTTTTAGGAAAGTCTAACTATTGTATGCTAAGTCAGGCCATTATATGCTAATGCTATAGAATGATGTCAGGGAAAGTATAAATGTATAGTATTTCAGAACTTCCCTTTGTGAGGAAAAGTTTTCAGGAGAATTTTAACAGGTCTTCTCTCCTCCCCTTAGATACAAAAGAATGCTCTTATATTATTTTTACTTTATATCTCTTAAATAAACTCAAATATTCTGCTCATTAAAGCACACAGCGTTTTGTGTCCAATTTATTTTAACAACCACCAGGACGGAAAGTTTTCTCTTCTGCATAGGAGAGGAATTTTCTTCACCTGTGGAACATCTCCTGAACCTGTATCTAAGAAAATAGCAGCCGCCCTGAATACAACAAATATTCTTCATTTGTGCCACTGTGTTCTCATTTTTGTGGAATGGCACATAAGAAAAACAGCTTTCACTTTCACCTCATGGCTAGACTTTGCTTCCAGATATGTCCCCCAAGCGTCCAAAGAGTGAATTGCAGGTTCTTCAAGTGCTATCCCATGCAGGAACCTAATCCTATTCTTTCTGCAGTTCTGAGGCAACGTGTGTACTGCTGGAATTTAACCTCTATTTTCCCATAAACTCGATGTTTTGTTATTCACAATTTTGCACTTCATGAACATTTTTGGGAACCGTACTACATAAGAACATAAGAATAGCCTTACTAAGTCACACCAATGATCCATCTAGCCCAGTAGCCCTTCCTCACGTTGGCCAATCCAGGATACTAGTACCTGGCCAAAACTCAGAGTGGCAATATTCTATGCTACCGTTCCAGGGCAAGCAGTAGCTTCCCCTATGTTTGTCTCAATAATAGACTATGGACTTTTCTTCCATTGTCTAAAACCTTTCTTAAAACCAGCTACACTATCCGCTCTTACCACAACTTCTAGTAAAGCGTTCCAGAGCTTAACTATTCTCTGAGTGAAAAAATATTTCCTCCTATTGGCTTTAAAAGTATTTCTCTGTAACTTTATCGAGTGTCCCCGTTCTACTCCACTCGGAATTTTGTAGACTTCAATCATATCTCCCCTCAGCCGTCTCTTTTCCAAGCTAAAGAGCCCTAACCTTTTTAGTCTTTCCTCATATGAGAGGATTTCCATCCCCTTTATCATCTTGATTGCTCTTCTTGGAACCTTTTCTAGTGCTGCTATATCTTTTTTGAGATAAGGAGACCAGAATTGAATGCAATACTCAAGGTGAGGTCACACCATAGAGCGATACAGAAGCATTATAACATTCTTAGTCTTGTTAGCCATCCCTTTTTAAAATAATTCCTAGCATCGGAGACATTGGAGGTGACTAGCGGAGTGCCACAGGGCTCAGTCCTGGGCCCATTGCTTTTTAACATATTCATAAGGGACTTGACCCGAGGGCTTCAGGGTAAAGTAACACTATTCGCAGATGACGCCAAACTATGTAATATAGTGAGTGAAAGCAATCTGCAGGATAGTATGACGCAGGATCTGCTTACGTTGGAAAACTGGTCCTCGACATGGCAGCTGGGCTTCAACGCTAAGAAATGTAAGGTCATGCATCTCGGCAGCGGTAATCCATGCAGAACTTACACCTTGAATGGAGAAACACTAGCTACGACTTCAGAAGAACAAGACTTGGGAGTAATCATCAGTGCAGACATGAAGGCTGCCAAACAAGTAGAGAAGACCTCATCCAAGGCAAGGCAAATGATGGGATGTATCAATAGAAGCTTTGCCAGCTGCAAACCTGAAGTCATAATGCCACTGTACAGAACCATGGTGAGACCTCATCTGGAATACTGTGTGCAATTCTGGAGGCCACATTACCGTAAAGACGTGCTTAGAGTTGAGTCGGTTCAGCGGATGGCCATTAGGATGATCTCGGGGCTCAAAGGTCTCTCGTATGAAGAAAGACTAAACAAATTGCAGCTCTACACTCTAGAGGAACGCAGGGAAAGGGGGGACATGATTGAGACATTTAAATACATCACAGGACGTGTCGAAGGGGAAGACGACATCTTCTTTCCCAGAGGATCCTCGGTCACAAGGGGACACCCGCTCAAACTCAGAGGAGGGAAATTTAATGGTGACACCAGGAAGTATTTCTTCACAGAAAGAGTGGTTGATCACTGGAACAAGCTTCCAGTACAGGTGGTCAAGGCCACCAGCGTGCTTGACTTTAAGAATAAATGGGACATCCACGTGGGATCCTTGCGAGGGTCAAGATAAGGAACTAGGACATTAGCACCCAGACCTAATGGAGGGTCAGTAGAGTGGGCAGACTTGATGGGCTATATCCCTTTTCTGCCGTCAACTTTCTATGTTTCTATGTTTCTATCTTGTTTGCTTTCTTGGCCGCCAAATAACGAGGACTGTAGATTCATGCTTAGCACCTGTACATATGAGTAACATTTAGGCGCATCCATTTTTAGACCAATGCAAACCAGACCTAAATACCTACACTTAAGTTGTTTGAGGATTGGTGTATTCTATAACAGTACACCTAACTTTTAGGAACTCCTATAATCTGCCCATGCTCCATATGCAAAACTGAGCTCTTTTATTAATACTTGGGGATCATGGGTCATTTTTATCAAGCAATGGAAAAAGGAGGTGATACTCAATACCCCTGAGTACCCCTCAAAAAAGACCTGCTTATATCTAAAAACTATTTACAAGAAACATTCTCTAAAAATAACAGCCTCATTTTTTTATTTCAGCCCCTGGTGCAATAGTCCCCACAATGCTATTTGAAATTGTTTTTATTTATTCAGGGTTTTTTTTCTGTGAATATCTCTCCAAACAGAAAATGTAAGCCTCAGCCACAAATTGCACTTTTCAAAAATGTGTTAGCAAATTGATTTGCAGGCATTTTTATTTTTCTCACTACATTTTTGTGCCTGATTTTTCAATCTGTGGTCTAAACCTTTAAAGAACTAGAAATTAGTCTCTTAATGAAACTGCAAAGGAGTTCATTAGGTCTTTGGAAACCTGTTTCTATGAGTGCCACAGTTCTGCTAAATTAGTGTGCATTCCAAGTTATAAAAACTCTGCTTACTGGAAGCTTGGTAACATCACTAAGGAAACCATAGGTATGATAACTGGCATTCTTCTCATTCGAGGAACATGCTAGAATAAAAGAGGGAAAGAATCTGAGAAAGATAATTTTGACTGATTCCTGGGAGACCTAAGCCAGGAGAAGATAAAAGTGGAATCATAATTTTCAGTGATGAAGGAGAGCTGCAGCAGGGCCAAAAGAAAGATTTGCATATCAACTCTGTAGTAGAAGGACTCTAAAATTATAGAGATTCTTTCTGTAGGGCTAGAAGGAGGTTCAGAGGCAAGGGTTACTGAGACTTGTTGCCTGGAAAATGGGTCTAAATGCTTCAATGGAAGAGGTCTTCATACTGAAGCTGTGAAAAGACTTCATCTTATAGAAAGGACTTCATAATGATTTGGGGGTCATAATGGGGCTGCATGATATTGCAGTTCAGAATGGGCAAGAAAGGGGTTTTATTAGGATTACTAGATGTCTGGATCTACCTGGACATGTCCTCTTTTTAGAGCACTGGTTCCCAACCCTGTCCTGGGGGACCAGCAGCCAGTCGAGTTTTCAAGATATCCCTAATGAATATGCATGAGAGAGATTTGCTTACCTGTCACTTCAATTATATGCAAATCTCTCTCATGCATATTCATTAGGAATATATTGAAAACCCGAATGGCTGGTGGACCCCCAGGACAGGGTTAGGAACCACTGTTTTAGAGAACTGTCTGGGTGTCTGGGCAGCTTTCTCCCTTGTCTAGGATATGCTTCCCTGTCTCCCATCTACCTCCGGCTCCACTGAAATTTAATCTTCAGGACAGCCAACAGAAGCAGGGAGGTGAACCTGCTGCCATTGGCCTGCCCTGGAAGCAGCCTGTCTGGAGAGACTTCCTGTTCTTATGTAGGCAGTATGCTCTAGAGAGAAGGCTTCCGGGGCAAGCTGATGGCAGCAGGCTCACCTCACTGCTGCTGCTGACCGGCCAGCCCAAAGATTAAATTTTGAGAAGGAGGTAGGTGAGAGGCATGGGAGAGTCATAGCGGGAGTGAGAGAGAAAAGCATCTGCGAGGGAGGAAGAGAGAAGCACCCATGGGTGGGTTGGAGGGAGAAGCACCTGTGGGGTATAGAGGAGAAGAGAGAGAAGCACCCAAGGGGGTTGGAGGGAGAGAAAGAGAGAAGCACAAAAAAGGATACAGAAAATGGGAAGGAGGACTAAGGAAATGGGTGAAAGGTGGGGCTGGGGGTGGGATGTGTCAGGGTCAGGGGTGGGGCGTGGTCATGTGTCCTTTTTTTACTTCACAAATATGGTAACCCTAGGTTTTATGATCTTGATGGTTGGCTAAGAGGGGATAAAATACTCCTACTAAGTGGTCCTTTTCCTTTGGGACAGTTAGTACAGAGAATTTTCCAGCAGCTAATATGAATATTATACTGAATAATGTCTAAATTAATAATAATGTTATGCTATGGAGGGTAAGTTTTAATATGTCTCAAAAAACCTTATTGCACAGAATGTTAAGTATACCTACATATTTTACCAAGTCAAATGCTAAAAGTTTTTAATAAGTTGTATTGCATTTGAAGCCTGGGTCCACTGAGGTAGTTTTTTATTGCTACTTCCCTGAAAGAATGTTTATTAGACAATGATTTATGCCCTGATGGAGAGAAGGAAGCAAAGTGCCGCAAGGCCTTCACTGGGTGACTTTAACAAAATGCATTCAGTGCCACAGTAAAACCTTAGATTGCAAGTAACTTAGTTTATGAGGGTTTTGCAAGACAAGCAAAACATTTTATTAAATTTTAACTTGATATACAAGCAATGTCTTGCAATACAAGTACATACAGTATACACACATCACAACTGAGCCGATGGTTCGTCTCTCGCTGACACTGCAAAAGTGTAGTGACTTCTAAACAAGCAAAGTCTTGCAATACAAGTACATACAGTATACACGCGTCACATCATCTCTTTGACACTGTGGGAGTATAGTAACTGTTCTAAATGAGCGGTCTTGTAATACAAGTATATACAGTATTTTGTATTAAAGTTTTTGGGTTGTGGAACAAATCGTCTGAGTTTCCATTATTTCTTATGGGGAAATTTGCTTTGATTTATGAGTGCTTTGAATTACAAGCATGCTTCTGGAAAAAATTATGCTCACAAACCAAGGTTTGACTGAACAGTATATACGCAAGTTAATAATAGATTTCAGATTGATCTTCCATATAATAAATTAAATAAATTATAGGGATTAACTAAAGCTTTGCTACATATATAGGAGCCTATATACTAACCCACAAAAATACTGAGGGATTAGTAAGAGGTGCTCGACTTTAAGAATAGATGGGACATCCAGTGGGATCCCTACGAGGGTCGAGCTAAGGAACTAAGTCATCAGCACTCAGACTTAATGGGGTGGGTCAGTAGAGTGGGCAGACTTGATGGACTGTAGCCCTTTTCTGCCGTCATCTTTCTATGTTTCTATGTTTTTATGTTTCTACGTTCAGAAATTTATCTACCTCAGTAGGAAGGAAAAGAGTTTTCAAAATATTTTTGTTTTTTCAGTATAGTCCCCTGAGCACTCCATACACTTCATCTACTTTTCCTGCAATGACTAACTCCTTTGAAAAGAATTATTCTGTTTGACCTTCAGACCAAGACATCACAGCTTCCTTGATATTTTCATCACTTGAAAACTGCTATCCATGGAGAGATTTCTTCAAAATTCGGAACAGAAAATAATCTGAGGAGCTAGGTCAAGACTGTAGGGTGGGTGGGTCCATTACTGAAATCCACATTCTCGGATGGCAGCCTGTGATTGTCATGACATGTGCACTGGTGCATTGTTGTGAAGCAGCAGTATACCTGTTGTGAGTTTTCCTTGTCTTTTCTTTTTGATTGACTCCCGCAAAGTGATCATTGTGTTGGCATAACTCTCTCCAGTTATGGTTGTCTTGTTTAGCATGAACTCCAGAAGCAAAAGTCCTTCATCATCCCAGAAAACAGTTGCCATGATGTTGCCTGCAGATTTTTCTCTCTTGACCTTTTTTGGAGTGGGAAATGACTTGTGCTTCCACTGAATTTACTCCATTTTGGACTCAGGATCTCTGTGATAGATCTAAGTTTCATCTCCAATCACTAAACGATGAAGAAAATTAACTTGGTCTTCATGGAACATCTCCAGGGTCTCCTAACAGTACTGGAGCCTCATGGCCTTCTGACATGGCATCAGCATTCTTGGAACTCATCTTGCACTAACCTTGGACATGCTTTGGGCATGAATTATTTACCAAACTGTATCTACTGAAATGCCCATTTCTTCAGATATTTGGGAAACCTTAATTTGTCTGTATGACAAAATTAAATCCTCAACTTTCTTGCACATTTTTGTGGCAGTTGCTTCCACAGGCCATCCAGAGTGAGGGTCATCTTCAATGGGCTCTCTACCCCACTTAAACTGCTTGCTCCAAAATGTCACTTTGTAGGATAATGGGACAGACTCACTATAAACTGCAGTCATGAATTAATGGATTTCCTTTGACTTTTCCCTTTCTTTTCTGATAAATTTTATCACTGAACAGTGCTCCAAATCTAGCAGTTTCTTACTTGATTCACACAAGGACTCTCCTGACATCCTATCTTTTGGAATGTTAGACTCACACTGAGCCATAACTGTGCATGAATAACCTTGAGACATGTCACAACATGTACAGATTTATTTCAACACACTAGTTACTTTCTTTCATACTCAGGTACATAAATTATTGAACGCCCCTCATACCTTTTTCTGAGAAATTTATCTAAGAGATGCAAATGAGCTCTTTAAGTAGGACTACAAGCAGCAGTAGCCCTTGTTAGAAAGTTTCCCTACCTTCAGGGCTGGATTTTCCTATAGGCTAACTAGGCTTCAGCCTAGGGCCTCAAGATCAAGAGGGGCCTACATTCAAATTGTTAGCAAAATTAAAATTACACTATTCTAAAAACAGTGAACACTAAAACACTGAACTGAAAATAAGGAGAAATTCTACGCTTCAGGATCGGAACCGGCTCCGGCCGCAAAGGGGCACCGACTCGGCTTCTCCCTTTCTTTTTCTCGCCCTGGGAGGAGGATCAGGGAGGGAAAGACGTTAGTCCAGAAATAGCTGGGCAAAGCCCAGCCCAGCGGGGAGAGAGGCAAAACATGGATCCGTCAGGACAGGGCGGCCCAGACTGGCATCGGGGGTGGGGTGGGGGCTTTCAGTGGAAGGGGGATGGGAGGCAGGCTGGCATCGGAGGGGGATGGGGGGTTTAATGGAAGGCAGGCAGGAAGACATGGAGGGGTGTTCAATGGAAGGGGGATGGGAGGCAGGTGGGCATCGGAGGGGGGAGGGGGGAGGTGAGGAAGGACGCACTGGGGGCACTATGGACATAGGAAGGGGCAATGTTGTGTGTTATGTTTGATTAGTTATTGTTACAAGTACTATATATGGTGCTGAGAATAAATGTCCAAATAAGTGTTCTTGACTTTTTTTTTTTATTATCCGTGTCACATTTTTTATAAAGGTTAGTACCAATAACAACATGTTTCATTTAACATATTGATATATATCACAGTAATGATGTATTTTATTATCTCTCATGTAATTTACAAACTTAAAAATGGGAGGTGAAAGGGCCTCATAAGTGGAATAGCCTAGGGCCTCTTTTCATCTAAATCCAGCCCTGCCTACCTTATTTACCTTAGAAGATTATGCCTGGAACCTGTGGCAGGAAGGAAAACTCATGGCACTTTCCCTTTAAGACCTGTAAAGCAGTCAAGGACAGAAAAGGCAGGATAGCTGAAAATTATTAAGTTTCTCTTCTAATCATTACAGACTGAGAACTTCACTATTGTTCTAGCAACCAAGGGAGAGCTGTGGAAAAAACTCCTCTCTAGACAGAAGAAAATGACAGCAGCAGAAAGGTTAAAGACTACATCTCCCATGATGCCATAAGGACTCCCAACTGCCCTAATTAGCAATCAGGTCTCCTAAGAGCAGACAGCCCTTTAAAGGAAGGATTTATCATGGAGAAAGGACACTCCCAGAAAGAGAAATGCTCCCAGAACAGGGAAATTTCATTAAATAGGCAAGCTGGGCAGTAAGTTCCAGCAACAGCCAGAGGTAGAACTTTATCCACAGTTAAGCATGGAAGATCTTAGACATAAGAGAAAGGTAGCAGTGCTATGGATTTGAGGAGATCTCCATAGGAAATAGGTAGAGAATATGGGGAAGGAAATGGAGCATATTGTCTACTATAGGAAGTCTGAGGCTATTGCTGAGCAGGTGTTTGGAAGGTCACCATAATGAGTAGGCAGGAACATGGTTTAAGAGAGAATTCCCTGGTGAGTTGTAAGTAGCCCAGCCTAGCATTTCAAAATGATGAGTTATACCCGGTAATGAGAAGTCTTCAGGTATGGGAAAAGATAAAATTGGAGTTGCACCAAGAATCCTTTCATGAGTGAGCCCAAATGTACTGTTTGATCTCTTATTTTGTGTGAAAGAAAGAAGGGGTGAGGCATCTGAGTTCTAGAGGCCATTTTTGTGTGAATAGTAAGGCAAGGCATGAGCTTATTATATGGTCATTCAGAGGAAAGAGTACTGAAGGAAAAACCTAAGATGTTCATTTACTCTGAAAGCCTAGAAGGCAGTAAGCTTAGAGAAAAGCCTCCTGCAATCTAGGAGTCAGAACAAGGAACAAGGAAGAAGTAGGCTGGGCTTGCAGATTCAGTCAGGGCGTGAGCAAGATGGCTGTTAGAAGCCAAACCCAAGTGTATTGTACTCTAAGGGGATTTTACATTTACCACTAGGTGGCATGCCAGGCTTGAGCATCCAGATACAAATCCCATCCTAGCTGTAACACCACTTGTACCACACTGACAGGGTCAGCTCCAATATTCAGAGACACTTAACTGATAAATATCAATTAATATTGTAGTGCTGAGGTGGTCCAAGGAGTGAAGTTGAGGAACAGCTAGCATGTAACAGACCACCTGGAGTGGAAGGGTCAAGACACTGAAACCACACTACAGTGGCATAGGAACAAAACACTTTTTATTTCTGTACAGTTTGCCTTAATTCATAAAGGAAGTTTGGCTTACCTCAGTCAAATGTTGTGTCTACCTCAGACCTCTCCTTTCTCCTTGGACCTCTCTCTGAGTCAAGCCTGGGCAGAAATACTCCTCCCTGAGACCTGCCCCTCTGACTCAGCACTGAGCCAAGTAGTGTAGGGCAGTGGTTCCCAACTCTGGCCTGGAGGACCACCAGGCCAGTCAGGTTTTCAGGATAGCCCTAAATAATATGCACGAGAGAGATCTGCATATAAAGAAGATGCCAGGCATGCAAATCTGCTCCATGCATATTCATTAGGGTTATCCTGAAAACCTGACTGCTCTGGTGGTCCTCCAGGACAGGGTTGGGAAACACTGGTGTAGGGCACTCTGGGACTTGTAGTCCTTCTCAAATACATGGTGCCCTCTGCTGCCCAGTGGCATAACAGCAGTCCCAGAGAGGGAAAATCCCTCACTCTGCCACATAGCAATTATGTGGACAGGGACCATATTTTATGCTGGTGCCTGAACTGGGCAAACAAGGTGGTACAAAAAAATGCAGTCCTATCTTTACCCACCTAGTTATGCAAGTGCTGCCTCTGAATATTGACTGGTACCTACATAACATCCGGTATATACACATGGCTCAGCAAGGAATTTCCAAGCTTAAATCTGCCCTTGGCTTTCACCGACTTAAAAACTGCTTATTGCCACAGGCTAATTATCAGCTTGCATACCTTTATTTTGTGTGGTTAACAGATCTTAATGGTATTGAAACACTGTCACCAGTTTGTTGTGACTTGCAGTTTTGTTTTGACTGACTGCAAATGTGGAAAATTCAATAAAGCCAATCATGAAAAAATGGTACAAATTCTGTCGTGTCACTAAAATAAAAGGCAGGGGAAAATAATTTCCTACAGATAATCCAGGCACGAACAGCTTCCTGACACAAGCTGGCCAACAATGTGATCATTTCTGAGATAAAATGGAAAATATGAACATGCAAAGTAATGTCCTGAGACAGATATATTGTTATTCTAAGTCCATTTGCAAGGCTGTTGTCTTACCTTGTTTATTTTTTTTAAGTTACGGATAAATAAAGGGAATATCTTAACTCACTTAATCAGATAAATGCCAACTCAGTCCCCAGAACGCCCATAAACTAGACAAGTTTGTCAGGTGCTAACCCCTGAATTCTACATATGGCGCTCAACATTGCGCATAGAACTTTGGGCACATGCCCAAATTCTGCATGAAATTTAATTGAATTATGAACCAACTAGCACTGATAATTGTGTGATAATAAACAATTAGAATGCATGTGTGCTTCTTGCTAGGCATATTCTAGAAAGATATGCACGTGAATCCTAGTGTACGCATACGAAAAGAGAGCGTGGCCATGGGTGGAGCTTGGGCGGGTCATGGGTAGTCCAAGAATTTGTGCACACTGTTACGGAAATGGTTCAACCTGTGCCTCATTTAGGCATAGGGATTTGCATTGGGTTTTAGTTGGCGTAAATCCTTTACCCCTGGTGGAATTCTGCATAAAAATATTTAAAATTCTCCACACAATATATCAAAATTCTACAAAGTTTATTTGAAGTGTTTTGTGTGCAATTCTCCAATCCTAGGGTGAGCAGATGTCTGGATTTACCCGGACATGTCCAGGCGTCCGGACAGCTTGTCAAAACCCAGTACTTTGACCGGGTTTTGAAAAGCAGATTGTGTCGGGAGGAGCTTCTACACATGCGTGGATGCAATGTGGTGATGTCATGCACATGTGTAACATCATCACATTACATCTGTGGATGCCCTCCCTCCCGATGAACAGGCTGAGGGACGGGGCTAGAACTAGGGGTGAGGCTGGGGCGTGGCATAAGCATATTGGGTTGGGAATGGTAGGACTGGGCAGGCCTGGGGAGAGGGGGGGGGGGGTCCATGGGTCCAGATTTTACATAAGTAAAATCTGGTAACCCTATCCTATTCTAAGGCCTGAAATTCCTTCCTGCCTTTTCCTCTTTCAAGTTCTAGCTACTTCAGTTTCATCTCTCACTCCAACTGCAGTTGGAAAATGACTGCTATTATGAATTATTGTTTGTGAATGAGCTGCAATGTTCTTTTGAGAGTTTTGTTCTTGAGCGTTGCTATTACTACCCTCATGGAGGGAAAGTGAACTGTGATCCTGACAAGTTAAAATAAGTGGTTTTAAGTCAAGTTTGAAAATAAAGCTAAAATCTTTATTTTCCACCTTTAAAAACTGTGTGGTGTGGTGTGAAGCCTATCACATTAAGACAGGTCCAGCAGTGTGCATGGGAGGCACTGAATCAGGCTGTATAATTAAGTCACACACCCAACTGCTCAGTTGGACAGGGGTCCAAGCCGGCTCTAGAGGAGTTAGCCGGGTGTCCCTGGCACAGTGCACACCATTAATGGCATTTAAACACACAAATAGTGAGGAAGAAATAAATACACAAAAGAATATTTACCGCATTTTTCACACTATAAGACGCACCTGACCATAAGATGCACCATAAATTTAGAGGAGGAAAACAAGAAAAAAAAACATTCTGAAACAAATTGTGTACTAATATATACCAGGCTTTGCACCCAGCCCCCTAACTCCCTGCCAAACTCTGCACCCAACCCCACACTCCCTGCCAGGCTCTGCACCCTATCCCCCTCCCTGCCATGCTCTGCATCCTGTCCCCTCTCCTTGCCAGGCTCTGTACCCTGACCCTCCTCCCTACCAGATTCTGCACACAGCCCCTTCCCTACCAGGCTATGAACTCAGCCCCCTTCCCTACCAGGTTATATAACCAGCCCCTCTCCCTGCCAAGCTCTGCACCTTGTCCCCCTGCCCTGCCCTGTACCCCCTCTAGTGGTCTAGCAGTAAGCCAGGACATGGTACAGTGCAGGTCTAAGTGGTAGGCAGTCCCCCCCCCCCCCCGGGCACCATTAAATTCTGGTGGTCCAGCAGTGTATCATCAGGAGCAAGCTTCCTGCACTCCTGCCCCTCCCTCATTGGATGGCTGCCTCCTGATTATGTCAGGGCCAGCAGCACACAAGGCAGGAGCGAGCTTTCCGCGATCCAGCCTAGGCCAACGCCATTCCCTGAATGGCTGCCATCAGTTTTCACAGGACTTGCGAGAACTGACAGCAGCCATTCAAGAAGCGGCACAGAGCCAGGCTGGAGTGCGAAAAGCTATGCAAATAATAATGCTTTTTTATATACCACTTCGGTGGCATATATGTGCCACCCGTCCCTCCCACTACCCGATTTTTCTTTTGAAAATTTCCACAGCAGCTTTAATAGGTGCACAAGAGACGAACATTTAACACATGCGCATAAGACACATCTTTAACACACATGCATAAGATGCGTTCTTTACACACCCGTATATTATGGTTCAATTCCATTAAAAAATTATTTTTATAAATTTCCATATGCAATCGGCATCCCAGACTTGCTAGTATATGTTTCTAACACATGCATTTCAACACTACTGGCCCCTCCTGACCTGTCGCTAACTAAATTTGGATTGGTTAAATGCCGGCGCTTCGTTTTGTGCATCACATGGGCATCGATTGAAGTGCTTATTTTAATACTGATGAGTTTTCTGTAATATATTTATATATGATTATCGGAGGTTGCTACAAACCACGGAAAAGACCACAATTTGCCATTTTGTGCATCGATAGCTGAAATACTTTGACACTAAACCAGTTTAAACTGCTAAACAGAATAGATATCCATCTAAAAAAATAGGTTTTGAAAATAATGAATTGGAAGAGTCTGGCAAGAAAACATCCATCTGCTCCTTTATGCCACTTTTTGGACATTTTTTCTCTTTTGAAAATGAGTCTCTTATTCTTTTTCATAACAGTTGACTGGTTTGTTTATATAGACAGCAGAGAAATATTGCCGATAAATGATGGCATCTATTAAAATGGAGAAAGAGCAGGTGAATGAGCTCTGGATGCTGCAATTGATGGCGGGCCATGGTAATCACTCTAATGCCCATAGGGATTCAATGGGTGTTGAAGCGTTTGCTACACGGCAGCTGCTACTGTGCCTTTGTTAAAGAAGGGTAAGATTAGGGTTACCAGATGTCAGGGAAAACTCGGACATGTCCTCATTTTAGAGGACAGTCCGGGTGCCCAGAGGGATTTCTAAGACTCAGCAGTTTGTCCGGGTTTTGGAAGTCTCCAAGCTCAAGGGCACATCTGCAGGCCCTCTGCGCATGTGTAGATGTTGACGCAATGAATTCATATGCATGTGCGTATATGTGATGTCATCGTGTGAAAGTCTGTGCATGCGCAGAGGCCTTCCAGACCTCGGGGAAGGAGACAAGAGGTTCGGCTGGGGGCAGGGCTAGGATGAAATGAGGCGGTGCTAGTGGTGGAATAGGATGGAGCTGGAGGCGAAACGGGGCAGTGCTGGGCTAGGGCAAAATGGGGTGGGGCAAATTGTCCTTTTTTTTAGAGGAAATCTGCAACCCTAGGAAAGATTGCTATGAAAACCTGAATAATGGGAATTTATAGGTAAGTGAAAAAGCCTCTATAAACCTAAATTCTGATGCAGAAATTAAGTAGCTTGTCTAATTTAAGATAGGAATGAAACAATACCTCATCACTGAAAGAAAATAGAACCTCACAAAATAACATTTTGTAGCTTTAACTGAGTAGGAAATTTAGCAACACACATCTTAGACAGACAACACCTCAAAGCTGAGTCTGTTCCCTTGCAGATGCTGTTGAATATCTAATTTATTATATATATATATATATATATATATATAATTTTATTTTATTTTTTTTGTAAGCTGCTAAATTTTCTGTTTTAATCTTGTTTTATAAAAGAAAACAGTAGCAAGGTGACAACTTGAAGTTCAAGGTCAAAATAAACTTGAAGAAAATTAAGATTTTGCAGCTAGCACTGCTGCTAAGATGACAACGTTGGGGTTGAAATTCAGCATGGTTTAAGCAGACAGGAAAGGCTTAACCATGGAGTGCCATTGAATCTCTGACCGCTACAACACTGCCTGGGTAGGGCCAGGCTGGTTCAGGGGTGGGGTCAAGGAGAAGCAGTCATTAATGCAGTTACCAGCCAAATTATTTAGTGCTGGTGCAGACAAAGCTAAGTGAGCAGACAGGACCACACAAAAGGCAGTCCTATCTTTGTCCATTTAGCCGTGCTGGTGCCGGCATCTGTATAACTTCTGGGTTGGCTTCTGATTAGAGAATGACACGGGGACAAATTTGTCCCTGCAAGTTCTGTCCCTTTCCCTGTCCCATTCCTAAAAGCTCTGCCTTAACCTCACAGGCCTCAAACACATGATTTTTAAAGTGTTCGAATGAGGACAGAGCTTGCAGGAATGGGGCAGGGACAGAGACAGATCCTGTGGGGACAGGATGGAAAATTGAGATAAGAAGACTTGCCATACTGGAACAGACCAACGGTCCATCAATCCCAGTATCCTATTTCCAACAGTGGCCAACGCAGGTCCCAAGTACCTAGCTAGATTACAAGTAGTAAAACAGATTTTATGCTGCATATCCTAAGAATAAGCAGTAGATTTCCCCAAGCCATCTCAATAACGGCCTATGGACTTCTCTTTTAGGGAATTATCCAAGCCTTTTTTAAACCCCGCTAAGCTAACTGATTTCAACACATTCCCCAGCAACAAATTCTGTGTCATTCTCTACTCCAGTGGTTCCCAACCCTGTCCTGGAGGAACACCAGGCCAATTGGGTTTTCAGGCTAGCCCTAATGAATATGCATGAAGCAAATTTGCATGCCTATCACTTCCATCATATGCAAATCTCTCTCATGCATATTCATTAGGGCTAGCCTGAAAACCCGATTGGCCTGGTGTTCCTCCAGGACAGGGTTGGGAATCACTGCTCTACTCTATATTCAATGCCGGTGCTCAGACATAGCCTGACATTGAATATTCAGGCTTAAATCTATCCGCAACTGCCAGCGGCTTTAAAACCGATGACTGCCACAGGCTGGATATTGGCCCATGTATTACTATTTTAGAAAATATATCATTTTGTTAAGTTATCTTATCTCACACATGGTATAAGTTGCCATTTCTTCATTGGTGTATAGTGCTCCTCCACAAATTGGCGATCCGCGATTCGCGGACCCGGTCATTTGCGGTATTTTCCAACCAGAAATGACCGTGCAGGAAAGGGCAGCCGGAGAGGCAGGAGAGGGCAGCTGGAGCACTGGCGAGTGAAGGAAATCACTTGCTCTGACCACTTCTTCCTGTTCTAAAGTCGGGCCTCACCAATCAGGAGCTGCATGTCAAAGCAACTCCTGATTGGTGAGGCCCGACTTTAGTACAGGAAGAAGCAGTTGGAGCATACCGCCAGTGATTTCCTTCACTCGCCGGCACTCCGGCTGCCCTCTCCTGTCTCTCCTGCTAAAAACCGTATTTGCAGTTTTTCAACATTCATAGAACGGAACCCCCGCGAATATCGAGGGAGTACTGTATTAGCACCAAAAAGGAGATACGTATAAATGAATCAATATATTATTTCCTAATAATAAATTTGATTTCTTGTTTTATAGAAATATAAAATTGGAGACATAAACATATAACTTTACAGTAACTAAGGCTTACGGCATTGCTCTGAAGACTGAAACAGTATAATCACTACAATGAATATTGAAAGGCCTTCTGCAGCTATGCATAAATTTTCAACATAATTCCACAAAAAGAAATTGAAAATACATAAATTAGGAATTGGACATGTGCATAAGTAGTGAGTTTTTGAAATCATAATCTCTTTAATCATTTGTAGAATCCATTATACCGACTAGTTTTTTTCTCTGCTGCTATTTCTGGTTTCAGTGAAAAATGCTTCCTTTTCCTGATGGTTTTTGCACTTTGAAACAAAACCAATAATCAGCACAATTAGAAATCAATTCAGATAATAGCAGAAACAGAAAGGCTCGCAGAAACTAAAAAACAGACGCTCTAAGGGCCAGATTCTGAAACTGGTGCCAATGCATGATTGACACGCCACTTTTAAGGCAGCCGTCGATCACGTGTCAATCACGCATCGGCACCAGTTTCATAATCACGCCTATGGGAAAAATAGGCACTGGAAATGTAGGCCAGGGTTTTCTGGGCCTACATTTCCAATGCCTATTTTTGTATGAATCATGCTTTAGGCCAGTGTTTCTCAACTTCTCCAAGCGAAGTACTCCCTAAGTCTAACAAATATCAACCGAGTGCCTCACCCAGGCTCCGCCCCAGACCTGTCCAAGCTCCATCCTAGACCTGGCTATGCTCCGCCCATGACCCCGCCCCATAACCCTATAATAATAGTACTAATTGAAATGCAATTTCTTCCATTCATTTTTCATATACACATCTTATTAACAATACATAATGGTGACCACAAAATTAAACTACACAAAGCATTCTGTATCCAGAGAAAATGCTATCATTTATATTCAGTTTTTTTTCAAAGAGGTCAAGGCACATGACTTTAAAATATACAATGTCACCTCAGTAATAGCTATAGAAAACTAGACAAATATAATGCAAAATATAGACGGCAGATATAAATTCTCAAAACTGTCACATTTCGATCATTAAATTGAAAATAAAATCATTTTCCCCACTTTTTATGTCTGGTGAATTTACTTTTCTAATCATCCTTTCCAAGTTTCTGGTTGTAATTCCTTTTGACTGTGTTCTTAACTGTGTTTCCAAGGCCTTCATATTCATTGATTGGTTTCTCTCCTTCTTCACTTTCTGCCCTGCATCCATCTTCAGCATTAACTTTTAACATTTGACTTTTTTTCCATTTTTCTGCTTTCTTCTCAAAATCTACTTTTCCGTATCTTATCTTCCTATCTCTCTCCTCTCCCATGGTCTGGCATCTCTCTCTCATTCCCTCCCCATTTCCATGGTCTGACATCGCTCTTCTTCCCTTCCTCCTCCCAGTGTTCCGACACCTAACTGGTGCCTAAGTCATGTCCACCTAATTCGCATCTACCTAGTGCCCAGCTCATGCTCAAAAGTAGACCACAACACCTACAATTTAGGCGTTAGGTAGATGCGTTCAGGCACTGAGCGGCATGCAATTTTGTAAATGGACGTCCAAATTGAAACCACTCCCTTGCCACGCCTACACCATGCCTATTTTTTAGGTGTGACTTTTTCCAACAGGTGTCCATAAAAATGTGGACATCTATTTTGAGAATCGCGTCCAGTATTTGGACTTCTAAGTTCCAATTAATGCTTGTTAAAGTCATTAATTGGACTTATTATCCACTTTATTTGGACGCTTAAGTTGATGGGCGTCCACATTGTGGATGCCTAAAGTTAGATGTCCTTTACAGAATCTGGCCCAATGGGTCCAATATTCAGACTATAGGAGTTACTCCTGCATCCGGTGACTGGCATTGAATGTCTAGTCTATTTTGGGCTGCTAGAAACTTGGCCAGCTAAGGCAACATAAAGCACTGTCCGGCTAAGTTTATAGCATGCAAAGATGGTCTGGATATTTAAGCGGCTCAATTTGGCTGCTAAATGTAGCCAGCTAGGGTTTTTTTATTCATGGATAGCCAGCGAAGTTGTGCAACATAGCCGGCTAGCTAGTTATATACCCTAATCCAAGTTCTACTCTGCCTAGCCCAATCCTAACAAACAATGACCCAAGTTGTGTATAATATAAATAAAAGCTTTTATTTAAACATTTATATCCTGCACATCTAAAAATCTGAGTGGATTACATAAGAACATAAATCATTTACACAGATTACATCAAAAACATACACATTTCACAGCACTCATATAAAATTGTTTCCATAAACCCTAACATAGGTATATCACAAAATAGAAAAAGCTTCCCTAAAATAATGTATCTTCAAAAGTTTACAAAAACTAAAAATGAACTCACTTGACAAACCAGTTCTGCATTTACTGCACAATCTAGCATAAATACATGAGAAAGTCAGAATTATATGAAAGTTATGGAGCAGGGAAGAAAGAAAATCACTTCTGCTTATATACCAAATAGAGCAAACACAAACCAATCCTTACTAAGCTTCAGAGATAAGCTGCGGATATCACTCGGCAGCAAGGTCTCCTGGAGAGGCATGCGGTCAGTGGGAGGCAGGCAATTCCAGATGAACACGATGGTGTCCTTCAAGTCTGATGTCATGGCAACCATTTTGCCCTGAATATTAGTGCTTAGCCTGCTTAGTATTATTTAACCACTTACAAGGTGCCGCTGAAAAGTTCTCAGCCCAACCAAGAAGAGAATGATGTGGAGCTATGAAACTTACAAGTTATTCAACACTTTTCTTGGCACTTTTCATTTCAATGATATGAAATGAGAAGTGTCAAAAAAAGTGTGGAATAATTTGTAAGTTTCATGGCTGCATATCATTCTCTTCTTGGTTGGGCTGAGAACTTTTCAGCAGCACCTCGTACTATATGTGCCTTTCCTGTCTTGATGAACTCCTGCTCCCTCAGTTGCCATGTAATGCAATAATGTCTTACAATGCCTGCTAAACCATGATTAGATGGTGTTAGTAGCTATGTACTAAACATCTGCATGTACCTGTATGTAAATTAGGTTTCAATGGGTACACCATAAATAGTGAGGTAAATTTTCAAGAAGCCAAAAGAAGCTGGTGAACCACAACAATATGAAAAAAAATTGTAAGTGTGCACTAAAAAGACAAAAATAAATAAAGCTTTGTGCTTCTGAACTAAAAATCCTTTATTTAGTGCATCTGACTTTCCTTATTCATTGTGACAGGGTGAAATTCCTGTCATGAGCCAGCAGAGGGAGCCTGAGCAGTGGTGTGTAGAGCTCATTTGCATAGAGATCTTGCAAAAGCTCCTGGGAGCTGTCCATTCACCCTGAGTGAAGTAAGGTGCTGAAAAGGACAGTTCCAGTGCAAAAAGCTGAGAAAAGCAGGAGCTCCTTTGGGAGCCAGGTGATCTTCAAGGAGAGGAATGCTGGCTTTGGCCTAATCCTTGGTATGCCTGATAGACTGGCCTGCCCAGTGGAGCTTGAAGTCCAAAGGGGAGGGGGGGTGACTCAAGCTTGATGACCGCAGAGGCCCTGGTGGAGAATATGTGAGTGACTGAGAGAGTAAGCGACTGAGGGACCGGAAGAATACTCAGGGAGTGGAAAAATCTGAGTATCTGGAAGGAATCCTCAGAGTGCGTGTCTGGGAAAAGATGACTGAGGGAATGGGTCTGGAAAAAGGACTTGATAACCGATTTAGACCCAGGTTTAATGTGTATCACTGAATTGTGGATTTCCCAGGATGACACTTTTACTCAGAATGACATTTGTCCCCAGGGCTTTAGGAGTCTATTGTCTTTTAGAAACAATAAAAGGGGTGTTGGTTTAGCTTTGATTTTTAAATAATTTTTCATTGTTCTATTACTTTAAAAGGCTAGTAGCCCAGAATTAGAGTTTTTATTGCATCTGTTAAGGATGAGTTTTCTTTACACCCTCTGGGTATTCTCCTTTTATATCGACCCCAATCTCTTGGAATAGATTCTCCTCTATTATTTCTGATACGATTGCTAATGCTTTAGTTAAATTTCATAGATTATTAGTGATAGGGGATATACATTTGCATCTTGAGGATACTAATAATAAGGATGTCTCTGATTTTATTTTTCTTCTCCAATCCATGGGCTTTTCATTACCGTCTATCACTCCCACTCATGAAAAAGGTCACTCATTGTTTATTGTCTGCTTCCTAGACCACACTACCCAACGGATGTCTATTGATGATGTCCACTGCAGCAAGTCCTTTGGCCAGATCATTATCTTTACCTATTTTCATGTCCCATATCCCGGAGAAATCTCAGCAGAAAAAAATTATCACTTTAAGAAAGAAAACACACCCATACCTTTTTGGACTTAAGTTCTAGCCTCTCTCCCTTATTCACCTAGAGAACATTCTATTGATGACAGTTGGAATAATTGGAGATCTCTTACAGAATGTACTCATCAATCTTTAGCGCCATTCATTTCCAAAACAATTTCTTATGCTCGGAATGCACTATTAATACCCATATTAATCCATATTAATACCCATTCATAGAGTCCTAAAGCAAAACTGCAGGAAGCTAGAAAGAAAATGGAAAAAATATCTCATTTAGAGACAGATAATTTAAATTGGAGGCATGCAATCAGAAAATACAATTTAGAACTAAGGAAAGCGAGAAAAACTTAATATGGATGTAAAATAACCAAGTCTGATAACCAGAGCAACATCCTATTGAAATTTTGGTGTTCTTTAATCAGTTCAAATTCAAAATCTGATCAATCTCTATCTCCCTCAGCTGATGTTCTAGCTTGCTTCTTCCAAGATAAAATTTATCTTATCAGGCAATCCTTTCCTGCAGTAGATATCTGCTATTTTTCTATATATTCCAAGGATCTCGCAACGGAGATCCCAGCTGATCACTTCTGGTGCTCTTTCAATCCAGTATCCAAACTTCAAGTTTCTAAATTGTGTGAAAAGATGAGAAAGTGTAAATGCTCTCTGGACCCTTTTCCGTCTTATCTATTTGCTAGTATTCCCCCACAAGCAATAATTTGGTTGACTACTCTTTTGAACTATGCACTGGAAAACAGATACTTTTTGCATTCCATGGGTCAAATCCTCTTCTTAAAAAAATAGATCTAGATTCTACCATTTCCTCTCATTATTGACCAATTGCCAACATACTTTTGTTGACAAACATGATAGAATCAATTGTTGCTAGTCAACTTACTAATTACCTTGAGAAATTTTCAATACTCCAACCATTTTAACATGATTTCATTTGAATTTCAACACCAACACCTTGCTGATCTCCTTACTTTCAAAAATTCAACAATAACGATTACAAAATATTTTGCTATTTTGCTTCAGTTTGATCTATCTGTGGCATTTGATATCACGACATTATGCTTTACCTACTCTCAGACATTGGTCTCAATCAGACTGGTTTTCCAAATTATTAGCGTCTCGTTCCTATTCAGTCAACATTAAAGGTGACATCTCAAATTCTTGCAGGGTCCCTCAGGGTTCTTCACTTTCCCCAATCCTGTTCAATCTCTATATGACTACATTGAACCTTAATAAGTTGTCAGTTTGGGAAACACTGTTCACCTATGCGGACAATATCTTTATGTTGATTCAGATTAATTCAGATCTCACCAGTCTAGCCTTTAAAATAAATCATTGTATTTCAAAACGCCAAGCCTGGGCTATGTCTGTCAAGATGAAGCTAAATGCTGCTAAAACAAAACTTTTATGGCTAGGCTCAAAATTGGACTGTCTTTCTCCAACTGTAATTGGATTCCGGTGTCTCCCTGCAGATTGAGTTCTCTTCCAAGATATTTGGAGTTCTCATAGACTCTTCTCTTACTTTTAAGGATCAAATAAACTCTTGTCAAGAAGTGCTTTTTTAGCCTTCGAATGCTGAGGAAGGTCAGAGCTCTTTTTCATCAACAACACTTTTCTATCCTGGTCCAATCTATCATATTATCCCGGTTAGATTTCTATAATGCTATCTATTTTAGCATAACAAATACCTGCCTTCAAAGACTCCAACTGATACAAAATACTACTGCAAAATTAATCTTTGGAAAAAGTAAATTTGACCATGTGTCTCCTTTGCTTCTAAACCTTCACTGGCTTCTGGTCCATCTCAGGATTCACTTTAAATGTGCATGTATTACTTTTAAAATTCTATATGGTATCTTCATCCCTCTTGTTCCTTTATTATGGAATGCTTATAGATTTTCTTATGCAAGAGGCACCCAACAATTCAAACTCTCCCTTCCTTCAGTGAAAGGAATCAAAGGAATCAAGAATTTCAGTCAATCCCTGATTTCTTATATTATGCATGAGCTAAGCTTTCTAGTAGTATCAATTGTATAACAAAAGGTTACAGAGATATTCCAACATAAAGGAATAATTCATGTTCAAGGATCCAATAAATCAGGGTTGTCCAACATCGGTCCTCGAAGACCTCAATCCAGTTGGATTTTCAGGATTTCCCAATAAATTAGCAAGAGATCTATTTGCAAGCACTGCTTCCATTGTATGCATATAAATCTCATGCATGTTCATTTAGGAAATCCTGAAAATCTGACATGACAAGGGCTGAGATTGGACACCCCTGTAATAAATAAATAAAACCATTCAAATATATTGTGTGTGTGTGTGTGTGTGTGTGTGTGTGTGTGTGTGTGTGTGTGTATATATTCCAGGTGAAATTCAGCCTGTGGTGGTCGACGGTTTTAAAAACACCAAAAATAAAGATCCCACACTGGTTTCAAATTACAGGCCTATTTCTTTAATTAATGTTGATGGGAAAATTTTAGCTAAGATTTTGGCTATACGTTTGGCTAAAGCTCTCCCTTTTATGATTGGTATGCATCAAACAGGTTTTGTTGCTCAAAGACATTCTTCTAACAACACTAGGCTTGCATTACATATGTTGAATTTATCCAAAGCCTTAAAAGATCCAGTTTTTTCTGTATCACTTGATGCAGAAAAGGCTTTTGATCGTGTTGAATGGACCTTTATGTATCAAGTGATGGAATGGTTTGGTATTGGCTCGGGATTTATACAAATGGTTCAAGCATTGTATAGCTCCCCTATTGCTAAATTATATATTTATAATAATTTCTCAGAATATTTTAGGCTGCAAAGGGGGGTTAGACAAGGTTGTCCCTTATCTCCTTTGCTTTTTGATATTGTATTGGAACCCTTGTTATTAGCCATTCAGCAAACAGAGGAGATACAGGGTATTCCTCTTAAAGATAGGGAATATAAGATCTCGGCTTATGCGGATGATATATTGCTCTATTTGAGAAATCCTGAGAAAACCGTTTCTTGCTTACTTGAAATTATTGAGAATTTTGGAAAATTTTCAGGATATAAGATAAATTGGAATAAATCAGAAATTCTTCCACTCAATGTTCATTGTACAAAAGGTTTGTTTGATTCTTTTCCCTTTCTTTGGAAAGAGGAGGGAATAAAGTATTTAGGCATTTGGATTAAAAATACATTGGATGAAACAATGAAAATAAATGAAAAATCGTTATTACAGAAGGTTACGGAGATGTGTGAGCAATGGAATCCGTTACACCTTTCATGGTGGGGGAGAGTCCAAACTATTAAAATGATGATTTTACCTGTGGTTTGTTATCAGATGAGAATGTTGCCGGTATATTTTCAAGGGTCCTTTTATAAAAAATTAAATAGCATTCTTTTAAAATTTATTTGGCTGGGTAAAACTCCTAGAGTGGCTTTGGTATCCTTACAAAGATCAATTTCGGAGGGAGGGGTAAATTTTCCAAATTTTTATAGGCATCATCAAGCCTATATTTTGCGCCAAGGTATGTATTGGGTCCTCCCAGAACTCATGGAAAAACTCCCTGACTGGTTGTGGTTAGAATGGCAACTCATGTCTCCTTTGCGTCTGTGCCATGTACTCAGTATCAAAATGCCCAGCTATAGTAAAGATAATAGTATACTAGTGGATACATGGAAAACATTGTGATATGTAAGCAACCTAACAACTATTCCAATTTATAAATCTACAAAACAGTCTATATGGGTAAACTCCAAGATCCAAATTGGCGGGGAGAGACTAGTCTGGAAGCAATGGATGATAGCAGGAATACGAATATTGGATGATGTTATTGCTAATGGTACTATGCCTGAGTTTTCACAGTTGCAACATAAATTTGGTCTTAAAAACTCAGAAAACTTTAGATGGATGCAGCTGAAGCATGCCATTCAGGCGGGGTTCCCTGATTGGAAAAACCTTAATAATCATAATAGTATGGAGTTTATGTGTTTTCAGACAGACTTCTTGGGTCACCAGGCCGCCCAGTGGTACAAAATATTAAGTAGATTTAATAAAAAGAATTTAAAAACTGGTCTAAGAGATATTTGGAGTATTGAGATTAAGCATGAAATTACTGCATCTCAATGGCCACGAATTTGGTCTTGGAGGATGAAATGTACGGTGTCAGCATCTATGAGACAAACTTGGTTTTTTCTGTTGCACAGAGCGTTATGGACCCCTGTTAGATTACAAAAAATAGATAGTTCTTTGTCTAATAGATGTTGGCATTGTCATTTAGAAGCAGGAACTTTAGATCATTTATTGTTTCATTGCCCATTTATTATGAATTTTTGGAAATCAATTTGGGACCAAATTAATAATTTATTAGATAACCCGGTGGCATTATCCTATGATACTGTGATATTTGGTATGGAAATGAGAGCAAAAAGTCAGATTTCTGCAAATAACAATAAATTATTACTTATAATGACTGGAGTTGCCATTCAGTAGATCACATTTAATTGGAAGGATTGGAGGAGATTAAATTATAGCTTCTGGTGGAACTCTCTATGCCATATATATAAAATGGAAAGGTTTATTGCAGTACAGCGGGGTTATTTTAAAAAGTTTCAGGATGTGTGGAAACCATTAACGAAGTATTGTAAAGATTAATTCAAAATTGGTTCCCTTATATTTATTTGTTAATTTAAGGTGCAGGGAGGGGGGGATTTTATTATTACATGTTTTATATGATAATGGAATATATGGGAGGGTGGGTTGGGATAGGGATGGGGATAAGAATTTGTGAGATGTGTTAATGATTATTTCTAAGTGATGTATTTATTGTTTATGTGAATGAATATATTTTAACACTTAATGTAATCTTGAAAATGAATAAAGAATATATATAAAAACACCAACGACCATGAGCTGAATTAGATCCAAATATTTAATGCCAGCACCAGTGTTGAATATCTGAGCACTGCTTTCTCTGCAGTCCTATTTGCCCAGTTAGACACTGAATATTGCTGGTGCTTATATATCTTCCACCTCCACCCTGAAGGTGCCCTGGACAACCCCAGCACTCACTGCATAGTGCTGCAGGAGTCACACCAAAGCCTTTCCTGCCTGCTTAAACCACATTGAATATTAACCCTATAGTGCGTGGAATTCTTTTTCTTTTTAGAAGTTATTATTGGTCAGATGAAAAGTGGGTGATGATTCCAATTATGCCCCCATAATAGTCCCATTCTTTTCTGCTGTGCATCAGTTAACGTCCTCATGGGACTTTCATTCTTAGTTTTTCTGTCCATCTTCATTTTGCTCAAAAGATTATACAAAGGCTCTTATGATCCTTTGATAAATCTAGCCTTAGATGCAGTTGAACTATTCTGTTTTTACACTGCTATAAATCTCAAGGTTATAATGCTATTATTACTGTACCAGGTTTAAAGGCTTTACAGGTAAATAGCACACAGTTCAAGTCAGAATGATTCACTGAGAACCACATCAATGTTAAATTGGGTGTGAAACCCAATGAGTCATTTCTGCTTGATTTCAGCAACCACAATATAGCATACTGTTGGACATTATAGATTCACAGGAAATACCTAGTTTGTTGATTTCTTCTGCTTTTGCACATGCTGAAAAGCCAATAAAAATATTTCACTACAATGCTTTTCATTTTGAAAGTTGGTGGTGGATTCACTCCCTCTACACCAGTGGTTCCCAACCCTGTCCTGGAGGACCCCCAGGCTAGTCAGGTTTTCAGGATAGCTCTAATGAATGTGCATTACAACAAATCATACAAATTCTAATGTAACACACAAACACACACATCACAGAAACACCTGAGCCATCAATTGAACAGACTTTACATTATCAATATCCTTTTCCACAGAGCTTCACCAAAATGTCTAAAATGTAATCTAGTTAATAAAAGCCAAATAGGACACACATGTATACTTTTCCAGGCCTATCTAAATCACCTGCAAAACATGCCATTGAAAACTGTGGGCTCCTTTTACAAAGGTGAGTAAGGGCCTAAATTGTCCCGCGCAGTAGCCTCTACCTGCCTCCTTTTAAGCAAGCGGTAATTTTTCAGCTAGCACACACTATAGCACGTGCTAATCTTGTGAGTGTGCTAAAACCACTAGCGTACCTTAGTAAAAGGAGCCCTGTGTATGCTTTGTATAAACAAATTAAGTATAATGGGGTTCTTTTTTACAATTGCTACGTACCTAGATGCATTGCAACATTTGCACATGCAAACCCACAATTTCTGTGTGCAAATGCATGCAAGGTTTCTAAAATGACTGCCTCGGGGGTCCATTCTCTTTATCAGGTTTTCCTTTTAGTAGTTCAAGGTGAGTGACATTCAGGTACACTATCCCTGTCCCCAGAGAATTTACAATAGAAGGTTAAGTGATATCCCTGATTCCTAGGAGCAGCACTGGAATTTGAACTGGGCTCACCTGGCTGTCACCCTGGTGCTCTAACCACTCCAGTGGTTTAGTTTAATTGCTCTCCTCTGAACCTTTTCTACTTCCGCTATATCATTTATTGAGATGGGGGTGAGCAGAAGTACAATCCAGGGATATACAGCAAAGTATTACGATACCCTCTATTTTATTCTCCATTTCTTTCCTAATAATTCTTAACATGCTATTTGCTTTTTTTTTTTTACTGTCACTGCATGCTGAGGTGAGGATTTCAGTGTAGTGCCCGACATTCCAAAGATTTGTGCTTCTAGTCTTGAGAGTTATGTTTATAAACTGGCCTCTTTGAAAATTTACTAGGCCTTAGTGCATACATTTTTACTCAAATATCACCAAGGAGTCGATATTCAACATGATTTAATCAGTCAGAAATGGCTCCTGGCCAGCTAAATTCTTTGTTATCCTAGGACGAGCAGGCAGCATATTCTCACATTTGGGTGACGTCATTACTTTAAGAATTTTAAAAGACTGCCCGTACCGTGCGTGCACAGGAGCCTTCCCACCCACTGCCAGTATGCGGGACCATTAGTTCAGTAACAAAGCTAATAAGCCGAGAAGAGGAGGTGAGCGGCTTTCCAAATGCAAAACTGGTTATTTGGGGGCATTCCATGGGCGGAGCCAACACTTGGCCAGTTAAGTGCTGATATTCAGCACTTAAACAACCAAGATCACTGCATAAATGCAACCAAATAAAAGTCAGTCCTATTTTTATGTGGTAAGCAATAGCCAGTTAAGTGCTGAATACTACGTATTAGCCAGTTCTGAAAACCTGAAAATTCAGTGCCAGTGCCCAGACAAGGCCTGGCATTGAATTTCAAGGTTTAAAGCGATTGGCGGTCAGCAAAACACTGACAACCAACAGCTGAATATCAGGCCCTATACTCTTAAATTTAGGAGCATAAAATGTGGGTGGCAACAGGGGCAGGTTTAGGGCAAGGAAAAGAGTTTAGCACTGATTTACAGAACTAAACTGATAAATTAGACTAATAAATCTAACCAAATAAATGCCTGGCCTAACTTTTTCCCCTTTTATCAAGCTGCGCTAGAGGTTTTTAGTGCGGGCCAGCAACGTAAGTGAACGTTGGAGCCTCATAGGAATTCTGTGAGCGTCGGAGCATTTATAGCACCGGCTCACATTAAAACCCTGGAGCGCAGGTTGATAAAATGGGTCCTTTATGAGCATAACTTTTAAGCTCCTTAAGATGAATTTTCAACGGAAAAGTTATGCTGCTAAATCTGACTGAAAATAGGGCACAAATGTAGGAGGCTAATTTAGGAGCTTGGTATTTTCTGAATATTGGGTCTGTGATGCCTATAATTACCCCAAGACCTTTTTCCTGGGTGGTGATGCCCCAAGATTATAATCTATAATTTTGATTATTTTTTTCTTACATCCTGCTGCTTTTATCCACACTACATTTTATCTTCTATTTAGAAGTCTATTTAGAAAGTTTTTTTAATAATCTTGAAAGATCCTCCTGCAAAGCCTCACAATAAATTCATGATTCAGTCTTTTTTCATTTGTTTTCAAAGATATGAGCCACACCATTTTTCCCCTCAGCTGGAGAAAAAAGAGCAGGAAATTACCATTTTGTTATTAATTTTGATGACTCGGTGGCTGATAAGTGAGTATCTCGTAAAAATATGAGATCAGGATTAGATCTAGAAGCATCATTCAAAATCTTATTACGTGAATATATATAATAAGAATATAAAAATGATAGGGGAAAATTTTATCATATGATACATATGTTTTATATTTGCTATGGAAAGGTAGGGAGGGAGATAAGTTATATGATTTGGATTATTGCTGATTATTAAGTGTTAAAACGAATAAAGATTTTATTTAAAAAAAAACCCAAAATCTTATTACATTTGATAGGATTGGATAACCCTTAACATTTAAACAAGATAAAAACATATAGGGCTCCTTTTAATAAGGTGAGCTAACGGTTTTAGCGCACGTTACATTGCCACGCGTGCTACATGCTAATGCCTCCATAGAGCTGCATTAGTATTTTTCATGTAGTGCAGGGTTAGCGCACGCTAAAAACGCTAGCTCACCTTAGTAAAAGGAGCCCATAGTCAGTCACGGATTAAGTAATTATCGGATAGAATATATATATATATATATATATATATATATATATATATATAAGCAAAAATAAATCAACTCTTGAATAATCTACCATATTTCAGATAATCAATATTGAAATGAATGCATGAGAAATGTAAAACATAAAATCGCCCCAGATAGTCTTTTTCTAAAGTATAAAATTAGAACTATAAATAACATCAATCTATGGGTAAACAAGCCTTATAAAGGCAACCAGAGCAAATGAGTGGTGGAATAATAACAAGCTATATTAATGAAACTATCAATACAGTATAAGTTGTAATACAACATCTAAACTTAATTAAGCATATTAAATCTATTATAATTAAATCCAGGAGTAAAATGTCGATTGAGTAATTGAAGTCGTAAAATTTACTGTATTCAGAAGGGAGTAAAGTAAGCAGAGCTTAATATAAATCATTATAAATCCAATCCAATAGTAACACATACAGCTTAGAAGTATTAATGGATGCAATATAAATCAGGTTTTATCAATGGTGCTAGGGTGTACAAGGGGCCACTGAAAAGATCTCAGCTCAACCAGGAAGAGAAAAAAAAGTGTCAAGAAAAGTGTGGAATAACTTGTAAGCGGTGGCGTACCTAGCATATGTGACACCCGGGGCCCATCATTTTTTTATACCCCCCCTCCTCATCTATATGAAAAATATGATTTTTAGTAACAATCAGTACAAAAGGCAGGGGAAACAGACAATGAACACTCCACTGAAGATCACTGATGTAAAACCAACTTGTTTATTTCATAAAAGGACACAAGCAGAAGCTATTTCTTTTCCCTTCCTCCCATGGACTTGGCATCTCTGGTTCCTCTCCCTCCTTCCTTCTCCCTCCTTCCTTCTCCCTCCTTCCTTCTCCCTCCTTCCCTCTCTCCCCAATTGGGTGCTGCAGCAGCAGCATTTCTCTCTCCCCCCTTCCCTGTGCAGCATTTCTACCCCTTCCCTGTGCAGCAGCAGCATTTCTCCCCCCCTGCCTGTGGAGCATTTCTATCCTCCCCCCTTCCATGTGCAGCAGCAACATTTCTACACCCCCCCCTTCCCTGTGCAGCAACATTTCTCTTCCCTGCCCAGCATTTCTGGCTGGTTCCCCTGCTCAAAGCCGCAGGCGTCTACACCTCACGCAATCCGCAGCTGCATCGGAAGCCTTCTCTCTGACATTGTTATGTCAGAGGGAACGATTCTGATGCAGATGCGGATCGCGCAAGAAGCCAACACCCGCGGCTTTGAGCAGGGGAGCCGGCCAGAAACTGAACAACCGCTGGACACCCCTGTTTACAGTCTACTGCTGCTGCTGCTGGTTAAGGAAACCAGCAGCGGCAGAATAGGGAGGGTAGCCGGCTGTGCACTCCCTTGGGGCATGCACCCAGGGCAGACTGCCCCCCCTTGGTACGCCACTGCTTGTAAGTTTCATGGCTTCATATCATTCTCTTCTTGATTGGGCTGAGAACTTTTTAACAGCCTCTCATACCTCTTCCAAGTATTCAGCTAAATCCAACAGATTAATGTGCAATTATTGAAAGTTACACGCAGCCATACAGGGTACAGCATACCAAATTTGGATCCAATTGCTTCGGCCTGTATGCAAGTAGCTACTTATGGCATTTTGCTGTTTCTTTGCATAAATCTGGTATGAAAAGGTTGTTATTTCCTTCATATCTGATAGGTGTATGCACTCTGGCCTGCTGCATGATAACCATAACTTGATGGTGTCAAAGCAGAGTGACCTCGATTCGATGGGGTATTTTTCATGTTGTGACTTTTGAAAGGGAACCTGATGTACGTTGTCAAATTTGAGAGGTTTCTTTAAATTTAATTCTAGCACTTTTGGTGAAAAGACATCCAAGAAGTCCCTGCCTTCTGGTAGGCCAAGAATTCTGAAGCTGCTATGGTGTGCTCTGTTGCTAGCCTCTTCCATATCCCAGTCTAATTGTGAAATGAATTTGTACTGACAGTGCAGTAATTTAATGGATTCTTCTGAAACTTTAGTCTTATTTTCACAAGTTTCCACTTCAGATTTGAACTGGACAACTTTCTTTTTCAGGTTAGTAATTTCATTTTTGATATTGCCGATATCTTGCTTAGTCTTTGTTAAAAGATCACAATTCTTCTAATATGGTGACAGAGGCCTCCTCTTCATTCTTACTCACCTTGTTTTTTTGAGGAGAGGGAGACTCTGGATTGTGCCATTTTTCCAGCTTGTCTGCCAACATGATGTTTATCTAAATAACGATATATATTAGAAACTCTTATAGAAAATTAGAAGCTAATGCATTATACTATATTATATGGTCACATGAAGTAATATCAGATGATAGTAGACAACATATATGGTCATCAGTCTTTAAGTCCCTAAGATCATCTGCTACTATACAATCTGCATACTTTTTATTACACAGGGCCTTTTGGACAACTTATAAACTTTTAAAAGTAGATAAACATAAATCAGATATATGCTGGTCCTGTAATACTGATATTGGAACATTAGAGCATATGCTCTTTTATTTTCCTCAATTAAAGTCTATTGGTGAGATGTCTGGCACACACTTTGTTCATTACTGTCAATAGAGGAACCTTTATCTTATGTTTTTGTGGTTTTTTCTTTTTTTAATATTCTTTATTCATTTTTAAATAAAATACATAGTGCAAACAGATGAACAATAATATAACATATTGCACTCTATTCCAACAAATAATATACAGCTATTTAACTAACCCACCCCCCACTTCAGAAAGGATCCAATACATGCCCTGCCTCATGATAAAAGCTTGGTGGTATCTATAGAAGTTTGGAAAATTTACCCCACCCGCCGCAATTGGTTTCTATAAAGCTACTAAAGCAATTCTAGCCTTTTTACCCAGCCAAATGAATTTCATAAGGATACTATTTAATTTTTTATAAAAGGACCCCTGAAAATAAACTGGCAACATACTCATTTGATAACAAACTACAGGGAGAATCATTATTTTTACAGTCTGGACTCTCCCCCACCATAAAAGAAGTAAAGGGTTCCATTGCTCACACATTTCTTTGACTTTCAGCAATAAAGATTTTTCATTTACTGTCATTGTGTCTTCTATTGTTTATAATACCTAAATATTTTATATCTAAATATTGTTTATAATACCTAAATATTTTATTTTTGTGGTTTCTGATACCATTGGTCTGAAATCTATAACTGATTCTTATAAAGCCAAATTGTTGACATGTTTGCTATTAAGCGCTGTGAAATCTGTACTATCCAGTTGGAAAGACACAACTCATTTGGATTACAATATATGGTGCAATACTGTCTGTATTTATACAAAGTCTGAAAAACTTGTGGCGGAAAGAATGGAAGCTTTGGCAACTTAACAGAATATGGGCTCCCTTATATGAATACTGTAAACTGCTCTAACTCACCTTAATCCTAAATGTGTAATTAGCCTTACTGATGATATATTATTCTTGCATATTTCTTACATACGTACAGCTTTGAAATTGCTATTTAGTTTATATCCATAGTAAGAGTACTCTTTTTTTCAATTTTTGTCTCAGGTGATTAGCCCTGATATAGCTTATCTTTGTCATATGTTACTGTTCTATTTTAATACATCAAAAACTCTCTCATCATAATACCACATCCAATCCACTCTAAACAAATTTTTGTGTTTTTCTAAAGTGTTTACATTTTAAAGAGAGCAGGGGGAGTCCTCAGTTACTAGTACTTATAAGTGCTAGTGGATAACATAGATTTTAGGCATTTAAGCTTATGCCCAGTAACAGCCCTGGTCCACCCTTCTGCACTCTGTGTGATAGAAAATGGTGCAATGCATCTCCACCCAACTTTGGCTTAGTGCTTCGAGCAGCTACCTGAGGTTGTGAGTTTATTTCCTACTGCAGCTCCTTATGACTCTGGACAAGTCACTTAACACTTCATTGCCCCAGGTTACAAAATAAGTACCTCTCTAAAATATGTTAACCATTTTGATTACAACCACACAGAAAAAGCGGTATGTCAAGTCTCATCCTCTTTACCTTTTAAAGTGCTCAAAGAAGCAAATTATTTTGTGGCCAGTCCAGGAGTAGAGACTGCACTTAAAACGAATAAGTGCCAATATTCAGAAGTTGACAGTCTAAGTTTAGCTATCAAATTGGACCGCATATAAAAATCAGTCCTACCTTTATGTTATATTGCTTAGGCAGTTAAGGGCTGACTGTCACATTTAACCACAGAAGAGATAGCCAGCCACATACACTTGGAAATTCAATGCCAATGCCCAGACATGAACTTGCACTGAATATCCTGGAATAATTCTGGCAGCAGCTAAAATAACTCAACACCACCAGCTGAATATCAACCCATGGTTGTTATATTGCTTTAATATTGTTTCATCGTTGCCCCTGGCACAGCCTATATCTAGGTGAAATGTTTCCGTGTGAGGCTTTGTGATTTAACAGCCTCATTAAACTGAAACAATACAACTGTCTTGACACGCCATATGTCTTTCCATCTTTGTGATCTGCTGTGATTCCTTTCAATTAAAAGTTAAGCCTGTACAGTGGCTTAATCTGTTTTAAAGACTTTTAGGGCTCCTTTTACAAAGGTGCACTAGTGGTTTTAGCCGTACTATAATTCCATGCGCGCCAGCCGCTACCGCCTCCTTTTAAGCAGGCGGTAATTTTTTGGATAGTGCGCACTAATCTTGTGCGTGCACTAAAAACGCTAGCGTACCTTTGTAAAAGGAGCCCTTAATGTAACTGTGGCTGATAAAGATTCAAAATCATTATAAATAAAGGCACATTCACTTATTTGTCAATAGTTCTCATGTTGCATTTATTGTTATTTGCTCAGCTGCCACTGAAGTCATCTAAATTATCTTCACTTCTATTTCTTTTCAGTCAGTGGTACAGCTACATGGATAATCAATCTTACAGTAAAGGAAATCTTTTTTTTTTGTAATTCTTTATTCATTTTCAAACTTACAATAAGTGTGATAATAAGTCCAAAGAAATTAACATTAAATATATAACTTATTAATCATCAATGGTACAAATAAAATGCTTTTATCTCCCACCCTTCTTATCATATAATCAGTACCTTATACAATATGTAACAATAAAAGTACCCCCCTCTCCCCCCTATTGAACTTGTAAATTTAAGGGAAAAATCTATATATATAAAATCGGAAGTATGTATGTGTGTGTGTATGTGCCGCGATCACGCAAAAACGGCTTGACCGATTTGAACGAAACTTGGTATGCAGATCCCTCACTACCTGGGATGATATGTTCTGGGGGTCTCGCGGCCCACCTGCACACGTGGGCGGAGCTACAAACAGAAAATCTGATTTCACCCATTCATGTCAATGGAAAAATTGTAAAAAGCTGCCAACGCAAAAACGGCTTGCCCGATTTGAACGAAACTTGCTACACATCTTCCTTTTCAGTTTAAGAGCTTGCAAATTCCAGTGAGACTTGCATTCTCTATCACAATCAACAAATCACAGGGACAGACTATTACATACTGTGGAGTGGATTTAAGATCCCCCTGTTTTTCCCATGGTCAACTCTATGTTGCTTGCTCAAGGGTGGGTTCACCCAAGAATTTATATGTTCTTGCTCCTGGAGTTGAAACTAAAAATGTTGTTTATAATCAAGTTTTGTGTTAGTTGTATTGTATTCATTTTGTCAAATATTTCACATTATAATTTGAATATTGTACTTTTTATAAAGCTGTAAAAAATTATTTTCATTCACCACTATAAAGTATCTTTATTTGAATCCATTTACAGTGTTATTGCTATAATTAAATACCCGTGCAATGCCAGGGCATCAGCTAGTAAATAAATAAATAAAAATTGTCATCTAATCAGTACAATATTTTGTTAATGGCTCCCACACATCTTGAAATTTCCGAAAACATCCTCTCTGAATTGCAATAAATCATTCCATTTTATAAATATGATATAAGGAATTCCACCAGAAATTATAATTTAATCTACTCCAATTTTTCCAATTATACAGAATTTGTTGAATGGCAACCCCAGTCATTTTAAGTAATAATTTGTTATTATTTGTAGAAATCTGACTTTTTGCTCTCATTTCCATACCAAAAAACACAGTATCATATGATAATGCCACTGGGTTATCTAATAAACAATTAATTTGGTCCCAAATTGATTTCCAAAAATTCATAATAAATGGACAATAGAATAATAAATGATTAAAGTCCCTGCTTCGAGATGACAGTGCCAACATCTATTAGACTTAGAGCTATCCAATTTTTGTAACTGACCAGGGGTCCATAATGCTCTACGTTACAGAAAAAAACAAGTTTGTCTCATAGATGCCGACACTGTACATCTCATCCTCCAAGACCAAATTCATAGCCATTGAGATGCAGTAATTTGATGCTTAATCTCAATGCTCCAAATATCTCTCAGACCAGTGTTTGGTTTCTTTTTAACAAATCCAGTTAACAATTTATAAGTAAAGGAAAACTTTAATAATCATTCTACTATACATCTTCCAAAGTAACAAACCACAAATGTTTTTAAGGGGGCCTTTTACTAAGCTGCAGCCCTCTCTCTTCCATTTAACCAGATCGTTCTCACTCACATCTATGATTCAATATTTAGTGTAGTGGGTCCAGTGCTTTACCACAATACTTTTGCCTGGAAACTACTTACCAAAGATTCAAAATTGGACTTAAAATATATATAGGAGTAGAGTGTGGTGCAGTGGTTAGAGCTACAGCCTCAGCACCCTGAGATTGTGGGTTCAAGCCCTGCACTGATCTCTGTTATTCTGGGCAAGTCACTTAAGGGCAAATTCTATAAGAAGCGCCCAAAAGTCAGGCGCCGATATAGACACTGTTCAACGCGATTCAAGTAAAATTGGGTGCTGTTTAATGAATCACGCTGAGCGGCACCTATTTTGGAGGCGCCCAATAAATAGGCAAGCCTCTAAGCACAACTAAAAGTTAGGCACCTTTATGAGCGCTTAAGAGCAGCGATTCTGCAACAAGGCGCCTAACATGTAGATATGCCAACGCCTAACATGCCTAGCGCCTAATTTCTTGAAGGCCGCCTAAATCTTTTAGAGGCGCCTTATTGCTGAATCGGTTTATCTTGATAGGCACACCTAAGGGCTCCTTTTATCAAGCTGCGGTAGGCGGTTAACGCGCGGAATACCGCACATTCAACTGCCTGCCGCGCTAGTCGCTAATGCCTCCATTGACGAGGCGTTAGTTTTTTGGTGTGCCGCGGGGGTTAGCGCGTGATGAAATGTCCGACGCGCTAACCCCCGTAGTGCACCTTGATAAAAGGAGCCCTAAGTTTCAATTAGGGCTGATTAAAAAGCTTCATTGAGCTTGTTCATCAATAGGCGCCTCTCTAGTTGGGCGCCTCTGAAATAGGTGCCTAACTTTAGGCCCTGGTTACAGAATTTGGGCCTTAGTTCTCCACTGCCCTGGGTCCATTAGATTGTGAGCCCACTACGACAGATAGGGGAAATGCTTGAAGTACCTGTATATAAACTGCTTTGAGTGTGGTTGTATCACTACAAAAAGGCTGTATGTAAATCTCTTTCCCTTACCTTTTTTTTAAATTTTTTTTTCTGATTTAATTTTCTGAGACTCAGTATTCCCAGATGACTCTCCCTTGATGTGGACTTGATATTGAAATTGAATCCGTTTACCTTCCATTAATTTGTACTATTTATTTTTTCTTTTTATGTGATTTCTGTATTGATATATAGAAAATACTAATTAAAAATAAACTTATTTTTTGATAAAGCATTTAATGATTAAATATCTTTATAATAAGAAACATGGAAGCAACAGCACATGGTCAGCTGTATCATAACCTGTATTTTTCTTTTCTTTGATTATGGTGTTTTCCTTTATTTGTTTTATTATTCTGATTATATTGTGCACTGCATAGATATCTTTTTCTATTTGTGGCATATCAAATGAAATCAAACGTGGAAATCAGTTACATTTTGGCACTTCAGAACTTGCTTTGTAGCTTGCAGCAGAAAGTGGCCTTAGTGTGGGTTTCTTCAATGTGGTAAGGCCAGTTTTACCACAACTGGAACATGGCAAATTTTTCATTTTAGCTATTAATGCTCATTCGTTAATGTTGCCTTTAGCTTGCAGTCATTTAAAAAAAAAAATTACCACTTGAAAACTTACCAACACTTATTTTGTAGGTAGTAAGGCCGTTCTGAGAACTTGGCTTTACTGAAGCGACTGTGAATTCAAGGCTTGTTGAGACTGATAAAATGACTTTTTGTTGCGCAGCAGTTAAGATATGGAATTCCCTGCTAGGTCAGATACAAAATTGTCGTGAAAGGGGCATGTTTAGAAAATTACTTAAGACGCAGTTATTTAGAAAATTACTTAAGGCGCAGTTATTTGCAGATGCCTTTCTCTAGAAATAATTTTCTTCTTGTCTTTTTTTACAAAATGTATTAATAAATAAAGACTGAAAACAGCACATATTTCATTTTTACTTATCCTTTAATGCAGTGTCTCTAACATGCCCCGACGGGACCCGTTTTGCCCACAAGGGCTTTTTCAAGGGTTCGTGGAGGAGCTCTATTCATAGTATCCTCTTAGTTCTGGGGCTAGGACTGTCCCTTTCCTGGGAGGTCTCTCCAAGTACCGCCCCAGACATCCTGTATTCGTGCATGAGATTTTTGTTCCCGACATGCATCACTTTGCACTTATCCACGTTCAACCTCATTTGCCATGTCGATGCCCATTTTTCAAGCTTGATTATGTCACATTGCAGATCTTTGCAATCCCCCTGTGTCTTCACTACTCTGTATAACTTCGTATTGTCCACAAATTTAATCACCTCACTCGTCGTACCAATGTCCAGATCGTTTATAAAGATGTTGACGAGCACGGGTCCAAGCACCGAGCCCTGCAGCACCCCGCTGGTGACGCTCTTCCAGTCTGAGAATTGTCCATTTACCTCCACTCTCTGTTTCCTATGCTCCAGCCAGTTTTTAATCCATGTGAGTATTTCACCCTTGATTCTATGGTATACAATTTTCCGGAGTAGTCGTTCATGTGGAAGTTTGTCGAACACTTCTGATAATCCAGATATACAATGTCGACCGGGTCGCCCTTGATTATCCGCCTGTTTACTCCCTCGAAGAAGTGCAGCAAGTTCGTCAGGCAAGATCTGCCTTTACTGAAACCGTGCTGGCTGGTCCTCATCAGATTGTGTCCGTCAAGGTGATCAATGATTGTCCATCAAGGTAATCAATGCAGAAGCTAGCTAGGGCAGTTCAGGAGCAGTGGCTGAGAAAATCTCTCCAGCCAAAGCAGCAGGTCCAGGCAGAAGACCCCATGGAATGGCAGGATCCTGAAGATTCTCAGACACCAGAACCATGCGCAGGAGTTGAGAGAATGGACATTAGTGAGCCAGAGCCAGTTCCTGCTCCACCAGAGGAAATGGAGATAAACCTCTGCCTGGTTGGCAGATAACCATTTTGGGTTTTTCTTTTTCTCTTTTGTGTTTGAGAAGGACTGAGGCCTATGTGTGTTTTGTGCCTGGTAAAACCTGGAACTGTTTCAAAGACTTGGGCTGCTAGCAGTGTCCCAACTGACATAGAGCACTGCTAGAACTGTTTGCTTTTGAGTTTATTTTTGTTAACAGAACCTTGAAGCATTTGTGGGCAGTGCTGGGGAGTATGTAAAGTTGGGGATGTGTATGCTGTGACATCTGGATGGGATACTCTTTTTGAGGGTTACTTTTTCTTATGTGCCATTGATTGAAAAAGTAAATGAAAAAAGCTACACAGCAACTTGAGGCCCTGCATTTAGCTCTGAGGAGCAAACACCTGCCCATACTAGTGAGAGGCAGGCAAAGGACTTATTAATTTTGCTAAACCTTTGATGAAAGTTTGGGACTTGTACTGCAAGCAAGGGTCCGGTGAAGAGGATTGTATTAGGACTATGGAAGTCCGGGCACCTTGCTGGGTTGTGGCCTTCTTGTCAGCCCAAAGCACTGGTTTAGACAGCCGAGAAGGCACTTACAGAGACGGACCCCTTGATGTCACCGGGTCTGTCTCTACAGCTTTAAAATCAAGCCGCCACTGCGGTTGCGGCCGCAGGGCGTGGCCAAAGGGGCGTGCCCTAAGGGGGCACGCCAGGTCCCTTGGGAGCCACGAGGAGCCACGAGGAGCCCGGGAGCTGGAAGCTGGTCTGGTAATATATAAAATCTTTCTATATACTTTTATATGATTTTAAGAATATGGGGAAAAGAAAGATAAAACCTAAAAGCTCTACACCAGTGGTATCGGGTCCAATGGACAGACATTTATCATTACTTTCGGATAATCCACCAGTGATACCACCAGATGTAGACTCCTCTTTGTCAGGAGCCTCAGTGAGTCCTCTCAATCGTACTCCTCCCCTTCATCCGGTACCCAGTGATAGTGGGAATATAACCCCCACTATATCTGATGCTCAAGTGATTTCATCCACCCATTTAAGTAAATTAGTATATGCTGAAATACCTAAATCTTTGACATTTTCTGGTGGAGTGGATGAAAGCACACGAACAGAAGAAACACAGGATATTACCTTAAAAGATTTATGGTTAGGTATATCTAGGGTTGAAGGGTTTCTCAGGATAACGATGAAGCAAATGGGAGATTATTCCCAGTCAGTTTCTTCCAAATTAGAAAATGTGGATGCTAACCTAGGTTGTTTGGATAAACGACTAAATGTGGTGGAAAATCAATGTAATAATTTGCAAGCTGTCTCTGTATCAGCTGTTAAAGATTCAACTGTAATACATTCTAAAATTGAATCTATGGAGAATATGAATAGAGTGAAAAATCTATGCTTGGTCAATTTTCCAGTAACTCACTTACTGTCACCTGAGATTTTATTAAGGAAATTCTTTAAAGAAGTACTGGGATTGGCCAATGCAGAGAATTTTCCAATAAATAATTATTATTATATTCCTTTCAAAAAACTTGAATCTGCCCAGGGGGAGGACCATCTGGTCACACCAGAGGTAAATTTGACTGAATTTCTAGAAGACACACAGGATGTGATTCAGACTCGGTCCACCCTGGTAATAACATGCATGAGCGAGATGGATAAAATGTTGATAATGAGACTCTATTTCAAAAATAGGTTAACAAAATTTTGTGGGGATTTGGTCAGGATCTTTCCGGATGTATTCAGAACTACACCGTTGAGGAGGAAAGAATTTTTGAAATTGAAGGATAGAGTGTTGGCACTGGATGCATCCTTCTACCTGAAATTTCCCTGTAAATGTATGATCAAACTACTAGATAGTGAATATTCTTTTTGGGATCCAATACAATTACAACAATTCTTAATTGCAAGAGAAAAGAAATAGAAATGAGACTTGTTTCACCTCAATGAGAAATATGAGGAGAATTAATATAAAAGTATCTTAGATTAAGGAATGATTCAGGGTTCATAACTATGAACCAAGAATTACCATTCTTTATATTTCCTGAACTTTATTTTATTAGAAATAGCAAGATATACTCTCCATTAATGTGGGCTTGAAAGGAACTTTGTATGTATGATTTGATTATGTATTATTTTATTTTATGTGATATCCTTTTTTCTTTTGAACTGTTGGATATTGTAAAGTATTCAAAATTATAAATAAAAAAAATAATAATAAAAAAAAAAGCACTGGTTTAGTGTTTGAATTTTTTTTTTTGAGAACGGTTCTTTTTTTTCTGTTAATTGTTTTCTGGGCCTGCTTGGGAGTAATGCAGCCCAGAAGGAACTGAACTCTTGTAAAACTTGCAAAAGTCTGGCTGAACGGATTATAAACCAGGGCTGGTTTTGATTTTGTTTTATAGTTTACTTATTTGCTTGGGAAAAGCCAGAACTGTTTGGCTTTTGCAAAACACTTTTGTGCTGTTTGGCTTTGCAATACACCTTACTTGCATAGTTTTGGCATACTCACCCTGAAGGGCCATTCTCCTTTTTGAGTGGCGCGCAGCTGTTGGCCTAGACACCCATCCCAGCATTACAGCTACTCAGCGGAGGCCGGGTGGGTGACAATATTCTATAACAATGTATGTAAATTTTAGGAATGCCCACAATCTGCCCAAGCCCCTCCTATGGTCATGCCCCCTGAGAGTTGCACATTATAATTTACACGCACAACTTTATAGAATATGCTTAAAAAGCTGTAAATGTAAGTTCTAATTAGTGCCAATAATTGTTTCTTAGTGCCTCTCCTGCTTGTTTAAATCACTTTGAATGTATATCAGCCAGAATATTTTTTTTTTTTTAGCACATGCAGATCTGGCAGTTACCACAGGACACCTCAGTGTGTCCCACAGTATGCCATTTTAAGCTATATCAGACATGCATTAGCACCTAACACAGCTTAGTAAAAGGCCTCTTTATAACTTATTTTGGTAATTTTAGCCAGATATCAGGTTGCTGAATATAATCTCCTCTGGGCTGCGATCACAACTCCTTTTGTGCTTTTGTGTTGAGGAAGCAAAGTGAGGAAGCCAACTGGAAAATTTACAACTCAGGGGACTGTGGCAGAATATTTTGTTCTAGTCATAAAAGCATAAAAGAGCAAGACTGGGTCAGACCAATGGGTCATAAAGCCCAGAATTCTGCCTCAAGTAAATTACAGAGCAGACATTACAATCACTTGGTCTAGGGCTTGTAGCACGGCCACTGTACTAGCTCAAAAACTAACCACACTGTGGTTAAAGTGTGAAATTCAGTTCAATGCATCTTTGTGGTATGGAGGTTGGAAGGATGGTGATCAGCTGCCACCAGCAACAGGTACATTTTTTTCATACTTGGCAATGCCACTATCAAACCATTAGCAAACAAAAACCTTACTATTTGGTGATTGCGTGAAAAGATTGATTTTGATATGACAATAGGAGAGCAAAATCAACAAGGTAATATGTGATACAGGGAGAAAATCAAGAAATCTATGCAAAAAAATTAAGTGGGCTACATTACAACATGTTATTGACCATTAACATGTTGTTTTAGCACAAGTCCCTTTTTATGCAATGAGAATTACCGTGTTTCCCTGACAATAAGGCCTACCCTGAAAATAAGCCCTAGCATGATTTTCGGGGTAGGTCTTAATATAAGCCCTACACCTGAAAATAAGCCCTAGTCGTTGGTGGCAGCAGTGCTCCCCCCTGTGACCCTACAATCTCTCCCACCCATCTGAACCCCGACCGTGAGACCGAAATACAGTATCTTATAACAAACTGCATTGTCGGCAGCACAGGCCCCATTGCGGCTTTCTCACACCCGGGCATTCCTCTGCCGCTCTGTTGATGACATCAGAAACGCAGCAGAGGAACGCCTGGGCGTGAGAAAGTCGCAATGGGGCCTGCGTTGCCGACGATGCAGTTTGTTATAAGGTACTGGATTTCGGTCTCGCTGTCAGGGTTAGGATGGGTGGGAGAGATGAAAGGGTCAGCAGGGAGAGGGGGTGCACGGCGGTGGGGGGGATAGAAGGGATTAAAAAATGCTCCACAGGGGGATGGGAAGGAGGGAGGGATATAGGCTGCAAGGGTTCTGTATCACAGGGGGATGGGAGAGGGATAGAAAGATACGGCACAAGGGGATGGGTGAGAGGGGAGGAAATATGCTGCACATGTGGGGGAGAGAAAGAAAATAGGAAGAACTGGGGTGGAAGAGAGGAAGGGAAAGATAATCATTATACAAGAAAATAAATAAGACCTCCCTGAAAATAAGACTTAGTGCCTTTTTTGGGCCCAAAATTAATATGACAGTGTCTTATTTTCGAGGAAACATGGTAGTTATTAATAACTGGGTTTAATAAATCCCAATAAATTAAATATATCATAACAGTAACCCACATTGATAACCTCTCCCCTAAGGGACGGACGCAATAAAATCACTGTTAGAATCCTGTGGGTCGCTTTGGTGCCGGTAAATGGTCCGATGAAAAAGGCGATCAACGTTGAAACAATTTTACATGCAAATGAAACTTGTATTCATTATTCATACTTACATTACTTGAGATATCGGGTTAACTCTAACCAGCTTTTTTTCAGTTGTTATTTTTTTCTAAATCTATTCTTGTAAATTTAGGGCCCTGTTACAACTAGTTTTTGCTTTGTTTTATTTATAATATCCATCTTGTCATGTCTGCCTACAATATATTCTAAATCATATTGTAATACATTGGAATTATAGAACCCAACAATACAGTTTATTTTCTATATGGCATATACTTTATTTTGTTGCTCTGAAGTTTCCTTTTGGTCATGCTACTGCCACTAACCTTTGCCACATGAAGAGATGTGATGAATTATATCAACTTCACAATGCAGTTTTGAACTGTACAATCAGTTAAGACACTCTGTATAACCCCACAAAACCCCATAATTTTTGTCTTTCTTATCCAGGCACTCTCTTAATTGTGTCCTTGAAAAAAATAACCCAACAATCCATCAAGCATGGTAAGGTTTAGTGTCAGGTACATGCTAGGTATTATTTATTATTAGATACTTAGGAGATAACCTAAGAGTCGCATTTCCCATTTGGCTATAGAAGTTCAGCTCTGTAGAGAAAAATAGCCACACTGGTAGTGACCATTACAATCCCCAGAATCATCCTGTCAAAAGCAACAGATCATTTGGTCTTTTGAAAAGATGACAATGTAATAAAATTTCAAGCATGCAGTTGGCATAGAAAGTATTTTGCTCAATAGATGTCCCAGTCTTAGCAAAGTGAAAGACAGGGTCAGAAGTATGAAGTGTTTTCTTATAAACATACAAAAGCCTAAGGGGAAAATTACTAATCTATGGTAATCTGTGGGGGTCACTAATCTACAGTAACACAGTACCTCAGGTTAGTAACCCCCAAAGTAAATGAACACTGCAACTTGTGATCATCTTCAAAAGCTACATTATTTTGCTTCCGCCAGATTATATATTAATAACACATTAACATAAGAACATAAGAACATAAGCAATGCCTCTGCCGGGTCAGACCCGAGGTCCATCGCGCCCAGCAGTCCGCTCACGCGGCGGCCCAACAGGTCCAGGACCTGTGCAGCAATCCTCTATCTATACCCCTCTATCCCCTTTTCCAACAGAAAATTGTCCAATCCTTTCTTAAACCCCATTACCGTAATCTGTCCTATTACGTCCTCTGGAAGCGCATTCCAGGTGTCCACCACCCGCTGAGTAAAGAAAAACTTCCTAGCATTTGTTTTGAATCTATCCCCTTCCAATTTTTCCGAATGCCCTCTTGTTCTTTTATGTTTTGAGAATTTGAAGAATCTATCTCTCTCTACTCTCTCAATGCCCTTCATGATCTTGTAGGTTTCTATCATGTCTCCTCTGAGTCTCCGCTTTTCCAAGGAGAAGAGCTCTAGCCTCTCCAGTCTTTCAGTGTACGAAAGGTTTTCCATGCCCTTAATCATTCGTGTCGCTCTCCTCTGGACCCTCTCAAGTATTGCCATATCCTTCTTGAGGTACGGTGACCAATACTGAACACAGTATTCCAGGTGTGGGCGCACCATTGCCCGATACAACGGCAGGATGACTTCTTTTGTTCTGGTCATAATCCCATTTTTAATAATACCCAACATTCTGTTTGCCTTCTTCGCGGCTGCTGCGCATTGCGCCGTTGACTTCATTGTTGTATCCACCAGTACACCCAAATCTCTTTCAAGGTTACTTCCCTCTAATACTAATCCCCCCATTTGGTAGCTGAACATCGGGTTTTTTCTCCCTATATGCATGACTTTGCATTTCCCTACATTGAATTTCATCTGCCATTTATTCGCCCACTCCTCCAGTTTGTTTAGGTCCCTTCTCAGAGTGTTTTCGTCTGGAGAGGGAAGTTAGATAAAGATGTCTCTTATTTCCTTTGCTTTTTTATATTGTTTTGGAACCCTTGTTGTTGGCCATTCAGCAGGCAAAGGAGATACAGGGAATTCCATATGCAGGTCAAGCTTATAAGGTTTCGGCCTATGCTGATGATATTTTGCTTCATTTGATAAATCCTGAATCTACCATCCCGCATTTACTGGAATTGATCGATCAATTTGGCAAATTTTCTGGTTACAAAATAAATTGGAGCAAATCAGAGGTTCTTCCGTTAAATGTACATTGTGTAAAAAGCTTATTTGACCCATTCCTTTTCCTTTGGAAGGAAGAGGGTATAAAATATTTGGGTATCATGATTCAGAGAACATTGGAAGACACAATGACAGTAAATGGAAAAATCCCTATTATTGAAGGTTAAAGAAATGTGTGAGCATTGGAACCCATTACATCTTTCTTGGTGGGGGAGAGTCCAAACCATCAAAATGATGATTTTGCCTTTAGTTTGCTACCGAATGAGTATGTTGCCGGTTTATTTCCAAGGGTCCTTTTATAAAAAATTGAATGGGATCCTTACAAAGTTTATTTGGCTGGGTAAATCTGTTAGAATAGCCTTAGTATCTTTGCAAAAACCACAATCAGTGGTTGCTACTCAATGGCCACGGATTTGGATTTGGAAGATGAGATGTATAGCGTCAGCATCTATGAGACAAACTTGTTTTTTTCTGTTGCATAGAGTTTTTTGGACCGCAGTTCGTTTGCACAAGTTAGACAGTTCAAATTCTAATAGATGTTGGCTGGCAATGTCATCTTGAAATAGGGACACTGGATCATTTGTTGTTCTATTGTCCTTTGATATTCAACTTTTGGGAATCAATATGGGGATAAATCAATTTGATTCTGGAGTCTTCGATTCTGTTATCTTATGAGGTGGTTATCTGTGGTACATTGTTATCACCTAAACCTCCATTAGATAGATATAAAAGCAGACTATTTTCCATAATGACTAGGATAGCCATGCAAATAGTTACTAAGAACTGGAAAAATTGGGATAGATTTAATTTCTCCTTTTGGTGGGATTCTTTGTTTATGCTATAAATATGAAAAACTGAATGCAGAAATTTCATGTAATAATAAGATATTTAAATTAGCGTGGGGTCCATTGAAAAATTTTGTTAACACTGATTAGCTGGATTATCCCCTCATTTCCTATTTGACTTGCACATCCAGGGAGGGGGGTATTTTGTTGAATTAACTGACCAAAGGAAAGTACTGTTTATGATTTTAATTGTATGTATGTAATAATGCACTTTGTTTTTGTTCTTGAATTAGGGTGTGGGGGGGCAAAATATTTTGTAGTATTTCTTTTGATCAATTGTAAGTGCTGTCTTGAAGTTAATTGTATGTATATTTTAATGCATTGTTTTCAAATGGAAAATTAATAAAGATTTTTTTTAAAAGCTGCATTATTTTGCTCCAATGGAGCCTTTCTTAAAGAGATCAGAGATCTTCCAAATGCCCACTCTTTTCCTGTGCAAAAAATCCGGCTCTGAAACCCCCCCCCCCCCCCCAATACACACATAGGTACTCCCCGCTCCTAGGCCTACTTTAATCAATCCCTGGTGATCTAAGAGGTCCAGGGCAAGAGCAAAAGGCGTTCATACGGTGGCTTGACCTGTATCAGTAGAACCACAAGACTAGTGTTAGGAGTCACCAGCTCAATTCTGAATCTATTGCCAGCAGGGTCAGGAGCAACTGGGAATTGCCTAACCACTTAAACCAACCAGAGTTGACCCGTCGTATCCACAGAAAGACGAAAATCCAACACAAAAGAGGCTGTGGAGGTCGATGTTACTGATGTCAACTTTATTAAAACGATAATCTACACCTTAACCACCATGTATTGAGGGAAATAGGCTCAGGGGGTCTAAGTGAGGGAGGTGATCTTCAGGGAGTCCAGTCTAGAGAATGATACAGGGACAAATTTTTCCCCATCCCCATGGGAACTCATTTTCCTGTCCTGTCCCAGCAAGTTCTTTTCCTGTCTCTGCCCCATTCCTGCAAGCTCCATCCTCATCTACACATGCCTCAAACACTTTAAAATCATAAATGTTCGAGGCTTGTGTGGTTAACGCAGAGCTTACAGGAATGGGGCAGGGACAGTGACAAAACTCATGGGGATGGGAAGGGGAAATTGAGTTCCTGTGGAGATGGGGACAAATTTGCCCCTGTGTCATAGTCAAGTCTCCCTAAGAAGAGGTAGAAAACCTTTGGAAGGGGCATTTGAAAAGAAGGGGGAAGCATTATTCTATTTGTTGAGCTCCAGCCCCTTTAAGATGGTGCTGAGGAGCATCAAGCCATGTGTTAGAACTGGCATTATATTTTCATGAAAAAAAAGCTACGAACAGAGTTGAATATAAGCTGTACCTTTCGAAGGCCATAATAATGAGATGCATTATATGGATTTGCATTTCATTATTATTCAGTCCACAGCCAACTCCACTAACATGTGCTGCAGTAAATTAATATACAATTTTGCTAGTTAGTATGCATTAAGAGGCAAATATCAGTTATACCCCCTTAAAGTTAGGCGCCAAGATGCAGCATACTAAACATTGAGAGGCTGATTCTATAAACAGAGCCTAAAGGCGCCTAACTTCTAGGCATTGCTTGGCATGGTTGTCAATCAGTTACTAAGTGTCGTTTAAAGACAATTGCCCCCAAATTCTATTTACGGTGCCTAAAATTATATGCATACATCGGTGTGTATAGCCAATGTACATGCACAACTTAATTGAATAATTAGCCTAATCAGCACTGATAATTGGCAGTTAACAACTCATAATTGAAGTTAATTGGGACTAATTAAGTTATGGCCTGGATTCTGTAACTGGCGGCATTGTCAGCGGCCACCAATTGTGTGTTAATCATGCAATGGTACAGGTACAGAGACATGCCTCAGGATACAGAATCATGCACATTGGTTTTCCAGGCCTACATTTTCGGCGCCTACCTTTAATGTGAATTACGCCTCCATGGGTACTTTAGGCTGCCTAATGCCATGTCTAGCCTGGCATCTCTTTCCCCTCCTTCCTTTCCCTCCTCCCCCTTTGTGGTCTGGCATCTCTCTGTGTTTCCCTCCTCTTCCCCCCTACCACCCCCCGCTTTAGTCTGGAATCCCTCCCTCCTTCTTCCTTTCTCTGGTCTGGCATCTTTCTCTTCCCCCCCTTTCCCCATCCAGTGGTCTGACATTTCTCTCCTTCCCATTCCTCCCGCCTATGGTCTGACATCTCTATCTGCCCCTTCTCTTCCCTTTCCTGGAGGTGTAACATCTTTCTTTCCCTTTTTCTCCCCATCACCATGATCCAACATCTCTCTGACCCTCCCCACATGCTATTCCCCCTCCCCCCCCCCTCCTCAGGATCCAGTGCTTGTTCACCCGGCGCTTCTGTAACTCATCGGGCCATGTGAAGTGAAGTAAACACGCTACCTTCGGCAACCCGGAAGCTTTCTATCTGCTACTGCTTTCCGCCTATGTGGGGACAGGAAGCAGTAGCAGAGGAGGAGCTTCCAGGTTGCCAAAGGCAGCATGTTTACTTCTGTCATGCTGCCGACAGCCTGAAGAGTTACAGTAGCGCTGGGTGAGCAAGCACCGGATATCACAGGTTGGGGTTGAGGGGGGAGAGGAGAAAGGACTCCAGATAGACGCATGATCTGCTGCAGGGTTATTAGATGTCTGGTTTCCCCAGACAAAACGCGACCTTAGAATTACATGGTTCTAACTGTACCAAAAGTTGGCTCGCAGTTAGAACCTTGTAATCCGATGCATAGACTAATTTCTGAACATAGAACCATGTAATTTCTTATGAAATGAAGGAATGGTTAAGTTGCAATAAATCCTCATGAGTGTTGTAACATCTACATGTCAGATAGAACCCGGAAGTCATCGGAGTTAACAATACTGAAAATTGTCACTTAGAACCCTGTAATTCTAAGGTCAAGAAAAGTTGTAAAATAAAAAAGCCACCTGAACTCCCAACAGAGTACTCAAAAAGAACATGTCCAGGGAAACCCGGACATCTGGTAACCCTACATGCAGGTATTTACAGAGAACATGATAGAGCAAGTGGAACTTGTTCTGCTAGATACAGAGCAAAGACCAAAAAATGTAGTTCCTATATATAATCTTGTATGAGAATAGAAACATAGAAACATAGAAATAGACGGCAGATAAGGGCCACGGCCCGTCTAGTCTGCCCACCCCAATGACCCTCCCCTACCTTTCTCTGTGAATAGATCCCACGTGTCTATCCCATTTGGCCTTAAAATCAGGCACGCTGCTGGCCCCAATAACCTGAAGTGGAAGACTATTCCAGCGATCAACCACCCTTTCAGTGAAAAAGAATTTCCTGTGTCCCCGTGCAGTTTCCCACCCCTGATTTTCCATGGATGCCCCCTGATTTTCCACGGATGCCACCTTCAGAATTTAGATACGTGGAGGGATGGACTAGAGACTCAGGAATTGAAAACACTGTGGAAATATTACTGGGGATGTTGGCTAAGCCATCAGAGAAACTCACTAATGCAGGTCTTCAAGAATAAAGCTATAAATTGTTATTCTGGGTCTACATCTCCCCTTGTAGAGCAGTTAAAATAGAACTTGCTCATCATAGTGATTGTGTGAAATGTAGAATAGAAATGGTCACTTTAGGTCATTTATTTATGGTTATGTAGGGAGATTCAACATTTTCGGGTGGGAATGTTGCCTCCCATTCTTTTCTTATTTCTTGATTTTACTGTATAACCACAAGCAATTTTAAAAGCTGTAAAGGAACTTATTGTTCATTTTGGCTTGTAAATGTATATTAGTGAACTGGAGACAAGAGTTCACCACCTAAGAGGTGAAATTTGTTGTATGCTATGATAATGGAACATTATAGAGTGGAAGAGATATCAGAAAGTGTGGCAACCAGTTTGATTGATAACATACACTGAGCACATAGTTGGCCACTAACTACTAACTTATGCAATTTTACCACAGGATTTATTTTATTTATGTATGTATGTAAAAAATTATATCCCACAATAAAACCTTCTATAGTTACTAATAACTAGGATTAACAAGAAACTAACATTGCACTTTTGTTGGCATTAAAAACTAAATAAAGTTTAAAAAAAAAGAAACTAACATCTTAACAATAGCCTGCATTAGTAACTATGTTTAAATTAAATTAATGTTATATATAAGTGCCAATGGAAGCTTGACTTTGTTGGACTTAGGTCTTTATTGCAAAGCTTGCTATCTGAGATAGGTGAACGACTGGATGAAGAGTTATTCACCTCTAGTCACGAGTTGTGTAGAAGGAATCATCTACACCTTTTCTCTCTCAGCTCTGCCTCCTACCTTACTAAGCTGTGCTGTAGCTCCTCATTTCTTACCCAAGCAGATGACAACTACTAAAAGAGGAGAAATAAGGAGGCAGAAAATCGTGAACACCCCACCTAAGCCCATTCTCTGCAATGATTAAAATGCAAAAAATCAATGCCAATAGGAACATAATCTAAAGCTAGGTAGAACGAACAAACCACCTACCTGAGTGCAACCAGCACTAATATTTATGTAGCTCTCAAAGTCTCTCTCTCACCTTTTTGTAGCAGAGAGTTAACTTATTATTCTTCAAACCTGTCTGAGAGGAGAAGACCAATCATCTGGCAATACATACATGTCTGAGACAGGAAGCAGGCTAAATTAAAGAAAGAAGATTATCAAGGTAAGAGCCTAATCTTCCCTTTTAGTGCAAAAGGCATATGAGTCTTCAACCAGTGGGATGTACCAAAGCGGTCCCCTGAGTTTAGAGTGGGATAGATGAGCCTGCTGCTAGCACTGAGGACCTAAAAATGGCATCTAGTCATGCTATTATATCCATCATGAAAGTATGGAGGGTGGACAAAGTAGTTTCTACAAATCATACGATTGTAACTAATGCAAAAGGTAAAGTGAATGCTTCCTGGGGGCCCTGTTTACTAAAGTATGGAAAAGTTTTACACTTACCACATGCATAAAAAGTATGCATCACTTGAACTGCGCAAATCTGAAAAGGGGGCCTGTCTAGGGGTGGATTGTTGGCATTCCTAAAAGTTATACACATTGTTATACAATACACCAGCAAATACAACTTAGACCTAGTTTTAGCTGGCCTAAATGGGTGTGTCTAAAAGCTATGCAATGCACAGGTGCTTAGTGCGATTCTATAAAAGGTACAAGACCATGTAGAATCACACTAAACACTGTTCTTATTGGTGATGATTTTTTTTTTTTTTTTTTTTGCTCTATATATAGAATCAGGCTCTTAGTACATGAATTAGCACACATGTCATGCCAGCATGGTAACAGTGATCATGTTTATGCACTAAAAGCTTAAAGCACTTTAGTAAACAGGCCTCTGAGATTCCTTTGTTAGCACTGAATAGTAAGCATATGCCACTTTTAAGAGACAACTAAAAATTGTTTAAATCTTCTCTGAAGACCAAAGAAATGATCTTTCATGCTGGGAAGAAAATTGGGGTGGGGGTGCGAGCGGTCCTGCGGGGTGGGGGTGAATCGGACGTCGGGGGGGCATAAGGCTTTCAGGGTGGGGACAGGACTTCAAGGGGGAGAGGAGAGTCGGGGCGGGCGAAAGGAGAGTCGGGGTGGCCAGAGGAGAGTCGGGGCGGGCGAAAAGAGAGTCGGGCAGCATGCGAGGTATACGGGTGTGCGCGGTATATAAAAATTTCTGTACATAAATTTGTGTTTTTCGCGTGCTATACCCAGGTGCGCGTTTTACACGGGTGCGCGTTATCTACGTGAAAATACGGTATACCAGACAACCAATAACATTGAACATAAGAACATAAGAATTGCCGCTGCTGGGTCAGACCAGTGGTCCATCATGCCCAGCAGTCCGCTCACGTGGCAACCCTCTGGTCAAAGACCGGTGCACTAACTGAGACTAGCCCTACCTGCGTATGCTCTTGTTCACCAGGAACTTGTCTAACTTTGTCTTGAATACCTGGAGGGTGTTTTCCCCTATGACAGACTCCGGAGCAACTCTATATAGGTTCTAATGTCAAGTTCAGTTTTGTTGTTCCAGCAGTTTGCAGTATGTGACTGGAAGTGACATGCAAGGGAGCGTTTTTTTATTTAGCTCCTGCATTGTGGAATGCTTTACCAGGAGAGCTTCATGAAGAGCAATTTTTGTCCTATTTTAGGAAACAGTTGAAGGCTCACTTTTTCAATCAGGCCTTTGGGGTCTTTCTGCCAGAGGGTCTGCACATGGGGGAGGGGAAGATATGGTTGTGGCCCAGTGGTTACAGCAGCTGCCTTAGTACCCTGTGGTTATGAGTTCAATTCCAAGTGCAGTTCTTTGTGACTCTGGGCAAGTCACTTAACAGTTCATTGCCCCAGATCTAAAATATGTATACCACTTTGATTATAACCACACAGAAAAAGCAGCATATCAAATGCCATCCCTTTTGACAGGCTGAATTAATTTAGGCCCCCTTTTACAAAGCCACTCGGCCAAGTGCCGGACAGCAATTCCTATGGGCATCAGAGCATTAACCACATTGGCCCGTGCTGCTGGTTTTACTAAAAGAGGGGGTTAGTTTTTAATATTTTTTAGATTAAGACTGAGGGAAGGTTCTTTCAAGGGGCTGTACTATTGTACAATGGAGTTCTTTTCATGATTTTAATTAACTCTATTTTTTAATTGTAAAAAACCTCTGGGTTTGCCCAGGCAGTATATTAATAATAATACACTGTAACTGTACTATAGCATCCCAAAAGTCCCAGTTATAAAACAATTGCACAAATTCTTTTCATTGTGTTGAATATGATCAGATGTCTGTTTTCATTATGAATTAAGCACAATAGCTGTATTTTAAGAGAATAGTTATGAAAACATACTATAGCTTCAGACAAAAATGAGAAAATATTTTCAATAAGCAAAATCTGGCAATAATAATCATGTGTTGCTTTATTTTTCTTAATACCACTCAAATACATTTCACATTCATTTAAAGGGAAGTCGAGTGAAAATTGCTTGGTACCTTCTATCTAATGGAAATGAATGCCAGAGAGGAACTTTTAGGGGCCTGTCTACCAAGCCACCTTTAGGTTTTGCAGTTAGGACTAGATTCTGTAAATGGCACCCAAATCTGAGTGCCAAAAAAGTACACTGAGCACTATTCTATAAACAACACTCTAAGGACCTCTCTTACAAAGCCGTATAGCATGGGCCGCTGCAGTATTTGCCCCAAAGCCCATAGGGACTTAAAGGCTTTGGGGCCATTGCTGTGTGGCATTGTAAAAAGAGGTAAGTCAGGAGTACTATTCTATAAACAGCGCTCTAAGTCGGGAGCACTAATCTATGATCAGCATTCACTAAACCTTCCGATCCTGTACCGACGATCGCAAAACCAGTTTTACTAGTTTTGCAATCGTTTCCCGATCCAATTCACTAAACTGCTGTACTATCAATCTCCCATCCGATCCGATCCTCCCATGTAATTGAGCAAATTCCCAAGCAAAATAGCCAAGCGATTGATTCACTAACAATTACTTGGCTATTTTGCATCGGTTTTTACTATTATCAATCCCGACTGCTGCAGACGTCGGCAGACCAGCAAATAGTAGCAGAGTTGTGAAAAGTGCAGCTGCTCTGCTTGGAGAGCTCACACACTTTTTGGTTTAAGGATTGTAATTTGGCTTCTACGAAAAACTGTGCCTAGATTCCCCTTTAGCACTACCCCTGATGCAGCCTGGTGAGGCGAAACATGGCCACATCAGGTGTTTGTTTTAAATAAATGGTTCTTTGCTATTATTTGCTGGTCTGCTTCTTCTTGTCTTCTGCTGCAAGTGTTTGTAGACAACTACCTCTTCATATTCTGAGTATAATTTGCATGTATGCTTGTTAAGCACTGCTCTCTCTAAGCTGAAGGAGTTCTCCACCTTCATTCCTGCCAGTGAGAAGTGTTGTTTCACCATCACAGTTTCAATACTGAGGGACAAACAAGCTCTGCAGGACTCCAGGGAACCTACCTGTTCCTAGCGACTGAAAACACAATTTTGAAGCACCACCCCCTACTACAGCAATGCGGTTGGAGGACTCCTACTTAGCTTAGAGGGAACAGGAATGCTAAATCTGCCCATGTTCTGCCGAAATTCCATTGCTGTTCAAGCCCATGGGCAAAGTATGGACCATCATGTCATAAGGGGCCGTATATGCACAGGAATGATTTTATAAAATTACTTCCTTCGAGAGTGATTGTATACACCGTTTTCAACTAAACTGATGTTATAAAATTAGGTCACATCTAAAAGTATCCCTGAGGAGTGTGTGGCGCAGTGGTTGGATCTACAGCCTCCGCACCCTGGGGTTGTGGGTTCAAACCCCGCACTGCTCCTTGTGACCCTGGGCAAGTCACTTAATCCTTCATAGCCCCAGGTACGTTAGATAGATTGTGAGCCCATCGGGACAGAGAGGGAAAATGCTTGAGTACCTGATTGTAAAACCACTTAGATAACCTTGATAGGTGGTATATAAAATCCTAATAAACTTGAAACTTGAAACTTGTATTTTCATAGTAGGAATGCTCAAGGATGAATTAGGACAGAGCATAGGTAGAGCCAAGGTTTGCAAAAGTATTTTATAGAATCAATGCATCTCTGTGCATGTAAAGAAACACTAACACATCTGCTCCCATCAGTCAATCAAGATGCAAGTTCTGCAGAATTTGTCCTAGGATTTTATAAAGATACATCCAGAGTCTCTATAAAATAAGCAAGAAATAGATGCCTTTTTGCGCATTCAACTTAGGTGCCCTGTTATACATAAAATTACTCTCTCGGGCCCCCTTTTATCAAGCCACGGTAGAGCGTTTTAGCACTGGCCGACAAAGTAAACGCTCAAACGCTCATTCAATTCCTATGAGCATTGGAGCATTTATCTCACCGACCAGCGCTAAAATGCTCTACCGCAGCTTGATAAAAGGGGGCTTTAATGATCCAAGTTAGGAGGAAATTCATCAAGAGGTGCTAACTGATTTAGCGCATGCTAACCATTAGTACATGCTACATACTAAACACCCATAGGAATATGTGCGTCCTTTTGCAAAGCTGCAATGCTGAGCAGCACACGCTAAATGTCGAGTCACCCGTTCTATTCCTATTGGTGACTTGGCATTTAGAGTGTGTTGCTCGGCAGTGCGGCTTTGTGAAAGCATGCCATAATAGACTTCAAAACATATAGCACATGCTAATCATTAACAAGTGCTAAAGTGGTTAGTGCCCATTGATGAATTGCCCCCTTAGTGAGCTATACTGTTAACATAACACCATGCACATTAGACCCCATATTATGGAACATAGCTTCACAATGCACTTTTTATGGTCTCAGAGCAAAGAATCATCTCCATGTCTAAAACGAAGTGATCAAACTTCTGAAGAACCTTCACACCCATGGCCCTGTTTTTTCATCAGCCCACTTGCTACCCATATTCAAATGATGCTTCTTTAAGGGCTTGATGCTAGCATATAAATCCCTGCACAACATGGCACCAGACTACATGTCAACCAAACTCACTCCATACGAACCAAACAGACCACTCCACTCCCAGGAAGAAATATGCCTCCAAACACCCCCAGGCCGTGCCCTTCAACTACAGAATGCCAGACGCCGATCCTATTCCCATTTCCTACCAAACTACTGGAACCAACTACCCCCACAGATCAGATCCCTTGAAGGGCTCCTATACTTTAGGAAAGCAATAAAAACATACTGTACCCCTTCCCTTGCCTACTACCGTATGTTTAAAAAGAGAAATGTATAATGGAATCTGGCCATCTGTATTTGGCATACTAGAACAGACATGGGCAACTTTGGTCCTCGAGGGCCGGAATCCAATCGGGTTTACAGGATTTCCCCAATGAATATGCATGAGATCTATTTGCATGCACTGCTTTCAATGCATATTCATTGGGGAAATCCTGAAAGCCCGACTGGATTCTGGCCCTTGAGGACCAGAGTTGGCCATGTCTGTACTAGAAGATTCACATTATATTACAAACATGACACATTGTAACCATTTGGACTGTATATTATATATGTTTACCCTATAAATCGTCTTGACTATATATTATGTATGTTCAACTTGTAACCCATTCTGAGCTCATTGGGGAGAACAGGATAGAAAATGGAATAAAGAAATAGTCCCATTGTATGAAAGAACAGGTAAAGGAAAGTGTAATAAGGATTGATGTATATATGAGCTACACCAGACTGTACTCATAGTTTTTACAATGTAGAAAGGAATACCATCTGTGGTTCCTCAGAGTAACCTCAGAAATCCAAAAGTGCCACTGAGTCAAATATTATGCTGCATTCAGAGTCTTCTTTGAAATATATCTGAAAAAACCTGTGATTGATAACATAAGGATAAAATTTACCTCTCTGGAAAATACTGCACCTGACTTCCGAATGGCAGCTAGTTGAGTGGGTCTCAAGAAACCCTGCTCTAAAAACTAAATGAAAAAGGAGACATATGGCAACCAATCAACAAAATATGCTCCTGCATTACTGACAAGCCGGGATGCTGGCAAAGATGAGAAGGTCAAAAGTTCCAATGAAAGAAAAAGATATATCTGTGAAGCACACAGTAGCACTAAAGAAATGATAAATATATCTGTAAAAAGTGGGACAAGATAGTGATGCTGAAATTGAAGAATATCTGTCTTGCACACAAGGGGACAGATGAAGTAGCAAATTCTTAAGTGGAAAAAAATATTAATTCTGGAACAGATGAGAACATTCTGAGCTGATGGGGCAGATTTTGGAATCAAATTAGTATAGACATTAAAGAAAAAATGGAGGAGAATTTAGTGAAATAAGTGGAGTTGTTATTAAGGCATGCTAAGGTGATAGCACATATTCTTTGCCCCTTTTGGTGTGTAAATCAGCAATAACATGATATATTACCATAACGTACATTAGTTTCTTGCATTTTTCACCTGGATGATTTTTTTTTTTTTTAATTGCTTCAAAAGAAAAACACATATAGGAAAAATGCACAGAGGAACAACACACAGAGGAAAAATGGTTATTTTTTGGGGAAAAAAAACAGGCGTTTTGCTTTTTAAAAAATGACCATTTTCTCTACCCAATTTCTGGACGCACTTATGAAAATGTCTAACCTCTGATTAGACATTATATTGAAAATCAACAAGGCTATACAGAAGGGAATGGCTCTAAACTTTTGAAGAAAATGGAATGGGAGAAGTGAGTCCATACAAGTGGTTTAGAACAGAATAGTAAAGGGTGATTTTATAACTGTACATTGGAACATGCATGTCTTTGCCAAATTTGCAAAGTGATTTCTACTCTGAAAATTATTGCAAGGAATTATTGCAGGGATTATTTATCATGGTTTTAGGATACACAGTTTTTCTGGGTAAAATTATATGCAGAAGCTTGAATTTTGAAAAGAATAAGGCCAATTCTATAAAAAGTCACATTTAAGCATCAGCTGTGTGCCTAAATGTACAGAATATTGATGTCTAGAACGGCATTTTAGAAAGGACTTCCAACTCAGAATTAGGCTTCCAGATCAGTTCAGCCTGCTCTAAATAAATGTAAAATGCACGTCCATGTGCTCGTGATGTCCAGCATGAACATCCATTTTACAAACTGAAACATCAAAATTATGAAGGGGGGGAAAACAAGGAACATGAATTGAAAAGGATAAATTAAAAGATTTAAAATTATACTTCAGAGTTAAAAGTGTGCATTTTTGTGGGCAGAATATATAGATCTTTCCAGATGTTATGCGCTCATCTCAACAATGAAGGAAAATATTTCTTGCATTGAAACCTAAGGTTATAGCCTTGGGTGCATCTTTTTTCTACACTTCTCATATAGAACAGCACCAGGGGAAGAGATTTTTTTTTGATCTTCTACATTTGGAAAGATATATATTAGATCAAACTCAAGGAAATAATTGAAAGATAGGGTTTCATGATTATTTATTTATTTAAAAATTGTATAGCCTGCTACATCCACAGTTTTGAGCAGGTTACATAACAACATTCATAATAACTGATGTCAAACAAATATTCAACATACAATTAAAACATGCTAAAATGTACACTTTTTATTGTATTTACTATATATACCGTATTTTTCGCTCTATAAGACACACTTTTTTCCCCAAAAAAAGTGGGTGGAAATAAGGGTGCGTCTTATGCAATGAATACTAACTAACCCCCCCCCCACCTTCATTTCTACGGCAGTACAGGAGGTCCAGCGCTGTAGGGCAGGAGCTTTCAGCCTCCTGCCCTTCCATCAGGCTTCCTTCCTAGGCAGCGGCAGAGTCGGAGCGACAAGAAGACAGGCGTGAGTTTTTCGCTTCCTGCCTTTCCGCTCCGTGAATGGCGATCCAGCTGCTGTAGGGCAGGAGCTTTCAGCCTCCTGCCCTTCTCTCCTGCTTTCTTTCTCTCCCCCCTCCCCCCCCCCAGCAGCAGCGGCAGAGCAACAAGCAGGCAGGTGAGTTTTTCGCTTCCTGTCTTGTCCCGTGATGCTCTGTGAATGGCTGCCCCAGTTCTCACCTTGCCTGCCTGCCCTGCCATTAGGCCTGCCTGCCTGCCTGCCTGTCTGTCACTAGGCCGCTAGGCCTGCCTGACTGCCACTAGGCCTGGATGACTGCCACTAGGTCACTAGGCCTGCCTGCCCTGGCCTGCCCTGTCCCAGCCTAGCACTAGACCACCTGAGGGGGGACAGGGAACAGAGCCTGGCAGGGAGGGGGACAGGGTGCAGAGCTTGGCAAGGAGTATGGGGTTGGGTTCAAAGCCTGGCAGGGAGAATTTGGTTCAGAATGTTTATTTTCTTGTTTTCCTCCTCTAATTCTTGGGTGCGTCTTATGGGCAGGTATGTCTTATGGAGCATAAAATACGGTAGTTTAGAGCAGTGGTTCCCAACCCTGTCCTGGAGGACCACCAGGCCAGTCGGATTTTCAGGATAGCCCTAATAAATATGCATGAGAGAGATTTGCATATAATGGAGGTGCCAGGCATGCATTTCTGCTCCATGCATATTCATTAGGGCTATCCTGAAAACCCAACTGGCCTGGAGGTCCTCCAGGACAGGGTTGGGAACCACTGGTTTAGAGTAGTGTATTGCAAACTGTGTGCCGGGGCACACTAGTTGCCTTACGAGATTCCAAGTGTGCTGCCAGACTCTGGTGAGGAGGAGAGGCGCCAGCGCCGGCTGTCTATAGGACATGCCTCTCGCAGCAAGAGGCACATCCTGTAGGCAGTCAGCTGGCGCTGCTCCTCCTCCCTAGCATCTCTCCTCCTCTCCACACCTTTTCTTTTTCAGCACTCCCCCCCCACCCCACTGGCATCTCAGAGCCCCATCTGGAGGGCCTCTGCGCATACACAGACATCAACACATGTGTTTGTCATTATCATGTCGATGTCCACACACTTCTGGATGCCCTCGAGCCACAGCCCCCAATTTAGTATGCCGCTGGCTCACAAAGTTTGCTAGACACTGGTTTGGGGCTTCAAAATTGTGAGATATGTTACCTCTTAAGGTCCCCTTTTGCAAAGCTGTGGTTGCGATTCCTGTGTGGCAAATGCAACTCAGTCAGTTCAATTTCTATGGGCTGCGTCACATTTGCCGTGCTTCTTAATTTGCTTTAATGTTTATATTTCTATTATTCTCATGCTCTTATAATTCTTTGAGTTTAGTCTTTTTCCTTGTTGTATTTGCTTGTATAAATTCTGAAAAAATTTAATTAATAAAGAGGGAACAGAAGTGGGCAGATCAAGATCATTCCTTTAAATTAAGCATGTAATTGCAGAATTAGGACCTCTGTGCCTAAATTTAGGTATGGGCATTTGTGCTATGTTTTCATTGGTGCAAATGGCCATTCAGAATACGGCTGCCAAATTGATTTTTTGTAAGAAAAAATTTGATCATGTTACTCCGCTGTTGAGAATGCTGAATTGGTTCCCGGTTTACTGGAGGATTCAGTTTACGTGTGCTAATGTTGTATTTAAATGTCTCTATGGAATCTTTTCTCCACTATTCTCCCTTTCTTTCAACTCTCAATGACCATCTTCTTCTAGAGATATACATAAGTATAAATTAATATGCCCTTCTAGTAAAGGGATTCAAGCTTTAGGTAAACTTTCTCACTCCTTGGCATTCATGATGGTGAAAATTTGGAATGATCTCCCTTCAGAAATTAGATCTTTGTCTTCTTTGATTTGCTTTAGAAAAACCCTGAAGACATATTTGTATAACAAATTTCGGGATGATAAATAATAGAGTTTAATAGAGAGCTTCTGCTTTCCAACTACTTATCCCAAATGTTTTTCAGAGTAAACTTTTGTTAACCGGTTCAAGTCCTTCCGGGGAATGACCCGGTATACAAGACCAAAGATTAGATTAGATTAGAAAGCATCCCTAACTTTAAGAACAGTTTATAGAAAAGCGGGGGGGGTTTGGGTACAATATATAGAATTTACCCCTTGGGCCCCCAAATATTCATGTAAAATAGGCTCCCACCCTGCATTACTGAGGTACCTAAATGGAGGCACCTTGTTGTAAAACTGATCCCGTGCATACAAGCAAAACCTTCTCCACTCCAGCCTCACCTCTTCCAAGACTAGATAAATTTACATATATACAGGCTGTATGCAAGCAAGTTCATCTTTCTATTGTGTACGCAATTCTGCAACTGACCATTTGGATGGGTAATGATTTGGTGTTCCTGCAGAGATATCTTTGAAAATTATCCTTGGTGGTGGAAGGGGAGAGGGATAAAGGCATGTCGCCAAGTGAATTTGACCTTTACTGACTGAAATTGTTTTTTTAAATCAAACTGCCCTTCTAATAACGTGTACATGCACACATTTGTGGTCACTTGGGAGAGCTGTTCTGGGCGGTGGGATCTAACAGGAGTATCACAAGCTTGAAATGCTCCCTAGAGCTCCTATACCCTCCCACTGAATCACAGCCAAATAGGGAAGGCAATGGACAGGACATAATTTTGGAGCCCTTGCCTCCGTTACGCACTGTGCAACCGCACTGCCTGTACATACCTCGCTACAACCCTGGGGCTTGGCTGGAGTTTTCTTTTATAAGCATCCTTTCAGATTTTAAACGTATGCATGGGATTTTTCATGGCAAAACAACCATACCATGATACTGTGTGTGGGTGGTTTTGCTGGGCAAACTTATGCACAAAGGTGCTCTTTGAAAATTGGGACAGCATAAGAACACAAGAATTGCCGCTGATGGGTCAGACCAGTGATCCATCGTGCCCAGCAGTCTGCTCACGTGGCGGCCCCCAGGTCAAAGACCAGTGCTCTAAAATGAGTCCAGCCTCACCTGTGTATGTCCCAGTTTAGCAGGAACTTGTCCAGCTTAGTATAAGAACATAAGAATTGTCGCTGCTGAGTCAGAGCAGTCTGTTAATTTATGCACTAAATTGTGCACTAAAGGTTTATCGGAGGACAACTTATAGTAAAGAAATGTTAAGTGCACAAGAGACATTTAGGGGATGATTCTATAAAGGGTGCCTAACTTAACCTCCCTCCCCCTTTTATAAAACCATGAAAACATGAGCATCGGAGCAGCGCAGAGCACTAGCTGGCGCTAAAAAACACTTTTGCGGTTTTGTAAAAGGAGGGGTTAATTGGCAAAATACCCTTAATAGCCTCAATAATTGGGGGAAAAAATTAATTGGGCGATAGGTGCCTATTGCATGGCAATTAGCAGTGCCTAATGCCTAAGTGGGCATTTCTATGGGCGGAGTGTGACTTAAGGCACCTCTAAGCGTGATTCTCCCAAAACTTAAGACACCTAAAATGTAGGCCTTTAAAACCCTCGCCTACATTTCAGGCACCTAAGGTTTCACACAGGCGCCACTAGCCGCGAGTCTGTAAATGGTGCCCAAGTGTGACTGACAAGCGGCCAGCACCATTTTTCTAGGTGCTGGCCGATATAGGCGCCAGTTATAGAATCAGCCCCTTAGGGGACATGTTCAAACTGCTGGCAGTGGAACAAAGATCACATCTTCTTTTAAACCGCATGCTTAGTACCCATGTACTTTCACTTCAAAATTTGCCATGGGTACAAAGCATGTGCAAACACTTGCATCTGCTTTTCCTGCAGGTAGACTGTTGCTTTAAAATCATAAATGTACAATGCTCTAGTTGGTTATACCTATTAGATTACTCCCTCCCATAATTAGAATTTGTTCTGTCTCTTTTTTTTTTTATCCTGGTACTTGATCTTTGTAACATGTCATAAGTACAATGCAACCTACCAGTCACTTCCATTGGGATTTCAGATAACAGCGCATCAAGGTACAGATTTTTAACTGTTTACATGTTATCTTTTAACACAAACTGCAATGCTGTCATCTAATTTTAATCATTTATCAGTAATGTCTCTAGTTTCTTGCACAGTGTTTATTATGCCAATGTGATGGGCAGAAGACAGATCATATTAAAGCTTACTTTGAAGCCCCAGAAGGCTTCTTAAAGCTATCAATGATGATTATAAGCATTTTCCAGATGTTTCCAATTTTGTTTCCAACCGCAATATTCTCAAACTACTTAAGAAGGGTAGCACATGTGGCTTAAATTACTGTATAGGAAGGTTTCACGTGTCTGAGTTCCATCAGTTGATGCTGTTGTGGGAATTTCTGCCTCAAATTCTATTGACATTGAGGTGTTAGCCAGTAAATTATCAGCTGCTACTGGGCACCTTGCCAGCTAGGTCATCCTTTTAACAACATCCTTGCATTTTAATTTGGACGCTCAATCCCTATCTGAATTATTGACTAGATCCAATACTGATTTCCCTGCATCTTTAAATTACATTTCATTCAGTTTTTCTCAAATGTTTCTAGCTGTGCACACACCCAAGCAAAACACTATCCACAGTCTCCCAGTATGTTCATCATGAGAAGAGGGGTTGCATTTTATAATTCCCAGCAAAATCAAAGTTTGAGCAGAGTAAAGAGATTACCTAGTGATTAGAACAGCAGCTTGTCAACCAAAGAAGCCAAAGGATAAATCTCACTTCTCCCACTGAGATTCTTTTGTGCCTTTTGGACAAGTCACTTTACTGTGAGTTGTTTCAGGCACAACCTAGAGTGTAAGCCTCCTCGGACAGAGGAATGGCTATAGTGCCTGATTTGCAATTCACCTTGAGCTTACCCCTGGTCTTTCCTTGCCAGGCAATACTATTTTACTGTCCCAACATACATTGTATTGTCTCACTAGTTATACCTAAACCCAACAGTGGATCATTACATGTTTTTGATTATGTATGATTGAGCATTATTTCTGCCAACACATCTAAGATAACCCACCACTTACCTTGTAGAGAATTGCAGTATATAAGATATATTATATTATATTGTATTGTATATTTGTGGTGATGATAATGACATATGAAACTTATTTATAAAACTGGGTTTTGATAGAATATAATTTATGTGGTAATAAGGCTGACATTTTGACCTGTGATTTTCTCCTGCTAGCTTTTCAACACAGAAACAAAGAAACATGTTGGAAGATAAAAGCCAAATGGCCCATCCAGACTGCCCATCCGCAGCATCCACTATCTCCTCCTCTCCCTTAGAGATCCCATGATGGCATATGTGTGTGACTAGAGCAGGCTGTCAGAAAATGGATGAATTTTCCTTTTTGGTGACAACTGTTGCTATGAAGGAGGAGGAACTTTCTAAGCAGGGAAAATATCAATATGTATTTCTCTTGTTGAGGGGGAGTTCTGCGTAAAACTGTCAGTGAGGACAGAGCATAGATGAGAGAGGTGTGAGAGATTTGAAGAGAGCTGAATTCACTTAGGTTTTGTGATAGTTTCTTAGGGAAAGGGAAGAAAATCTTACTCATTAATAACCTTTCACCTTAGGTAGAGGTACCACGCATCAGCTTTAAAGAGAGGATGACAGAGCTGGCTCTAAAGGCTCCTGTCAGGTCAGCCTCCACGAATCCAAGGATGCTCCCAAAGAGTCATTACACATATTTGCCAGTTATCCAGATTTTTATACAGTTTTTAATATTTAATAAAATAATATTATGTAGGCAACAGTATATTCAGTGCTGGTGCCCACAAAGCTAACTAGGCATCAGGACTGCATAAAAAGCAGTTCACATGATTCTTCGTAAGATATGCAGGTACGGCACTGAATATCGGCTAATACCAGCATCAAGTTTCAAGTTTCAAGTTTATTGGCTTTTAATATACCGACCATCAGCAAGTATCTGGCCGGTTTACAATAAAAAATTTGAAGGAAAAATAAATAGATAGTTTAGAAATAATCAAGGTGTACACTGAGGACATTAACTAGACAAACTTGAAGGTGAGGGAAAATGGGAAGGATGGGGGGAAAGTTACATGTTAAAAGAAGAAAGGAGAAAGAGGGAAGAGGATAAAACAAATAGGATGGGATCGCTTTATAAAAGCGGTTGGTTAAATATAGAAAAGAAGAAAAAAGATGAAGAACGGAGATAAGGGGAGAAAGAAAAAAAAGAAACTATATGTATTTAAAGGAAAATCTAAATGCAGGAAAAAGCATCGCTAAATAAAAAGGTCTTCAAACTTATTTTAAATTTGTCGAGTTGATTTTCGGATCGGAGTAGCTGTGGCAGAGCATTCCACAAGGTGGGAGCTACTACTGCAAAGTTTATTTTCCTAGTGTAGAAAAAATCTTTTATAGTAGGAATTGACAAGAGTTTCTGATCTGCTGACCTTAGGAGACGTATTGAGCGGTGTGGGATGAGAAGCTTGTCTAGGTATGAGGGCAGGTGAGAGAGTCTGATTTTAAAAGTAAGCAGAATGGTTTTATAAGTAATACGGTGTGTAATGGGGAGCCAGTGTGCTTCCTTCAGAAGAGGGATAACATGGTCAAATTTCCTGGCTTTATAGATGAGTTTTATTGCTGTATTTTGAATTAGTTGTAAACGTCAAATTTCTTTTTGAGGAAGTCCGTTGTAAAGAGAGTTCTGGGTACCACAAAAACCCAGACATTCCTGAATAGGTCACTGGCTATATGACAGAACACAGCTGAACTGCATTGCAAACTGGCAGATAAAAGACAGAATGTTGACTGCTAGGGCAGACAGACAGACAGACAGAATAAAGAAGGAACTGTGCATTTCAGAGTGGGAGAGATTTTACAGCTGGTGAGTTCAGGCTCCAGATGAAGCATTCAGCGAAATCGAGCATCCATACAGCGAGATAAATAGCTGCCGGGTTTGTAAAAAAAAGCTTATTTTCCTGCTAAGACTCTCTTTTTTGTTATGGAAATACTAAGATTTGAACTGTTCCAGTTTTGAAAGAAAACTATTAACAAAATGGAAGATTGTCCTTTAAAGAAAACATTTTAAAAATAGCAGTACAGTTACATACATTCAATGAAAGGATATAATGAAAATAGCATTACAGTTACACAGGGTGAATGAAAGGACACAATAATTTTGCAAGGAAGGTTTTTCTAATCAATAACTATGCACTCGACTGGCATGGAGGTTTAATAAGTAACCTGTGCTAAAAGATCTTTTCCTTCCTTTATAGCAGGTGTGCCCACACTTTCTTGGCTACTTTTAAAATGACCAAGTCAAAATGATCTACCAACAATATGATGAGGATGAAACACTTCCCTTCAGAAGAAATGATCAGGGTTCATGAGCTTGGAGAAAAGATGACAGTGGACATATAATAGATGTTTAGAAAATGTGGCATGGAACAATTAAACAGGAAACAGATATTTTAACCTGTCACACAAATAAGAGGACACTCATGACCAGCAGATTTAAAAGAATTTTTTCATGCTATCAGAGGAGGGTAAGACATTGAAGTTGCGAGTGGGGTGAGGGGGACTCAGGGCAGAAGAAAGATACATGCTGGAGTCATGTATCATCTCCCCTTCCATCCAGCGTGCACCCTTCCTCTCATGGCTGCCGAACCCGCCTCTTTCTGACATCACTTCCAGTTCTAGCAGCCACGAAGACAAAGAGCATGGACCCAGGCAGTGGCAGCAGCAGCCAAAGGAGGAAGAAGCTTATTCTCCACTACCATGGTATTACCATAGTACTGGTTCCCATTACCACAGCACTACCATGGAACAGTCTACTGGTACCGCAGTAAAACCAGGAGCTTCCCTGACATGGTCCCCATCACCGCATCATTCTCTAGAGAGTAACACTGTTCCAATTCTTCACAAAAATTAAAAATATTATTCCCCATTATATCTCACAAGAGAGCCTAAAAAAGCAGTGCAGCAGCAGCAGAAAGAGGTAGCAGGAGATCACTGACAAAGTTGGAGGGAGGGGGAAAAGGGATATATTGTCTCACAAACTCTAAGGGTTTCTTGGTTTGACTGCCTGGCATTACTCATGTTTAATTGCTAAATCATTGTTCCCGTCTTGGCTCTTGGAAAAACTCTGCAGCCATCTCCCAGATCTTAATTTGACTCCCTGAGCTGGATAAGAACATAAGAATAGCCCTATAAGAACAGCCGTAGAGAGTCAGACCAATGGTCAATCAAGTCCAGTAGCCCGTCCCCACGGTGGGCAATCCAGATCTCTGGAACCTGGCAAAAACCCAAAGAGTAGCCACATTCCATGCTACCGATCCAGAGCAAGCAGTGGCCTCCCCCACGTCTCTCTCAATAACAGACTATGGACTTTTCTTCCAGGAAATTGTCCAAACCTTTCTTAAAGCCAGCTATGCTATCTGCTCTCACCACAACCTCTGGTAATGCATTCTAGAGCTCAACTATTCTCTGAGTGAAAAAAATATCTATTCCACTCAGGATTTTGTAGACTTCAATCATATCTCCCCTCAGCCTCTTTTCAATCATATCTCCCCTCCGTCACTTTTCCAAGCTGAACAGCCCTAACCTTTCCTCATACGAGAGGAGTTCCATCCCCTTTATCACCTTGGTTGCTCTTCTTTGAACCTTTTCTAGTGCCACTATATCTTTCTTGAGATAAGGAGACCAGAATTGAACACAATACTCCAAATGTTGTTGCACCATTGAGCGATACAGAGACATTATAATATTCTTACTCTGGTTAACCATCTCTTTTTTAATAATTCCTAGCATCTTGTTTGCTTTTTTGGCCGCCACCACACATTGAGCAAAATATTTCATTGTATTGTCTACAATGACACCCAGATCTTTTTCTTAGCTACTGAAACAATATCATGCAGGCAGCCTACAGGTGTATGTTTCTATGCCCTGGGCTGCTGGAATATGAGGGTTGATTCATAAGTCATGGCAGCTACACTCCTCCCTCCATATTCCAGGGCTCAACACTTGCGACTTTGATTATTCACATTTTTTATCTTGCTGGTTCCACCACTCCGAATGACATCATCCTGGAGTTGCTAAGAAAAAATTTGGTGTCTTTTTCAGCACTTGCTTCAGCGTAGTTGATCAAACGGCAGCGTGCAGAGAAAAAATTTCAGCACTTCAATGTGGTCGGTCAAACCGCAATGTGCAGACAGAAAATTTCAGCATATACTTCAGCGTGATTGTGCAAACTAAAGGAAGTGGGAAAGCTTGTGTGCCTGATTAATCCTGCTGTTGTTGCTGGGGAGTGCAGAGAGAAAAGTTCAGCAACCCAGAGATACTACCTTTATCTGGTACAGTATTGCCTCTCCTTCAGGAACAGGTCAGCCATGTTTGCAGTATGTGGCTACAAAGCGTAAGGATCCAAGTGCTACCAAAAGTGCTCCCAAGAGGGAAATAAAAGTGAAGGCCTTACTAGAAAAGTCAGCCTCCATTGTTGCTCGGCATTATGGCATTAATGAATCTACCATTAGGTACATAAAGAAGAAAAAACCAATCCGTGAAGCCGTTGCTGCAGCTACACCAATGGGTGTAAAGACATTACATGTTGTGCGAGATAGCTATCTCTCTTGTGTGGAAACTGCAACATTTATGTGGGTGCAGGATTGCTGCAAGAAGAAAATTCCTGTAGACTCTGTGTTGATAAGAGGAAAGGCAAAGTCTTTGTATGATAACTTGAAGAAAAGGGAAGGTGGACTGTTGCAATCCACAGACTTTCAGGCCAGTAAAGGGTGGTTTGATAAATTCACAGGTATGGCCTATGAAATGTGAAAGTGACAGGAAAAGCTGCCAACCAAGAGTGCAGCTCGAGAGTTCCCTGCCACCTTTAAGGAAATTATTGAAGAGAAGGGATATGAACCTGAGCAGGCATTCAATGCCGATGAAACTGCTCTATTGTGGAAGAAAATGCCACAGAAGACTTTCATTAGTAAAGAGGATAAGCGAGCACCAGGCTTCAAGGCTGCAAGGGATAGACTAACCATGCTGCTTTGTGCAAATGCAATAAGCCATATGATAAAGCAACACTGATTTATAAAGCCATGAACCCCTGAGCCTTGAAGGGAAAAGATAAGTTCCAGTTGCCTGTTTACTGGATCCACAACAAGAAGGTTTGGATAATGAGAGCACTGTTCCTTGAGTGGTTTCATTAGTGTTTTGTGCCTGAGGTATGAAAATATCTTGCTAGTAAAGGAATGGAATTCAAGGTTCTGTTGGTATTGGACAATGCCCCTGGACACACAGAACCACATAAGTTCCACATTGGTCGTGTACATGCCTCCGAACATAACATCTCTTATCCAGCCTCTCGACCAGGTGTTATTGAAAGAGTGCTGAAAGTTGTCAAGCCAGAGACAGTGAACTTGTGCTGGAAGAATCTTTGGCCTGAATGTATAAAAAAGGAGGTCATTGTCATTACCACAGAGCCAGTTCAAGAAATAATGCAAAACTTCATGGACTTGGCAAAGAAGGTGGGTGGAGAAGGCTTTGAAGATATGAATCTAGACTTAATAGACACTAGATTTAATGAACTAACAGAAGATGACCTAATTGACCTGACTGTTCCCAATGGAGAGGCAATAACAGATAAAGAAGAGGATGGAGAAGAAGAAGTGCTAGAAGACAAGTTTATATTGAACAATATTGCAGAGGGTCTAAACAAGGATCAATGCTGCCATGGAATTTTTTTTATGACATCGACCTATCCATGGTATGTGCCTTGAAGGTGAAGGAGTTATCAGAAGAAGCAATGTCTACATACATGAATAAATATATCAAGAAATGAAGAAGTAGAAGAGCCAGACGGAAATAACAATGTATTTCCAGAAGATACTGAGAGTCTCTGCCTCTCCATCCATTTCATCCGCATCAGCCACCTTGAGGAGGCACACCCTTCGTCTCCTCTTCCTCCTACTCCTGTACTGCACATTGAACATGTACAGGATGATGATCCTGATGAGGACACTGAAGATCCACTTCCACTACCTGAGGAGGCACCTGGTGTTCACTTATCTTCTTTGTCTCCTCCTCCTGCTCCGCTTGCAGAACATGTACAGAATGACGAGGATGAAGACACCGCCTGAATAAGAGATAGGTACATGTTATAGTGTTATGTTTAACATTACAGGACTATATATTATCCGACATTGTCCAATAGACCAAAATTTGCATTTTCAAGGGCCCCAAATCTTGGTGAAAAACTAAAGCATAATAAGTTTGATTATGGTTCTTCTATTCGGCTTCCTCATCAGCCATGTGGTAAATGCCGGGTATGCCATTTCATATTGGACGCCACTCAAGTGGAAATACGTTTTTCAAGAGGTCGCCATTTCAAATTAAATACAGGCACCAATTACGATTCCACGGGGGTGATATATTACATCCAGTGCCCATGTCGTAAAATCTATATTGGGCAAACGACTCGTAGGATAAGACTCGAATTATAGAACATCTGAGCAATATCCATACTGGACAAGTCTCCGACCCCCTGGTATCCCATTGGTTGAGTGAATCTCACTCCTTAGAGGATTTACAATATACGGTGTTGATACACATCAAACGATTTGAAGGGGACACCTCTAAACTTTTGATTCAAAAAGAACAGCGCTTCATTTATAACTGGCGAACTTTAATACCGGAGGGTCTAAATTCAGATATAGAATGGTTATCAGTGTAGAGGATTGTGTATGGTTCTGTCTCCTTATTTTGACATCATTTCCGGTTCGGCCCAGAGTAGCCCCTCCTGTTAGTTCTCCCTATAAAACCAAGTTTCCTGAGGTCAGTGGGTTAGTTCTCCCAATGCTTTGGATCAGTCTTGTCCTAGTGAGCCTATAATAGGTATGAATTTGTATTGATTTAATTTGGTATGAGTTATGTTTAAGTGGAACTAGACACATAATATGACATCCAGGCTTTTAACGTTATTTGATTTAATAAATATTTGTTTTTATTTGTTTTAGTATTAGTGTCCCTCCCTGATGAAGAGATGAAACTCGGGTCGGGGGGACAGGGATCATAGGAAGAATGGCTTACAAGAGCTTGTTTTAATTCACCAGCACAGTTTTAAGGCACTTTATCAAATTGAGGATTAACGTTATACAATCAACCCGGCCAAGATAAGTACATTTTTTTAGGTCATTGGATATAACAACGCACGTGGAGTGTTTTGTACAAGAAGGGTGGTCAGGGGACAGTGACATCACTAAAGCACTGGTTATAAGGTCTGAGCACTTCACCATAATTTGATAAATATTTTATAAGAAAGTTTAGAAATTAATTAGAGCTGTGATAATAGTAGTAGAAGATCTTCATCACAGGATACTGAAAGTTATTTCCCTATTAATTAGTTTATTTAGGACTATATATGAACCATGCTTTAATGCTGTACAGCTGTGGTCCCCAAACTTTTTGACCCCAAGGACCGCTTTTATAAAAGGAAATTTTTCCAGGGACTGGTAGGGGGGGGTGGAGGATTCATTGCAGGTTCATAGGGCAGTTTTATACACAATATATATTACATTTCTATTATTATTATGTTATAATATCATAATAGAAATTATATAACTTACCATAATGTAGAATAAGTGGGAGCCCTAAGCTTGTTTTCCTGCAACCAGACGATCCCATCTGGGAATGATGGAAGACAGTGACACGCGTAATGTGTTTTGCTTATGTTCAGTCTACTCCGTAATCTCTTTTTGGTTGCTGTCACTGCAGGAAACACTGCCTCGCAAATATAGGATGTTGGAAATGGAAGCAGACTTTTCAGTGCTTTTGTGGCAACCTCAGGATATTCCACCTGGACTTTAATCCAAAATGTATAGAGATTTGAAGTTGTCTCAAACATACTTTTAAGGCCACCATCATTTGCAACCTCAAGCAGTTGATCCTCTTCAAGCACAGACAAAGTTGATTCACTTGGCTTATTCACAAATGGGTCATGGATCCATTCCTTCCCATTTCAAGGTATTTTTATGGTTGAGAAATAATGCTCAAACTCTATTGAAAGCTGAGATAGGTGATCATACACCAGCTGGGAGAAAAGAAGTCCCTGGCTTGGTATCTTTATCAATCTCTGCTAACGTTTGAAACATGTCAAAAATCCCAATGTTCACTCGTCCGCTTTATAAATCAAGGTTGGCTTGGAATGCAGCCACTTTATCTGCCAACTTGTGGCAGTGGTCATTCTTCCCTGAAGTGACAGATTAAGTTCATTGAGCAGGCTGAATATGTCACACAAGTAGGCAAGTTTTGTGACCCATTCTGCATCATTAAAATGTGCTGCCAGTGGTGAGTGTTTTTCTGAAAAAAAATCTCTGGAGCGGCTCTCGTAACTCAAAAACTCTGGTCAGTGATCTACCTTTAGAAAGCCATCTCACTTCTGTGTATAAGAGAAGACATGTGTACTCTGCATCCATCTCCTCACAGTATTGTGTGAACAATGTGAGTTTAGGGCATGTATTTTAATGTGGTTGATCGTTTTAATTACATCCTATAAAACATTAAGTTCAGGTGACATTTTTCGGCTAGCCAGCATTTCTCTATGAATGACACAATGCATAGATTCACATTCAGAATCAACCTCCTTGACGCGAGTAGTGAAACCAGAAAGCCGTCCAGTCATGGCAGACACTCCATCTGTGCATATACCAAAACACAGTGACCAAGTCAGTTTTCCTGCCATGTAATCATTCAAAGACCGGAATAGCTCTGCAGCTGTGTGTTGGTTAGCAACAAAAATGCACATAACATATCCTCATGCACATCCTCCTGAAAAACTATATCGCACAAAAACAAGTATTGTTGCCTTGCTATCAACAGCAGTAGACTCATCAACCTGGATTGCGTACCACGGTGACTCATTAATCCTCTCTAACAATTGTGCCTCAACATCCTCTGCTATTTCATCAATTCGTCTGGTTACAGTGCTAGCTGAAAGAGGCATACCAGCCACCTTTTGAGCTGCAGTCTCTCCTAAAAGTTCACAGAAAATGTCCTTAGCAGCAGGCAAGTTTGGATAATTTCCTAAAAGAGAAGTCCATAGAACATTATTGAGATGGCTTGGGGAAATCCACTGCTTATTCCTAGGATGAGCAACATAAATTGTTTTATTATACAGTATAAACTGTTTTAAGGTTTATTTCAAGGTTTCAAGGTTTATTAAATATTTGATGAATCGCTGAATCTGTTTACAAAGCGATGTACATAATTATAAAATAGGATAGAATTAAAAATAAATACAAAATACATGAACATTGAGATTAAGACAAGTCAGACATTAGTTGGAAGGGGAAGAGGTTACTACTTGGGATCTAGCTAGGTATTTGGGACCTGGGTTGGTCACTGCTGGAAACAGGATACTGGGCTTGATGGACTTTCAGTCCCTCCCAGTATGACAATTCTTATGTTCTTATTTATATTTGGTAGAGCTTCCTGTAAGGCAGTATGGGAATTTTCCACATCCATTTTAAAATCTGCCTCCACACAATATATGCATGCATTTTTCCTCATTTGATCAAACCCTGCTCTAGGGAACATCTCAATATGGCTAAAAATACTCATGTTACAGAAAAATGTGTAGATTTTTTGTTGCATTGAAAGATAGAGTAATATTTGTTCTTAATCTTTCCTTTTCTATTTTTAATGGAGTTCTTTTCTTGATGAATGTGATTTATGCATTGTAAAATGCTTGGATCCTTTTAGGTCGTTATGCAGTATATAAAGTTTTTAATAAAGATAAACATTTGGACAGTTTACATAGAAAAAATGGAGACGCTCGATAAAGATACAGGGAAATACTTTTAAAACCAATAGGAGGAAATTTTATTTCACTCAGAGAATAATTAAGCTCTGAAACTCATTGCCAGAGGTTGTAGTAAGAGTGGATAACATAACTGTTTTAAGAAGGGTTTGGACAAATTTTGGGAGGAAAAGTTCAAACTTTGCTATTGAGACAGACAAGGGGGAAGCCACCGCTTGCCCTGGATCGGTAGCATGAAATGTTATTACTCCTTGGGTTTCGGACAGGTACTGGGGACCTGCATTGGCCACCGTGAGAAAGGGCTACTGGGCTTAAAGGGCCATTGGTATGATCCAGTAAGGCTTTTCTTTTGTAAATCAGTTTAAAAATGGTCTTCTTAATGTAAAAAATTGCTTAGTGTTAACTTTTTTCTTTTTTCTAATTGACATGATATTAATTTGTTCTGTTTGTTTGATGAAATGCTCAGTTTTTAATTATCTGTGTTTGCATATTTTAACTATCATTTGATATTGATGGCATTTATAATTAGCCTTGAGCTTATTTGGGTGATTAGGAAACAACCATAAGAATGTAGGTAAAAAGAAAAATAAACAAATAAAAAGAGAAAGCAGAAATATATGAGTATCTTTCTATGGTCGATCTTTATGTGTTCTGGATTGCAATGCAAATGTGCAAAGAGGCAGATAGGTTGAGAGCATAGAATTGTAACCTCACTCTGGGAGAACCTATTTAGAGCACAAAAAATTGCTTATCAAAGTAGAAAAGGAAAAATCTTTCCTCTTCAGCATAAGGGGAAAAAGCTGTTATACTGTACGTGTGAAGTTTCCAGTTACATGTTTTATGCAAGTTAAGGTTGTTAATGTAAATGCTGGTTTTCTGCCAGCCAGCAGCTTCCAGACCGGCTGTAACTCTACTCAGTGCTTCTACTATCACCCACTGCTGGGCACATGGATGCAGGACCCCCTCATAGAATCCCAGACAAGCGATTTCTAATGATTCTGTTTAATACTGCATGCAAATGAGGGAACCAAGAGAAGCAGCAATTTATTTACAAGGCCTACTTGAAACAACAAATGAAAAATTCAGAAATAAAAGCAGCACAAATTAATGGAAAAACCCATCACTAAAGGAGAGGAAAACTAGATGCTAGGATGTACATAGGGGTTGCAAATGGCCAAGATTTGCCCAGCCTAGCCAGTTTTCTCAAAGCGAGACCAGCAAAAGGCAGAACAGAAAACTAGCCAATGTAAGTATTGGTTTTCTGCAAATCACCAGCTTCCTGATTAGTTGAGACTCACTGCCCCTACTGTCACACACTAGAGGAAATTTCTGTACACTGCCCCCTGTGTGTAGTGCCACTCATTCAATTTTGCAGAGTGTGAACACCTCTCCCCACTCCTCACTAACCACCTTAGACTCTCTGAAACTCAATACATGTGCATGGTATGGCCTGAGAACTCCCAGTGTTATTCAGTTGGTGAAAAAGAATAGCTGGTAGTGATTCAAAGGCTCCAATGGCTAAAGACCCAGAGGAGACATGGCTTCCTAATCTAAGTGGCTTTTATAAGAACATAAGAATTGCCGCTGCTGGGTCAGACCAGTGGTCCATCATGCCCAGCAGTCTGCTCACACGGCGGCCCTCTGTTCAAAGACCAGTGTCCTAACTGAGACCAGCCCTATCAGTGTACGTCCCTGTTCAGCAGGAACTTGTCTAACTTTGTCTTGAATTCCTGGAGGGTGTTTTCCCCTATGACAGACTCCGGAAGAGCATTCCAGTTTTCCACTACTCTCTGGGTGAAGAAGAATTTCCTTATGTTTGTACGGAATCTATCCCCTTTCAATTTTAGAGAGTGCCCTCTCGTTCTCCCTACCTTGGAGAGGGTGAACAACCTGTCCTTATCTACTAAGTCTATCCCCTCCAGTACCTTGAATGTTTCGATCATGTCCCCTCTCAATCTCCTCTGTTTGAGGGAGAAGAGGCCCAGTTTCTCTAATCTTTCGCTGTAGGCAGCTCCTCTAACCCCTTAACCATCTTAGTCCTTCTTCATGTATCTGCCACTGATGCTGCTCTCTACTCTGAATCTCCTTCCACTACTGACTGCACTGTCAGAAGTACACTTAAATGGAAGTCTAAGAGGGGAACTGAGGAAGACAGTTGGCAAAGAGAGAATATAGTGTAAGTGCGTAAATGGGGGTAGAGAGCGTGGAAGTGAGTGAGGGGGAAGAGTTCATGGTAATAAGTGGAGAGGTTATAGGTATGTAGGGGTAAAAGAGAACGTATAGGGTGAGTTGGGAAAAAAGCATGAAGGTAAGAATGAGGAAGGAGTTCATGAGAAGGTAGATGAAGGTCAGAAGAATTGAGGAGAGAACATGGGGAAGTGGGTGACTAGAGTGGAGAAAGGGTATGTGGGGTGAGTAAGTGAGAGAGAATAGAGCAGGAAGGGAGAGAAAGTAGGGCATAGAAGACTGTGGGAAGAGGAAGGGCAGTGATTGAATGAGTCTCCAGAGAAGTATATGGACAGGTGGGAAAAATGGGCCAAGGCTAGGATTCAAAGAAAAATAACGGGGCCAATAGAGTATAGTGGGTGCAAAAGAGTATGAGATCCTATATGTCTTGGATTTGTACCAGTTCCTGATTCATCTACTTCCCTTCCCCCTTGTCCCCATATCCTTTCACTTCTCTGTTTTCTTTCTGTTTTCTGTTAACTTTGAGGAATGTCTGGTCTTGAATGAATGCTGCTTTCCTGACATATATTGTAGTTCTTTATCTTTTCCTATGATTTTAGAAGTATAAATCACTTTGATCTGCAAGTTAGCAAAAGCAGTTTAACAACCTGAAAAAAACCATAAACATAAACCCCTTTGTAGCACACTCCTTCACACCCAAAATGCTTCAAACACACCTTGCTCACTTCACACACCCCTCATAGCATACATGGCCACACACTCAGAAGCATGTGCATTTGTTTTAAAACAAACAGTAAATTCAGATAAATTAAATCATTTTCTGTTCATTTCCTTTAAACTAATCAAATGGTGACATAGTCCAAAAATCATTAATTTCATTCCTTTTTAGATCCATTATACTGTTGTTTTTGAAGCCAGGCATGTTAAGTGTTCTCTGCTTGGCCAGATACAGTGGAACCACCAAGGAAGAGACAACAAATAAGAAAGGGTCACTTCAAAAACCATTACTGAAACATTTTGAAAACCTGCCATATAAGCCTATCCCAGTTTCACTTCTAAATCAGGGGTGCCCACATTTTTTGGCTTGCGAGCTACTTTTAAAATGACCAAGTCAAAATGATCTACCAACAATAAATTTTTTTAAAAAAAACAAAGCACACTGTACGCAGAGAAAATGTTAATTGTCATTTATATTAGGGGGGAGGGATTCCAAGAGATCAAGGCAGATGACTTTAAAATATGCAATTATAATTGTACAAAACTAGACAAATATACCCCCTCCCCTTTTACTAAACCACAATAGCGGTTTCTAGCACAGGGAGCTGCGCTGAATGCTCTGCGCTGCTCCCGACGCTCATAGGCTCCCTGTGCTAAAAAACACTATCGTGGTTTAGTAAAAGGGAGCCATAGTGCAAAATATAGACAGCAGATATAAATCTGGACACATTTTGATCACTACATTTAAAATAAAATCATTTTTCCTGCCTTTGCTGTCTGGTAATTTCATGAGTCTCTGGTTGCACTTCCTTCTTCTGACTGTAAATCCAATATTTATTTATTTCTGCCTGCTTCCTCTCCTCCAGACCTCATTCCATTCCCCAACATCTCTCTCTGTCCCTCCATGAGTCCAACTTTTTCTTCCTTTCTCCCTGCCCCCTCCCCTTTCTTTCTGTCTGTCTTTCTCTCTCCCTGCCCCTTTCTTTCTTTCTTTCTCTCTCCCTGCCCCACCTTTCATTCTTTCTTTCTTTCTGTCTTTCTTTCTCTCTTTATGCCCCCTTTTTTTTCCTGTCTGTATTTCTCTCTCTGCCCCCCAAGCCACCGCCTCCGATTTCTCCCTGCTTCCCTGATGCCAGGCCCATAAGACTTCCCCCCACCCCCAACGTCAATTCTGGCATCGGGGGGGGGGGGGAAGGCTGTGGGCCCGGCGCTTGTACGCAAGGCTGTGAGCCTGGCGTCAGGGAAGCAGGGAGAACAGAACACAAAGGCATCGCGAGTCTATCACGGAGCCCAGGATAGGCGCTGCGATCGACTTGCGTTGCCTTTTGAGATCTACTGGTCAATCGTGATCGACCTTTTGGGCACCCCTAATGGCTGATGAATGTCAGCAGCAATGCTATTTTCCATCCATTTCTTTCCTGGGTTTCATAGGGATAGATTTGTTAGCTGTAGGAATGTTAAATAGAGGTGACAACTGAAAAAATAAAGCAAATAATAATACGCTCTAGGTTCAGGCACAGATAGAAAGAGGCTATGCTGCCTAATCCAGTCTATGTGCCAGAAAAAACAACTGAGGCTGTGTGAGTTGCAATAGCTGACTTTACAACAGCAGACACCACCACAGTGAGAAGATTAACTATCAAAGCAGAATAGGAAAGACAAGTCAGGAAAAGGGAAGACAAAGCCTCTCCTCAGTCCTGGCCACACACGCATGCAGTTTTTATTGGTATGAGAATCACTGCTACAAAGGTTTGACATGCAGTGTTTGCTGAGCAGAATTACGAGGCTGTACTGCAGTTTCACAATAACAGCATCCTTATCAGGTAATGCTAGTATTTTTTTTTAAGTAGGCACTTAGGCCCATATTTTATAAACAGTGCCTTAACTTAAGTGCTAGAAGGCGTGGCTAATACCGTAATTGGCATTAGGCGCCGTAAAGCACCTCTGCAGTGCAATTCACATCAAAGATAGGCAATGGAAATATAGGCCTTGAAAACCCTGGCCCACATTTCTGGCGCCTACCTTTGTTGGAGGTGCAATTTCCCATCAAGTGATTGACATGCGATCTGTGGCCGCTTTTAAGGTGACTGCCGACAATGGCGCCATTTAGAGAATCCGGGCCTTACTTTTCTTATAAAACAGGCTCCAATTCAGACCTCTAGGTGCCTAATTCAATGATACAGTTCTATAAAAGAGTGCCTAGATTTAGATGCCTACAGGGCACCAAATCGGGGCCTGTCTTCTAAACTTGCCACCCATCTATTTATCCCAACAGACTCTGTACCACCCATCTTACTCCCGTCTATATATCTGCACTTGGCCCCTGGGCTATATGGTAAGCTGTATTATAGAAAAGCATTAGTTTCATATCTATATTATTTGAATGTTTTAATGTATACTTATTAGGTTTCATAAGTACTATGCTGACCCTATTATATCTCTGTTATTTGAATTTCAATGCTGTTAAATATGTATATTTTTTATACTGTTTCATGGTAGTTCTTTTATTAAGTTTCAATTTGCTGATTTTGAGTTTACAGGAAGTCCCCTGGTTAAGAATGGGTTCCATTTTTTTAAACCATTCTTAAGTTGAATTTGTATGTGACTCAGATCCTAGTATTCTTCTCACCACCTTGAGGCCCTTCTTGCATCCTTTCCCATCCATCCCACTGTTCCGTCTCCACTACCACATCCAACATTTTTCCCTCTAATCTCTCTTTTCCCCATGCATCTCTACCTCACTCTTCTTCTACCACCATGTCAAATAATTCTCTCTCCCTCTCCAGGTACATCATTTCTCTTTCCCTCTCACTCAGACACCCAATTCTCCCTTTTTATTCCCTCCCCACCTCAAAATCTCTTTCCCTCACTCCATTATTCAATCCTATGGCCCAAGTTCATACCCCCTCCCTCCTTCCTTCCATCCTTTGTCCAAGACTGTACTCCCTCCCTCCCCCAACCCCTGTGTCCCAATGCACCCCTCTCTCTCTCTCTCCCTCCCTCCATTATGTGTCTCAGGTTCACACCCCCTCCTGTGTATGTAACCCTGGGCAAATCACTTAATGCTCCAAGTACATTAGGAAGAGTGTGAACCCACAGGGATAGATAGGGAATAATGTCTGAATGTAAACTACGTGGAGGGGCATAATCGAAAGGAACATCTAAGTCCATTTTCGTCTAAGTCGCAAGTCATCCAAAGTAAAAAACAGCCTAGGACATATTTTTGAAAATATGTCCAAAATTTTTTTTCTTTCGAAAATCATCTAACTATACGTCCTGCCGATCTGATCATCCAAGTCGCTAAATCGTCCATCTTTATACCACATTTTCGTCCAACTTTTCGTCCAAGTCAAAAACGCCTAGAACAAGCCCTGTTGGACATGGGAGGGGTCTGCAAAGTGATGGACTGAACACCCAGACATGGCACCTAAATAGTGGGGTACTTTACAGGGCACTGCTGTGAACTTCACAAAAAGGGTGCCATGTCTTCATCTCACTTCAGATCCCTTATAGGTCATGGTGAGCCCCCCAAACCACCTCCAGAATTCCCTAGACCCACTTATCTACCACCCTAATAGCCCTTATGGCTGCAGGAGCCACTTATATGCCAGTAAAAAAGGGTTTTGGGGAGTGCACATGTTTAAGTATTAATGCAGTGATTACAGGGGCTTATGGGCATGGGTCCTCCTCTCCATGAATCCCTAACGCACCCCCAAGATGGCTTAAGCCGCCTCTGTGCTGGACGACTAGGCTTTCATATGCCAGGCTGCCAGATGATGATGGTCTGGAGGCTGAATTTTAAAGGTGTGATTACGATTTTTATGCGGTTGGGAGGTCGTGATCACTGGGGTAGTGTGTGGGGGGTCTGTTTTATGTGTTTGCAGTGCTTATCTGGTGACTTTAGGTGGATTTTTGTGACTTAGGCCATGTTTTAAATAGTCTAAGTCACAACGTCCAAGTTCCGTCGATCCTGGGCTGTATAACTTTCGGTTATACATACTGTATGACTAAGTCTAAGCCTGTCCATGTCCCACCCAACTCCTACGCTCGACACTCCTCCTGAAACGCCCCATTTAGCTTTGGTTGTTCAGCGGCACTATGAAAGCCTAGGTCGTTTAGAAATGTGTCCAAAACCCATTTTTATTATCGGTACTTGGATGTATTTGGACAATGTTCTTCCAAGTGCCGATAGGCCAGTTTTTGGACGTTTTTCTCTTTCGATTATGAGCCCCTTAGGCACTTCCCCCCCCCAAAGTGGGTGGAAATAAGGATGCGTCTTATGAAGCAAATGCACACCCCCCCCCTATTTTCTACTTTCCTTTCTGTCATCAATCCTACGATGCTTACCTCCACTCCTGCATTGTGGGGGTTGTGCGTCAACGGAGGAGACGAGCAGGTAGTGATGGGAGAGAGATAAGGACGCAGCACTCGCGGACACCAAGCTTGAGCTCCGCCCTCTCCACTTGGAGTGCCTTGTTCACTGGGGGCCTGCCTCTCACCTCCAGTCCGGGAAGGAGGAGAAGGAAGAGTGCTAGGTGCCCAGGCAAAACACCTGACAGCTAGGGCTGGTGGTTTCAGATAGAGGGAAATGAGATCATTGCCAACCTCTGGTTTCTCTCCTTATTCCCGGGTCCTAGCATGTGTGTGGGTGATAGGAGGGAGGATGGGGGTCAACTTTCCTTCCTAAATGGCTTCAGCAATGGCCGAAAGCTACTAGGCAGAAAACGCCGTCTTTCCCGTTCCAGCTGTCAAGCCTATCAGCACTGAATGTCTGGAATGCGGACAGAACGTTCGGTGCGCTCCATCCCGCACCATTTCATGTAGCAGGAAGTGGTGGAAGGGGAAGTAGCATCGGCAGCAGGGATGGCCACGTGCGTGGGGGCAGAGCTGTACAGTGTGAGGAGAATCATTTTGGCTCTGCTCTCCTGCTGTGTGATGGCCTGCTTCAGCTCTTTGGCCTCTGCCCAATGGTGGTGTTGTTTCCTTACCGTTAGTCTCACGATGCAAAAGAACTGAAACCAAGGCAAAGCGAAGCCAGAGCCCCCAGCGAGTCGGTTCTATTGAGAATGGTTTGCTGTTTCACCCTGGAGCTGTTCCTTTGCCGGCAATGACAGTCTTGACTCTACTCCCTCTCATCAGGAGCCTGGAGTTTATGGGCCCAACCTTGGGAGATCTTCTGTGGCTGGCTTGCCCTCCCATCTTCTAAGATCGAATGACTGTCACTCTCTACTATACCTTCATCTCAGGTATTTTGTTTTTCCACCTGTTATTTTTTTTATTTTATCTTTCATTCTTTAAACATATAAAGTTTTATGTTATGTTAAAAGTGATGTTTGATGGAGGGGGGGGCTGGGAAGGAATTTAATGGTGTCGGGGGACTGGGACGGAATTTAAAGGTGCCGGGTATATATTAGTATACAATTTGGTTCAGAATGTTGTTTTTTTTCTTGATTTCCTCCTCTAAATCTAGGGTGTTTCTTATGGTCAGATGCGTCTTATGGAGCGAAAAATACAGTTTCTCTATACAAAATTAGAAGGAACTTTCTGTCAGTGTTGCAGACATTTTCAAAATAAAACAGTACACGTCCAAGAAAATAGCACCCACACACACCTTCCCATCTCCTGTATGTGTAATATTTTGTTTTCAATTAAAACAATGGGTGCAATTTTGAGAATATAAGTATTGTTACTATATTCATCAAAAGTGCGCACACTGTGGAAGGAGGCACACACTCTTACCTGCATTTAGGCAGATGAAACTCTTTGTACCTGTGGAAATTATTTTGAAAACAGCAGGCATACTTTCCCTTTGAAAAATACTCCACCAAAACTGATACACATATTTACATTTAATATGACATTTTTGAGAAAACGTGCATTGCTCCTGAAAATTAAAAGCAGGCACATACGTTCAAATCCTGGTAACTGCATCCCTGGTAATGATTCTGCTCATGGCAAACAAAAGTATATTCCAAATAAGCATGTGCATTTATTAGCACACATGAGGATCACTAGATGTCATTGGTGCTAGTTTAGAATCAAGTACCAACTTGAGGAGCAGTGGAGGAGTTTCGCCACTGCATCTCCAATTCCAACTCTTAGGTGAGCCACAGGATGTAGGGTTACCATATGGCTCCAGAAAAAGGAGAAGGAATTCAAACATCCGGGTTTTACTTCCATTGCACTGGAAGCAAAAACTGAAAGAAATCTTCTTTTCAAGGTCTCTCTTAGCCTTCCTTATTAGTGCCTTGCATTTGACATGACGTTCCTTGTGCAGTTTACAATTATTTTCAGTTGGATCCTTCTTCCACTTTCTAAAGAATTCTCTTTTAGCTCTAATAGCTTCCTTCACCTCACTAACTAACCACACCAGCTGCCATTTGGTCTTCCTTCCTCCTTTTTTAATACATGGAATATATGCAGTCTGGGCTTTCAGGATGGTATTTTTGAATAACATCCATGCCTAATGCATATTTTTGACCTTTGCAGCTGCACCTTTAAGTTTCTTTTTTTACCATTCTCCTCATGTTATCATAGTCTCCTTTTTAAAGTTAAGTACTGTTGTATTGGATTTCCTCTGTAAACTTATTCCAGGGGTTATATCAAATCTGATCATGTTATGATCACTGTTATCAAGCGGCCCCAGCACCATTACCTCCCTCATCAAGTCATGTGCTTCACTAAGAACTAAATTTAGGACTCCTTTTATCAAGGTGCACTACGGGGGTTAGCGCGTCAGACATTTCATCACACGCTAACCCCCGCAGCAAGCCAAAAAACTAATGCCTCGTCAATGGAGGCGTTAGTGACTAGCGCGGCAGGCAGTTGAACGCGCGGTATTCCGCGCGTTAACCGCCTACCGCACCTTGATAAAAGGAGCCCTTAGAATTGTTTCACCTCTTGTCAGTTCCTGAACCAGCTGCTCCATAAAGCAGTTCTTGATTTTATCAAGTAATTTTATCTTCCTAGCATTACCTGATGTTACATTTACCCAATTAATATTGGGGTATTTGAAATTAACCTGTGTTTGTTATTAACCCACCCAGCACTCTCCTTTATTATCACTGCATCCAATCACCCCTACTAATCACAAAATTCAATAGCAAAAATTTAAGAGTGATGAAAAAGACCTCAGTTAGTCTTCCTTGGTCAGAAAAAAACTCTACTTACAAGCAATATTCACAAAAATGTATAAAAGATAATCGGATGCCTTCAATATTCAATAATCTTTCACTTTTTCAATATTCACATTATTAATCATAGGAGAGCTGCCAGTCATAAAGAAAACAAAATCATAGTGAACAAAATTTGGACTTAGCTGCATATTGCCCTAACTTCAATATCCAAAACTTTCAATATTCTTCAAATGCGTCTGCTGCATGCTTAAATCCAACTTTGCCCAACAGGGAGTCCCATTTCGCTTCCTCTCTGGCTGCATCAGGGGTTTAAAGTCACTTCACAATTTTCTCGCAGAGCACAGAAATTTGCAAAGTGACTTTAAACTCCTATATATGTGTGTTTGCTTTAAAATAAAATTATGCTCAAAGCAAGATACAATAATTGCAATCAAAATTACTATAAAAAGTTATACAATGGCAGACAAATTCAGTGCATTTACAGATCAGACTTAGGAATATTCTTAAGATTAAAAAGGTTACCAACAGGAACAAAGAAATCACAATATAAATTATTCCTATAATTATCTGACTGTCCCACTGGTTATCTACTCACTTGGTAATACTGGGTTCTTGTTTGCATTTTTTTTCTTTTTGCACTTGCTTAGCAAAGGCAGCCAATTTAGCAACATTTAACATCAATTAGTTTTTCCAGGTCATCAGAGATAAATAGATTGGATTCAGTCTGCTTGCAGTGAAAAATTACTATGCCCCAGATTGAAACTGTGACTGCCAGGAGATAATAATGCTTTCTAAAGTTCCTTGTCATTCCCTGACATTTATACACTGCTTGGGGCAAATGCAAGTGTAGAAAAGCCCAAGAATGGGTTTCCCATATGCAGCCTCATTGAGTTAGTGTGTTTCTAACATGAAGTAATTAAAATAAATGGAACAGCCTTACCATACAGAAACCGTTTCTGTAAAAGCTAACTGTGGAAAATTCTTTGAATATGTAATATCAGTATTAGAATTTTTTGCTGCTGGCTTCTTCATTCCAGTTATTTGTGAATTCATATCTTTGCCATGATTTAGAGCTGTAGAATGAAAGTGACTTGAAAAGATTATTCTGAAACAAATGTTGTCAGGGATTCCAGTCTCAAGAAGACTTTGTTTGCAGTGATAATGGCCTGGACCCCTATGGCTAAATAGACCTCAAACCAAAAATAGGTAAAATCAAACATATACATTTGAATTAAAATGTAATGTTTGATTAGTTCAGTCCTTTGCAACATTAAATACAAGAACTATGGAAGCTTTTGAACCAGTCATGATTTTCTGCCGGGTCACTTACCTGAGATGTCTGAACTTGCTTTCTTTTCCCCATTGTAGCTGACAGGGAAGATAGAAATGATCAATATTTTGAATCCTCTTTTCTTTACAGGATATCCATAAAGTGCAAAGAGTTTGCATGCTGTTACCCAGAGAAGGCAGAGAAAAGGGGGAGTCACAGTCAAGAGACATACAGCCAGAACTGGCGGAAGGGTAATAGGCACCCTAAGTGAACCTTCAGCCTTACATCCTACCCTCAATTAATTTTCAGGCCCCTAGTCTACAATTCCCCCTCATAGGTTTGCAAATCAAACTTATGAAAATCCTATAAAATACAGCTGATGGTGCTCCTGATGGCTCTTTGAGTTTGTGTAGCTGTCACCTGCTAATTTTAGCTTTGACTGAAATTGCTCTTTGCTGCCCCAAGAATGTTGTTGCCCTAGCGTAGGTGACTGCCTAGTTTTGCCTAATGGTTGGGCCACCTCTGAGTATAACGACTCACACAGCCACAGAAAAGCACCCTGACAAGCAACAGACACACAGTGCAGGAAGAGGACCGCAGTGTGTGTGGGAGGGAAGGGAAGGGGAGGGTAAAAAGAGAAAATGAAACAGATACAGAGAGAAGAAAATGGTAGAAAGTACAGAAGCAATGGAGAATACCAAAACACCAGTCACAAGGAAATTTCTAACACCACACCAAAAACCAGGTGAAAATAAAGAAAACCTTGTAGCAGGATTGGGTGTGATTTATATCAGGTGTCTATGCCAATGTTTAAATCTGTCTATGTCCTTCTAAAATATAGGGGCCTGATATTCAAATGCACTGAAAATTATTGGCTGCCCTGGTGCTATCTAGGTGGTGCTGGACAGTACAGGGGTAGAATGAAGACAGTGCTGGAAATTATAAGTTAGTGGTGCTCCATTCCTGGCAGTGTACAAATCCAAGCTCAAGGCCCACTTTTTTGAAACTTCTTTCAGCTCTTAACTCCCACTCACTGCTGTCAGATACCTATACTCACTGTATAATTTCCTCTACCATAATCTCCCCAACCCTGAAATGTCCTGTCTAAATTAGATTGTAAGCTTTTCTGAGCAGGGACTGTCTATTGTATTTTAAAATGTACAGCGCTGCGTACGCCTTTCAGCGCTATAGAAATAATAAATAGTAGTAGTAGTAGTAGTAGTAGTAATAATAATTAGTCCACCAACCAAATAACTATTTGGATAAAGTTAGGACAGACAAACAACTGTCCTAACTTTATCTGGCTAGCTATCTAGAATCAGGCTCAATATCACAACTATCTGGATAGTGGCACCAGTTAACACTCAATCCCGATAATCATAACCCTTAATCTATATATATAAAATCGGAGGTATGTATGTGTGTATGTGTGTGTGTATGTGCCGCGATCACGCAAAAACGGCTTGACCGATTTGAACGAAACTTGGTATGCAGATCCCTCACTACCTGGGGTGATATGTTCTGGGGGTCTCGTGTTATTGCTATAATTAAATACCCGTGCAACACCGGGGCATCAGCTAGTGACTTATAAAACATCCAATGACAGCAAGTGACACCTGTGCAAAGAAACCATAGAGACTGTGGGCCACCTAGCTACTGACAAGTGGCAGCCATAATCCACTGGAATATCTGGTGGGACAACAAAATCAAAATTATGATAAAAAAAATGAACAAGTTAAAATTATCTGGTACTTCAGGACACAGACTGGCACACAGTTGCTGCACAATACACTCAGTATCACTAGCTGAAAAGAAGTAACCAAGCAAGTATGGCTCACAGATGTGGCAAATACCAGAAGACAGCTATGCTGAAGACAAACAGTTGGAGAAGATCAAGAATTATCCAAGACCTGAAGATTAAAGCTGAACAACTCTGGTGGAAATCTGTATTTGTGGTTCCTGTAGTAATTGGTGCCCTCACAGCAATATTGAAAGATCTAGAACAACATTTCAAAGCACTGGGCATTGACAAAGTCATCATCTATCAACTACTGAAGACTGTGATGCTTAGAATAGCCCACACTGATGCCTTTGAATATCTTAGGTTCTTAGAAAAGACTCAGTATTAAAGTGCTAACCCCATACAAGTGTATCTAGTGAAGCTTGAAGAATGGTCTGAAATTTGGCAGCTAAGATTTAATACTAAGGTCCTCCTCTCTATGGTTCACTAGCCCACCCACTAGGCTACTTAAGACACCTGTGTGCAGCTCTACTAGGCTTCCCCATACCAGATGCTGCTGCTCTCAATTTTGTGTGGTGGAAGGGGGTCAGTGAGCACTGGGGGAGTGTGGGGATGTCTTACTCTGATGCATGCAGTGGTCATCTGGTCAGTTTAGGTACCTTTGTGGCACATAGACCCTTCTAAAACAGGTCTAGTTCCAAACGTATAAGTTCCATCCAGGGTATCTTGCAAAATGATTATCGTTGCATGGCGTCAATGTCTAACCCGCCCTTTAGACCGCCCAAAGCCCGCCTACAACATGCATCCACCATGCCCATCTCATGCTCTGGACATACAGAGGCTGAAACATCTCGCTAGATGTACAGAAAGATGGTTTCGATTATCGGCACTGGGATGTCCTGGCGATTAGGACATCAAAATGCCGATTTAGGATGCTTTTTGAACGTCTATGTTTTTTGATTATGAGCCTGTTTGTATATGAACTTTACTTTCGGCAATGATAAAACCAAAACCACCCAAGTATGTCATTTTGCTTTGATTACTGAGGTCAACCTGTGAATTAAAACTACTCTCATGGTTTGCAGATTATGGGTAATTTAATTTTTCTTTGGAGTTACATTAGAATCAATAGCTCCACTGGTAGACCAGAGATGACAAGAAACTGTGGTATTCATAATTATACCGCTGACAGACTGTTCAAATGACTGCTTCAAATATAACTACCCCAACACCTAACACAATACCATCATATTTTGCGAACAATATAGAAAATATATTCAAACTCTTTAAAAATACAACAATCAACAGACGATAACACCTGCAAAAACATCTCACTCTATATAAAAGTACTGTAATGAAATGACTTGTGGGAGATAAGATTAAAATTAAATTGATTCATATAATACTTGTTTGTACTAAATATTTAATAGCTGGTTTTAGAAATATTGAGTTACTCTATAAATCAGGGGACAAAATATGTATAGAGTTTAATACTAATACAACAACGGATCTAAGACCTCTAGTGAAGAGACTTTTGGAATGAAATGCCAACTGGACCTATGTCCATCCCACTTATACTGAGACATGCCAGAAAAATTACTGCTGTGGTTAGCTAAGATAATTAATTCCACACTACAACAAGGATGATTCTCAGAGGATTTCAGAGAAATTCTACTTACACTGATCATAAAAAGAGAAGATTTAGATCCATCCTAACCTGCAAGTTATAGACAGTAGCAAGTATGCCATTCATGATGAAGCTGATAGAGTTTGTAGTGGCCTCCCAGATAAAAGATTACAATAACAAATGGAATCTTCTACTGCCCTCCCAACACAGATTCAGAAACAGGCAAAGTACAGAAACATACTAGATAAATTTGACATCGAGGATCAGAACAGAATTATGTATGGGAAAACAAATGTTACGGCTACAATTCGATGTCTCAACAGCATTCGACAATTAAGCACTCCCTGCTACTAAACAAACTAGCCAAAACAGGAATTACTTTACAGAGTGTTAAAAGATTTATAATTCTATGACTACTGGTCTCCACCATGCAGGGTACCACAAGGATCTCCTATCCAATGGTGTAGTGGGGGGAGGGGCACTGGGTGCCATCTTGATGGGGGCACCGGTACTTCTCCATACCTCACGCACACACACACACACACACGCTCACGCCCTCCCTTCCTTGCCCCCAATACCTCTATAAATCTTCACCAGCTTCTCACACCAGTCTGGCTCCCTCTGAAATCACTTCTGGGTCATGGGCCAGGAAGTGACATCAGAGGAAAAGCCAATGCTGACACGAGCAGCAGGCCAAAAAAGCTACTCACACTGGCGAAGATTTAAAGAGGTACGGGGAAGGGAGGGCTCGAGTATGGTGTGGGGGGCTAAGAAGGAGCAATGGGGAGCAAAGACGAGAACAAGGGAGGCACCACTGCCCCAGGTGCCTCCTATCCTTGCCATGCCGTTGTTCCTATCTCACCACTATTAGACCCAAAGAATGGCTATTCTCATAAGAATGCTTTTCTATTAATCCCTGTGAGCCTGAATCGAGCAAGTACAGCAAACATAAGAACATAAGCATGGCCTCTGCCGAGTCAGACCATGGGTCCATCATGCCCAGTATTCCGCTCCTGCGACAGTCCCCCCCAGGTCCATTACCTGTAAGTGATCTTATACCTAAAACATTCTATTCCTTAATCCTTTAATATCCTGTATGGTAACCCTCTAACTATACCCTTCAATCCCCTTTTCCTTCAGGAAATCATCTAATCCCATTTTGAAACCCAAAATCGTACTCTGCCCTACCACCTCCTCTGGTAGCGCATTCCAGGTGTCCACCACCCTCTGAGTGAAGAACTTCCTAGCATTTGTTTTGAATCTGTCTCCTTTCAATTTTTGCAAATGCCTTCTTGTTTTTGTTGCCCCCGCTAGTCTGAAGAATCTGTCCCTCTCTACCTTCTCCATACCCTTCATGATCTTATAAGTTTCTATCATGTCCCCTCTAAGTCTCTGCTTTTCCAGGGAAAAGAGTCCCAGCTTCTCTAGCCTTTCAGCATATGAAAGGTTTTCCATGCCTTTTATCATCCTTGTTGCTCTTCTCTGGACCCTCTCGAGCATCGCCATATCCTTCTTAAGGTACGGCGACCAGTATTGAATGCAGTACTCCAGATGTGGGCACATCATCGCCCGATACAGTGGCAGGATAACTTTCTTCGTTCTGGTAGTGATACCTTTTTTGATAATGCCCAACATTCTATTCGCCCTCTTTGAGGCCGCTGCGCATTGTGCCGCTGATTTCATTGTCCTATCCACTAAAATCCCCAAGTCCTTTTCCAGTTTGCCTTCTCCCAGTACCATCCCCCCATCGTGTAGTTATACATCGGGTTTCCTTTCCCTATGTGCAAGACTTTACATTTCTCCACATTGAAGCTCATCTGCCACTTGTCTGCCCACTCACTCAGTGTCTAGAGCAGTGGTCTCAAACTCAAACCCTTTGCAGGGCCACATTTTGGATTTGTAGGTACTTGTTGGGCCTCAGAAAAAATAGTTAATGTCTTATTAAAGAAATGACAATTTTGCATGAGGTAAAACTCTTTATAGTTTATAAATCTTTTCTTTTGGCTAAGTCTTAATAAGAACATAAGAATTGCCGCTGCTGGGTCAAACCAGTGGTCCATCGTGCCCAGCAGTCCGCTCCTGCAGCGGCCCTTAGGTCAAAGACCAGTGCCCTAAGTGAGTCTAGCCTTACCTGCATACGTTCTGATTCAGCATTAACTTGTCTAATTTTGTCCTGAATCCCTGGAGAGTGTTTTCCCCTATAACAGCCTCCGGAAGAGAATTCCAGTTTTCTACCACTCTCAGGGTAAAGAAGAACTTCCTTACGTTTGTACGGAATCTATCCCCTTTTAGGTTTAGAGAGTACCCTCTCATTCTCTCTACCTTGGAGAGGTGAACAACCTGTCTTTATCTACTAAGTCTATTCCCCTCAATATCTTGAATGTTTCGATCATGTCCCCTCTCAGACTCCTCTTTTCAAGGAAGAAGAAGCCCAGAAATAGTACTGCCCAGAAATAGTGCTGCCCGGAAATAGTACGGAGTCGTCGAGGAAGGGAAGGAAGAGTTTTAAAAGGTACTGGGTAGTCTCATCCGCCTTGCTTACCGTGGGGTTTTTTTTTCCTTCTTCTCTTTCTTTGTTTCTCTTTCTTCCTCTCTTTCTCTACTTCCTTTGTTTCCTACAATGCAATTGGAGGGAGGTTTGGGGGTGGGGAGGGGGTTAGGCTATTCTTGACATTTCATGTTTATTAGATGTACATCTTGTATTGTTTCTCTGAAAGAGTGAATTGGGGGGGATTGGTTTGAGGTCTGCTTTGTTTTCTGTGTTTTGGGCATTGGGTCTTTTACATTGGGCCTCATTGCATTTGTTTCAGGGGGTTGAAGGGGGAGGTTGTGTGCTCTGGGGTGAAAATGAAAAATAAGTGCCAAGATTTATCCTTATCTTTATATTTTGTTTTCTGTTGTATTCAATAAAACTTATATATATATAAATATAAAAGGTACAGGGTTTAAAAAAAAAAAAATGGTACATGGGGTATGATTTATAAGGTACGGGGGTGTTTAAAAGGGTACGGGGGTATGGGGGATGATTTAAGGTACTGAAATGTACATGAAATGTAGTTGTATGAGAGAGAAAGGAACAGGAGAAATAAGAATACAAGCAAGCCGACCCAAGGCTGGAATAAGCAAGATGACATTATGGGGATCGTCGGGGTATGGGGATGATTTAAGGTACAGGGGGGTATGTGGGGTGTATGGGGATGATTTAAGGTATTGGGGGTATATGGGGGGTATGGGACCTGCCTGTCTGCCACTAGGCCTGCCCGCCCTGTGCCCTGTCCCAGCCTACCACTAGACCACCAGAGGGGGGGAAAGGGTACAGAGCCTGGCAGAGAGGGGGGGACAGGGTGCAGAGCCTGGCAAGGAGTGTAGAGTTGGGTGCAGAGCCTGGCAGGGAGAATTTGGTTCAGAATGGGTTTTCTCTTGTTTTCCTTCTCTAAATCTAGGGTGCTTATTATAGTCAGGTGCATCTTATGGAGCGAAAAATGCGTTATTTCCAACAACACTTCAGAATACTACAACAATCAATGATTCTGTCTCAATTAGATTATTGTAATGCACTACTCTCAGGTATCCCTGTAAAACTAATGAAAAAATTCCAATTGATACAAATACACTGCTACTCATGGATCTACAATGGTTACCAATAGTAAAATGAACAGAATTCAAATTATGCTGTATAGCATTTTTTTTCCCTGTTCAAGCTCAACAGGTAAGTTTTCTTTTTATTGTTGTTTTTTTGTATTGAAATTTTAAGTTATAACAGTGAAATAATAAAACATTATACCATAGATATGATATAAATCCAAACATAACAAAAACTGTAAGTACAGAAATGGAAGCAGGACTACCCAAATCCAACTAAATTGAAATCCACACCTGGTATTTGAAGGCATGCAGTGGTTCTGAACCAGGGCAAGGTCCGAACACAGGCCAGGTCAGCACACTGAACTCTGAGCCTTGGTTTGGATCTGAGGCCTTGTGAAGAAAGTATGGATCCTTTCTCATTTCCTCTCCCCTCCTGCCACGTTGACATTCTATTAGCAAGGAAAATGCTAGCACCTTGTGACGAATGCTGAGGCATTCCCCCCTCCCTTCTTGTCACTTATTAACCTGACACACATTTACCCTTATTCCTTATCTTGTTTAACTTCCTTATATGGGCAACAATCAAACTTTGCCTACGTGCAAAAGCAGGTCCTGAGTTTAAAGCTAATCCCGAGAGGTTTAAGAAGCATGCATTATAACCTTTGGACTGTCACATGCTATAGTAAGAATTTAGACATATCACAAGTGTACACAAAGGAAATCACTTTATTGTAACTTATGATGTATTCATATGTCACATGAGATAGTAGCTTTGAGAAGCACATGAAATATGTAAACAATGAGTTACCTTGGTATAATCCTCACTGTAAATGCATTATGAAATTGTAACCTTGCAGAGCATTAGCTAAGTAATTAATGGAGCTAAAATTCTCAATAAAAGGGGGAGGGACCAGCCATTAAGGTCGCCTCATCCCACTCTGAGCCTCGTGTGAAAGCATCATTCCTACAGGTATTCTTTTCCAATCTAAATTGATTAATGCTCAAAAAGGTACAGCTTCTAAATGGTATGCAATACTAAAACAGACCTCTTCTATTTCTATATCACAATTGATGGGTTCATGGCATTCTGAGCTAGAATTTGAGGCAGATGATGAGGTCTGGCAAAAAGTATGGACCCGAATATTTAAATCTATATGATCCACAGCGGTATTACAGTCGGCATACTTCCTTTTGCACAGATCTCATTTCACACCAAAAAGATTAGCCAAACTCTCAAAGGACACTTCTGATCTTTGTTGGTCTTGTAAGAAAGCTGTAGGAACATTATCTCACATGATATTTCACTGCTGTCATCTCACTGTATATTGGAATAATGTTTGGAACCCCATTTCATCCATCTTGAATATAAAAGCTCATTTACATCTTAAGATCATTATACTGGGTCATCATGGTCTTCCATAACCTATGTCTGAATATAATGCTCGTTTGCTCAACATTTTGCTATTTCTGGCTATTACAAATATTTTACACTGCTGGAAAGACATATCTAAAGTGGAATATTTTGTATGGTGGAAAACAGTATGTATCACCACCAAATATGAGAGTGTTATAGTTGAAAAACACAATTCTACCAGTATATTTCTCAAAATATATAGTAAAGACCATTGATGTATTAAGGCTATTGTCTGTGTCATCCTTTCAAAATTTGATTTGGCTGATTGTTGTTGTGTAGTGTTTACTGGGAAACCCCACCACCACCTTTTTTTTTTTTCTATTACTATACTTGGTGATATATTTTTATGCTAACATTTTAAGCTGGTTTTGTGCTACGAGTTTGACATGTTTTGACTAGTTATAACATGTTTAAAACACTGTTATTTACACAGATTTTAATGTAGCTTGTCTGTAACATGTCCTGCTTCCATTTCTGTACTTACAGTTTTTGTTATGTTTGGATTTATATCATATCTATGGTATAATGTTATGTTATTTCACTGTTATGACTTAAAATTTCAATTTAAAAAAAAAAAAGAAAACTTACCTGTTGAGCTTGAACAAGAGGGAAAAAAAAAACCACTATACGGCAACATCCCAGATAACTTCCCCATATTTACAAAGCTCTTAGGAAGATCTGTGGATCAATGTAACTCCAAAACTTAATCCTATCATTCCCAGCTCTGAAAGGAATAAAATATAAGGTACACCACAGCAAATCATTTAATTACCAAATAGAAAAAGTATGGAACTCACTTCCCAATGAAATTAGCACAACCAATGTATACAATCTGTTTTGCAGAAGCCTAATTGTTGAATTTTTAAGAAATCCCTACCGGGGTCTTAAAGAAATGCAGACTAACAATAGAAACCAACAGGAACAAAGACAATGTTAAGAATTAGGCTCCTATCTAACACATAATGCTGTAACATGTTGATAACTCTATGTAATATGTATAACGTTATGTTAAGAATCAGTTCCTATCTGTTGTATTACCCTATATTGTGTTACCCTATACTGTTGTAACATGTAGATAACTCCAGGCAATATGTATAACTTTATGTAATGTGTTTTTACTCTATACAGTATTTCTCTGTAGTATTATGCTGCTTGTAATCTGCCTAGAACTCGGATTTGTGAGGATTTGGGGGACTATGACAATATAATTTAACATAACATAACATTTTTACAGTTATAGGGTCAAATTCCAAACTAGCCACACTAGGATAAAGGTCACAGACACTTTTTACCATGGACTTTACACTCATTTTCAAAGCAAAGATAGGCATATACTGTAGGACCCAATATTCAAAATTATGTAAATGGCCAGGAAAGAATCCTGGCCTTTTAAATTGCAGCGCTGGAGCAAATCGGACATTTTCAGCAGGACTTAACTGAATAGTGCTGCTGAAAATGTCCAATTAGTAGCCAAGTCAACCCCCCCCCCCCCCTTTTTTTTTTTTTTTTTACAAAACTTTGCAAGAGGTTTTTATTGCCAGCCGGTACACTGAATGCTCTGGGCTACTCCAACATTCAGCATGCTGACTGGCACTAAAAACCTCTTGTGCGGTTTTGTAAATAGGGGGAGGGGGGTAAGTGCTGATATTTCAACACTTGACTGGCTAAGACAACCACATAAATAGGACCACATAAAATGCAGTCCTCTCTTTAAGCAGCTCATCCTAGCCAGTTAAGTGCTGAATATCACACTTAACAGGCAATGTTTTCACCAGCACTGTTTATCTGGAAATTCAATGCCAGAACCCAGACATAGCCTAACATTGGATTTCTGAATATCGGGCCCATACTTTTGCACCTACAAAGTACTCTCGGACAATTGCCTTTTCTTTCTTGTGCAGGTCCATTTTCTTTGTGGAAAGCAATTTGCATAAATTTGACAGTGCAATCTATTCTTGCCTTCTTACTTATTCATTATCCCCGCGTATTAATCACACTGTACACTGTTGTGGTTATATGATGTTTGCTATCCCACAGAAATTTTATTTAGAGTGTGGCTATTGCCAAGCACTCAGGGCTTAATTTGTAAAGGAAAAGGAACTGTGGAGCTGGGGGGGAAGTAAAAGGGATGAATGAATTATGGAGTTGAATGACTGTTCTCTGCTCCAGGCTTACCCCTCCCCTCCTCCCTGCACTTTGCATGGAAGGGAGGGGCTGGAGCAGAATATCCCAGGGCTTTGTAGACCAAAAAAGAAGTTGTGGGACTGCATTCACTGTATTCAGATGAGGGACAAAATATGCAAAACGTACTAGTTTTTGAAAGAATTGTGTTCATCAATATTGATAACAGATACAGTGTAGAAGGTAGCAGGGTCCTTGAAGGAGTGTCATAGAACCAAGTCAGACACCTCCCCCATTATTACCCAACTACTGGGAGCACAAAGTAAACAAACCAATGTCCTTCTGTGTGATAGCTGAGGCTTCAATGTCATGTACCTCTATCCTTTGTGGAAGAAGCTTATGAGATTGAGGCCATTACAACAATGCATTGAAAGGGTTAAGCACCATAAGATGTGTAAAGCGAAAATTCATGTGGCTAGTGTACCATGAAAACTGTCCTTCTGTAGCTGTCTCTCAGTAGGGAAATACCTGCTGTACCTGTATATAACTTGCCTTGAACTAATACTGAAAAGTCGTGAGCTAAATCTAAATTTACCCTGGAAAGGACATATGTAGGTTAGATAAACTGTATAGCAACTGTTTAGACAAAAACAAGAGGGATCTTTTTTTCTTTTTTCACATTTGCAGTGACACTGCAAGCCAACAACTTGTCATGATGCTTATTTTCCATCTGTGGGGGGAGTGATGTGCCATGTTTCCCCGAAAATAAGACAATGTCTTATATTAATTTAGGGTCAAAAAAATGCACTAGGGCTTACTTTCATGGATGTCTTATTTTTTTTCATGTACAACAATGATCTCTCCCTTCCTTTCCTCCACTTCAATTCTTTCTCTTTCTCCCCCCCCACCCCATTTGCAGTATTTTTCCATCCCTCTCACCCATCCCCTTTTGCAGCATCTTTCTATCCCTCCTTCCCATCCCCCTGTGCAGCAGAACCCCACCGACCCTCCCACCATGAGACTGATATACCTCGCTCCGAGGCCTCCTAAAGCAGCAGGAGTTGGGGTTGCTGAATCAACAAGTTCAATTTTTTCATCAAATCAGGGATGGAGTCAGGGAGTGTTGGGTACATTCAAGGGGAGGGGGGATTCTGGGTCGATCTTAACTAGGGCTTATTTTGGGGGTAGGGCTTATATTAGGAGCATCTTTAAAAAATCATGTTAGGGCTTATTTGGGGATAGGTCTTATTTTCAGGGAAACAGGGTAGAAAGGGGGCAGGGGACGGTTCGCCCCGGGCACCATCTTCTTGGGGGCGTCGGTGCCTCTCCTCCTCTCTGCCTCCCCCCCCCCCAGGTACCTCTAGAAATATTCACTGTCGTGAGCTGCATCTCCCACCTACTGGTCACGCCGGCCTTGGCTCCCTTCCAATGTTACTTCCTGATCGTGGAACCAGGACCTGACATCAAAAGGGAGCTGAGGCCAGCACGAGCAGCAAGTGGAAGGTGCTGCTTGCGCTGGCGAACATTTCAAGAGGTACACTGGGGGTGGGGGGCACAAGGAGCAGTGGGAAATAGCAGGGGGTACAAAGTGTGGCAATGCCGGGCATCACCACCCCGGGTGCCAATTTCCCTAGCAATGCCACTGTGTGAAGGAGTAGTCTAGTGGTTAGTCTGGCTATCTCAACACCCTAAGGTTGCAGGTTCAATCCCAGTGCCATTCCCTGTGCCCCTAAGCAAGTCACCTGACCCTCCATTGTCCCAGGATCTGTGGTTAGATTGTGAGCCTACCAGCACAGATAGGAAAAATACTTAGAGTGCCCTTGCTACCGTATTTTCACGCATTTAACAAACCGTGCATAACCATGCACGTTATACGTGTGAGCGCGTTGTACACGTTTTTTTTTCATTCGAATCTGGCATTCCCCCTGCGAACCGGCATCCTCCCCCCCGCTCGCGTCACCCCCCCCTCCCCCGCGATCCTACATCCCCCCCAGCACCGCAAAGACAACTCTTACCCGATTGGGCACCGGCACCAATGCACAGGATGTGCCAGTGCCAGTGCCCGAAGATCCTCCCTCGTTGGGTTGGGCTGGGCTGGGCTGGGCGGTGCGAGAGAGATCCTCCTTCTTCCTGTGCCGGGCTGGACTAGGCTTTGAGCATTTGCTTATGCTCAAAGCCTTCTGGTCTCGCGCGCTCCAAGAAATCTCGGAGAGAGCGAGACCAGAAGGCTTTGAGCATGCGCAAATGCTCAAAGCCTAGTCCAGCCCGGCACAGGAAGAAGGAGGATCTCTCTCGCACCGACCAGCCTAGCCCAGCCCAGCCCAGCCCAACCCAACGAGGGAGGATCTTCGGGCACTGGCACTGGCACATCCTGTGCATTGGTGCTGGTGCCGGTGCCCAATCGGGTAAGAGTTGTCTTTGCAGTGCTGGGGGGGATGTAGGATCGCGGGGGAAGGGGGTTTGATGCGAGCGGGGGGGGAGGATGCCGGTTCGCAGGGGGAATGCCGGATTCGAATGAAAAAAAAAATGCTCTCTCGGGTAAGCGAACGGGGGGGAGAATGCCGGTTCGGAGTAGGCGGGAGGAGGTTTTAGCATGCGCGGTATACGCGTGTGCGCTATATTAAATTTTTTTTACATAAATTTGTGTTCCCTGCGCGCTATACCCGTGTGCGCGTTTTACACGGGTGCGTGGTATATGGGTGAAAATACGGTAGATTGTAAACCCTTGTAAACTGCTCAGATGGTTGTGTCAATGAGCAGTATAAGAAATAAACTTGAAACTATGTGTATTAGTGCTTGGTTTTTCCCCATTGATCCCTAAGGAGCCAGGTTAAATACTGTATATACTCAAATATAAACCCAGATTTTGGGGCCCAAAAAAGGTCCAAAAATGGAGGTCTCATTTTATAATCAGGTCCTGAGGTCTGCGCATCTCCCCCCCCCCCACACCTCCCACACCCTGACCTGTTGCAGGCCTGCATTAAGCCCTGGTGGTCCGCGATGAACCAGGACAGGAGCATTCCTTCCCGTGTCCTATCCTGGCCAACTGTTAACCACTCCACCACCCTCCCACCTCCAGGACCTGTTACAGGCCTCCTGCGGGCCTGATTAAGCCCTCGTGGTCCAGTGGTGAACTGGGATGCAAGTGATCCTTCCTGCATCATCCCAGCCAATTGTTAACCATCCTACCTCCCGGACCCTTCTACAACTTACCTTTGAACCCTAGTGCAGAGCTGCAATCAGAAATTGCTGCTTTGAGTTCCTGCAGCAGTTTCATGAATTCTCGCAGTATCATGAGACTGCTCTGGGAACTTGCGGAGGCCTTTTCTGATTGCAGCTCTGCTTGGGACAAGAGCAAATGAAGATAGCTCCTGCCCCGCTCCACCGCTAGACCACCAGGGTTAAAAGGTATGCTGTAGAGGGGTCCAGGAGGCAGGAGGGAGGTGGGGTGATTAACAGTTGGCTGGGACAAGACACGGGAAGGATCGCTTCTGTCCCAGCTCATCGCTTGACCACCAGAGCTTAATCAGGCTCATGGGAGGCCTGCAACAGGTCCAGGAGGCAGGAGGGTAGCAGGGTGTTTAACAGTTGGCCAGGACAGGACGTGGAAAGGATTGATCCTGTCCCGGCTCACCGCTGGACCACCAGGGCTTAAGGGAGTCTTGCAGTGGGTATAGGAGGCTGGGTGCAGAGCTGGGCAGGAGGGAGGGAGGGAAGGAGGGCTGAGTGCAAGGCAGAGCACTTGAATATAAACACCACCACCCCTCACCCAATTTATATTTGAGTTAACCTTTTTCCCCTTTTTTTGGGGGGGCGGGAGAGAAAGTTACCTTGGTCTATAATCAGATCAAATTATATTCGAGTGTACACAGTAAGGGGCTTATAATAATTTAAAAAAAATATGCCTAAAAACCCGCCTAAATCGGTACTTGGACGATCTAAAAGACATGTCGTCCAAGTGCCGAGAACCGAAACAGGTTTTAGACGTACCTAAAAACGACTTAGGCCTTCTCAGTGCTGCTATACAACCAGAGCTAAAAGGGACATTTTAGGAGGAGTGGTGAGGGCGAGATTTGGGCAGGACATGGGCTGATCTAAACTTAGTCATACTGCAAGTAAAACCGAAAGTTTAATGAGGCTGCCTGGACGGAAGTTGCACCTTGTGACTTAGGCCATATAAAAACAGGTCTAAGTGGCAAAAAGGTATCCAAAGTGACCAGATAAGCACTGCAGACACAAAGTACAGACCCACACACACTGACCCAGTGATCACTGACCTTCCCCCCCCCCCCAACAAACACACACACAACACCATAAAAATCATAATAAAAACATATACATCTGCCTCCAGAACATCAGCACCTGGCAGCCTGGCATAGGAAAGCCTAGTAGAGCTGCACAGAGGTGGCTTAAGTGGTCATGGGGGTGAGTTAGTGAACCATGGAGAGGAGGACCTAGGCCCATAAGCCACTCTAATCACTGCATTCATGGTGAAACATGTGAATCCCCCAAAACCCTTTTGTACTACCATATAAGTGCCACCTGAAGCCATAAGTGCTATTGGGGTGGTAGACAGGTGGGTCTAGTAGGTTCTGGGGGGTGTTTTGGAGGCTGACCATGACCTATAAGAGAGTTGTGGTGAGATGTTTATGTGGCACCCTTTTTGTGAAGTTCACTGCAGTGCCCTGTAAGTTACCCCACTACTCTGGTGCAATGTTACTTGCCATTCAGCCACATCCATTGTGCCTCTGTGGTTCTTGCAGCATGACATTGTACTGCTTGAGTTCTTCTCAATTATAGACATCTCTAAATCAAAACTAATCAAGTCCGTTATCCTTTAGCTTATGTACTACAGTAGCTAATTAATTTTAGGCAAGCCCTATGAAAACGAAAACTGTCCAAAAGCAATATTCAAACCTCTCCCCTTAGTTAGTTTGAGTAAAGCTAAATATTGCAATGTGTGTTAAATCTGTGTCCAGGTGATCTCTAACAGTCAAAAGCAACCGAGTATAAAATTAGTTTCACACTGTTTGGCCATTTTGCTGCAGATGACAAGGAGGGCTTCAAGATAACACTGGATGAGTAAGGCTCCCCAAGAGGCAGAGAAAATCCCACTATTACAGACCTATGCCTACACATCAGCTTCAAAAGACTCTCCTCTATCATGAGCTTAAGGAAGGGGATAGGATAGGACATAACATAACATAACATAACAAAACATTGGATTTCTAGACCGCATAGCCTTGAAGTTCAATGCAATTTACAAAAGGTTAATGAGAAAAACACAAATTAAATGAAACATCGTATAGAGGGAAATCTAGTTAGCTATAGCTCTAGAAAAAGGAAAGTTTTTAATTGTTTTCTAAAATGTAAATAAGAATAAGGCAAAAATAGATGTTGAAAGTCCTTATAAAAATCTGCCTGAAAAGCAAGAGTACATGATATTTTTTGCTTTTCCAACCCTTAGCAGATGGGAATACAAAAAGGGCATGAGATCTTCTAGCGTTTCTCTGAGAGGCAATGGAAAATGAGTGAACCAAATAGAAAGGAGCTTGACCAAAAGCAACTTTATAGTACTTACAGCCTAATTAGAAAATTATGCGGGTCTACATAGGGAGCCAGTGCAGTTCCCAATAAAAAGGAGTTAAATGATTCAATTTCTTTAAGCCAAAAATAAGGCCATCTGCGGTATTCTGGATAACTTTATTTATTTTATTTATTTATTTTAATATTTTAAAATTTTCTATACCATTAAAAACTAAACAGTTTACAGAATTACATACATAATTTAAAACAAAATCATCATAACACAGACATACAAATAATCCTTAAAAATCATATCTACAAACTAAAACCATGTTAAAAAAGATTGTGAACAATTCATCAGCTTTGCCAGAGAGGGCAATTATTGGCTAGAAAAAGGCATCTACAAATAGTTGTGTCGTGAGTAGTTTCCTAAACGTGCCCTTTTCACGACAATTTCGTATTTGGCCCACAAGGGAGTTCCATATTTTAACTCCTACACAGTAAAAAGTCATTTTACCAGTCTCAACAAGCCTTGGGTTCACATTTGTCTTCAGTAAAGCTAGATTTTCAGAACGTAATGATCTGTTTGGTGTATAACTGAACATGTTCGTTTTAAACAATTCTGGAATGTTTCCATACAAGAATTGATGGCATTTCATTACTGTTTTATATTGTATTCTGAAGGCAACTGGTAGCCAATGCAATTACTGTAGATATGGCGAAATGTGACCATATTTAGACAGTCACATTATCAGTCTTGCCACTGCGTTTTGTATAACCTGCAATACCCTACTCCTTGCTTTTGTTATTCCAAGGTACAGGGCATTACAATAATCAAGTCTCGACAGAACCATAGCCTGAACTACAGTATGAAAATGATATGGTGCAAGCATTGGTTTCAATCGATGTAACAAATGCATTTGTGCAAAACATACTTGTACAGTCTTAATTACTTGCAATTTCATTGTGAGGCCGGAATCAAGCCTAACACCTAAGATAGTGATAAACTCATGTACAGGAAGAAAATCGTCAATGACTTTCACTTCTTTAGGCTACTGTTGATCCTGTTTTCCTACAAACATTATTTCGGTTTTATCTACATTTAATATCAAACCTTGATCTCCCATTCACTCCTCAATTTCACTCCTCATTTATTGACTCAGAGATTTTTCAAAATTTTTAACAAATCTACCCACTGGAAAAAAAATATGATATTGCCTGCATATATTCGATATTCAACTCCTAGGGATTCAAAAACTTTGTCTATAGTAGCCAGGCCCTGTGGTACTCCAGTCCTAGCTGAGTATTCGCTTGAAATCTTACTTCCATTTCTTACTTGGAAAGAACATCCTAAGAGGTACGTTTTAAACCAATTGAAAACAATATTGTTCATTCCAAGGTTGGATAATCTAACCAACTATTTATTCAGATCAACCAAATCGAATGCACCAGATATATCTAAAGACTCAAGACAAAGTCTTATGTTGATCCACCCCTAGTCACAGAGTATCAATTAGGGAGATCAGTAATAATTCCACACTATCTCCCTCTTCTACTAAACTGTGCTAGAAGTTTTTAGTGCAGAGAGCCGTGCTGAATGGCCTGCGCTGCTCCCGACACTAAGAGTTCCTAAGAACATCGGGAGCAGCATGGATCATTCAGTGTGGCTCTCTGTGCTAAAAACTGCTAGTGCAGTTTAGTAGAAGAGGGAATATTATCCTTGAGAAAACCAAATTGATTACAGTCCAATGAGTCTCATGGATAAAATCATCTAGCTGGGAGAGTACAATCTTTTCTAAAAACCTTTCCAATGAATGGTACAATAGAGATAGGTCAAAAATTTTTCATAACGCTAATTTCCAAATTTTTACATTACATTACATTACATTAGTGATTTCTATTCTGCCTGTGCCTTGCGGTTCTAGGCGGATTACAAATTATAAGAGATCTGGACATTACCGAGAGAATTGCGTAACAAAGATTATCTAGAGAATTACATAACCGTGATTCATGTACTTTACATGGTGTGGTAGAGGATTCAATTATAAGAATTACATAGCAGAGAATCAAGTGATAACAGGATACAGTAGAGAATATCAGTATATACGGGTTACAGACGAGAAGTTACCTAACAATGACGTAAGAAGTTTGTTGGATAGTGAGGTAGATGCTTATTTAGGAATCAGAATATTTTTGGAAGGAAAGGTTCTAGGAGTTGACTAATGTGTTATTCAAGAGAGGGAGAGCTTGTGCGAAAGGGGAGGAGATTGAAATGTTTTGATTTCTTTTCGAAACACTTTGATGTCTGTTGTGTTGATCATTAGTTAGGTGATGGTGGGGTCAATTTTCGCTGCCTGTGTCGCTAGAAGGCTGTCGTATAGTTTCTTACGTCGGGTACCATTATGAGGTGGGAAGGTGAATAGGTTTTGAGTTCTCCTTGATCTGGATGAGTGGTAGCGGTATAGGCGGTTGTTTAGGTAACAAGGGGGCAGTTCATTGGGTTACTTTAAATAGTAGACAATAGAACTTCAAAACTAGTCTAATGGTTGATTGCTTACAAACTCCTGGAAAAATACCATTTTCCAGTGATTTGTTTACAATTTTAGTAATTAATGTAGTCACCTTTTTAACCATTTGTCTAATAATTGTTGAAGAGCAAGGGTATTATATTATGCGGATAGGTGTACAATCACAGATCACTTTATGAAACTCAGCCTCATCTACTCTATCAAACTGGGACCGCTTCTCATTTTCCACATTCTCTTCCATACATAAAATAATTTCATCTAGCAATGTTTTATTTAGTTCTTGCAAGGTAGATGATATTACAGTAATCCAGTTGACTTAATAATAGAAACTGAACCAGAGATCTAAATGCAGAGGTATCAAAATAAGGTTGAATAATTCTCAGTTTCCACAATGTGTGGAACCCCTTTTGGATCACAGCATCAACCTGGTTCTTCATAGATAACTGTTGATTAGGAAAACACCTAAAATTTTAATTGAAGAGTGGATCTGATATTGAGTGGCAATTAGAGTTAAAGATGGTTCCAAAAACATCTTTCGAGGAGAGGCAAAGAAGAATTTTGTCTTTTCGTGATTTTATTTCTGCTTGAATTCTAGCATCCAAGCATCCATTAACCACAGAAGAGTATCTATGGTGTTCATTATGTTAATAACTATCGTACTACATGGAATTATAACTGAATAATTTTATGCCACAGTTGCTTAGTCTCAAGCTGAGGGAAGAAAAAAACATTAAACAGAGTAGGAGAGAGCGGCGAGCCCTTGGGTACCCCATATGGATTCTTCCAGGTAGTGGAACAATCATTAACCTGGTATGAACGGGATTCAAGGAACCCTTGGAACCAAGAATATACTTTGCCAAGGATACCAAAAGAATCCAAGAATTCCAGCTTAGCATAGTCGACCAGATCAAAAGCACTGCTCAGGTCAAATTGCAAGATGACACCATTGCTACCTTTACTAAATAAATTATGTAGGTAGTCCAATAATGCCGCCAGTACAGTTTCAGTACTGAATTGAGATCTAAATCCTGACTGGGAATCGTGTAACAATAGATTTTACTCCAGAAAATTTGATAGTTATAATTTGACCAAGCCTCCATGATTTTTGTAAAAAGTGGAATTGATACAATCAGTCTATAGTTTGATGGCAAGGAAGGTGGTTCCTTATTATTTTTGATAACTGGTGTAATAATAATATGACCTTCATCATATGGAAACTTTCCTTTGTCTAAAAGATTGGATAGCTAGTCATAGAAATCCAATTTGAAACTATGGGGAGCTCTTTTCATATGAACTGAGGGGCAAGGATCTAAAGCACAGAAAGATTTCACATATTTATTCTATAAGCTAAAGAATCGGTTCCAATCAGGTTTGTCAAAAGAAGTCCAGATAAGATTAACGTGTATATCATTGTGTTCAACAACTTGACTATATCTTGTCACTTTAGTCTGAGAGGGACAGGAAGTTCTTAATCCTATAACCTTAGAACTAAAATAGGTAGCTTAATCATTAGGGATCGATATTGTTGTGAAAGATGATTGTGTATGCCTAGTTACATTGAATATTTGATTAACCAACTGAAATAGCTTTTTGTATTAGTGATTAATGTACCCACTTTGGCTGAATAAGTCCTTCATTTTTCCTTTATCTTACGTTTATAATTTAGGACCTCTTTTCGCCATATCTCCTTATCTGTTAATAATTTGGATTTTAACCATTTTCTTTCACAGTGTTGCACCAAACGTTTCATGACTAGTAATTCAGATCGTACCATTCTTTACAATCTCCTAATCGTCTTAGTATCATGTTTGGGAGCAATGTCATCTAAAATGGTATTACAAGTGTTTTTCCAGTGTAGGAAATTCATTTATGTCTTTTACCATTGGTAATAATTCTATGCGCTTCCAAAACTAAATAAATCAGGTGACTTTCTAATCAAAATATCCTGTTCTGGCATGCCTAACTTGAACTTAGCCATTTTTGCCCATTGTAAAGTAAAATAATAAGTAAAGTGATCTGACCATATTGTAGGTTGCCAGTTGTCATTATTTAAAAATATTTTAGGTGAGAATTCATGTTTGGAGGCAAGTGACACCAGGTCAAGTTGATGGCCCTTTTCATGTGATTGAACAAATTGTGGAACTGCATAATCCAAAGAGGAAAGAAAAGTCTTGAGATCTATTATCTCATGATTATCTTCATCCTCTAAATGAAGATTAATATCCCTCAGGAACAGATTGTGAGATGTAGATAAAGAATTATTGAGGATAAATTTATAGAACTCCTCTTTTGCGGAAATCCACTGACCTGGAGGAATATAAAAAAGAGTACAGGAAAGGGTACAAATCAATTCTACTCGAAATGCACAAAATGATTTTCAAACAATGATTTGCAGGAATGAAAGATAACTAATGATTTTCAAACAATTAGTTATCTTTCATTCCTGTACTTTGAAATCAAAGTTGGCCTGGGTTATAATGGCTAATCCCTCCCCCCCACCTTGTTTTCCGCTACGGCAAAGAGGAATAATTTTATAATCTGGAGGTAATTAATGATTGGATCATCATTAGATAAAAGCCATGTTTCAGAAATAAATAAACATGATAAGTTTTGATTGAAAATTCAGTCCCTGACTAGTTGGGTTTTGCCTCGAACTGAATGTGCATTAATATAAGAACATTTAATATTAGCTAATCTATCAGTTGGAAAATCGTTTGTGCCATGAGTAGTAATCAACCTCAATTATCTGGGCCTTTTATGGTAAATTTTTGGCTGTCTATAGTAATTTGTATGAATTTTGATTGTGTTTGGTTTACTAGTATCAATCTGGGACAGATTAAGAACTGACTGTTGGTCTGGTCTGATAGATCTACGTGAAGGATAGTCAGAGAATATTATATCTAGAGGAAATGTACTGACATCCTTAAGTTGTCCTAAGAGCAATAGCAGCAATAAAAGCTTTAGAAAATACGTTAGAATAAATTACTTACATAAATTGTAAGAGCAGTAAAATATGGTCACAAATAGGAGCCAGTAGTAAAACCAAGATGGTATAAGAAGTTCAAAGAACTTCACTGTGCCAAGTCGCTGTGCAAAGCACTAAGGTGTGCGCCTTAAACTGTGTGCCGAACAGCTTGTTAGGCACTGGGCTTTTAAACCAAAGCCCAGCGTCTGACATTGCAGGGAAGGGCGGAGCAGGCTCCCAGGCCCAGGAAACAAGACAGCAAAGTCAGTAGCAGATGGAATAGCACTCCCGCGCTAGGACTTCATATACTGCTTTTTTGTGTGGTTACACAATCAAAGAAGTTTACATATTTTAGACTGGTACTTATTTTTTTCTACCTGGGACAATGAAGTGTTAATTGACTTGCCCAGAGTCACAAGAAGCAGTAGTGGGAATCAAACTCACAACCTCAGAATCCTGAAGCAATGGCTCTAACCACTAGGCCAAGAGTAGGCAATTCCAGTCCTCAAGAGCCACAGGCAGGTCAGGTTTTCAGGATATCCACAATGAATATATATGAGATAGATTTGCATGCACTGTCTTCTTGAGATGCAAATCTATTTCATGCATATTTATTGTGGATATCCTGAAAACCTGACACCTGACCTGTTTGTGGCTCTCGAGGACTGGAATTGCCTAACCCTACACTAGGCCATGTGGTACATGAGGTCAAAATTCATACTATAGTATAAGGATGCTCTGTAAAGGAACATAAACAAAGCAAATATCAGCATAGAGAACTGGAAGAAATTGCAAGAAACAGATAGGAATACAGTGTATCAAGAAGTAGGAATGCGGTTAGTGTTTATCCCCATGTGCCCGGTTGTTCCATAAAGTTGGATTTTTCATTATATGAGACCTTGTTACCTTCGATACCCTGGAAATACTTGAAAGATACACTTTTATAGACCTCTGACACAGGCTTTTATCCTAAACACTGGCCATGAACACATCTTTTTGAATAAAGAGTAGTTTGGTCCCAGATCTTCAGGCCATAGTCACTGGTAGGCTAGGGCTCTCACATTTTGAGCTCAAGTCCATCCAACAGCAGTATACCCTTCTCAGGACTGTTCTATCTGTTCTTTCGATGAATCACCATCTTGTGTTTAATGATCTCAGAGACTGTTTCCTTAAGTTCTTTAACATCAGTTTGAACTTTTTTTTACCTGGCCCAAACATTCTGTTTTCACCAAATCCATGTTTTGAGACAAAGTTTTGATCTTACCCACCAGCTGGGTTATTTCCTGTGAAGATTTCTATATTAAACTATCCATTTTCTTCAAGACCGTCCAGATCCCTTCCAAAGGAGCATTAGAAAAACTCAATATTCTTTTCTTTGAACCATTATCAATCGACTCGTAAGGTCTTCCCTCCTCTCGACCAATGGCCATACTGGCTACACTTGTCTGTGGGTAGATCTGTTGGACAAGGTGGGGAGTTAGAAGCTGGTGGGGAGTTAGAAGCTGGTGGGGAAAACATAACATCCAACCCCAAAGAAGAGAGTGGCTTACATATCTCAACAGCAGGGCCCCGATGATCCAGCATTTCCGGTGCAGGTCTAGCAGCAAAATGGTTGTGGGTAAGCAGAATTGGGGAAGAGGTCCAGGATGAAGAGGACACAGCCCTAACAACACCCTTCTTTGAATGCGACATGTTGAAAGAAAAACTCAGCAAGGTAAATTTCTTGGCTTCCTTTTCTTTCCAACAAATGCTGTTAGGAGTCAAGTCGCCATCTTGGCCCCTCCCAATATCCCCTCAGCCCAATAAACTTCCTAAATTCTGACAATTATTTTGCCACTGTAGCTGAAAAAAAATGTTATTTTATTTTGCAAAGTGCCAATTTGCAGAATTGTAATGATGGAACCATGTCAACAAAAAGTGTGATCACTTTTATTCATATAAAGTTTTTATACTTTTTGTCCCCTTTTTCAGTTTTTAGCCCAGTCCTAACCTTGATTCCATTCCTTCAATCGCCATGTATTCCTACACACATGCACTTTTATCAATCGGATATGTCCATCCCCACAAGCTTTTACACCATATATTTTTATATATTTTTATCTTTATCATTATTATTTTTTATTGTCTTTGCCTTCTTTAAATCTTTACATTTCTCGTCCCCTTTGTCAGTTTTTAGCCCAGTCCTGACCTTGTTTCCAAATCCTTCAATCGTGCACATGCACATTTACCAATCGGATATGCCCATCCCCACAAGCTTTTACTATATATATTTTCATATATATTTTTATCTTTATTATTATTTTTTTTATTGTCCTGCCTTTGTTTTTTTCAAAGCTTACAGGCATTGGTTTCCAATTAACTTATTTCCTTTCAGCTTTGCCTTCCCTTTTACCTAATTGTTATTATGTATTTGTCACTCATTGTTTCACATAAAGTTTTTCACATATTTTGCTTTCTCAGTTTCAGCCTAGTCCAAGCCTCATTTTCATTCCACCATTCATTTGTTTATTCATCAAGTATCTCCATATATATGCACAACAACCAATTGGCTATTCCCACGTTTCTATGCACATCAACCAATTGGCTACGCCCACGTTTCTGGTAGATCTCTATTTTAGCCTGTAGCCCACTGCGGAGTAACTTTTTTTGCTACTGCGCAAGACTTGCTTGACCCCATTTGATCGCTATTGGCGTGTGGCAAGTAAAGATTCCTATTCTTTGAAATATTTGATATTTAATTCACTTTGTTTATTTTACTATTTATGCTCATCATTGATACGAGCTTAGAGATGGTTTCAATTATTGTCTCACGTGCATTACTCTCTTCCTTTTTAAATATATTTCCCCATATTAGGCCTTTCACCTGCTACACCTGTCTCTACGGTTTTATTATTCTTTCTCATTTTAATTTCGCCATTCAGTATGACTTCACTGCACAAACTTCTGTGCTGGCTAGTTCACGATCACACCCGCCAGATGAGTCTTCTTTCATGTCACCATCACACATAGTTTTATATATTTTCACATATATATTTACGTATTATTTTCATTCATTTTCACAGCCGTAATGTTATGTTATCCTTTTTGTCACCATGTTGCAGATACCTTTTTTTCTCCCACTTTTAATTCTTGTTCTCTAATTTCTAATATTTGACATTTAACCTCACCACGATAAATGCATTGGTTAACACGTTAGTAGCTGTCATTATGGAATTTTTATCTTTATGTTTGAATGGTATGTTTGAGCACATAATTTCATCTTTAGTTCTAACGCCGTTTGGCTTACTTATTTGCTCTTAGATATTGTTAAAGAGCAATTTAGGCAATCTTTGAAAACACTAGTTTTGTGTACCCAGTTATTGCTCTGCTCATCGTCTTTTCTTAAGATTCTGTAGTCGTCACCTACTTACACTGAACCATTGGTATATCAATCTATATATCCATGGCAAGCAACGGGTTTAAGTTTTAACATTAACAAACAACATTTTATAAATATACTGTTCTAATGTCGTTTTTTAATATTGTTTTTAACATTGTTTCTTTCTATTGTTGTTTAATATTGTTGTTTAACATTGTTTTTTTTTTATGTTCAAATCTGTTTTATTAAGCAATAACAACAGGAAGTACAACAGCAGTAGAAAACATGGTATACGATGTCACCCAACAACAACCGCGGAGGACTGGACTCTGATGTCCCCCACGATCGAACACCACCCCCACCCCACAGAGAGAAACCCCCCCACCCCACCCCCCCAATGAACATACAACTCTCAAGCAGGGTACAGCAATGGTAAAGAAAGACACTGACTCACAGATGGAGTCTATTCAATATGCGGCTACGACTTTCAGGGGTCAAAATGTTCAAATACGGAGTCCATGTGTGAACAAAGTCTCTGTTCCGGCGACGAGAAGAACAAGCTAAACGGGCCTCCCAGCCCATAAATTCGTGAAGTCGATTCCTCCACTGCCAAAAGGGGGGGGGGGGGCTCAGGAGAAAGCCAGCAACATAAAATACATTTCTTCCCCAAAATAAAACATTTACTTAGAAATAATTTTTCAGAAGAAGTATACATGGACAGGAAAGAGAATTGGGCAAACAACATAGACAGCAGTGAGACTGGCACTGGTGTCTGTAACAAGCCCTGTAAAAAGGAGGCCAACGCCTTCCAAAAGGCCTGAATCCCCTTGCAGCTCCAAATACCATGAAAGTAAGAATTAACCTCCACCGAACAGCGGATACATAACTGAGTACCAATACATCCCATATAGTAAGCCTGGCTTTGGGAAGCATAGGCCCGCAGGACAGTGTGAAAGTGACATTCACGTAATTCAGCACTATGCACTAAACCCGAAGTACGTTTCAGGATTTTCAACAAAAAATGGTCCCCCAAGTCCCTGCCCAAGTCCCGCTGCCAAGCCTCCAAAATACCAGGAAAAACCCTAGGTGGGCGAAGAGCCATAATCTGACAATGGAAAAAAGAGGTAGAGACCCTAGTATCAGGATCAGCTGTCAAAAAAGTACAAAGCCGGGTCCCAAAATCCCCTTGCAAGGAACTCCCCGGGAGAGAAGCCACATAATGGCTAAGTTGACAATAGGCAAAAGGAAGGCCAATCTCAGGAACCCCCCTCCCCGCTAACTCAGCACAAGAAAGGAGAGATCCATCATCCTGCAGAACATGCCTCAACTGCTCCACCCCCCGAGCCCTCCAGCGACCAAAAACGGAAGGGCCAACCCCCGGAGGGAAAGCCCAAGTTCCCCACCAAAGGCAAAAGGGCACTAGTATGGGAATCCTGATTCCACAACCGAAGGGTCTGATGCCACACTGTCCACAAAGACCGAAACAGAATGCTACGCTTACAGGATCTCGGCAATTTGGATAAAGGGGCATGAAGGAGATACAAAAGATGAAGAGGATAGAAATGATCCCGCTCCATAGAAAGATCCGTATAGAAAGAGGTGCCCAACACCCAATCACTAACCTGACATTGTTTTTTTAATAAAATTATTTGACATTATCTCACGATAATGTATTTTAATATTTTAACATTTGAATATTACACCTTTATTAAGGTTTTATTAACTGTTAGGCGTAAAATGCATTTTTACCAGTTCACTTTGTATTTGGACAACCTGTAATTTAAAGTTGTAGTCATAGCATCTATTAGAACCTTTTAAGAAGTGCACATTATGCATTAGCATTATAAATTTCTTATTTTATGCAAATGGATACCATATTTTCCTTTGTATTCTATGTTTTAACAAATTTCAGTATGAGACAATCACTGTAGATATTATAACCTGTTCAGTTCTGTTCTTAATGTTTTAGGATCGATGCTTCTATTGACTTCATGTTTTATCATTTTTATTTTCATCAGTTTGTTATCTTTTATGCAGTTTGCTTTATACCTTACCCACCATGGTATGTTTTTCAGCTCTTGTTATTTATATGCTGGTATTCTATCCATACACTTAGGGGTAAATTCTCTATTAGTACGTCTAACATAGGCGTGCTTTAGACGTCCAGCAAACGCAAGTGTCAATCAAACGCTACTTAGGCATGCGGTAGACGTCTCTAGAACCGCTTGGCGCAACATAGATGCAGGTTTCTGAAACGTCATTAAGACATCTCCAATGGACCCGTGATAGACGTGGGTATGGGTTTTTTTGTTTTGTTTTGGGTTTTTTTAGATTATACTTTTTTTATACTCTTTATTATCACTCATTCAGCATTGTAAGTATAGGATGATGAAAAAGATAACTAAAACACAGTATACCATTTTGTAAACTATATATTAGTTGATCTAGCAATATAAGTGAGGTAGGGAATGGCAGACAGAGAACACTGCTGTGTTGTATCTTTTTCCTCTAGGATATCAGAATTGTACAGTTTACCATTAATACAAAGAAAAAAAATATGTTATGTTTCAAAGGAGAACTAGAAGATGAAACGTACCGAGTGGGTGTTGAACTTACATTATCAGTATGGAAGGTGGGAACCGGTAGATGTATGCTACACAGAAAGCTGTACAGAAATGTCATACTCACCTCCTATTAGAAGTGGAAAGGATAGGACTTTGAACACCATATAAACTTCGTTTAAGTTCCACAAAGACTGGCAGGAAAGGCACCCTAAGTCATCCAATAAGCTTTCTCTCGATTTCCCAGAGACATTATTTCAGAGAGGATAGTTTAGAAGTGATATCTTGCTCGAAAGAACACTCTCCTGGTCTTAAAACATTGCAACAATCAGCTCATTCTTCAGAACAAAGGTAAATCCCATAACTTACACTGGCCCAACTTAGAAACAGAATCAAAACACAGATTAGACCTGAATTGGCTTCTAGTTCACAGGAAGAGGAAGTAGCAAGCAGCACAATGCTGACCTCATTGTGACATCATCAAGGTGCACCTGGAAGGTAGATATGCCACAAGTAAAAGACAAGCCGGGAGTTGAACTCACAACCTACAGATGATTGATATAGTGCTTTTACTCACTGACCTACACCTGTGTCTCTGGTTCCCCTGTCATAGCATACCTTAGTGATGTGCTAAAGTATACTCTACTTAGCTATCATATCACAGTCAGTTGAGGCAAAAGACTGGTAGCTCAATGGTGTAAAGCACCGTTGTCACGGATGCAACACCCATATTCTTAAGTATGGTTCAATAAATGTAATACAGAGTCAAAATTATGCTGTTTATTTTATCAAACCCAAGCTCAACTTTGTAATGTATTGTGTATAGTCTCGCTAATGTGTTTGTGATGAAAATGAGATGTGATAGGTGTATATCCTATATAATAAAACCCTAGCCGCGCATGCGCACATACCTGCGTGCTTCTGTGATCTCTGCTCTGTGATCAGTAGGTCTGTGGCCAGCAGGAGTGCAGATGCAGCAGCCAGGCGACTCCCCCCTCCCGCCCTCACTCACCACCAAAACCACCACCGCCAAAGCCTCCTCCTTCTGCCCAGCCGGGAGGAGGGCTCCGAGTCGCTGAAGACTGTCCCAGATCAGCTTACACAGTCCCTCAAAAATTAACCTTTTCATCTGAGGCGCGAGGCTGCGGTGACCTTCCTCCCCCGGCTCACTAAGGTTTCATCTTAAGAAATTCAAATGCATTGTTGAAAATGCAAGTGACTATTCTCTGTCATCCTAGACACCCCTGCAACACCCCAACAACACACTCCTGCAGCATAAACCCCTCATGTTATAATCAAGTAAAAGACAAGCCTGGAGTTGAACTCACAACCTATGGATGATTGGTACAGCGCGTTTACTCACTGAGCTACCAAGCTACTTAACTGTAGCCCTAACCCTAACCATAAAGTAGCATCTGACATCATAGAAGCCGTTAGAATTTTGAAATCGTTTTGGACGTTCATTGGGTGTTCTCAGATCAAATACACCTGTAGATACTTGCAATGATTACCCCTTGTCAAAGCTTGTACCTAAAGCCATTTCTGGAGACTCCAATTCCCAAGTCCCCTACATAGCTCAGTGCTTAAAAGCACTGCATGTATCTTCCAAAGGTCAGGGGTTCAAGTCCTGACTAAGGTTACCAAAGACATAATATTCTTTTTTTTTTCCACCCACCCAAACATGCATAGCTAAGCTAAAATATGTGAACCTCACTTCCCAATCTTTATTTATTTAATTTATAACTTGTCATACTGTTTGGGGGAGGTGAAGTTTCATTAGGTTTACATGGTAAGCTTCTAAGCATTCTGCTATACTTTTTTGTATAACAGCGATATCGGCCTGGTTTAGGATATAATCAACAGTGTTGATGTAGCGTGGAGTGGCCGCTGAAAGCACGCCCAAGCGGCAGAAAAACGTCATCGCGATTTTTTGCGTTGTGACGTCATAGAATCGCCCGTTCTTCATACGCAGTTATTTCTCCTAAAATGGCTGCCAGGAGACAGCCAAATTTCTCAACAGAGGACTCCAGGCTGCTGGCCAGGCTCTTTTTGGTACATGAGCACCACTATTTTAGAGTGGCAGGCCATCGCAGGTCATACCTGCAGTTCAGGAACTCCTGGACCCGCCTGACCCGGCGGTATAACAGAAGAGCCTCATGTCCCAGGGAAGTAAGTATTCCAAGTCAGGCCCTCACAAATAATCATGTAATGATGATGGAAACCTGTCTCAATCAAATTGGTCATGTTATTGTGGGTAAATCATGATTCCTTTTAAAAACTACAATTGTGCATAATAAATCTTTTACATTGAATACTGAAATTAAAGCACATCCCAAAGGAGCAGTAGTAGGATTTTAAATGACAAATTCAGCTCCTATAAGGCATCTATTCCATTCACAACATGCACACAACTAATGTTTGGGTCATGAACATCGCATTTGTAATAGAAACATCTTGAAATCAACTTTGCCAAAGGAAAACAAATATATTAAAGTGCTGCTATGTCATTTCAAATACCTACAACTTTCCTGTATCAATCTGCTGGTCTAGGGAGATAGTGGCATGATGTTTAAAGTGACAGCGTCAGTACCCTGACGTCAGGGGTTTCAAGCCACGCTGCTCCTTCTGACCAAACTATTTTATTGCCCCTGCTGCATGATTGTAAGCTCACCAGGACATGCTGTAATGTGGGGCAGTGCTGATAGGCTACAGCCTCAGCACCCTGGGGTTGTGAGTTCAATCCCACACTCCTCCTTGTGATGCTGGCCATGTCACCTCAAACCCCCCCCCCCCCCCACACACACACACACACTGTCCCAGGTACAGTAGAGAGATAGCGATGCCTCCAGCACAGAAAGGGGAAAATGCTGGAGTACGTGAATACATTCATGTAAAACATGTGGCAGAAGGGGGTGGAGGCAGGCAGCAAAGCGGATAGGGGCTCTTGGAGGGCAGCATACTCCATTTTTATGTGCTTATAGAGGTCAATACTTAAGTAAACATGTTATGCCACAGTGCTAGATGGCACTCATCATATCCCTCCCTCTCTGTTCTTTCTCTCTCTCTCTCTATTATCCAGGTTGAGGATCTCAGGAAAAGGGGGCGGCTGCTGAGGCGCCAGGAGCGGGCCTTCCTTGAGGGGGTGAGGGAGGAATTGCGCGCTGAAGCCGGTGAGTAATGAGTCCAGCGTGTGTTTCTTTGTGATCAGCCTACCAGAATAAATAGATGAAAATGCTTGAGTAGCTGTAAACCATTCGTAATCATAAAATCTGCAGTAAAGCTGCTATTGTGATATCATGTCACAATGGCTTTATGGTGTTCTACTTGCCTCACTTACTTACGCTACATTTTGATGTTTACAGTGGAGTAGGTGCTTTGCATCCTGTTATTAGCATTTGAAGAAAATAACGTAGTAAACAATGTCATGTTCAAAAGTGTTGTGGACATATCTGACTGTATCCTATTTCTCTTTTGTCAAGCAGCAGCGCAGGCACCCCCTCAGGAGGTGGCACCCATGACCCCACCCTGGGCCCCGGAAGTGAGGGAGTGGGCTCCGCCATGGTCATCGGCGGAGGAGGAGGAGGGGGAAGAAGAGGAAGATTCCCCATGGCAGCTCGCTGAGCCACCTACACCGCCTGCCCCACCACTGCCCCCTGGACCTCCACTGCCTGCCCCACCACTGCCCCCTGGACCCCCACAGCCTGCACCACCACTACCTCCAGGACCCCCACCACTATCCCCTGTTGGGCCTTCCCCTTCCCCCACCCATAGCCCTTCCCCTCACTCTCCTGCCCTTCCTGTTCCCATCCCACCCCCTTTCCTTGCTGTTCCCCCCCAGAAGCAGCCCGACCAGCCTCAGGAGGGGCGGTCAGGGAGATAGAGCCCTACTCTGCCCTCTTGGAAGAGATGCAGGTATTGAGAGGGTGTGTTGAGAGGATGGAACATGCCCTCTTGTGGCTGGTAGCCGAAAGAGGGCATGGTGCCAGCAGCCATACACCCTCTCAATAACTGCATCTCTTCCGCCCCCCTTGCCTGAGGTAGCTCAAGCTGCTCTTGGGGGGCACCCACCCTCTTTACCTGCGTTATGTGTTATGTAAATAGTTATTTTTTTCAAAAGTTTAAATTTTAAAAAATTTTATATTTGAATAAAAAAATTGTTTATAGTTTTAACTTTCCTGTGTGGTTTTAACCTTGTAGCATCAGCAGTTTAGTGGACAGAGTCCAAGGTAGATAGGGGTTCAGGAGGGACTTCTGAATGGGCCCTTTTCAATATAACAACAAGGTGACATATAGAAAGTTTGACAATCTTTATTGGGGTCTGTCATTCATTCTATTACCTGCTAGCCACTCTGATGTCAAATCATTGCAGAATCTAGGAAAGAAGCAAGTGAATGCAAGGGTATATGCAACTGTAGGTAGATGACGACATCTCAGCTATGATGTGCAAAGTAAGCCAGTCCCTGTTCCAAAGTAAATGGCTACATAAGGAAGAGAATATAAGTCACTGTGGTAGATTTGTTGTTGAGGAATAGGGTTACTGCTAGTAAGAGTTGGCTCCACACCAGGAGAATCCAAATGAGACATGTGGGTTTTTCTTCCTTTCACGGAAGGTGATGGAAGTAAAGGCCACATACCTCAATCTATCCTCCTGGTTCTTGAGCTGCACTGTTTTGGTTAAGCAGGTGTGGAAACCACAAAGATGCTCACAGCTGCACTGCTCTCAGTAATACAAAACTCCATCTGACAATACTGCAGTTGCCTGTCTAAGACACCTGAAAACAGAAAAGAGGAGAAGCTGGTTTACACAAGGTTCACAAACAGGGGGTTCAACCCCAAAGGTCCATATCTGTCCTCCCTTCCCTGAAGCAATGTGTTAACCTCATTTATGTTGAGCTGCTTAGATGTCACCGTGGTATAGTTGTTAAAGCAATAGCCTTAACTCACTGATGGTGTGGGTTAATATCACCTGTAATCCTCCACTGCTACTGTTTAGAACTCATGTGAGGGAATAGACTAACTGAAAACAAAAAGTTTGTAAGCATATAACAGCAGGAATGCGTGCCATGGTGTTCTATGAGGCCAACATTATCAATTTACTATTGTTCCTGAAAGTCATCAAGGATACCTGTGTGAAGAGAACAATAGAAGTGTGAAACATTTATTTCACTCATCAGAAGAGTGACTCAAGTGAAGAATAGTAGAGTAAGCAAATAAAGGTTACCATATATCATTCTCACCTACAACTGTTTGGCTAGGTGCAAGCTGGTGTGCTGAGCTGCTCGTCTGGTCTCTCTCTGGCAAACACATAGGTGATGAGCATAGTTAACCTGAAATGAAGAATAAAGAGAAACTGTTAACAAAGACCTATGTCTCCAAAATTAAACACTGAAGTTGTGGCAGAACACACACCTAGAAGTAACAGAGGTGCTAACATAGCTTTAGACTCCTTATTAAAAATGGCAGCCATTAGGCACTCATTAGGAGTTTTCCACCTGAACCATGTACACTGATTGGATGTCCACTTAATGGCAATGTTTCCCCCCCCCCCCCCAACACACCCGACCTATTTTTATCAATGAGTTAGTGCACAGAACCATTCCTCACCTGATTTTAACTTGCCTGTAATTTGATTCTACAAAGAATTAACTTTAGCTCTATGAGTAAACCCTCTCAGATGTGTGAACACATCCATTTTACTTACATATCCATTTTTCTACCAGCAAAATTTCTACCAGCATGGTCTTTATCAGTCTTCTCAGTCATTTTTGTCAGCCCTGTGGAATGGAGAGTAGGAGATATCAGAAATAAAATAACTATTATAAACAATAGCACACAATGAAAGCCCATAAAGAGAAGTCAGTTTTTCTGGTTGGTTTCTTTAGTTCTATCATAAGGACACCTAAGTAGCTTACAAAATATCATTCTCACCTGGACTTACTATCTGAGCTGCTTCTAGAAAAGATAAAATAACATATTAGAATGACATGTAGCTTGTTAATGGCTCTGTGGAATAGAGAGAAACGGGAGGCAGAGATAGGAAAAAAAATGTAAAAGACTAAGACAGAGTAAAGTCTCAAACATCTGCATAAGCAATAGGACAGAATAGAAAGGAAACACTGCTCACCTGGACCTTCTTATACCCATGCACGCCTATGTAGCGTCTGACGTCAGCAGAGCGGGAAAACTTTCTCTATGCCTATTGGGCGCCGTTCGGGCACGGTTGCTTATCCCGCTTCCTAACCACGCCCATCACACCTCATTGGCTGTCCTATGGGGGTGTGTTTGAACGTGTTCTACAAGTAGCCTGAAAAGATGTCTTCACCTTGCAACATGGCTCCAAAACGGAAATCGAATTTCTTGCATGGAGAGTTGCAGATATGGAAAATGGAGGTGGGGCAGACCATGACATTATGAAAGCAGGGAGAGTGGTGGGTGTGGGCATCTGTGTGTAACCTGGCCTGGCCCCTTCTTTTCCCTAGCAATTGATTCCCCTCCACACTTAACACAAATCCTAAGTCCTCAACAATCCCTCACACCAACACCCAGAAAAATCCATAAACTAAAGAAATACAGATAATGGGGGTGGGGAGGAGTGTCAAAGGTAGAAGGGAGTATAAAGGAGAACAGCCAAGTCATAGCACAAAGTTTCATCATTGAGGAAATGGAACACCACAAACACCAACTCACATGAGGGGGTCTTACATAGGAAAAATGGCTGTGCCAAAGCATTCTATATACTAAGCACGCCTAATTAGCGGCTGACGTCATAGGAACCGTTAGGATTCAAATCTAATTGGATGTGCATTGGATGTCGTTTTGCCATATACAGCTGTAGTGACGTTGTAGTCATTTCCTTCACATCTCTAAGCTTTGATACGAAGCTCTATGTTCTAAACAAAGTTACCTCTATAGCTCTATGCCTTAAGGCATTGCTTTTCATCTTCCATACATCAGGGGGTTCAAGTCTTGAGTAAGGTTAGCAAATAGTTTATATTCATTTCTCAGCCAGGACACCTGGTAACTCTTTAGCCTTGCCTTTACATATCAATATTTTGCTTCAGCTTTTATTATGTGCAGCCCATTGTCTAATATTTAATGCAACCTGTTCTCTCTCATGCTGAACACCCTACCCCCACCAAAAACATCCCCCCCTAACTGGATCATTCTTCAACACCTGTCCAAGCCCTCTGAAGTTTGATTTAATTCATAGCTGTTGGCCAATGCCTATATTGCATCAAAAGAAACACATTCCTACTAGAATGGCTTGCAGTTAGGAGCAAATGAAAGTATCTCATGCACCTGTGGCTGCAGAATGCTGAGGAGAAACAGCAAATTCCACCACTTCTGAGAACTGTTAGGATGCAAGGAAACAAAAGTGAACAACAAACAGCACTGCAATCGGCTCTCTTTTGAAAGCAAAGAAAAAAACAGCACACATTATCAGCACTTAAAAAGAGAATAAACAGATACACACCTTAACATTCAAGCTTCCCTCATTGCAAAATGGAGGTCTTCAGTTGCACAAAACTGACCTCATTGTGACCTCATCAATCTGCACCTTCAAAGTAGTATGCCACAATTAAAAGATGTGCTGGGTGTAGAACTCACAACCTCTGGATGTTAGGAGCACAGGCTGGCTCCTAACACATAGAGCTACAGCTGCTCCTACTTAGGTCCATCTCACCACCCTTTCATATCATACTTGACTGAGCTGTCTATGCTCATTAGCTATCATATCAGGATGAACTCAACTAAGTTTAAGCAAAGGAATGCCTAAAGATTTGGAAGGTTTTCAAGTAGAAAACAAATATCAAATATGTATTAAAGAATTGCAGCACAAATGACGCTGATCGGTAAGGGCAAAAAAACACCACTTTTCCGGGTATGACACCTAAACGGAACAGTTTACTTACAGTCATATATCCATTAGTACAGTGCTTAGAATGAAGATTAGCGTGTGAGAAAAATGGAGCTCCACCTCACATGCATTCAAGCACACTTGGGATTATGGGTTTGGGGCTCAGTGAAAGCAGCGCTTTTAACCATTGAGCTACCACTCTTTTGTCGCAGCCTACTATGACATTATAGCTAAACTCCTTTTCCCTTAGCACTTCACTAAGATATGATATGACAAGGGAGCCAAAGACATTGAGGCAAAAGGTGCTGTAGGTCAGTGAGGAAAGGCACTCTACCAATCTTCCGGGCTTTGAGGGTTCAAATCTCAGCCTGTATTTTACTTGTGGCATATCTGCCTTCCAGGTGCACCTTGATGATGCTTTCCACTTCTTATAGGAGTTGAATATAACATTACTGTACAACTTTGCTGTGTAGCAGAAAAATAAACTTTTCCCCCTTCCATGCTAAGAATTTGAGTTCAACTCATCTTATATTTCTCCTTTTAAACATGGCATACTTTGTTAGTTTTTATCATGGTAAAGTATACATTTCTGAAATCGTGAAGAAACAATAATATACAACTGCAGTCTTTTGTCTCCTAGCAGAATTAACTGCCTATAAGAAGCGGTATAAGAAAATCCAAACTGCTATAAGCACAAGAAAGCATTTCTAGCTTAACACAGTAATGCTCCTGTTCTGAGCTCTGACCTCTGAAACTCCCCGGTTCAACTACCACCTTTGCTCATTTTAATAAGGTCCTAGTTTTTTCCTATTAGCTCTTATAACAGGGTCTACATGGTGGACTTTGCCATTTGTAAGGTGCACATTTCCCTTTCCAGGCAAACCTATTTTCAACTTACCATGGCTCGGACAACCTAAGCAGGAAACCTTTCCTCTGACAGCAAGATGACATTTGTGGATCGCCTGGTTAATGTGCTCTCATCACTGCTTAGGATGTCCGAGCCATGGTAAGTTGAAAATAGGTTTGCCTGGAAAGGGAAATGTGCACCTTACAAATGGCAAAGTCCACCATATAGACCCTGTTATAAGAGCTAATAGGAAAAAACTAGGACCTTATTAAAATGAGCAAAGGTGGGAGTTGAACCTGGGAGTTTCAGAGGTCAGAGCTCGGAACAGGAGCATTACCGTGTTAAGCTAGAAATGCTTTCTTGTGCTTATAGCAGTTTGGATTTGCTTATACCGCTTCTTATAGGCAGTTAATTCTGCTAGGAGACAAAACACTGCAGTTGTATATTATTGTTTCTTCACGATTTCAGAAATGTATACTTTACCATGATAAAAACTAACAAAGTATGCCATGTTTAAAAGGAGAAATATAAGATGAGTTGAACTCAAATTCTTAGCATGGAAGGGGGAAAAGTTTATTTTTCTGCTACACAGCAAAGTTGTACAGTAATGTTATATTCAACTCCTATAAGAAGTGGAAAGCATCATCAAGGTGCACCTGGAAGGCAGATATGCCACAAGTAAAATACAGGCTGGGATTTGAACCCTCAAAGCCCGGAGGATTGGTAGAGTGCCTTTCCTCACTGACCTACAGCAACTTTTGCTCCAATGTCTCTGGCTCCCTTGTCATATCATATCTTAGTGAAGTGCTAAGGGAAAAGGAGTTTAGCTATAATGTCATAGTAGGCTGAGACAAAAGAGTGGTAGCTCAATGGTTAAAAGCGCTGCTTTCACTGAGCCCCAAACCCATATTCCCAAGTGTGCTTGAATGCATGTGAGGTGGAGCTCCATTTTTCTCACACGCTAATCTTCATTCTAAGCACTGTACTAATGGATATATGACTGTAAGTAAACTGTTCCGTTTAGGCGTCATACCCGGAAAAGTGGTGTTTTTTTGCCCTTACCGATCAGCGTCATTTGTGCTGCAATTCTTTAATACATATTTGATATTTGTTTTCTACTTGAAAACCTTCCAAATCTTTAGGCATTCCTTTGCTTAAACTTATTTGAGTTCATCCTGATATGATAGCTAATGAGCATAGACAGCTCAGTCAAGTATGATATGAAAGGGTGGTGAGATGGACCTAAGTAGAAGCAGCTGTAGCTCTATGTGTTAGGAGCCAGCCTGTGCTCCTAACATCCAGAGGTTGTGAGTTCTACACCCAGGACATCTTTTAATTGTGGCATACTACTTTGAAGGTGCAGATTGATGAGGTCACAATGAGGTCAGTTTTGTGCAACTGAAGACCTCCATTTTGCAATGAGGGAAGCTTGAATGTTAAGGTGTGTATCTGTTTATTCTCTTTTTAAGTGCTGATAATGTGTGCTGTTTTTTCTTTGCTTTCAAAAGAGAGCCGATTGCAGTGCTGTTTGTTGAGAAAAAAAAGGGGGTTGTAAAAGCCATGTGTAAATTATATTATTGTTTGGGCAGAAATGTGGTTTGTTATCCATGCAATATAATGTGTTCCATTGACATTATATTTATTAGGACAGAGAAAAGATGAAAATTACCTATTCAAACTCACTATTGGAATTATTGATGAAAAAACACAGCGAATGTCTGCCTCACGTCTAACAAAGAGCCGCAATTACGAAAGTTGAAACGGCATTGAAATCCAAGTTAGACCAGGGTTTCTTACGTCTACATAATACACGATATTTAGACGCAGGCGTTCGCTCAGGTAGCGCCTATTTAGCGTCCCCATTCGGCACACCCACGGAACGCCCACGTCCAGAGCTGGAGACGGGACTATGCTTTCTATAGACGTCAGTCCGTCAACTACCTCTTAGGGACGTCTATGTGTCATTTATTTCCCAATTAACATTAATTAAGACCCTTAACTCCGTAATTATTCACTTACATCGGACGTCCAAAGCACGCCTAAGTTAAACGCAGTAATAGAGAATTTACCCCTTACTGTCTCTTTTCCATTATGTAGCATCACCTCCGGCTATTAAGATTTGGATTATTATTTCTGTGGTCTGTTTTACTTCTCATCTCATCACCACGTCTGGTTCCATTTTCTTTTCTTTTGTTTGTATTTTTTCTTTTGTCTGTCACGTATCCCAATGTTGACATCAATTGTTTTCCGTTTGTCACCTATCCCAATGCTGACATCACTTAATTTCTAGTTTTCATTCAGTGGCATTTTAGTCATTACACGTTTTTGCTTGTTCTATCCTTTTGCACTATATTACTATATATTCCAATCACACTTAGTGACACCGGATATTATTTGTATATTTTCACTTCATTTCTCTTCAATATGTCCTTGAATGATACCATCACCTTTGTCACATCACTATTGTTTGCCTCACTTTTTTATGTTTACACATTATCTTAGTATTTATACTTAAATTCATTAGGACCCCTGAGGAAGGCGTGTTATCCGAAACACGGACCATGTTGGGTCCCTTGGTTGGCTATAAGGTTGTATATGTTACTGCATTTATTAATAAACTATGCCTACATCTTGTACATCATCTGCAGTCTGTTCGTTGTTTTATATCTCGTAAGTGTCATGGCTCTACATCATTCCCTTCTGGGTTGGGCTGAGAACTTCTCAGCACCCTCTCATATACTAGCTCTATGGCTGGTATAAGTGGTCACATCTAAACTATATGCACATATTGGCACTGCAGGACTAGTATTTTATATAGGAAAGAAGGTGCTTCCTACTATCCTTTATATAATAGATTCCAAATGGGCATCCTAATATAGGTGTCCCTTTATAAAACTGCCCTCATTCACAACTACTCAGGAATGTTTTCCTATTCAATATCTGCCACTAGAACCATCTCCTAACGCCAACATATCTAGTCCGAGATCATTGGCAACCTCGGTTGGGCACCACACACCAGCAGGCTGATGCTCAGAACCCCTCTGCTGTTCTCTACAATGCAGAATGCCATGGGAACAGTGCTGAAAAACAACTTCCCAGGGTTTAGTACTAATATTTATTTAATTTAAAAAACTTATCTCCTGCCTAATACTTAGGTGGGTTCCAATCAACAAACAATAATTGAAGCACACATTAAACACACATTATCAATAAAACAATCAATGATCATTTTAAAATTCATCTCTCATAATCAGTGGTGTAGTAAGGGTAGGAGGCACCCAGGGCGGTGGCACCCCTGCGCCCTCCTCTCCATGCCCCCCACCCCCCGCTCCTTTCCACCCCCACTCCACACTCGCGCTCTTCCTTCCCTCCGTACTTCTAAATCTTCGCCAGCGTGAGTGGCTTTTCTTCAGTATGCTCCTCACTCCAGCACTGGATTTCCCTCTGATGTCACTTCCTGGCCCCATGACCTGGAAGTGATTCAGAGGGGAACCAGGCTTTCACGAGCAACAGGTAGGAGAAGTTGCTCGTGCTAACAAAGATCTACAGAGGCACGGGATGGGGGGGGAGGGATGGTGTGAGCATGGTGTGGTGTGGAGAGGTGTCGATGTCCCCACTGACACGGCGCCCAGGGCAGTTCTCTCTCTTTAATATGCCACTGCTCATAGTATGCAAATCATATGTGCACTATTAGTAATGAGCATAGGGAAGTTATTTTTCAGTAGAGGAGGAACCTGCCAGGCTTGTGCACATAGGAGCTGATGAGAGCGAGGAGGCAGCTGACAGGCACAGCATGTGGGCCCTGGAAACAACCATGACATCACACCCACCCTGAGCCCAGCACTGCTGCTGACCCAGAGAAACAAATGGCCACTCCCTTCCCTCCATCGAGGGACATTCAGAGCCACTAGGGTCCATGCACAATGGTGATGGGAAACTCAAAACTTTGTAAGAATGTTGCCTGAACATCTGACCTCCTGGGTCCTCTGCCAGACAAACTGACGCAAGGCAATGTCCACTGAACTTGCAAAAGCAGAGTAGGTAGTGCCTGTGGCACGTGCTGGGATCCTCCACCATTGTGGGAATATTTCTGTATTAGTTTAAATTTGTCAACATGCTGCCACTCAGGGAACGGGAAAGGCAACTCTGACTCCCCCTGTTCCCTGGAAATCCTGTCCTAACACCAGCTCCAAGTTGCCATTAGTGTTTCCAGCAGTAACAGCAGAATTTGACTCCTGCGCTGTTTTTGAGCATCAGGAGGAATAATAAGCACCTTGTTTACATTTGTTTAATTAGCATTTGCAAGTTATTTGCGCTGATCTTCAGCATCCACACTGTTCCCTGCGCTAGTGCCTTCTGAACATTCTGAGCAGCCTAACGCCAGCGCTAGTCTGGCTCTAATTGCTTCTAGCGCTGGAGTTAGATTCTGAGCATCCTCAATTTGGCCAGTGGGTTTCATGATTAACTAATGACCATGGCTCTGATTTTCTCCAGAGCATTCTCAGCTGAAGTGCCAGATTGGGAACCTTCCTCATGGCAGCACAAAGCACGTGATACCTGTGTCACCAGGCTAGCCTCTTTTGTACAAGTTTAAGACATTCCCTTAAGGCTCGTGATTTTCTTTTTAAGCTTAGTAAATGCTATGTATTACTCTGTTTTCACTGAATAAATATTGTACTAAATTATTTGCATTTGTAAATGGAGAATGTAGATTTACTGTGTTGCAGCTTTACATAAAAAGAAGGATTTTAATTATGATGTTGAAAGAACGGTGGTATATGGTTGTATGCATGTATCATAGAAGTCAGAGATTGTTAATTAATTCATGATAAATTAAGCAACCTTGCCAGCCTACACATGCTGCTAAAAATTCAGCCTTCATTAAGAGAGTTATAACCTCACATAACTCCCAGTAAATACAAACTCAAAACATCTCTAACCCACTCTGAAAGCATTAATACATGAAGTATTGCAAAATATTTTCAGATTATTCAAAACTTCTTTAATGAATTTTCACACTTGTAAGGCACTGCTTCCAAAGCATACATCCATTTTAATTGGAATCACTGGATATGTTTAAACCTAACTTAGGGTTAGATGCACTAAAGATACTGACTCGATCGCTGCTGGTCAATTGTCTGACTGATTCTCCAGCAGCGATCGATGCGCTATCAAGTTTGCATGCAAACAAGACTGATCAATCGCTCAGTGAGCGATTGACCCAGTCGCAGAGCCCTAACACCAGTGACAAGGGAAGCAGCCTCCTCTCACTGCTGTTAGGGTAATGTGATTTCCCCCCCCCCCCAGGACAGCAAAAATGGCAGGAGGGATGCCTACTCCCTCCTGCCAATGCGACTCCCCCCACGGCAGTGATGCGGCAGGAGGGATGCTCATTCCTTCCTGCTACTTATGGCCCACTCCCACACCAGGTGTCCCCCCCCCCAAACATCCTCTACCCTTCCCCTCCCCCCAAAAAAGGCAGGAGGGATGCATGCCGATCTAGACATCTAATTTCTGGTGTCTTTTATAGAATCTGGGCCATAAAGCTGGTAATCAGGATTTTAAAAAATTGTTTTCACAAAGTTCCTGTCTTAAGAGAATATTTAACCACATCTGCATTGGCTTGGGAACCTAAAGGTGTCAGACTTGTTGAGATGTTGGGAAGTCCTTGTTGAAATGGCTCTTTCAGCTGTCAGCCTATGCTTGCAGTTCCTAGGACTGGAGGTTAATAATCTCCTGTGGGTTTAGCAGAGGGCTTCCAACTGCAAGCTTTGACAATGCCTAGTGGACTTCACTGTTTTACATTTACACAGCCAATCTTTAGTCTTCAGTTTTGGCCGAAACCAAGTGGCAAGTTTAGGCTGCAATTTCAGTTTCAACTGAAAGTGCTTAGACAGTTTCAGTAGCAGTTTTGGTTTTAGCTGAAACAAAGCAGTTTTGATTGCCTTTATTTGTGATGGAGTCTTCCATTGATAATAATGATATCTGTTACTACTATTTTGGCTGAATCTAAAGAAAACCCGAACAATGGGAGCTAACAAAACTAGGAAAAAGCAAATCTCCCAAGCCCCAAAACAGAAACTGTGATCAGGGGGAGGGACTGCCCACAGAGACGATTGGAGTAGAAAACTACTTCCTTTCACCACTACTAAAGAGTAACTTGACTAATAACTCAAAATAATTTATAGAGAGCCCTCAGTCACACAGCCAACCTCCGGACTCCGGAGGAAAGGGCTGCCACTGGTTTGCACCTAGAAGGTGTCAACTGTGAAACATCCTAGGGCTCGCTGTGAATTTAGGTGCTAAATAACACAAAAGTGCTGTAAGTGCAAAAAATCAAAAACGTACACTGTAAGCAGTCTCTTCCCCTGAAGATGTTGCCATCTTGCTGTAGCCTTTTGATTTTCAGGCTCCCGCACAGCGTCAGTCGTTCCTGAAGAAGGGGGAGTGCTCCCCCGAAACGGAGTCCCGTTGGACGTCGGTGACTTGCTGACTGCTTACCAGAGAAGCTAAGTACCTTCTTTTGGCTTACAGATTGAATTTGGACACTTGTTCTTTTGCCCCCCTGGTTCAGGGGAAGAGACTGCTTACAGTGTACGTTTTTGATTTTTTGCACTTACAGCACTTTTGTGTTATTTAGCACCTAAATTCACAGAGAGCCCTAGGATGTTTCACAGTTGACACCTTCTAGGTGCAAACCAGCGGCAGCCCTTTCCTCCGGAGTCCGGAGGTTGGCTGTGTGACTGAGGGCTCTCTATAAATTATTTTGAGTTATTAGTCAAGTTACTCTTTAGTAGTGGTGAAAGAAAGTAGTTTTCTACTCCAATCGTCTCTGTGGGCAGTCCCTCCCCCTGATCACAGTTTCTGTTTTGGGGCTTGGGAGATTTGCTTTTTCCTACTACTATTTTGGCAACATCCTCTGACTATATGTAAGCTCCACTGATGTGATTATAAAACCAAAGCTTGACCTGCAAATGAAACCACAGCTAATGCAGGTTAAATCTTAAGCTGGTGGAGCTATTAAGTTGGTCTTTTTTTTCTCTCATTTTCCGTTTTTATTTCTGTTTGCTTGATTTCAATGCTATGGCTGGCAGTTGACAAAACTACCTCAATATGACCCTGCAAAAGGTCATGCTCACAATGATACTGCAGCATACCCCTGCGGTTTTTAAGATTCGTTGAGTCTTAAGTCTTTTCTGTGATCTGTGCCCTCTTTCAGCTTTGAAAATTCTAATATCCTTGATCCTCATGATATAACCTGGCCAATGAAGAAAACATTTCAATGCATATTTCATGCATGCACACTGCCTGGAATATACTCACCAATCTTGTTTTGATTATTTGAATCCTCATTATTAGAATGCTTCACCCTTGGTGAATTAAATCAGAAGAGATTCAAAAAGCGTTGAAGACATACCTATTCAGTCGATCGTGTGGTCAAACCTTAATTGTGTGGGTTAGGTGTTGGTGTAGGCTAATCAATGAAATCTCTTTTCTGTTTGCTTTTATTATTAAGTTATATTTTGTTTCTCTTTGAAAACTTTTTTAAAGGGCAGTATATCAAGTAAAACTAAACTATTCAAGAATTTCAATTTTGGGGATCCTGTTGTGTAAGCTTGTATTGTACAGTATATGGAACTATGCATTGCAGATGGAATTGCTCAAGTTTCCTTAGGTGTCTGCAATAAAGAATCCAGGATTTATGTCCATAAGGCACGGGCGGGGCTTGGAGCTGGAGGGATGTGCTTCCCTCCAGCTCCCAACATCTAGCAAAGGTACAGGGGGTTTGGGGAGTGGGGGTGGGGTTCGGGGGAGCATCCGGTGGTAGGAGGGAGTGGGCATCCCTCCTGCCTTTTTTTGAGAGGAAGGGGGAGGGGATGGTTGTGGGTGAGTCGATGGTATAGAGGGTCCAGGAACCGGGTGGGAGCATGGCGCGGGGTATTGGGGTCAGGCAGGAGGGAGTAGGCATCCCTGCTGCCATTTTTGCTGCCTTTTAAGGTCACGGTGCCGGTTCAAGGGGGGTCGTTGGGGAGAGCCATCAGTGCAGTGTCGGGTTAAATGGTGCATATTGTGTGTGTGTAACACATGCACAATATCTGTGCCATTAAAAAAAAGAAGCCCTAACAGCAGTGACAGGAGGCTGCTTCCCTTGTCACTGCTGTTAGGGCTCTGCGCATGTGTCAATTGCTCAATGAGCAACTGATCTGTCGGGTTTGCATGCAAATAATTTGCACCTCCATGCAAATCATTTGCATGTAACTTGATAGCACATCAATCACTGTTCCACAATCGGCCAACAGCGATCCAGTTGGTATTATCAACTGAGTTTAGTGCATTTAGCTCCATGTCCTTAACGATGGTTGCTAAACCGGTTCCAGCCAGTTTAGTGTGTCAGTATTTTATCGGCCAATTATCAGAATGGCCTATTCCAAGCTTCCTAACAGTCTCTCACTCTGCCATGCAAATGTTGTACAATGAGGTAATTAATATTAAAATGGTAATAAAATAGGCTCATCAATTTAAAGGATTCTCTATCATTGTTGGGTGATTTCCTAACCTCGTTGTGTCACATTTGTGGGCAACATTTTCTTACAGGGTCTGAGCTGTCATAGCTTTAATTTCCAGTCAGTGCCTGAGTGCTGAAAGACTCAGGCACTGATAGGAAATGCTTAACAGCTCAAACCCCCCTCCAATAAATAATAAAAAGACCCCTATATTGAAAGATGCCCACCTCCTTCCCACCGCCGATGATCCCCGACACCCCTCACAGGATGTATGCCCACTTCCTTCTGCCAGTAGGCTCACCTCTTCAAAATAGCAGGCCTTCCCCTTCCCGGTGCATTCTGGGATGCGCTGGGGAGGGGCCTAAGGCTCTGATTGTAGTGTATGTGTGTATGTTTATACCATCTCCCAAGATGAAAAAAGATATCATAAGGATAGCCACCAGCTAACAATGAAGAAAAATCTCTTTGTTACAACTTGAATAATTACTATGGCACTCATTTGCATTGTCATACTGGTATAGGGACTTTGGATCATCTGTTGTATTTTTGTCCATTTATATTAATATATTGGAAGTCAATTTGGGGACAAATAAATTTAGTACTAGATTCAAATGTTCCAATGTCATATGAGGCTATAATTTGTGGAACAATTTTACATGTGAAACCTACTCTAGATAAATATGAGTCATCTATTTATGATCCTAACAGGTATAGCCATTCAATTGATTACAAGTAATTGGAAAAACCATGATAGAATTAATTATATATTTTGGTGGGTGAATGTGTGTACTACATACAGATACGGACGAATTAAAGCAGAATGTAGGGGTTTTAGTGAGGTATTTAATAAAATTTGGAGCCCATTGACTAAATTTGTAAAAACATAATAATGTATTTTCATATCTCTTCTTTTCTTTAGTTTATTTATCTTTACACATCCAGGGGGTGGGGGGTTGGGGGGAGGGGAATAAATATTGATAGTGATATTTGGGTAACTTTATTCTTTATTTGTATTGTATATTAGGATATATTATGATATTATTATATGCAGGAAAATGAAATTATTGAATAATATTTATGTTACCTGTATAGATAATAGTGGAATATGTGGAATATCTTTTGTTCTTTCATTTGTATGACAGTGTTTTTGGTTAAACATCAATAAAGAATTTAAAAAAAAAAAAGAAAGAAAGAAAAATGTCTCAAATGTGGCACAAAATGGCAGATGGACGTTTTTCTCATCAAAATGTCTAAATCATGATTTTCAAAAAGGCAGGATTGGGACATGTTTTGGTGAGGATTTGGGCAGGCTTAAAGCCTTGACATTTTTCAGCAATAATAGAACGCACAAAAAAGGTCCAGGGTAAAAAAGAAGTCCATTTTGATCTAGACCTATTTCAATCATGACTGCCTCTGGAAATCTTGGTGCCATTTTTACGGCGGAGAAAGAATAGGCAGGAGCGAGCTGGAATCACTCCTGCCCCAACACATCGCTAGATGGTAGGCCTGGGTGGGTCACAACCAACTTGGGTTTTCAGGATTTCCCCAATGAATATGCATGCAATGTATTTGCATGCACTGCTTCCACTGCAAATCTCATGCATATTCATTGGGGAAATCCTTAAAACCCACATGGGTCATGGCCCTCAAAGTCCGAGGTTGTCCATCCCTGCCTTAGCATCTTCTGTAGCGGTTCTCTGCATCAGGGTGGAATAGCTAATAGCATTCATTTTTTATATGATGTGTGCTGGTATCTACTGCAAAGTTTTGCTTCTGCACAAAACCCTTATCTGCACCAAGAACCCAGAAAGTTGAGCACAGATGCTATGCTAATCACGTACTTCTAACTGCACTAGCTTTCTGCTTCAGCTCCTGAGTTAGTCAGTCAGTTCATCCTGAATACTTTTAAAGTACAGTGGTGCCTCACACAACGAACTTAATTCGTTCCAGGAGCAAGTTTGTTATGCGAAAAGTTCGTTATGTGAAACGCGTTTTCCCATAACAATACATGTAAAAAAAAATAATTCATTCTGTAGCATAAAATATGCTAAGATGACATAAAAAAAGATAAATTTATCTTGTTAGAGCTGTTAGCATGATATAGAGGGGATATATGTGAAGGGGAGGGGAGACAGGGGTTTTGTTGATCCTTGCTGTGTATTATAATCACCCCCCACATACTCCCCAGTACCTTTTTTAATTCCTCCCATCTTTCCCAGCCAGTGGCGTACAGGCCAGAAGCGCAGAGATCAGGAGCAATTCCTCTGCACGCCTGTGTGGGCCCATGCCGATCTCCGAATGGCTGCAGTTAGTTCTTGTGAGTCCCGCGAGAGCTGACTGCAGCCATTCAGAGATCAGCGCAGGCCCAGGCGGCGGGGGGAGGTTTAAAAATATGCGGTGGCGGCGGGGGGAGGTTTAAAAATATGCGGTGGCGGCGGGGGGAGGTTTAACAATATGCGGTGGCGGCGGGGGGAGGTTTAAAAATATGCGGTGGCGGCGGGGGGAGGTTTGCGATGCAGCTCGGGCGACTTCGTTGTGTGAAACGAAGTCCGTTGTACGAATCAAGACAAGAAGTTCGTTGTGCGCAGCGTTCGCTGTGCGAGGCGGCCGTTATGCGAGGCACCACTGTATTTGGAAACCAAGAGAATTAACCAGGCCAACATCTCATTTGCATGATTCTGAAAGGTCCTACATTTTCAACCTCTGATTAGAAGCACTTTTTGCTTCCTGTTGCTAACTTGAAACTGCTAATTTAACAGAGAAACTCGCTTCTCTGCTTCTGTTTCAAAAGCTTTTACATTTTGCATGCTTCAATTCTTTCCCTATACTGTATTTGGTTTGTGTCTGACTACTGCCTGTTCTGTGCTTCCTTCTCCTGTCCCTAACTTTACTTGCCAGATCTATTTGGACTGACTTTCTAGATTTAGCTTAAATCTCGCTCCAACTAACATTTTGCTCATCCAGACCCTTTGGTAATGACCTTGCTCAGGTATTGAATTTAGCTTGGCTAGCTATTCTGCTGATACTGTACTTAATCTGGTATCTGGCTGCCCTTACCTTGGCCCAAAATGTAACAGTAATTTAATCTGTTTCTGTGGAGTCAAGGTAGCAGAGTTGCTCAGAATCATCTGCCTAAAGTAATGAAAGTCACTAAATCTCATTTATCTTATCTAACATGGAACAGAGGAACTGGTGCCCTGCATGTCATCCTACTAAAGAACTCTGCATGCTGTGTGGTATATTATATATTACATAGAACATAATTTTCCCCATGTGCAATATCCATTGCTAAACGAAATTAATGGATATTACACTGCTATAGAAATTCAGTGGCAAACACCATATTTTAACAAATAGCACTGTCTAGGCCTGTCTTTGAGTTAACACTGATTATTCTGGCTGCCAGCACCTGATTGCTGAACTTGAGGAAATGATGGTTTTCAGGCAGGTGTCCACATCCTCCTCATTCTTGTGCTAGGACTTTCCCACCTTATGGCCCTTTTAGCCCTTTCCCTGAACTTTGACCAGCACCTCATGCTGGGACTTTTTCTACTGATAAGAATTCTTAAGAACATAAGAATAGCCATATTGAGTCAGACCAATGATCCATCTAGCCCAGTATCCTGTTTCCTCAATGGCCAAGCCAGGTCACAAATACCTGGCAGAAACCCAAATAGTAGCAACATTCCATTTTACCGATCCCAGGGTAAGCAGTGGCTTCCCCCATGTCTGTCTCAATAGCAGACTATAGACTTTTATTCCAGGAACTTGTCCAAACCTTTGTTACAGGGCTCAAGCTAATTTTTGCACAAACACTACTCCCTATTGCTATAAAGTTGGGCATAGGCGTCACAACGGGGGGGCCCACTGGGGCTGTGGCCTCCCCCAAAATTGGTGGTGGCTCTGCTCCCCCACCTACCTCCTATTTTAGCCGCTCTAATTTTAAACTTTTGGCATGAGGCGTGTTATTCTTTCCTTCCTCTACGCCACTCCCCCCCCCCCCCCCCCAGCGGAACCCTACAGCATGACATCTCTCTTCATCTCCGGATTTCTCCAAACCTCCTCCCCAGTCGCTGTTATTTTAAAACTTTGGGCAGCCGCACCACAGCGTCAACGAGTTCAGCCTTCTGCCTTCAGCCTGCCCCGGAAGTCTTCATTCAGCAATGACTTCCTGTTCCCACCTAGGTGGGCTGCTGTTGAATGAAGGGTTCGGGGGCAGGCCGAAGGCAGAAGGCAGAACTCGTTGACGCTGTGGCTGCCCGAAGATTTAAAATAACAGCAACCGGGGAGGAGGTGTGGGGGAGTCAGGAGCTAAAGAGAGATATCATGCTGCAGGGTCCCACTTGGTGGGGGGGGAGAACATACTCTACATGACACGGGTTGGGGGTAGGAGGTTTGGAAGACAGGGAGGACAGATGCTGCATGGGCTGGGAGGGAAGGCAAGGAAGGACATATGTTGCATGGGCTGAGAGGGGGTTGGGAAGGACAGATGCTGCATCGACTAGGGTTGGGAAATACAGATGCTGGGCTGGGGGGTTTGAAAGGACAGATGCTGCAAGGATGGGATGCTGAGAAGGGAGGGAAAGAGAGATTCTGCCAGTGGGGGAGGGAAGAGAAAAGGAGAATTGTTTTGCATTGGTACATGGAGTGGGAGGGAAAGAGAGATGGTATACATGGGAAAAGGAGAAAGAGGGAGAGTTGTTGGACATGATAGTGGTGGAGAGAAGGGAAGGAGACATGTTTCACTGGGAGGAAGGAGAGATGACTCAAAGAAAGGAGAGATGTCAGATTCTGGAGAATAGTGATGGAAGGAGAGAGAGAGTTGTCAGACTGCTGGAAGGGGAAGGAGTTTTATTAGGATTTTTCAAGTTTTATTAGGATTTTATATACCGCCTATCAAGGTTATCTAAGCGGTTTTTACAATCAAGTACTCAAGCATTTTCCCTCTCTGTCCCGGTGGGCTCACAATCTCTCTAACGTACCTGGGACTATGGGGGATTAAGTGACTTGCCCAGGGTCACAAGGAGTAGCGCAGGGTTTGAACCCACAACCCCAGGGTGCTGAGGCTGTAGATCCAACCACTGCGCCACACACTGCAGGAAGGAGGAAAGAGAAGGAGAGAGATATGTCAGACTGCGGGAAGGAAAGAAGAGAAGGAGAGACATGTTAGACAATGGGAACAGAGAGGGAAGAAGAGAGATGCTAGACTATAGGAGAGGGAAGGAAGAAGATGGAGATGTCAGACTATGAGAGAGGGAGGATATGGTGCACAGAGATGGGTGTGGCAGGGAAGAGAGATGGAATAAATGATTTTTATGGATAGATGGAATAGGGGTGAAGAAAGAAAGAAGAATGTACACATGGATAGATGGGCAGGAAAGACACTGAAAAGTAGATTTTGAGAAGAAAGCAGAAAAATGGGAGAAAATTGAATGTTAAAAGTTAACGCCAAAGATGAATGTAGGGCAGAAAGTGAAGGAGACAATAACAGCAAATATATAAGAAGGCCATGGAAACACAAGAGCACAGACAGAAAGAAACGCAACCAGAGACTGAGAAATGATGATTTGATTAACAGACAACAAAGGTAGGGAATATGATTTTATTTTCAATTTAGTGATTGAAATGTGCCAGTTTTGAGAATTTATATCTGCTGTCTATATCTTGCACTGTTCAGGAAGAAATAAATTGCTTTCTATTTCTCTGGTGTTATAATGCATGTAGAGTTTGGCATCTTAGGGCTTCGTTTGTGTATATTAGTACTTTTAGTTTGTTTTCCTGTGTTTGGAGAAAGTGAAGGAGAGAAAAACAGCAAATTGATAAGAAGGGCCTGGAAACACAGACAGAAGGAATTGCAACCAGAGACTGGTAAAAGATGACAGAAAAAAATCACCAGACAACAAAGGTAGGGAATATGATTTTATTTTCAATTTAGTGATTGAAATGTGTCAGTTTTGAGAATTTATATCTGCTGTCTATATCTTGCACTGTTCAGGAAGAAATAAATTGCTTTCTATTTCTCTGGTGTTATAATGCATGTAGAATCTGGCATCTTAGGGCTTCGTTTGTGTATATTAGTTCTTTTACTTCCCCCTTTACTAAACCGTAGCGTTCCTATGAGCATTGGAGCTGTTATAGCCCTGGCTGATGCTAAAAACTGTACTACGGTTTTGTAAAAAGGGGGGGGGGGGTAGTTTGTGGTCCTGTGTTTGTATAGGGGTTATCTGTGTTCTGCATGTGTGGCCAAGGCCAGGTGTTCTGGTAGGAATAAATGTTGAGAAGCATACAGTGTAGTTTAATTTTGTGGCTAACCATTATGTATTGTTAATAAGATTATATTGTGTGTATATATGAAAAATGAATGGAAACAATTGCATTACAATTAGTACTATTATTATGGGGGTTGAGGCTGGGGCAGAGCTTGGGTGGGTTCTGGGGTAGAGCTTACGTGGGGTATGGAGCAGAGCTTTTGGCTTCCCACCCAAACAAAAAAGTGTTCTGCTGCCTATGAAGTTGGGTACACAACTGTATACTTAGGTCTCCTTTTACCAACTGTATACTTGAGTCTCCTTTTGCCAAGCTGCAGTGAAGCCCTAGCCTGTGCTTATTGCAGCCTTACAGGGCTTACCGTGGGATGTTTCCAGGCTTCCTACATTAAGTCTAAGATCTGTGCACAGATATTGCACACTAAAATTGTCCGGGGAACGAGAGTGGATGCTTCTCTGCTGATCAGTTAGCACACTGACATTACTGTATGCTGATTACCACAGGATTAGTGTGTGAGCCCTTATGGCCTATAAAATATGTCATAAGTGATCACCCACTAAGTTTTGTAATGGCTGTGCACTAATGGCAACATAAGCACATGGCCATTAATAGAGAAAATGGAAAATCAGCCATTTAACGCCTGAGGTAATAATAGCCCTAGTGCATAGGAGAACTCCATGTAAGGGCACACTAAGGCCACTTTCTACTGCAGCTTAGTAAAAGGAACCTTAGTGCACATATTGTTAAAGAATAAGGTCAGTTGCGTGCATAAGTTAATATAATAAGATAATAAGTCATGTGTGTTGGAACTAATTAACACCAATTAGCAGTTATGGGACTCATTTTCAAAAAAAGACAGATGTCCAAAAGACAGCATAAACTGGCACTTGGGCATCTTACTAGGCAAAACATCCAAGTGGCCATTTTCAAAGCTGACTTTCTGGACTGACTTTCTTACCCATTGTGTAGAAATGGATGCGTTGGTACACGTGAGTTGGGCAGGAAATAGGCGGGCTTTGGGTGGGCTTAGATTTGGACATCCTGCAGTTATAATCTAACTTTTCCCAGGACGTCCTAGATCAGTGGTCTCAAACATGGCCTGAGGGCCACATGCGGCCCGCCAGGTACTATTTTGGGGCCCTTGCTATGTTTATCATAATCACAAAAGTAAAATAAAACAGTTTCTTGATCATATGTCTCTTTAGCTATAAATTACAATATTATTATTAAGACTTAGTCAAAAGGAAAGATTTATAAACTATAAATAATTTTATCTCAGCAAAACTGTCATTTATTTAATAAGATATTAACTATTTTTTCTGAGGCCCTCCAAGTACCTACAAATCCAAAATGTGGCCCTGCAAAAGGTTTGAGTTTGAGACCACTGTCCTAGATGGAATTTAGATGTTTTCAACTAAACCTGTTTGAGAAGCGTCTAAGTGCCAAAAGGGTACTCAAACTGACCAGATGACCACTGAAGGGATTAAGCAATGATCCCCACATACTTCCCCAGAGGTCAATGACCCCCTTCTACCTCCCACCCCTCACCCCAAAATTTGAATGAAACAGTACATACCTGGTTCTAGAACAGCAGCACTTAGTATGGGAAAGCCTAGTGCAGCATTACACAAGTGCCTTAAGTAGTCAGGTGGGTGGGCTAGTGAACCATAGAGAGGAGGAGCCAGACCCATAGGCCACTCTAACTACAACATTTATGGTGGAAAGTGTAAATTCACCAAAACCCACCTATAATGCCGTATAGGTGCCACCAGCAGCCATAAGGGCTATTGGGGTGGTGGACAAGTGTGTATAGTAGGTTTTAGGGGAGTTTTGGAGGGCTCACCATACATTATAAAGGGGTTATGGTGAGATGTACTTCTGGCATTATGTCAAGTTCACAGCAGTGTCTTATAATGTACCCTAATGTTCTGTTGGCATGTCTTTGTGGCCAGTCCATTAGAAAGCTGACACCTCCAACATTCAAACGGGCTTCATTTGGACATTTTCAACTTGGACGGTATTGTGGGTGAAAATGGGGAATAAAGTTAGACATCCTGAGGCTGGACATCTAGTTGGATGTCCTGGTGGCCAAGACGTCCAACTAGATGATTTTTTTTTAAAAAAATTGGACATCCAGCATTTTCAAAAATGAACTCTTCTGGAAGTCCAATTTTGGATGTTTAGTCCAAACGAAAATGCCCCTCTATGCTTTCTGCTGACCTTATTCAGTATTCTATAAAATGTGCATGCAAAATCCATAATGCACAACTTTAAAAGAGACTTTAGCAGTCTGTTGGATGTGCATAGAAAATAAGAAGTCGGCTCCAAGATTACGAGCAGAGGAGACAGGAATGATAACAGTATTATTTATAGACATGGAAAATGGAGGGAGCAGAGCGGAGGGTTTTGGAGGAAAGAAGAGCAGCTCAGTCTTGGATGTTTAATTTCAGGTGGTGGTGGAACATCTAGGCAGCAATGTCAAACAAACAAGAGAAGACTTTTTCTTGTATTTTCAGTAAAATCTGGGGAGTAGAGAGGTATATCTGGGAGTCATCAGAATATAATGTAGGTGATCTAAAGGCGAAAAAACAGTGTGACAAGGCAGTGGCTGCTGCCAGAAGGATTCTGGGCTGTATAAAGAGAGGCGTAGTCAGTAGAAGGAAGAAGATGTTGATGCCCCTGTACAGGTCATTGGTGAGGCCCCACTTGGAGTATTGTGTTCAGTTTTGGAGACCGTATCTGGCGAAAGACGTAAGAAGACTTGAGGCGGTCCAGAGGAGGGCGACGAAAATGATAGGAGGCTTGCGCCAGAAGACATATGAGGAGAGACTGGAAGCCCTGAATATGTATACCCTAGAGGAAAGGAGAGACAGGGGAGATATGATTCAGACGTTCAAATACTTAAAGGGTATTAACGTAGAACAAAATCTTTTCCAGAGAAAGGAAAATGGTAAAACCAGAGGACATAATTTGAGGTTGAGGAGTGGTAGATTCAGGGGCAATGTTAGGAAATTCTACTTTACGGAGAGGGTAGTGGGTGCCTGGAATGCGCTCCCGAGAGAGGTGGTGGAGAGTAAAACTGTGACTGAGTTCAAAGAAGCGTGGGATGAACACAGAAGATTTAGAATCAGAAAATAATATTAAATATTGAACTAGGCCAGTTACTGCGCAGACTTGTACGGTCTGTGTCTGTGTATGGCCGTTTGGTGGAGGATGGGCAGGGGAGGGCTTCAATGGCTGGGAGGGTGTAGATGGGCTGGAGCAAGTCTTAACAGAGATTTCGGCAGGTGGAACCCAAGCATAGTACCGGGTAAAGCTTTGGATTCTTGCCCAGAAATAGCTAAGAAGAAAAAAAAAAAAAGAAAGTTTTGAGTTGAATCGGGTTGGGCAGACTGGATGGACCGTTCGGGTCTTTTTCTGCCGTCATCTACTATGATACTGGAAGCCATGGGAAGAGATATGGGCACTGAGGGATGAGGTATAGAAAGAGAAGAGGTCCTAAGACAGAATCCTGGGGTACACCAACTGCTAGCAGGATGGCAGCAGAGGAGGATCCACCAACGCATACGCTGAAGATGTGATGGGAGAGGTAGATGCAAGCCAGGAGAGGACAGATTCATGGGAATCCAAGCGAAGACAGTATATCAAGGTGTAAGTAGTGATTAACTGTATCAAAAGCAGCAGACAGGTCAAGAAGGATGAGGATTGTGACATTTCCGCTCCCCGAGACGATCATGTCAGAGTGAAACCCCATAGTACCGTAAATCCTTTGACCGAGATCAGAGACTGACCGAGAATGATCAGGCAGGAGATCCTGAAAGCAGAGCTGCCTATCCTGAGCAATCTGAACTGAGCAGGAGCCAGAATACAGGTTAGCTTCACGTCCCAGTAAGAAACCCAGCTCCCTTAAGAGATTTAATCAGGCTCCCAGTTGTATTCTGCCCAGCAACCTGGGGGGGAGCCAAAGAGCACGAAAGCTAGGAACAGGGAGTGGCACAAACACTCTTAAACAGCTCTCCAAGGCAGTAAGGGAGGCTGCACATGAGGACCTGGCAGAGAAGGTTCTCCGGACCAGGCAAAGGCCGAACCTCACACAGGAGCCTATGGAATGGGAGGATTCCATTGCCCAAGAGTCAGCAGAGCAGTTAGGGGCTCCAGTAAGTATGGACACAGCTGAAGAGAATGTGCCTGACGCTGAAAACGTAGAAGATTTATAGATGTGAGCTTGGCAGTCTCTCACTAAGGACAGGAGGTACTGTTCTCTATCAGGATACTTGTGTTGGATTGTTTGCTGAAAGACTATTTGTTTTCTGTTGTTGAAGAAGTTTTGGTTCTTCTGTGGAACCGGGCTGAGAGCAGTGCTGCAGCAGCATTAATTGAGTTGCTACACCTCAGCTGTGCACAAGCCAGGGAAGGCTGAAGGAAGTTTGTTTTTCAGCTTGTGTAGTGTTGTCTGTGTTAGCTGCTAAACTCTATGGGACTTTCAGGATTGGGGTAGGATCCCCGAAGATCTAAGGGTTGGGATTCTGCGGGAGCTTGTTAAAGCTATTTAATAAAGGGGAACCAGCAATTCTGTTGCCCAACAGTGAGAAGGACTGGAGAGTAGCTATTGCTGGAATGACAAGAGCCTGCAGTAATGCCTTACTTTTCTTTTTATGTTTGAAGTTTGCTTTGCAATACAGAATATAAGAGCCTGGTGAAGAAACAGTATTATATGCTGAAAAGTCCAGGACTCAAGAATATTCTTGAGGACTTTTCCTTTTTGGGACTAGTTTTGTTTTCTCTTGCTGAGAGTGTGGTTCAGTGCTGGGGGAAGCCGCTAGAACCTTTATTGTGGACTTCTATGGACTTACCTAATATAAGAACTGCTGTTCTTCCTTTGAACTGTTTTGGGAGGATAGAAACCTTTTTCCTTTGGAGCAAAAGGAAGATAGTGCTAGTGCTTCCTTGTATGATTTTGGTTTTCTATTTTTTTGTTTTTTGGTGACAAATTAAACCTTGGACATTTTTTATTTGACTTGGCTCTCGCTGTGGTTTATTGTAGCAAAGCCCAGAGTATTGGGACATCAGTGAGGTCTTCCACTTTGGGAGCTATGCCAGGGTCGTGCTGCCGCCTGTCGGTGGTCCTCCACAAGCTTTCAGGGACCCCGGCAGGTGACAGGATTGAGTAAAGGCCATTGGATCTGGCCAGGAACAAGCCACCACAGACTTTGGTAAGGGCAGTCTCTGTGGAGTGTACGGTGTGAAAGCCAAATTGTAGATGATCAAGAGTCGGACAAGATGAAAGGAAGTCAAGGCAGCAATGGAAGACAACATGTTCAAGTGGCTTGGATAGGAATAGAAGAAGGGAGATAGGATGATAGTTGGAGGGGCAGATGGTGTCCAGCGAGGTTTTTTTGAGAAGCATTTAACAACTGCATGTTTGAAGGCTTTGGGAACAGTTGCAGTGGAAATGGATAGATCGATGATATGACAGCAAGGATAACATTATGAGAGATGGGGTCAAGTAGAGAGGTGGGAATAGGGTCAGCGGGACATGTAGTGGGCTTGGCTGAGAACAGAATGTAATGTAATGTAATGTAATTTATTTCTTATATACCGCTACATCCGTTAGGTTCTAAGCGGTTTACAGAAAATATACATTAAGATTAGAAATAGGAAAGGTACTTGAAAAATTCCCTTACTGTCCCGAAGGCTCACAATCTAACTAAAGTACCTGGAAGGTAATAGAGAAGTGAAAAGTAGAGTTAGAGGAAAAATAAAAATAAAATAAACATTTTAACAAGATTTTAGTTTCCAGAAAAAGGGCTTCTTCAGGGAAGAGACTTGGCCGACAGTCCCAGGATGTCTATGTCTCCTCCCCTGCGATGTTCTCCCATCCATGCATTCCCTCCCAGACACACTGCCCGTGCCCCAGCCGCTCCAAGGAGGCTGCCCCAGATGAGGCCCACGATGAATGCAGGATTCTCTCCTCTGCGGGAAAGCCGCCCGGAGCCGACAGTCGATCTTCATAGCGGATTGAAGGGGGGGGAAGAGTTCACACTCTTGGTAGGATCGGATCTGTGTTCTCTCGGTGGTTGTGGCTGGTCTCGTTGCGGCTTAGGTGTAAAAGCAGTTGATCTCCACTGCTGCTGATATTTAAAAGCAGGCAGATTGATCTCTCCAATGGACTGCAGGGGGAGGAGTTCACAATCCTGGCAGGATCGGGTCTGTGGGCTCTTGGTGGTTGCGGTAGGTCTCGCTGCTGCTTGTATGTAAAAGCAGTTGTTTTTCTACTGCTGCTGATATTTAAAGCAGGTAGATTGATCTCTTAAACGGGATATAAGGGGAGGAGCTCTCGATAGTGGCGGCTGGTCTTGGTGCTGTTTAGGTGTAAAAGCAGTTGATCTCCCAATGCTGCTGATATTTAAAAGCAGGCAGATTGATCTCTCCAACGAATTGTATGGTGAAGAGCACACACGCCTGGCAGGATTGGGACAAAGGCTCTCGATAGTGGCGGCTGGTCTTGGTGCTGCTTAGGTGTAAAAGCAGTTGATCTCTTACTTATGATATTTAAAAGCAAGCAGATTGATTTTTCCAACGGAATGCTGGGGGAAGAGCTTACTTGTTTGGCTGGATCAGGGCAAAGGGCTCTCGGTAGTGGTGGCTGGTCCTGTTGCTGCTTAGGTGTAAAAAACAGTTGATCTTCCTAGTGGACTGTAGGGGGAGGTGGAGCTCACACTCTTGGTTGGATCGGGTCTGTGGGCTCTTGGTAGTTGCGGATAGTTCCGCTGCTGCTGAGGTGTAAAAGCAGTTGATTTCCCACTGTTGCTGATATTTAAAAGCAGGTAGATTGATCTCTCCAATGGACTGCAGAGGGAGGAGCTCACATGCCTGGCTGGATCGGGGCAAAGGGCTCTTGGTAGTGGTGGCTGGTCCTGCTGCTGCTTAGGTGTAAAAGCAGTTGATTTTCCTAGCGGACTGCAGGGAGGGTGGAGCTCATATTTTTGCAGGATCGGGACTGTGGGTTTTTGGTGGGTTGGTCCCGTTGCTGCTGGGTGTAAAAGCAATTGATCTCCCACTGCTGCTGATATTTAAAAGCAGGCAGATTGTCCAGGGAGAGGAGCTCTGCACTCAAACTGCCATCCTCCTCGCCTCCAAGTTCCGGAAGTATGCAGTTTCTTCCTCCGTGATAGGAGAGGAGTCGGGCCAGCTTGGGAGACTTGCTTCGCCCCCTCTCCCTCCCCCTTTTGTGGTTCAATGCAGTAAAGTTTCAAGTTTGTTTATTTTTTGAGCTTTCTACTTGGTAGAGCTAAAGTACTGTGTGGTAAGTGCAATGCCTAGGCAGTAATTCTTGGAGGCACTTCTTATATAATCCATATAGTTGCAGCACCGAAAAAAATCATCGGTTCGCAATAAGTATATTGATGAGGGTTTGCCATATAGGCTTGGGAAAATGATTGTTCATCTACTCTTTTTTTACTCTGCTAGGTACTTGTGACATGGATTGACCACTGTCAGAGACAGGGGCTGGGCATGAAAATCTTTAGTCTGATTCAATATGAAACATCTCCAAGGTAATTTTAGAAGGCTTTCACATGTGCAGACCCTGTGCTAAAAGAACCCAATTTATGGTAAAATAACAGTAACCCATGTTGATAACTTTCCCCCTAATACAGCTTATTTTACTATGGCATGCTACTCATAGTTTACCACATGGTTTCATTCTGACCTGTTTTTGTGCAGCTTGACTCTTTTGTGAGCCGCTGTGAACTGTAAGTCTTGTGTCTTCAAATATGCCGTAGTCACACCTCTCCTGCCTGTCCGACATTGCCACTTGGATGTCTCACCACTAACTAAAACTGAATATGGCTAAAACGAAACTCCTTATCTTTCCACCCAAACTCACCTTCCTCCTCCTGCCGTTCTCTGTTTATGTGGATAACGCTCTCCTCTTCCCTGTCTTGTCAGCTCGCAACCTTGGGGTGATCTTTATTTATTTATTTATTTCTTAAATAATTTATATACCGCATATTTTCCATATCACATACATAAAATCTTGTTCCCTGTGATTACCACATATAACATAGACATGTCTAAACCAGTGGTTCCCAACCCTGTCCTGGAGGAACACCAGGCCAATTGGGTTTTCAGGCTAGCCCTAATGAATATGCATGAAGCAAATTTGCATGCCTATCACTTCCATCATATGCAAAACTCTCTCATGCATATTCATTAGGGCTAGCCTGAAAACCCGATTGGCCTGGTGTTCCTCCAGGACAGGGTTGGGAATCACTGGTCTAAACAACATCATAAATGCCCCCTCACCTTCTCCACTCAGATCCAACAAACCGCTAAAACCTGTCGCTTCCTCCTCTATATTACCAAAATACAATCTCTCCTCTCCAATCACACTATCAAAACCCTTATCAACATCCGCATCACCTTACGCTTAGACTACTGCAATGTACTTCTCTCAGGTCTCCCACTCATTCATCTCTCACCCCTTCAATCTATTCAAAATGCTACTGCATGACTCCTATTCCGTGAAAGCCATCACACTCATATTACCCCTCTCTTCAAGTCACTTCATTGGCTCCCTGTCCATTTCTGAAAACAATTCAAACTCCTCTTAATGACTCACTCTGTAGCCCCTCAGTATCTCCCCCTATGCTCTCCCCCTCCCCCCCCCCCCCCCCGGAACTCCATTTGTTGAGTAAGTCCCTCTTATCTGTACCCTTCTCCACCACCAACTCTAGACTCCATCTCTTCTTTCTGCCATGCAGTATGCCTAGAACAGGCTGTCAGAGTCAGTACATCATGCTCCGTCTCTAGCAGTCCAAATTCAAGCTAAAAGCCCACTTTTTTGAAACTGCTTTTAACTCTTAACTCCCCATCAGATCCTATACCCATTGTATCATTCCTTCTACCAGCAACTTCCCAACCCTGCGATGTCTTGTCTGTCTGTCTGTCTTCTGAGCAGGGACTGTCTATTAAATATTAAATGTTCAGGACTGCATATGCTTTTTAACGCTATAGAAATGATAAATAGTAGTAGTAATAGTAAGGCTCAGTAAGCTATAAATAAAATTTTATGTTATGTTATGACATAATGTGAAAATGACAAATTTTAAATGCTACTATTTACGTGAAGAATTGTGTAGATTCAAAAGGAATCATGATCTGGGTAGCATCTTAGTAGTCCAAACATTTTTTGTGTTTTCCCAATCTTGTATATATTTATTATATTTATAATTATGATATCTATAATTTAATATACAGTACATATATTTTATTTTTAATTTCCCTGGCAGCTCTTGCACTACCTCCAAGGCACACATATAGGATACAAAATGCTTCTTTCAGCCAGGGCAGTGAGCAATTTGTTTAGACTTCTGGAAATTAATATCACTTTTAAAATGTAAAATACTGCCTTTAGGAGCTTTGCTTCTTACTTAGCTTCTCTTATGCATATAATTTACCAGAATACATTTCTTATACATATACTGTAATCAGAAATACTTATTCAAGTAAGGGAGAAAGTCTTTAACATGGGCAAACTTAGCGGTGCTTAGATGGCAACTCCAGTAACAGGGAAGCAAAACCAATACCGAGCAGTCTGCCCTTATCGTGGTTGGACAGATTTGGAAGAGCTGGAATGGGGCCTTAGTAGTTGGAGAGCAAGGCCAGTGTCAGGCAGACTTCTATGGTCTGTACCCTGAAAATAGTAAAGACAAAGCAAGATCAAGAATGCATATGTAGCATTGCATCATATCTTATGCTATGAATTTATCTAGTTGGGCAGATTGGATGGACATACAGGTCTTATATGACATCATCTACTATGTTACTATATTGGAGGGAGGGAGGTGGGCTACTGTAAAGTCAGGTTATTTTATGCGTACTGTGGACTGCCAGAACTAACAAATCGATTCTGGAAGAGATCAAACTGGCTATGTCACTCGAAGCCCAAATGATGAAGTTATGACTGTCTTATTTTGGTCACATTGTCAGAAGAGAGAGATCATTGAAGGAGGACATTAGGTTTGGGAAGATCATAGGAGCCAGGCGAAGAGGGCAACCAGCAATCAGATAGCTGGACATACTGAAAACAACCATGGGGATGATGCTGGAGGACCTTACCAGACTAGCACAAAACCAATCTCTTTTTAGATCTGTAATTTATCAAGTCGCTTGGACTGGAGCACAAGTCGATGGCACCTAACTAACTAACTAGAGCTGCTTTGCACACACTCCCATTTTATGCAATAAGACCTGTGCTAAAATAACCCAATGTGGTTAAAAAAAAAAAAAAAACCCAAAAAAACCCCAGTAACCCATGTTGATAACTTTCCCCCTAAAACGGGTAATTTTACCTTGACATGCTACTCGTAGTTTAGGTCCCATTCTGACCTGAAGAAGGCTTTTCCTTTGAAAGCTAGTCAAAAATATATATATTAAGTTGGTCCAATAAAAACAGGTATCTTCTAATCTTGTTTTGTTTTATACACAACATGGTGGAAGAACAGAAATGTTTCAGATCCCCAAAGAAGTCTTCAACAAAAGTTCTAATGCCACGGTGTCAAACTATGACCCTGAGAGCAACTAAAAGATCTAACTTACATAATAGCCATATATGTTAGCTGAACATGAACTAGAAAACAAATGGAAAAAAAAATGTCACATGTAGTCATGACACACATTGTACAGAAAAGAAACCTATTGATAGTACTCGAAGGTTAGAGTTTGACGCTCTTGTTCTGTGCAGTAACAAATTACAAAATAATATCTTTTGGCCAGGAAATTGAGTAGATAGCATCTGAAGCTGTAAAACAACTTACATGAGCAACTTGGAACATCTCATTTCTACAAATGGAGTTTTATCTAAAGAGGCTCAGCACTAAAGTACAGCTCTTCAGATTCTACAGTATCTTTTCAAGCACCAAGTTCAATAAAACATTGATATAGCAATAAACGAAGTGATTGAAATATTAGTTTCAACACAGGTTCAGTCAGAATTCTAAACAGTGTAAAAAAGTGCAGGAAAAAAATATTAGCGGAGCACATCTGCTAGCTAGCAGACAGAGATTAGCAGCAGAGATACAGTAGTCTCTAACAGACATCCATTATTGATTCTCATAATATTAAAGTGGAAAAACAGAGTGCCTCACGGAAGGTAGCACATAAAATACAAATCGGCCTACCTCAGTGCATAAAGGGCTGTTGCTTCCTTAGGGCCGTCAGGGTATTTGTAAAGCAGTGGAATGAATTTTGTTTCATATTAAGAAATCAATAGAATACTGTACATGTCGGAAACTATGCCCTGGTGTTGATCTCTGTCTTTCCTATCAAGCATCATGACCCACTATATCATCCTTTTCTTGCGTTCGGCTCCATTATCTCAAAGAGTAAGCACTCTTTCACTCCAGTGAGCACTAAGCTTGCTGTTTCTTATTCCAGTCTATGAAAAGCCTGGGTTTTGCCAGATGGTTCACAGCTGTGCTATTTTAGGTCTCATAATTTAAACACAATGATTTCTAAGCTTTTTAAATGTTTGTTTCTTCGTGTGTGCCACTATACAGTAGTTACAGGATCGCATGGTATCCACTAGATTGACATTTCTAAGACAACAAACTGTCAACATGTAGATTCTTGGCAGTTCAAAACATGAATCTGAATCTGGGATGCCACTAGGATTGGCATTTCTACCAAAGGACCTACTCATAAATAAGTTTAAGCTCATAATTTTAAATGTCCAATGCTTCTGAATCATCTTACAGTATATGGACAAGTATAGATCATCCAAATGGATGACCTTCTTCCATTTCTTAGTATGAAGTACCTAGCAATATGTTTGGGTAGAGATGAGTGGAAAATTAGAGATGAACCTCAAACTGAAGCCAGGATTCAAATCTCTCTGCCTCTCCTTGTGATCTTGGACCAGTCACTTAACCCTCCTTAGGGCTAGATTAATTAAAATGTGCTACTAGGCTTATGTGTGCTATCACTATTAGCAGGCATTATTAGTGTGTAAGTGAGTGCTTGATCACATAAATACAGCAACTCTTAAATTACGAGAGGTTCTCAAAAGTTCTCAGCCTAACCAACTTCCTAAATTCTGAGTGTATTTTGCCATTGCAGCTAAAAAGAGTTATTTTATTTTGCAAAGTGCCAATTTGCAGAGTCGTAATGCTATGTCTTGGCATTGTTTCAGATCATTGATTGAGCCTCAAAAATAGCACAGAAGTACAATGGAAAGAGGCAAATGAGATGTCGGATATTCAACCAGTTACTTTATTGTACAAATAATAAAAACTAAAAACAAAGTCTATATCCTAATGTCCATCTTGGATATAAAGGCATGTAAAGAGATCCAAAACCTGTGATGTCAAAGAAGGCTAAGTCTGGGAATACCTAGAATGTTGCAACTAGGATCCCAGTTTCAGCATCCATAGATGCCTTCATAAGGGGATGAATGGACACTACCGTAGATGACTAAACACAAACTGGCAGTAAATATGGGTAAATGTACTGATAGCAAAGCAGCATCTATGGAGGCAAATGCGCGCAAAAAAAAACTAGGAACAACTAGTGGACACTTCCAAGTTGATTTTATAGCATTTTCAGCAATCTGGTGCCAACTTTTTGGAACTAGATACTGTTGATGAAACATGATTATACCACTACGATCCTGAGACAAAGCAACAGTCCATGCAATGGCAGAACTCAGGTTCTCCAAGGAAATTCAAGACCCAAAAGTCAAAAGTAAAGGTCATGGCCACATTTTGGGGGGATCAGGAAGGTGTTGTAATGACTGACTATCTTCCAAGGGTCCAAACAGTTAATGAAGAATACTACTGTAACTTGCTGTACAAATTAAAGGAGGAAAGCTGTGAAAAGGAGTTCTCTTTTTGCAAGACCTGCTCATAAGGTTGGCAAAATGATGATGTTTTGATGCAGTTAGAGTTTCAGTGCATGATCATCCACCCTATTCACCAGATCTTGCTCCATCTGACTATTTTGTTTCCAGACCTTAGAAAGTGTTTGAAAGATTGACAATTCGAGTGATTTGGAGGTGATTGCAGCAGTGGAGCAGTATTTCAGTGACCAGATAGCAAAGTATTTTTTTTGGAAGGGTTACAGAAACTTCAGACATGATGTGTTAAGTTTGCTGAACTTAGGAGGGAAAATGTGGAATAACTTGTAAGTTTCATGGTTCACATCATTCCCTTCTGGGTTGGGCTGAGAACTTTTCAGTACCCCCCATATAAGACATCTGGGGAGAAGAAAGTACAATACCTGGATGTAGCTCACTTTGAGTTTCCAATAAAAAGGCAGAAGCTAAAATCCAACTAAATTAAATGATGGTTTGTTGAACTGCTACATTGTGTAATGAGTAGAGGCTTGGGCTAACATACTTCAAAGGGGCAATTCCATAAAATAGGTGCTAATAGTTCAGACCTATATATTTAGCTATGTTACTTTTTATTAAGCAACTAGTCTTTAAGCCCGTTACATTAACGGGTGCTAGAATAGATGTGTGTGTCTATCTTTCTTTCTCTCTCTCTCTCTCTCCTTGGCTGCTTTCTGTCTGTCTGTCTGTCTTTCTGTCTCTCTCTTTCCTCGGCTGTCCACCACCACCCCTTGCCTGATCCCCCTGTCCAGCAGTAGCCCTTCTCCCTTCCTTTTACCTCCCCCTGTCCAGCAGCGCCTCTTCCCTGCTCCCCCTGTCCTGCAGTAGGCCTTCTCCCTTCCTTTTACCTCCCCCCCTGTCCAGCAGCACCCCTTACCTGATCCGCCTGTCCAATAAACCCTTCTCCTTTCCTTGCTCCCCCTGTCCAGTATCCGCTAGCCCGGGCAGCCTCGGGGCTTTTGATAGGCCAGCCCACCTCGCATTATCGAAGTGGGCCAACCTAGCAAATGCTCCGCGGCTGCTGCGTTTGCTGGTCCGAGGGCGAGAAGAGGCGTCCCGGCAGCGGCAGCACAGGAGTCAAACCGCCACTGCCGCTCAAATCTCTCCACGTGCCGCAAACCGTCACAAGCTGCCCCACGCACTGCAAATCAAATTCAGCATGGAGGCACACAGCACAGTGGCAGGGATCACGGAACCCTAAGCGCACATGCACGCTTAGGGTTTTATTATAGAGGATTAAGACTACTCTGTTTCATAAATATTACCAAATAATCATTTACTTTATGTGTAAAAGACTAGGCTACCATATCAATGTAATTGTAATTCTTCATTTTCCAGATTTAGTTTATTGGTTTTATCTTTCTGTAATCCTCTTTGAACCCGTATTGGTGTAAGCAGAATATAAAAAATGGATAAAGCAAAGTAAGGTAAAGAATATACCAATATTTCACCTAAGCATCATCCTGAAAAAATGGACTAGAAGTTGTGATGGAAGAAGATGAGTTGGATATTGTGGCGATCAGAGAGACCCATGACTGGGATATAGTTATACCAGGCTATAATCTGTTCAGGAAAGACAGGGTAGGAAGAAAAGGAGGGGGGAGTAGAGTTATATGTTAAAGATCATATTAAATCCACACAATTGTCAGATCTTCAGAGCAAGGAAGAGACACTGTGGATCAATTTGGAAAGAGGAAATGGTAAATATATTTACACTTGTGTGATATAGAGGCCTCCTTCACAGGCGGAAGAAGTGGTTAGAGATTTAATAGTAGACATACAGGATATATCTAAAAAAGGGGAAGTTTTACAAATAGGTGATTTTAACATGCCGGATGTTGATTATTGGGGTATTCTTATTGCAGAGTCTTCTAGAAGTAGGGAGATCCTGGATTCTCTACAAGGAGAACTGCTCCAGCAGTTGCTAATGAAACCCATGTGAGATGGGGTCATAATTGACTTGGTGCTTACAAACGGGGAAAGTGTTTCTGATGTTACAGTGGGTGATAATCTTGCATCCAGTGATCACTGCATGGTATGTTTTAATATTAAGACGGGTATAGAGAGGGCTCATTCAAAAGTAAAGGTTCTAGACTTTTTTAAAACAAACTTTGTTCGGATTGGGGATTATGTCAAGGAATTGTTGTCTGGATGGGAATGTCTGGAAGGAGTAGAAATGCAGTGGGCAAAACTGAAAGTAGTTATTGTAAGGACGAAAAACCTTTTTGTGAGGTAAGTAAGTAAAAGTAAGTTAGTACGTTGGATTATTGTAATTTTATCTCCTTGGAATCTTATTTAAAAAAACATCAAGAGACTAAGAATTATCCAAAACACAGCAGTTCGACTAATTTTTGGATTAAAAAAAATCTGAACACATTATCCCATACTATAAAATTACATTGGTTACCGGTGGAAGCCAGGATAATATTTTAAGTTTCCAAGATGTTGTTAGGTTTTGCAGCAAGGTATTTTCTACTAATTTACAACATATACGTGGATCTTCTCTGTTCTCATTTCCTATGTTGAAAGGATGTGTTTACAAAAGAACTTTATCTTATCAGGGGTAAAACTACAAGTGAACTGCTAATGATTTCTCCTACTTATCAATCATGCAGAAGATCTTTGAAAACCTACTTATATCATAAATTTTTCTAAATCATTTTAGTGATGTATTTCAGGCATGTTAATATATGTACTTTCGCTGTTGTCTGACAGCTTTGTCTAGATGTAAACCATTTTGAACTGCAAGGTACTGCAGGATATAAATCCATTTATTATTATTATTAAAAGGAAATGAAAGCCACTTTAGTTCTCAAAATAGTAGCTGAGAAGGTATGGAATAAGAGGTTGGCTTTCATAAGCTACAAAAGATCCCAGAAAGAGGAAGACAAGCAAAAATATCTGGAAAAAAAAGTTGAGAGGCTGGTCGAGTAGTCAGGGAAGCAAAGATGCAAATGGAAGAAAAAAATAGCTGACATAGTAAAACAGGGAGTCAAGACATATTTTATAAATATCAGTGATAGGCAGAAGTGCAAAAGAGGCATTGTGAGACTCAAATATGAAGGGGAGCAATACGTAGGAGCTGATAAAGAAAAGGCTGAATTGCTTAACAAATATTTCTGTTCTGTGTTCACGGCTGAAGCGCCGGGAGTGGGACCGCAGAAGACAAACGTAAATAGGGATGGAGGAGGAGTAAACCTTGATCAATTTTCAGACGGTTGTGTTCATGAGGAGCTAGCTAAAATAAAGGGGCATGGGTTTTCCATGGGGAATCATTCTTTGTGATACTGAGGGCCTCAAAATAATACCTGGCGGGCCGTGAGTTTGAAACCACTAAGCTAGATCATACAATAGCTCTGACGAGAAGTTTATTCATAGATGCCTTTGTTCCTGTTTTCCTCCTTTTTAGGATAAGGAGTGGTAGAATCCTGCCACTCTGGAACCAACGTCTTCCTCCCCACTACTGAGCTTAACCTGCTTTCCCGCCACCACCACAGTCAGAAGGCATCATGCCTGGTTTCCCAACTCCTGAGTGGTTGAGGGGAATTTTGATTGTCTGGCTCTCGGGTAGGGTTGGTTAGCTTTGCAGTACTCGGTCAAGATCCAAAAAAGTGTCATTTACCAGCCAATCGACTACTGCTCTGCTAGAGGACCCCCTGCTTCATACTAGACTCTGCAGGGCTCATTCTGGGTTTTTACTGTGCACAGATTTCCCCGCTGCTTCCTATAGTGTATTGTATTTAATAAAATTAAGCATATACTTTGTGTGAGATTTAGGTGTGAGTCATTAGCAAGAGGGCTACACTTCTTTCTGAACTGTTATCAGGACGGGAGGGAGGAATATTCTTATTTTATATCTAAAGCTCTTAGCGTTCGTATGACAGACTTAATGAAGTGTAGATGTCAGCCTGCTGCCTGGATCCCCAACCTTCCCAGCTCACAATTGTTCCACATAGTAATGGTGATATTTTACTAGCCTCTGCCAAATTTAGAGGAAGCTGAGCGAGACGCCCTCCACCAAGGTCCCAGGCTGGCATCTGGGGCCACTGGGAAAGGAGGGGGCAAGGAAGGGATGTGGGATGTACTGCAGAAGTGATTGGTGGAGTAGGAAATGAAATCCCAGCATGCGTGCCATAAAACCAGGGGTAGGAGGAGAGAGAACTTGAGAGACAGATGGTTCAATCAGCACTTGAGAGCCTTGGAGACATCATGTGGTCCTTCCTACTCCTTTTTTCTCTGCTGGGGACCTCAGGGAGCCAAGATGTTCCCTCCACGTAAGGCCATAAAGACTTAATCTCTTCTTTAACGCTGCCTATTCTTCTGAGGTTAAGGACCCTTAAATTGGGGCCTGGCACTCTGGGGTTTACTGGTTCTTGCTATTCCATAGGGCTTTTTTTTACAAACCCACTTCATTGTAGAGTTACACAGTTTATCTCTGTTGCTTCTATGAGAGGACGTGAGAGACTGCTGGAGAATTATTCTGATAAAGGACATGTGTTATATACTGTTACTGATGGAGTACACATGAACGAACACACACACAGGCGTACATATGATCACACACACACAGACGCACACATGAACACACACACACACACACAACACTGCAGGTGGCAGTCCTGCTCAGAGGTGTCCATTCCCTCCAGCTTACTGGTCCAGTGTGGCTTTCACACCTGCTTCGATGTCATGCTGATCAGGATCAATTTGAGGTGAGGGTGAATGCTGAAGCATTTTGGGAATTGTTCCCAACAATGGCCTGTTACTGGTTCCTTTCAAGGTTTGATGGATGGTGTAAGAGTGTCAGGGTGACCTGTCCACAGTATGTCCATCTCCTTACAGTGGAGTCCTCTATGAAGCACCGGGGTCTGGTGATTTAGGAAAGCAGCTGTGTATAGGTGCCACAGAATTGAGGAAGCATTGTGTTTTTGAAGAAAATCGAGTTAAGTCATGGTTAAAAAGGTTGGGGCTCTTGAACTCAGAGAAAATATACAATAGAAGTCTATAGGGTAAATAGGGAGCGTTTATTTAGCCTTAGAAGCAACGCTACAAGAAAAATGCCATACTTAAACCACAACTGAGGAAAGAGTTTCATCACTAAATGTACACTGAAGCTGTAGAGCAGGGGTGTCCAACCAGCGGCCCACGGGCTGCATGCAGCCCCGTGATGAATTTTGTGCAGCCCCACTCGCGCTCGACGACAATGCAGTGTTTTCCTTCTGCCGCCCCCAGCTGTTTAACGTCTTGCCGGCTCCCTCCTCCATTTTGCAGGCTCCTACGGCTGACCTGGAAGCGTTCCCTCTGATGTCGTGACGTCGGAGGGAATGCTTCCAGATCAGCCTTAGGAGGCACGTAGGAGCCACTGCCCGCAGCTTTGAGTGAACGCTGCAAGACGGAGGAGGGAGCAGGAAAAAGGTAAACATCCATGGCCTAGAAGGGAGAAAGGGAGACAGGCGTGTTGAGGGAACGCTTCCAGATCAGCCGCGGGAAGCGCGTGGGAGCTGCTGCCTGTGGTTTTGAGTGAACGCTGCAAGACAGAGGAGGGAGCAGGAAAAAGGTAAACAACCGCGGTCCAGAAAGGAGAAAGGGAGAAGGGCGTGAGACTTGAGAGGGAGGGAGCATAAACTTAGGAAAAATGATGGAAGGAAGGAGGGAGGGGCATGAACTTAGGACACAGAATGAAGGGAAAGATAGAGGGGAGCATGAGCCATAAGATGGAAGAATGGAGGGAATGAGGGAAAGAGATGCAGTGGTAAGGGAGATAATAGAAAGGGAGAATTGGGTGTCAGAGAGGGAAAGAGATGGTGCAATTGGGAAGATATAGAAAGAGGAGAACTGTTGGGCAGAGAGAGGAGGGACAGAGACAGAGAGAATTATTGGACATGGTGGTGGGAGAGGAGTGAGGTAGAGATCCATGGGCGCAGGGCAGGATTAATTCGTCAAAGGCCCCTAGGCACACAAGTACACTGGGCCCCCTGATCCACCCCACCATGCGCCCAGGCGGAAACAGGAAGCTGCATCAGAGGGATGCATTGGGGAAGCAGCACCGCTTGCACAATTACAGTTCCTGTTGCCTTTCTTACCCAAGTTGCTTGCTTGTCTTACTTTCTGTCGATGGGGGGGGCCGCATTGCCAATCGATGCTGGAGGGGCCCATCACCGTTTGGCAAAAAACCAATGTTGATGCCCTCCTTCATTGGGACCCCCCCTGACCATTTCGGGCTCTAGGTACATGCCTACTTGGCCTATTGGTTAATCCTGCCCTGCATGGTCGCAAAGAGAAGGGGGAGAACATGCTAGGCCGAGGAAGCCTCCTGGATGTTGGGGGGGGGGGTTTTGGGGGGAGGGTATTAAAAGAAGTGCCAGATTGGGCCTGGAGGGGAGAGCTTATGGGGCCAGAAACAGAGGACAGAGAGAGAGATGGTGGGCAATGGTCTTAAGGGAGAGAAGTTGGACCTGGGGTGGTGTGGAGGAAGAGGGAAAGAGATACTTGAAGGGAGAACTGTTGGCAACAGAAAGGAAGAAATGGTGGACATGGGGAAGGGAGGCAGGCAGACAGGGGGAGAGATGGGATGGGGGCATTTGGGAAGAGAAAGGGAGAGAAGTTGGATCTAAGGATAGGAGGGAGGGAGAAATGTTAGGCCTGTGGATGGAAGGCAAAGGATAGAAGGCAGAGAGAAGCAGCATCTCTCTTTTTTTTCTCCATTTCATTGTTCAGCATCAAGGAGGGAGAGAAGAAGAAAAACAGAAAAGAGAGGGAGAAAAATGTAGTCCGTGGAGATAGAGGAGGAGAGATGGAACCATGGAAGGGCAGGAGGGAAGAGAACTGGGATTGATGATGCTAGGAATGGAAAGAAAGGGACAGGGAGTTATAGCCTGACCAATGGAGAGAGGGAGGGGGATTCTGAAAGTGGTGAGCCATGTGGATGAGGTCAAAAGGGAGATGACGAGTGAGAGAGCAGTGAGTACAGTGGTAGAAATGTGGTAATGGGGAGTAGATAGAAGGGAATAGGAGGCTGGGAAAGGAGTGAGATGGGAAATGGGAGAGCTAGGGACTAAGAGAAGATGGAAAATTGAGAGGTAGCTGAACATTTAAAAAGAAGAAGGGTGAGAAAGAAGGCAAGATTTGAGTGGACAGAGGCAGAAAAGAAAAAGTTAAGAAAGCTGAAAGGGAAAAATCAATACGTTGGAGATAGGCATAAGAAGGAAATGGAACGACAGAAGAGGAGAAAAAAATGGACAGCAGACACTGGAAAGAGAATTAGTTGAAGATAAAGAAAAAGCAGAAAGAGAAACTGGGAAAACAAAACATCCAGACAACAAGATAGGAAAAAATTGTTTTATTTTGAATTTATTAACTGGAATATGTTAGCTTTGGGATATGTGCATCACAATTATTTTTGTATTCAGTGGTGTAGTCATATACAGCTGATTTGGGGGAGGGACTGGAGCCCAAATTTAGTGGATGGGCACCAAAGTTTCTACCCCACCTGTGTGCAATTTATAAATACTTGAGTTAGTGGGGATTCCCAAGCCCTGCCAACTGAAGACATCTTCCTCCAGTCTGACAACTCAAACTGTCCAAGCTTTGCAGCCAATGGCAATATTCTCAAGCTGCCACTGCTTTCATGCAATGAAAACCTAGGCACTAAATGTAGCCAATTTGAATGAAGAATATTCTCATATATCAGCCAGCTTCAGCAAGACGTTACCTCACTGATTTGCCAAACTTCATTCTGTATGATTTCACAATATTTTCAGGTCCTCAGCGGGTTTTTTTTCGTTCTAGACGCAATGGTGGGAGACAGTGGTTATGAATGGGAGAGGGAGCCTTGATAAAGCCCTTGACTCACATGGGCGAAACATGTTGGGTGATTGATGTTTCTACCCTCCCAATTAGCGTCGAATTCACAAGCTAAGTACTTTTAGCATATATTTATATAAAAAAAATTTCTTAAAAAATCAATATTTATGAAGTATGCATAGATAAAAATATACATTGGGTCCAGTGACGAGTGGAGCATAAAGCCCCGCACAATGAGATGGTTTGAGTGTGTGGTGGCCCGCTGAGGACCTGAAAATATTGTGTAATCATACAGAATGAAGTTTGGCAAATCAGTGAGGTAACGTCTTACTGAAGCTGACTGCTTTCATGCATGCATGAAAGCCAAGGGGGGGGAGGGGAAGGGAGGAGGGAAGGCAGCAGCTCTGCAATATTGCTGCCAGCTGCAGAACTTAGGAAGTTGGATGTGGAGGAGGTGGCCGTCAGTTGGTGAGGCTTGGGGGGATCCCTACTAGCTACAGCAGGGGAGATATTCATTTTGAGGGAGCCTAAGCTCAAAGTGGGAGGCCCAAAAAAGCAGTAATATTTACCCTGATTAAACGATCCTCCACGTGCACTGCTGACAGCTGATTCAGCATCCCCGCTCTGATGAGGCTCACCTCTGAAGACGCTCACCGTAGCTGTAATAGAAGTGAATGGGAGAACCAGGAGCGCGCATCCCTGCTCATCAGAGTGGGGATGCGGAAGCCCGTGGCTGCTCTTACTGTCAGTGGTGCACATGGAGGGATCACTCAGTCAGGGTAAGTATTACTGCTTTTTTGGGTTCCTCTCCACAGTGTCCCTTTAATGAAGGTTTATTATTAAATATATACATCTTCTATATTAGTGATTGTAGATTTGGGACCTGCTCAACCTTTTTTTGGTTCATCGGCTAGTGTTAGTGTTTGTGCGGCCCCAGAAAAATTTTTTTCAGCCAATGCGGCCCAGGGAAGCCAAAAGGTTGGACACCCCTGTTGTAGAAGGGAGAGGGATGTGCTCCCACAAAGTGTTTTAGCCGTGATGAGAGAGGTTTGGACACGTTTCTGGAGGACCGATTCATTAACAACTAGTAGATAAGCTTGGGCACTGCCACCTTCTCTGGGAGTAAAGAACAGGGAGCAATTGAGCCAACCTGCTCTGTAACATCTGCCAGGTATTCCCCAGGGATACCAATCTTGTTGGATGGAGGCTGAGCACCTTCTTATGTTCTGCATGTGAACAAAACCCAGCTCAGCCTTTCCTGATTGAAAAAGATCCTGGAGCGAAATCCCAAATCCCTTCCACTCCTGGCGCAGGTACTAACTCAATTTGTGGCAGTGGAATTCATGATTCATGTTAGTGTCTCCCAATGCATTTTACTCCCTGCAGAAAGATCAGAAACAGCTGAAGGAAGCTCTTAAGGAATTCTGCAGATTATTACCAAGGAGATTACATGTGCTAAGAAAACTTTCAATTGTGTTGTGTCCTCTCCACTTGCTCCCCCCCCCCCCCTTCTCCCCGCTGATTTAAGACCTTGTCCCCCTTCCCTTTAAGGTAAGGAGTGGCTTAGTGGTAGAGCTGTTGGCCCAGAACCCTGAGGCTGTGGGACTGAATTCCAGGGCTGCTCCTTGTGACCCTGGACAAGTCGCTTACTCCTTCATTGCCCCAGGGACAAAATTACCTTCAAGGCAGATCTGTTTCAATGGATTAGTTATTCTTTGATGAATGGGCTTTTCCGAATGAGTTGGGTCATATTTTGGTTACTCCTATTATAAAGAATCATAAAGAATCTACATCTACTAAAACAAATTACAGACCCATTGCAAGTATACCTTTGTTCTGTAAAATGGACGGTCTGGTCAATTTAGAATTAGTTAAACATCTAGAACAATTTCACATTCTTCATGTTCACCAATTGGGTTTTAGACAACATTTCAGTACGGAAACGGTTGTAGCCTCTTTGATTGATCATATTCACTCCTTATTCAGCCAAGGCACTAGTGCACTAATACTTCAATTTGATCTTAGCAGCACCTTTGACTTGGTGGATCATGAGATTCTATTGGGTTGTTTGGATGCTATGGGAATTTCTGGAAAAGTTTGAGACTGGTTTCAGGGTTTCTTGGAAAAAAGATCGTATCAAGTCTTTAGCAATGGTCAGTACTCCAGTTCTTAGAGTAACCCTTGTGGGGTACCTCAAGCTTCACAATTATCACCCACTTTGTTCAATATCTATGTTGCTTCCTTGGCCAATCTTTTACAAAGCTTAAATGTAATCTTTCACATTTATGCTGATGACATCACAATACTGATACCAGTCATTTCTTTTACCACTAAAATAAAAAATCAGATTACTTTTATCTTAAATCACATTGAACAATGAACCATTGAATTTAAATTGAAATTAAACACTGAAAAAAGCCAGATTCTTTTTGGCTAGTCCCAACGATAAAATTAAGGATAAAATTCTCTATTTAAGAGGACAAGAATATCCAATAGCCTCGTCTCTTAAAATTTTAGGAGTCATACTTGACCGCCATTTAACCCTGGGGGAGCATACTGATATGCTTGTAAAGAAATGTTTCTTTGCATTTGATGGAAGTTGCGTTCCATCAAAAAATACTTTGACCCTACTTCTTTCAGATTACTAGTTCAAGCATTAATTTTATCTATTCTTGACTATTGCAATAAAATCTATTTGGGAGCTTATAAAACTGTTTTAGGAAGATTAAGGCTAATCCAAAATACAGCGGTCCATTTAATTTTCAGATTAAAAAATAGGAACGGGACCCAAGATGGCGGATTAACCATTGGCTGAGTTAGACTCGCGCTAGAGAGCTCGCCTAAATTATCTTCCTTTACCTTACCTACTTCTAATATACCAAAGTAGAGAGGGCGCGGTGCCGCTGGAGCCTCGCAGCATGTGGACCCGACCGGTCTCGGCAGAATGGACGAGTTCCTGTGTCGAATGCAGGACACCATGGGATTTCGGCAAGCCCGCTGGAGATGCGCCGGAGCGAAGCGGAGGTGATCCCCTTGGGCCCTGGAACCATCTTAGATCCCGACGCTGGAGTGCTTCTTCCCCCTCCCTGGATTTCCAGCTCCCCACAGGTGGGGGAGTCATCGGATGTCGGTGTTCAACTCTTCCCTGAGGCTGATGGGAACTTGGAGGGGAGCATGGAGATGGAATCCCTGAATACACAGGGTATTCCTTTACCTTCTGGGGACTTTCCAACACCACAGCTTGTCTGTGAGCAGGAGAGCTGCAATCAAGAAGGAAGTACAGCTGGTGAGAATATTAACTCTTCTAAAAAGTTTCCCTTTATATTGAAGAAACCCAAATCTTGAAGCTATTTGGGATCTTTTGGCGGATTTAACCAAAATAATAAATCCTCAGCTCTTTTATTTAGAGCAAAAAATTAATACTCAAGAAAGTGAAATTAAGAATATAAAAGTTGATTTACAGGATTTGAAAAATTCAATATTAAATTCTTCCCAAGAAATGAAAGTTTCTAAACAAATTGCAGAAACACTGGTGAGAGACAACACTGATTTAAGAAGAAAAACGGAGATATTAGAAAATTTCTCTTGTAGCAATAATCTTAGACTAATTAACTTCCCTAGAGTTGTGGCAGTAACTCAAAGAGATATGTTGAAACGCTACATGATGGAAGTGCTGGAAATTACTGAAGAATTATTACCGCCATTCACCCAAGTGAATTATCTACCTATTAAAAGGGAAGAAAAGTCAAAGGATGAAGATCAACAACCGCTTAATATATCTACATTGGTGGAACTTCCAGATAGGGAAGTAGCAAAGCCGGCAACACTTCTTCTTACAGTTGCCTTAGCACCGGATAAAAACTGTCTATTAAGATTTTTCTTTAAAAATAAACAAAAAAATTTTCTAGCGTATAAAGTACAAATGTATCCAGATCTGTCACGAGATACATAAAAACATTGACGCAAATTTCTGTTGTTAAAGCCGGGTGTTATAGCTCTTGGGGCGACTTATTTTCTTCGTCACCCATGCAAATGTGTGATAGTGCATCAAATGCAAAAATATGTTTTCTTTGATCCTAGCCAGCTGACAACCTTCTTGTCAGTGGCTCGACTGAAAATAGGAGAAGGAATATGAAGCACTTTCAATCTGATTGTTTGGTTTCCTGTCTCAGCCAATATAATTGTTAATTCTTTATTTCCACTTTTGTTGTTATACTTCACTGATTCTACATTTTGGATCAATATTGAGGACTTGAATTTAAAGTTAAGATAATTTTGTTGGGTTATTAGATTATAATTTGACATAAATTTATTTCTTGTTTAACTTTATCTTTCTGTACAAGTGGATACTTGATATATTACTGAAAAATGATAAATAAATTTATTTAAAAAATAGGAAAATAGGAATATGTCAGCTCTTATTACCGTCAGCTGCACTGGTTGCAAATGGAAGCAAGAATACTTTTCAAATTTGCTTGTACAGTGGTACCTTGGTTTAAGAGCATAATTCGTTCCAGAAGCATGCTCTTAAACCAAAACACTCGTATATCAAAGCAACTTTCCCCATAGAAGATAATGGAAACTTGAACAATTCGTTCCACATCCCCAAAAACTTAATTACCATTAGGGACGCCTCCACCGCTGCCTCTGCCACAGACTCATCCACGCGGCTCCTCCAATTCTCCTCCTCTGCTGCTGTTGGCTGCCTCTCACTGCGGGTGGTGCTAGATAAGCAAACGCCGCCACCGCCGCCGCCGCAACAGAGCCCGACTGGACACTGTTGGTTCTGCTGCTCCCAGACGCTGCCCCCCTCCCCCCGGATGCCACTACCCCCTCTGCTGGGACTCTCAAGTGCTGGCTCACTCCTGCCAGACGCACCCCGACTCCCATGCTCCACCCGAGGCCACCGGCGCTGCTATCGCCTCTCCCCCCCCCTCCCCGACTGGCCCTGTACTTACCCCTGCACCGCCGGTGATAAAAGTGCCTGCCGCCAGTCTGCTGCTGAGCCTTGAGCATCTGCGCATGCTCAAGGCCTTCTGGATTTCACCCTCTCTGAGATTCTCATGCCTCTTTAACTATAAATTACAATATTATTATTAAGACTTAGCCAAAAGGAAAGATTTATAAACTATAAAGAGTTTTAACTCATGCAAAATTGTCATTTCTTTAATAAGACAGTAACTATTTTTCTGAGGCTCTCCAAGTACCTACAAATCCAAAATGTGGCCCTACAAAGGTTTTGAGTTTGAGACCACTGTCGTAAACCGAGGTTTGACTGTATTTGCTATAAGATGTTATTTGGATTAGCTCCACTATATCTCCTCTCTCATTTTGAATGGTACTGCTTGACTAGGCCTACTCAGCATACTGGTTTATTTACTTTTCCTAATTCCAAAAATTGCCGTTTATAAAAATATTTGGATCAATCTTTGGCTTATCAAGCAGGTAAAGTTCAAGTATGGTTAAACGACCTGATTCAACAATCTGCATCTTATTGCACCTTTAGAAAATTGGTTAAGACCTATTTGTTCAAAAAATTCATTACTTGATTGATGACTATGTTATAGTTTCTTATTGTATTTTTCACTATTGCAATATTGTACTGCTTCTCTGTGTGCTTTGTATCATCACTGGAATGTCCAGTCCTCTTATTATATGAACCGCCTAGAACAGGGGTATCCAACCTTTTGGTTACCTTGGGCCGCATTGGCCGAAAAAAATGTTTCTGGGGCCGCACAAATGCTCAAATGCTGCGGCAAGATGGCAGCAGAGGAAAACACCCAGGGGCAGCAGAGGAAAACATTGCATCGCCCTCGACCGGGGCCACACAAAATCCTTCATGGGGCCGCATGCGGCCCTCAGGTCGCAGGTTGGACACCCCTGGCCTAGAACTTTTTGGGTGTTGGCGGTATAGAAAAGTAAAGTTATTATTATTATTATTATTATTATTATTATTATTAATAAAGCAATGGGGCTAGATGGTATATATCCAAGGGTGCTGAAGGAACTTAGGGAACTTCTGGTGGCTTCGCTGACTGACCTTTTCAATGATTCTTTAGAGTCGGGAGCGGTACTGGAGCACTTGAGAAGGGTGGATGTGGTCCCTCTACACAAAAGTGGAAGTAAAGAAGTAGGGAATTACAGGTCAGTATGTCTGACTTCTGTGGTAAGCAAATTAATGGAAACACTTTTAAAACAGAGAATAGTGATGTTTCTGGAATCCGGTGGATTATATGTCCAGAGGCAACATGGATTCACTAGAAGTAGGTCTTATCAGACAAATCTGATCAATTTCTTTGACTGGGTGACCAGAGAACTGGATAGAGGGAGTGCGCTAGATGTGATGTATTTAGATTTTAGCAAAGCCTTTAACAGTGTTCCATACAGGCATCTAATAAAGCGATATTTGCCTCTGCAGATGATACCTAAATCTGCAATAGAATAGACTATGGTGGTGTGAATAACATGAAGAAAACCTAGCAAAGCTTTAAGAATGGTCTGGTCTGAAATTTGGCAGCTAAAATTTAATGCTAAGAAATGCAAAGTCATAAATTTGGGATTCATAAACTCGAGCGAACGGATATCATTTTATGTGATGATCTTAAGGTGGCCAAACAGGTTGAAAAGATGACGGCAAAAGCTACAGTCTTATAATTTTGAAGCCAATATTCAGTAGCACAATGACTAGCAAAGTTAACTGGATATTTTTGTCTGGTTCTATTTACTAGAATTTTTAAGCAGAAGTTATTTGAGTTTGAATTTAGCACATGCCTTTCTCAGTAATTCAAAGTAAATAACATTCAAGTAGGGATCTTCCAGGTAAAAATGCCATCAAATACTGTATGTTCAGTTAAACTTGACCAGATGAAACTATCTAGTGAACTTTAGGACCGCCTTGAGATGCAACTAGAGCTGTATACACCCTAGCAGCATCTTCACTGACTAACTCCCTCTTTTACTAAGGAGCGCTAAATAATTAGCACGTGCTATTTGAATTAGTGTGCGCTAAATGCTAATGTGTCCATAGACTAACATGCACGCATTAGTGTTTAGCGTGCGCTAAATCAATTTGTGTGCACTAAACGGTTAGCGCACCTTAGTAAAAGAGGACCTAAATTTGGTTTAGCCAATGAACAAGCCCTTAGTACAGTGTCTCTCAAACTTTTATAGCTCTGGCACACTAAACGGAGCAAATATTTTTTGCAGCCCATCATAACTGAAATTATAAAATTGAAAAAAACCAATGAAAAATTATATTTGAGATTTATTTATTTATTTAAAGTTCTTTAAGCTATGTATGGTTAATTTTAACAACAGTGAAACTAAAAGAGATAGATTAGAATTGCTAATCAATGTGATGGATGTGCTTGTTTTTGAGTACAAATTAACTCAAAATGCAGTTTGATAGTTAACATGTGTTTCATCATCCACCAAGTTCGCAAAGATAAGAAGATCACAACGGTAACAAAGCCTTGATTGCCTTGTTCCTCAAGTTAAGATAACTACCGCATAAAAAATAAAAATAAACATAAAATTACTTGCTATTAGTTTTCAAGGGCCAATCACATCAAAGGATAATGCTTGTCTAGGCAGTTGTATCCTTGCACACACAGACACTCATAACATTGACAGACTCTTGTGTATGCGACGTACATATCATTTATTCTAGTGCAGTGTTTCTCAACCTGCAGTACGCGGACCCTAGGGGGTATGTGGGCCGACCGATGTTTCCTCCCTACTGCCACCTGCCAGCTCCATTTAATTATCCCCCGCTGCTGCCACAACTCTGGGAAGAGAAGGGCCAGGTGCGTGCCACCGGCTCACAAGCCTTCCCCCCCGACGAGAAGGTTCCGGGCTAGCCAATTGCTGCTTGGCTGGCCCAAACCTTCTCTGATATCAGAATTGATGTCAGGGTGAAGACTTTTGCGCCGGTGGCATGCAATCATTGTATTCACCTGGCCCTTCCCCTCCCGGAGTTGCGGCGGTAGCAGAGGATAATTAAATGGAGCTGGCGGATGGCAGGGCAGCGTCGGATCAGGGGGAGGAGGAATTGGTGGCAGGTCAGCTTGGGGCAGGCAGGCTTCGGAGCAGGTTGTCTTCAGGGGAGGGAAGGAAGGAGGGAGGATGGGGGTGGGACAAAGGCTGGAAGGAAATGAGGGGGAGGGGGCATGAACTCAGGACACAGAAGGAAAGGAGGGAGGGAATAGACATGGACAATTGTTGGGCCTGGTTCTATGAGAGAGAGGGAAAGAGATAGTGCATATTGGAAAAGGAAGAGGGATAGATTGAAGGGGATGCAAAGAGGAGGAATGTTGGGCATACTGATGGAAGGAGAGATGTGGCATAGTGTTGGAGAGGGGTGATAGAAGGATAAATGGGCATGGGGCTGGTGGGCAGTGGTGAAAAATGATCTGGGAATGAGAGAGGAAGAAAAGCTGGACTCATGGAGGAACAGAGAAAGATGTTGGTTGGGGAATGGAATGAGGTCTGGAGGAGAGGAAGCATGCAGGAGGCAGAAATAAATAAATACATATTGGATGCACAGTCAGAAGGAAGTGCAACCAGAGATTCATGAAATCACCGGACAACAAAGGTAGGAAAAATGATTTTATTTTAAATTTAGTGATCAAATTGTGTCTGTTTTGAGAATTTATATCTGCTGTCTATATTTTGCACTAATTTGTCTATTTTTCTATAGTTGTTACTGAGGTGACATTGCATATTTTAAAGTCATCTGCCATGACCTCTTTGAAAACCCCCCAAATATAAATGATAATTAACATTTTCTCTACGTACAGTGTGCTTTGTGTTTTTATAATTTCATGGTTACCATTATGTATTAATAAGATTATATTGTGTGTATATGAAAAATGGATGGAAGAAATTGCATTAGTTAGTACTATTATTATGGGGTGGAATCAGGGGTGGAGTTTGGGCAGGTCTGAGGCGGAGTATGGGCAGGGGTACTCCATTGGTATTTGTTAGGCTTAGGAGGTACATGGCTTGAAAAGGTTGAGAAACACTGTTCTAGTGTATTCTTATGAAAGGAATTTTTAAAAATAAAGTAAAATTCTGGAATCTCTTGTGGCACATCTGGAATCTCTTCAGGACACATCACTGTGCCATGGCACACAGTTTCAGAGACTCGTAGTAGATGATGCGAGTGAAGAAATTGCATGCAAATCTTTGAAACCAAGTTTGGAACGAGCTAGATATTTTGATCTCACAAGTGCCATAGCCAGTTGGTGTACAGGAAAAGTACAATGCTGATGAAGTATGACATATTTGACCTTTCAAATTCTGCTTCCTTTTACATAGTTCAGTCAGCTGTATTTAACAAAGGCCACCTTAATCAGTATTCATGCAACTAATGGTTTTCTGTGTTATTTATGAAAGAAAGGAAAGGAAAACACAGAATCTGTATTTATGCAAAGGTTCTGTCTTTCTCTTATTATAGCCTTTCAGGAAAGAAAGTGACTAGCGTAATGGATAATGATGAAGTGAAAATGCAAGCTGTAGTGATGGCAGATTCTTTAAAATGCCACATCAGAGCTAAAATAAGGTCACAAATAAAGACCGAACAGCAAAGCATAGATTTACAACTTTGAAGGATAATCTCTCACTAGCTGTTGCTTTTCCTGCCAAGTCAAATAAATTAGCATTTCCCATTTTCATACTGGATATTTGGCTTTAAAACGCTTTCAGTCTGGGTCACTTTAGGTATTCCGACATTTTGGATCCTAACAAAAAACCTAAGGCTTGTCAGATGCTGGAAAGTTTAATGGGTTTTTTTTTTTTATTCTTTCAACTCCAACAGATTGTTGAGAGAGAATTATATATTAAGTGGTCAGGAATCCATCCCTCTAGAGACATAATGATTCTCTGAAAACTGAATAGAATGAGAATTAATTTGATATGGGGATAAATCAGTGAAATGACACATGGGGTGGACTGGACTAAGAGGATTCCAGAGAACGAAAGTCTGGACTAAGGGGATTCCAGAGAGCTAAAGTCCCCCTAAAAATGCCTCGATGCATTTCAATGGGAGAAAAAGTTGCAACAGCTGTAGTATAGAAACATTGAAAACACAGTGGTTTGGGAACTGCTTCCTTCATACTATGCCTTTCTTTTCTTCCTCCTCCGTCACACTACCCCTCTCACCCTCCCTTGTTGCTTCATCCTCCTCCTCCTTGTTGGGCTGGCTCTTAGTGATTCAGATGTACAATAGAATCCCAGTTAACGGGTATTCAACTAACCGGCACTCTCAAGCAACCAACAAAAAAATACCCTCAAAGTTACATGCTCCTGACCCAACAACCCTCTCCCTCCAGCCCCCAAAGCAACAGGCAGTCACAACTCTCCGTCCCTCCCTACCTTAGCCCCCAAAGCAGCAGCAGCCGTTCCTGAAAACACCCCTCCCTCCACCCCTCGAAGCAGTAGGTTGCCAGTCTTAACAACTCCCCTTCCCTCCCTCCAGCCTTTGAAGCAGCAGCGGCAGCCGGTCCTGACAATCCCAGGATGCACTGGGAAGGGGAAGGCCCACTGTTTTGAAGAGGCGGGCCTGCTGGCTGGAGTAAGCATCCCTCTGGCTAGCCTTCATTGTAGAGGTATAGAAGGGGGGTTGTCGGAGGGCAAGGGACTCTGGTGGGGAGGGAGTGCGCATCCCTCCTGCCGGGGATGTCAGGGGTTGAGGGACCATGGCGGTGAGAGGGAGTAGGTCTCCCTCCTGCCAGGAGTATATGAGAGGCTGTAGGGAGGAGGACACTAGTGGCAGGAGGAATTGGGCATCCCTCCTGCTGATCTTGTACAAGGGGGGGAGGGAGCAGACAGCAGCAGGTGAGAGAGGGTATGGTGGGAGGGGGAACATTTCCTCTAATGCTCTCCCTGCCAATCAGCTGAGCCGATAGAACTCAAGGAATCCTGCTGCTCAGTTGATCAGGACAGGGAAAGCAGCTTTGACAGAAGAGAGGAGCTGTGCTTAGCAATTGCTCTTCTGAGCAAGCACCAGGCACAGTTCCTCTCGCGACATGGTCTTTATCTATCTTCATTTTTCTATGCTTTTTTTTCTAGTAGTCCCTGGTGCTCATTTTCAAATCAGATAGATGCCTCAAATGGCTAAAATTACATTTATCTGCAAAAAATGTCCAAATTCTGATTTTGGAAGGTCAAAATTTGGATGTTTCACATTGCAGATTATCAAAATAGCTGCAGATATATTTTGCACTATATTTGTCTATTCTGAACAAACATTAATCAGGCCAGAGGATGAGCTTAGTGGGTTGTTCAGTGGACAGTATACCAAAGAAAGCAGGTTCATATCCAACCATAAGTATATTAACTTTTTTTTTTCTTTTTGCTGGGTCTCCCACCAGGAATAGAAAAATGCTTACTATATTTACCCCCTCTTTTACAAAGCTGTGCTAGTGTTTTTAGCACCGGCCACGACAATAAGAACTCTTACGCTTAAAGAATTCCAATGAGTGCCAGAGTTCTTACTGCCACATTGGGCAATAACGCTAGCGTGGCTTCATAAACTGATTCAAAACACAGCTGTCCGCCTAATTTTCGGCCTGAACAAATGGGAACACATCACCCCCTTCTACCACCAACTGCACTGGCTACCCTTCGATTCCCGAGTCCTCTTCAAGTTCGCCTGCATCTGTTACAAGACAGTATTTGGTCTCTCACCAAAATACCTCTCCCCACATTTCAACATGTATTGCACCAACAAGAAATCCCGCAGAATCCAGTTGTTTACCTTCCCCTCCATAAAATCATGCCAGCTCAAAAGATTCATCGACAAAACCTTCGCCTTCCAGGCGGCCAAGCTGAACCCTTGGCTAGCCCAAATGATGCTAGAGGCCCCGACCTACCTAGACTTCAGAAAACTTCTCAAAACACACCTCTTCCGCGAACAAGACCCTTAATCCTCACCCCCCGCATACACTCCAACCCCCCCACCCCCACCTCCCTCTCCCCCCCCCCTCCTCTGGTTTCCCACACCCTCCATTTTATCTTCTCACCCAACTACGATAAACCTGTGCTAAAACTACTTTGCTTCCTTCCACGCTACCTGCAATTCCGACAAAATTTTTGTAAATCCGGGTTCAGACCGGATCCTAATGTAATGGATGTAAACCGCCTAGAACTCTTTGGGTATGGCGGGATATAAGAACATAATAATAATAATAATAATAATAATAAGCGAGGGCCTTAAAAATAAAAGATACTGAAGGCTATTAGAAACATAGAAACTTGATGTCAGAAAAGGCCAAATGGCCAATCTAGTCTGCCCATCCGCAATAACCATTATCTCTTCCTCTCTCTAAGAGATCCCACGTGTCTATCCCACACTTTCCTTCATTCAGACACATTCTCTGCCTCCACCACCTCTTCCAGAAGACTGTTCCATGTATTTACCACCCTTTCTTTAAAAAAGTATTTCCTTAGATTATCCTGAGCCTATCACCTCTTAACTTCATCCTATGCCATCTCATCCCAGAGCTTCCTTTCAAATGAAAGAGACTCAACTCATGCGCACTTATGCCATGTAGGTATTTAAACATCTTTATCATATCTCACCTCGCCCACCTTTCCTCCAAAGTATACATATTGAGATCTTTAAGTCTGTCCCCATATGCCTTAGGACAAAGACCATGCACCATTTTATTACCCTTCCTCTGGACTGACTCCTTTTTATATCTTTTTGAAGGTGCGGTCTCCAAAATTGTATTCTACAAGAGGTCTCATCAGAGTCATAAGAACATAAGAATAGCCTTACTAGGTCGGACCAATGGTCCATCAATCCAGGTCACTAGTACCTGGCCAAAACCCAAGGAGTAGCTATATTCCATGCTACCGATCCAGGGCAAGCAGAGGCTTCCCCCATGTCTTAATAACAGATACAATATGGACTTTTCCTCCAGGAATTTATCCAAACCTTTCTTAAAACCAGCTACGCTATCCACTTTTACCATAACCTCTGGCAACGCATTTCAGATCTTAATTAGTCTCTGAGTGAAAAAATATTTCCTCCTATTGGTTTTAAAAGTATTTCCCTGTAGACTTCCGGCGGAAACATGGCGCTGTAGACAGCTTGCTGCTGCAGCTCCGTAACACCCGATCGCAGCTCGGCATTTTCGCTGCACACTAACCCTCGGGATCGGTCCTCACGCAGCTTCGGAGTGCTTCCTGGTGGTGGGCGGGCTTTTTGCGATACGAGGCATGCAGCGATGGCTTCAAAATCGGTACGCAAGGAGCGGGAGAAGAGCAAGCCGCCCAAGTCCAAGATGGCGGACCACGTGGCTCCCCCGTCGCCGGAGGCTCCTCACTCCTCATGGGTGGTGGCAGCAGTCACATTGGAGGTGCAGGCAGCACTTGAAAGTTCCCTTGGGGATAAGTTGCAGCGCATATTAGACAAACTGGACACCTTGGACCAGCGTTTTGCCTCCCTTACGTCAGAGGTTAAGGAGACCCAGCAGAGAGTGAGTGCTACTGAGGACAATGTCCAGCGGCTTACCCAGGAGCAGTCAGCCCACACTACCGCTATGGCTGCGTTGCGAGCCAAGGTGAATGACCTAGAGAACCGGTCCCGCCGTAATAACCTCCGCTTTGTGGGTCTGCCTGAGTCGGTGCGGGATGTGGAGCTGGGGGCGCTGTTGGAACGCTGGCTGCCTGAGTCTTTATCTTTATCTTCCTCCTCGGGCCCCTTGCGGGTGGAGAGGGCGCATCGCTTGGGGCAACGGAGAGAGAATGCTGATCGGCCCCGAGTGGTCATCTGCCCTATCCTGAATTATCATCACAAGTTGGAGGTCTTGCGTGCACTGAGGCAGGTCAAGAAGCTCTTGTATGACAACCGGCCCATCCTTTGCTTTCAGGATTACTCTGCAGAGGTTTCGCAGGCGCAGCGCAGATTTTCACCTTTGTGCTCCCGTCTTATCCAGCGCCACATTGCTTTTTCCTTGCAATACCCGGCTCGTTTGCGGTTGACCCATCTTGGCAGAGCTCATCACTTTGACACCTTGGAGGCAGCGCAACGGTTTGTGCAAGAGATGATGCCAGAGGATCCAGTGCAGGGAGCTGTCATGGACTGAGGAGACCCCTCTGCTGTTGACCGGACTGTAGTTAGCTTATGGACCTGTGTTTTTCCCACTCCGTTCGAGTGGGAGCATTGAGTCACCTTGAGGGTATGCCTGGCTGGTGTGTGTGTGGATGCGGTGGGGCTTGGCAGGCTTGCCCTGTGGGGGTATCGACCTAGGGTCTCTTGATTTGTGGTCCTTTCTTGGGGTTTTCCTTGCGTTTGTTTGGGCCTATTTATGGCCCCTCCTGTTCTTTCTTTCTTGGGGATTAGATGGGTGAGTGTGGTTGAGAGTCGGTGATATGGCTGTGGGGTGCGGGGAGGGGATGGAGGTTTGAGTGCTTTGGGGTAGTTTGGCTGTTGGGGTTGGTTCATTGGTATTGTTGAGAGCTTAGGGGCCTGAGGGCTGGGGGTTATTGTTCCCTGATCCCGTGGGGGGGTGTTCATGGTTTCCTGGAAGTGATGCCCTTTTTGGGGTGTCTTGGGTATGGGTTGGTTGAGGGATGGTGGTGGAGGGGGGGTAGAGGGGTTGGGAGGGGGGCGGCTGGGGGGGAGGGGGGAGTTTGAACGGTTACAGGGATCCTGGGGTTGGGTTCCTTGAGGACTTTTGTGGGGGACGGGTTGGGGATCTGTGGGATCTGTGTTTGGTTTGGTGGCAGGGGTTTGGCTCGCTTCTTGGGGCAGGAGGCTGTTTGCCGCTGGAGGGGTGGTGGCTGGGACGCTCCTCTAGTACTTTACTGGTTCCTTATTTTTATTCTTTTTTTCTATTGTGGGGACTACTCTGGAATATACTTTAACTTCTTGGAATGTTGGGGGGATCCATTCCCCTATTAAGCGCTCAAAAATTTTGCAGCGTTTGAATCTTTCTAAAACCTCCATTGCCTTTTTGCAGGAGACCCGTTTATCCTCAGCGGAACATGCTAAGCTCTGTACCTGGTGGGTGGGTTCCCATTTGGAGGCGCCCGCTGTTGGGGGTAAGGGAGGCGTTATCATTTTGATCCGTAAAGGTCTCTGCCTACAGACCCAGAGAGTGCTCCGCGACCCCAGGGGGCGGTATATTGTTGCCTTAGTGGTGCTCGATAATCGGCCCCTACTACTCTGCAATGTCTATGCTCCTAACAATCCCGCGGCTAGGTTTTACCGGGGGCTCCGCAACCAACTTTTGCAGTTTGGGGACGTGCCGATGATTGTGGGCAGGGACTTTAATGAGGTACCGGATCCTAAGTTAGACCGCTCTGCTTCTTCTGGCAGAGAGGCCGCCGAATTTTATACTGGTGCCCAGCTCCTGGAATCTACTTTGGGGTTGCTTGATGTTTGGCGGGTGCTACACCCCTTAGAAAGGGATTATTCCCATTTATCTAGGGCGCATGGGACGCTCTCCCGAATCGATTTTATTCTCATTTCTCGCGAATTGCTTCCCCAGGTGTTGGGGGTGGTTATGGGCCCCATTGAGGTTTCTGACCACGCATGGGTGGGACTTCGGTGGACCTGGGGCGCTTCCCCGCTTTCTAGGGGGACCTGGCGGTTTCCGTGTTATCTGTATAGGGATCCTCGCTTTCAGGAGTTTTTGGTGCAGAGGTGGCATGATTTTCAACACAATAATCGGCAGCATCGCGATGATCCCATTCTCTATTGGGAGACAGCTAAGGCTGTTCTACGGGGGGATGTCATTGCTTATATGGCCCGGGAGTCGAAGCTTAAGTATCGGGCAGTTCTGGCCTTGGAACGGAAGGCGACTGTGTTGAGGCGTCAATATGGCAGGGCACCTTCTTTCAGGCTTCGCACGCAACTTTTGGAGGTCCAGCAAGAACTGAATGAACTATTGCAATTCCGGGCTATGCGGACGCGGGCATACTTTAAGTTTCACTTATTTCGCTTTGCGAACAAGAGCAGCCGGTTGCTGGCCCGAATGGTGCATCCGCGGGGCGGACCTGAGAGTGTCTCCGCTCTACGAGACTCCTCTGGGGTGCTGCACCATCGCCCGGAGGAGATCTGTGAGATTATGCGGGCGTTTTTCGTCGAGGTATATGCGGATCCCGGTGATGAGCTTTTGGGCAGCTCTATCTGGACAGTGTTGACTTGCCCTGTTTATCTCAGAGGGACGCTGCCACTTTGGATCTTCCCTTTACTACAGAGGAGGTAGAGTGGGCGATAGGGGTCAGTCCGTTAGGAAAGGCGCCGGGCCCGGATGGGTATAGGAGCGAGTTCTATAAATTGTTGATGTCGGAGATAGCGCCAGTGTTGGCTGAGGTTTATAATTTGAGTGTAGCTAAGGGCTTTCTTCCTCGCTACGTGAATTTAGCGTCTATTATTGTTCTCCCGAAGCCCGGTAAGGACCCTCTTTTACCTGAATCATACCGTCCTATTTCTTTGTTGAATTATGAGGCGAAGCTTTTGGCGAAGATATTGGCTGCCCGCCTGGCGCGCGTTTTGCCATCGGTGATCTCGGAGTCTCAGGTGGGGTTTGTGCGGGATCGACCTGTAGCTAAGAACATTCGGCGTATCTTGTTGGCTCTGGAACGGGTGGGAGTGGACGGTAACCTCTCCCTGCTTATTAGTTTTGACGCCGAAAAGGCTTTTGATAAAGTGCGGTGGGGTTACCTTTTTGCGGTGCTTAAGACGTACGGACTGGGCCCTTTCTTTTTTGGTGCAATCCAGGCATTGTATAGTGATCCGGCTGCGAGGATTCTGGTTCATGGGTCCGTTTCCGATTTTTTTAATATTCGCAGAGGGACTCGCCAGGGCTGCCCCTTGTCGCCGCTCTTATTTGTGCTCTCTTTAGACCCTCTTCTGCATGAGCTTCAAACTTGCGGCGTTTGCAGACGATCTTTTGGTGTTTTTGACAGATCCGCAGCGTTCCTTACCCATATTGCTGGAGAGCCTTCGGGAATATGGGGATTTCTCCGGCTTTGCTTTGAATTTCAAATAATCTGAGGCTTTGGCTTCCTCGGCACAGCTTCAGCAGCTTTGGGGGGACCGTTTTCCGTTTCGCTGGGCCGACTCCTCTTTTCGGTACCTGGGGATCCGACTGACTATGGACGTAGCTCACTTGTATCGCACTAATATTGATAACCTCCTTGCCGACACTAAGCGGTTTCTGGTCAAATGGCATGTGCTGCCGCTGTCCCTGATGGGTAGAATTCATTTATTTCGTATGGTTGTCTTCCCGAGGTGGCTTTACGTTCTCCAGACTCTTCCCCTCTCTTTTGTTGCAGCGGGATGTTCGGTCTCTCACTTCATTGTTGTCCCAGTTCTGTTGGGGAGGGCGGAGACCTAAATTGAAATGGTCGCTGTTGGTGGGGCCTGCCTCTGGAGGAGGTTTGGGGGTGCCCGACATCAGAGTTTACAATCAGGCTTGCTTGCTCCGCCATGTTGGTGATTGGGTGTTGAGCACCTCTTTTTACACTGATCTTTCCATGGAGCGGGATCATTTCTATCCTCTTCATCTTTTGTTTCTCCTTCATGCCCCCCTATCTAAATTGCCGAGATCCTGTAAGCGTAGCCTTTTGTTCCGGTCCCTGTGGACGGCGTGGCGCCAGACTCTTCGGTTATGGAATCAGGACCCCCACACTAGTGCCCTATTGCCATTGGTGGGGAACTTAGCTTTCCCTCCGGGGGTTGGACCCTCTGTTTTTGGCCGTTGGAAGGTGCGGGGGATGGATCAGTTAAGGCATGTTCTGCAGGATGATGGGTCTCTTCTTTCTTCTGCTGCTTTGGTGGGGAGGGGTGTTCCTGAGCTTGGCCTTCCTTTTGCCTATTGTCAACTTCGACATTATGTGGCTTCCCTCCCGGGGAGTTCCTTGAGGGGGGATTTTGGGGCCAGGTTCTGTACTTTTTTGACAGCGGATCCAGAAACTCAGGTCTCCATTTCCTATTTTCATTGCCAGATTATGGCTCTTCGCCCCCCTAGGGTTTTTCCTGGGATTTTGGAGGCTTGGCAGTGTGACTTGGGCCGGGACTTGGGGGACAATTTTTTGTTGAAGATCCTGAAACGTACTGTGGGCCTGGTATATAGTGCTGAATTACGTGAATGTCACTATCGCACTGTCCTGCGGGCCTATGCTTCTCAATGCCAGGCTTACTATATTGGTTGTACTGGCACTCAGTTATGCATTCGCTGTTCCGCAGAGGTTAACTCTTATTTTCATGGTATCTGGAGTTGTGAGGGGATTCAGGCTTTTTGGAAGGCGCTGGCCTCCTTTTTACAGGGCTTGGTGCGGACACCTGTACCAGTCTCAGTGCTTTCTATGTTGTTTGCCCAGTTTTCTTTTATGTCCATGTACACTTCTTCTGAAAAATTATTTCTTAGTAAATGTTTTATTTTAGGGAAGAAATGTATTTTATGTTGCTGGGTCTCTCCGGAACCCCCTTCCTTTTGGCATTGGAGGAATCGACTTCATGAACTTATGGGCTGGGAGGCCCGGTTGGCCTGTTCTTCTCGTCGCCGGAGCAGGGACTTTGTTAACACTTGGACTCCATACTTGAACATTTTGTCCCCTGAGAGTCGTAGCCGAATCCTGAACAGACTCCGCCTTTGATTTAGTGTATCTATTTGTCATGGTTGTTCCCTGCTTGTGTACTGTATGTTTCTTTGGGTGGGAGGGGAGGGTGGGGGGTTCTGTGAGGGGGGAGGTTGTTTTGAGCATGGAGGACATCAGAGTCCAGTCCTCCGCGGTGCTTGGGTGAATCGTATATACTGTTTTTGCTGTTGTACTTGCTGTTGTACTTGCTTAATAAAATTGATTTGAACATAAAAGAATTTCCCTGTAACTTCATCAATTGTACCCTAGCCTTTGTAATTTTTGATGGAGTGAAAATTCGATCCACTTGTACCCATTTTCCTCCACTCAGGATTTTGTAGACTCCAAGCTGAAGAGCCCTAACCTTTTTAGTCTTTCCTCATACAAGAGGAGTTCCATCCCTTTTATCATCTTGGTCGCTCTTCTTTGAACTTTTTCTAGTGCCGCTATATCTTTCTTGAGATAAGGAGACCAGAATTGAACACAATACTTCAGGTGAGGTCACACCATGGAGCAATACAGAGGCATTATAACATCCTTAGTCTTGTTAACCATCCCTTTTTTAATAATTCCTAGCATCTTGTTTGTTTTTTTTGGCCGCCACAGCACATTGGGCGGAAGGTTTCATTGTATTGTCTACAATGACACCCAGATCCTTTTCTTGGGTGCTAACCCCCAAGGTGGATCCGGTAACTATGATTTGGGTTATTCTTTCCAATGTGCATCACTTTGCATTTGTCCACATTAAATTTTATCTGCCACTTGGATGCACAATCTTCCAGTTTCCTAAGGTCTACCTACAATGTTTCACCATCTGTATGAGGTTTAACAACTTTGAACAGTTTAATGTCATCTGCATATTTAATCACCTCACTCGGCTTTCCAATTTCCAGATCATTTATAAATAAGTTAAATAGCACTGGCCCCAGTACAGATCCCTATGGCACTCCACTGTTTACTCTTCTCCATACAGGGGCATCAATACCTCATTTTCCCTACTGGCCATTCCTCTTCCTAAGCAACCTAGCATCCTTCTAGCTTTTGCCATCATCTTTTCAACCTGTTTGGCCACATTAAGATTATCACATGCAATCACACTCAAGTCCTGCTCTTCTGTCATGCACATAAGTTCTTCACCCTCTACATTGTACCATTCTTTGGGTTCTTGCAGCTCAAATGCATGACCTTGCATTTCTTAGCATTAAATTTTAGCGGCCATATTTCAGACCATTCTTCAAGCTTCGCTAGGTCTTTCTTCATGTTATTCACACCATCCGGGGCCTACTCTATTGCAGATTTTAGAACCATCCACAAAGAGGCAAATCTTACCTGACAGCCCTTCAGCAATATCGCTTATAAAAATGTTAAAAACAACAGGCTCAAGAATAGAACCTTGAGGCACACCACTGATAACATCCCTTTCCTCAGAGCGAGCTCCATTAACCACTACCCTCTGTCATCTTCGACACTCATAGGAACTCTATGACCATCAGAGCAGCGTAGAGCATTCAGCGTGGCTGCCGGCGCTAAAAACTTTTACGTTGTTTTGTTAAAAGGGGGTTTAAAGATGACCCATGCGTATACTGGGAGCCAGTGAAGTTCATGAAAATAAGGCGTTACATGATCAGTCCCATCCAGATTGAAAATCAGGCATGCCGCTGTGTTCTGAATGTTTCTTACAGCCTGCAAGATAGATTATATTACAGTAGTTAAGTATAGACAGTGCTAATAAGTGTAGCAAAAGCACAGACATCCCTGTGCTTTGTTTTCTCCTGTTTAAATTTTAAACATTTCAGTTTGAAACATGATTGTTCAGGATGGGCATCTCCAGCATAAGGACATCCTTCTCATGTACTTTTGAACTGGAAATCTAGAAATCTTTCCTGTTCAAAAATTGCTACTAAATAGATGGGGGTTTTTTGGTTGTTGTGAGCCGGACATCCCAATTATGATTTGGATGTTCTTTCAAAAATGCTCCTCCATATTGATAACTATGCCCCTAAATGAGTCATTATTGAAGGAAATACTATTTTACAGGATGTGCAGAGAACTGTGGAGGAATATTTACAGTTCAATAGCAATGAGGAGATAAATCTGGATGTGCTTTCAGATGCACTTAAGGTGATAATGTTGGAGAATCTGATTATCACCCCTTAAAAAGGAGAAAGAAATCTATAAAAGTAAAGCACAAAAAAAGTGGATAAAAGTATAAAGTACCTGGATAAGTACAGGAAAGACAAAAAATGTTGTCGATCATGAAGAGATGGAGGGAAAGGAAAAATCATGATGCATATGAAAAATTGGCACATTGGGAAAAGAAATATCAAATTATCAAATTGTACCTAATGAAAAGGTGAGGTGTTGATCTGTGGTGGATTGTGATTGTTTAATACAGTGTCTCTCAAACTGTATGCCACAGCATAAGGCTCCTTTTACTAAGGTGCGCTAACGTTTTTAGCACACACAGCAAATTAGCGCATGCTAACCCCACACTACGCGGCTAGAACTAACACCAGCTCAATGTTGGCGTTAACGTCTAGCGCGCACGGCATTGTAGCGTGTGCTATTCCACGCGTTAAAGCTTAGTAAAAGGAGCCCAAAGTGGTGTGCCCCAAAGAGATTCCAGAAATTTAACTTTATTTTTAAAAATTCCCTTCATAATTATACAATACAATAGAACATAAGAGTTGCCGCTGCTGGTTCAGACTGGTGGTCCATCATGCCCAGCAGTCCGTTCATGCAGTGGCCCTCCGGTCAAAGACCAGCGCCCTAACTGAGACTAGCCCTACCAGCGTATGCCCTTATTTAGCAGGAACTTGTCTAACTTTGCCCTGAATCCCTGGAGGGTGTTTTCCTCTATGACAGACTCCGGAAGAGCGTTCCAGTCTTCTACCACTCTCTGGATGAAGAACTTTCTTACATTTGTACAGAATCTATCTCCTTTAGAGAGTGCCAGTAGTATAATGCATACACCTCATGTCAAAATGATCGACAGCTGTCAAAGACAAGGATCAACCAATCAGCATTTATCCCCGTGCCAAGCCACACCCATCCTCCACCCACACCATGACCACTCTCTACTCAAACCCCGCCCACCCCACACCCACTTCTGCTCCAGCCCTGCCCATACCACACCCCCTCCTGCCCAGGCCCCGCCCACCCTCCATCCATGCCCCGCCGCTTCCCATAAGAATGAACGGATAGATGACATGTACATCGCATACGCAAGAGTCTGTCAATGTTATGAGCATCTGTGTGCGTAAGGCTACAACTGCCCAGAAAAGCATAATTCTATGGCATGATTGGTCCTTGAAAACTAGCGGCAAGTAATTTTAGTTTTATTTTTTTATGCAGTAGTTATCATAACTTAAGCAACAAAATAATCAAGGCTTTTTTACAGTTTGGACTTCTCGAACTTGGATTTTCAGCTCTGACAAAAATTTAATCGAATAAAAGAGAAAAGAGAATGACGGTGGATGATGAAATGTGTGTTTGCTTATTGACTATCCAGCCACATTTTGAGTTCATTTACAGTGAAAAACCAGCACATACATCGCCTTCATTGGCAATTCTATTCTATCTACTATAGTTTCACCATTGTTACAATTACCCATACGTATCTTAAAGAACTTTAAATAAATATCTCTGAAAATTTTTTTGTTGGTTTTGCAATTTTATAATTTCAATTATAATGTGCCACAAAAAGCATTTGTTCAATTTAGAAGGAAGGGAGAGTAGGCAGAGTAGAAGGTGGTGAAGGAGGGGGACCAGGACTATTGTGACCAGCCAGGCTCCGTGCCTGCCTTGGTCCATGTGATTTTCTTGGTGTCCACCGGGGGAGCCAGAGAGAGAAGCATAGGTGAGAGCAGGCTCAGGTAGAGCAGGGCGTGGCTCCTACTCTTGAAAAGCCAGTAGTTTGTACTTGGAGAGGGAGGTGTGTGGAAAGTCACGGGCTTCTTCCCAAGAGAGCAGTGCTGGCAATGCTGTAGACCCAGGTATGGTAGAGGCTGGATCCATACCACCTTTAGCAGCCCCACAAGCCGGTGTGGGTGTTGAAGCTGCAAGAAGAGCAAGAAGCTTTACAACCCTTTTCAAGGACTGAGCTGCAAGCTGTGAGGTTTAACTGTTTGCTATTTTTGGGCTGAGTGTTTGATTTAGTCAGCCAGTTACAATGACTGTTGGAACTGTGAGGTTTTGGTACTACACTGCTCTGATTCTCAGCAGTTTGTTTAAGAAGCTGGGAGTGTTTTAGTGGGGATAGGTTTGCTAAAAACCGGGAGGGAGTTTTGAAAGCTGTTTGGTGCTTTTGGCAAGGCAAACCTAAGGCACTCCCCTGAACCCAGCAGTGCTATAAAATAAGCTGGAGGCTTTGCTATTTAGAAACTGTTTGTGAATTTTGTGCAGCAAAGCAAAGAACTGAACTGTTTTCGCAATCTGCTAAGGAGCAGGCTTTGGGAAGCCTTATTGTAAGGAGCTCTGTTGAAAGCAGATTCACAGGACAGAGTACTGACTTTGATGAGGAGGAAATCCTGAAAGCATCCAGAGTTTTCCTTTTGGATATTTTTGCTTTGTGTTTTGCAAGTTGCATTATTTGTTTTGAACTTTGCCATTCTGATGATTAAATTTTCTTTTGGAGAACCAACCCTGGAGCTGTGTGCCTTGGTTCTGGTATTTGTTTTACTTATTAATACAGTATCTGCAGGGTGACTCCCTACTGGGTCACACGCCGGTGCAATTTTAACTGTAACCACTAGGGGCACTGAGGAGTCCGGCTGGAAGGCTTTAGTGCCGGTTACACTATATAATACTGATTAGAGCAAAACAGATGTTTAGATGGCACTGAAAGTTCAGTTGAGATATGTTGTACTCCTGATGTTTGGGTTTGTTGCATTAAGTACTGATCATTCTAAATTTAGTAAAACTTTACCACCCAATATTCAGTGGCTCCTGGATGGCTAAATACCGCTAAGCTGGCTAACCACCGATGCAGAAGATAAAATATGTACAGAATGTCATATCAGTTACATATTTTATATTTCTGGTTATATAATTTTAGTTTACCATGCTGCTGATATTTTTCAATGTTTGTTCTTAAGATGTTTCATGCACCCCTGAGTCAGGCTTTAATGCCGAAACACGGACCGTGTCAGATTTGCAACACAGTTGAATTAAATATTTTAATGGACTTTTTAATAAATATTTATTCACTATCTCTGGTTCATGTGTACAGTTCCATCCCCACTCCTTCGTTGTTTGCTAATTCTTTGTAGGGTTTGTTTCCTTGTTTGTTTGCTGTGACCTATGAGCATAACATTATAACCACACAGCAATGTTGCACAAAATCTGCAATCTCCTAAGAAATGTACACACAACCCTAGCATACGCAACATTACAATAGTCAAGTCTAGAAAAAATAGCATGAATCAAAGTATCATTTACTAACACAACTACAGAATGCAAAGAGTTGATGTAAATGATATTGGAAATCTGAGGGGGGGGGGAAAAAAGAGAAAGCTTAACATGAATGATCACCCCAAATACTTACAAGAAGCCACAATCTAAATAGGGGCATCCAGGAAGACATGAATAATTGAAGAACTAGTAATCCAACAATCATTACTGTAATCCAGGGATGCCCACACTTTTTTGGCTTGCGAGCTACTTTTAAAATGACCAAGTCAAAATGATCTACCAACAATAAAAAAAACTAAACATATACCCCCTCTTTTACTATGGTTAAGATGGCCATTTATTTTTTTCATCAAAAGAGGACATCTATTAATTCTCAGTCCTGCCCTAGCCCCGCCCCAATCTCACCCTAGCCCTGCCCCAACCCTGCCCTAGCCCCGCCCCCAATCCTGCCCCAATTTCTTCCATTCATTTTTCATGTACGCATAATATCTTCATATTAATTCATAATGGTAACCTTAAAATAAAAAAAAACTACAAAGCACACTATACGCAGAGAAAATGTTAATTATCATTTATATTTGGGGGGTTTCAAAGATGTCAAGGCAAATGACTTTAAAATATGCAATGTCACCTCAGTAACTATAGAAAAATAGATAAATATAGTGCAAAATATAGACAGCAGATATAAATTCTCAAAACACACGTTTTGATCACTAAATTAAAAATAAAATCATTTTTCCTACCTTTGCTGTCTGGTGATTTCATGAGTCTCTGGTTGTGTTTCCTCCTTCCTTTCTTTCTTTCATTTCTTTCTTTCTGCACTCAGGCCCAACAATTGTCCCTTTCTATTCCCTCTCTCCTTCCTTCCTATGTCCTTGGTGCCCCCAGTGCCTCCTTTCCATGTCCATAGTGCCCCCAGTGCCTGTCCAGTGTCCTTAGTGCCCCCAGTACCCCCTTCCCATGTCCATAGTACCCCCAGTGCCCGTCCAGTGTCCTTAGTGCCCCAGTGCCTCCTTCCCATGTCCATAGTGCCTCCAGTGCCTGTCCTGTGTCCATAGTGCTCCCAGTGCCTCCTTCCTATGTCTTCCCTTGCCTTTGTCCCTCCCCCGAAGCCAGCTTGCCTGCCTACCTCCTTCCCTCCCTCCAGTGCCTGATTCACCCCCCCCCCGCGATTCAACACTCCCTGCAATTCAACACCCCCCCACGGATTCCACCTCCCCCCAGATTCAAACCGCCCGTCCGTCCGCCCGTGTACCGCTGCTGGCTGTCTGCCTGTCTGCCTCTCTGCCGCGCTGATTCAAACCCTGGGCGCTGCCGCCGCTTCTTCCCTTCTTCCCGACGTCAATTTTGACGTCGGAGAGGACGTTCGGCCCAGCCAGGCAGCAATTGGCTGGCCCGGAACGTCCTCTCCGACGGCAAAATTGACATCGGGAAGAAGGGAAGAAGCAGCAGCAGCGACCCAGGGTTAGAATCGGCGCGGCAGGGAGGGAAAGTGATCGCCCGTCCTGGTGTCCCTGTGCACAGCTTGGGGATGCTGTCCCTAAAAACGGGACATTTTGGTGTCCTGAAGCGGTGGGTCGGGACAATGGGACGGTCGGTCCGAAAACGGGACTGTCCCGTTGAAAACGGGATGTATGGTCACCTTAACTATGGTGCGCTAGCTGATTTAGAACGCTAAGTGCTAATGCGCCCATTATATTCTACGGACACGTTAGCATTTAGTGCGCGCTAAATCGGCTAGCATGCCTTAGTAAAAGACCCCTATATTTATTTATATATATACCGAGTGCACATCTTGTGTCCTCCAGACCTCGTTCCATTCCCCAACCAACATCTCTCTCTGTCCTTCCAGGAGTCCAGCTTTTCTTCCTCTCTCCTCCACCCCTATTGGCAACATGTCTCTCTCCTCTGTTCTGATCTTGCATCTCTCTGTTCTTCCTCAGGGTCTCTCCCCCTCTATCTCTTCTGTCTGCATCTCCCATAGTCCAACATCTCCCCCCCTCTCTTTTGCCTCCCCTTTGTTTCAGGTTTCTCCCTCTCTCTATCTTCCTTCTGCTAACATTTTGAGTCCTCCCACCTTTGGTCCAGGTCTTTGTCTCTCTCACTCTCTTTGTCTTCCCTCTCCCCAGGGCCTGGCATCTCTCTCTCCTCGGTTCAGAGTGTTTCAACCCCTCTAGTAGTCCAGGATCTGCCTTGTCTTCCCACTCCCTTTTAGTTCAAGGCTGCTTTCCCGCCCCTCCTCAAGGTCCTTTTGTCTTCTCTCCCCCCTCCCCAATCCAGTGTATCTAAGGCAATCCCCCTCCCAATGGGGCCCTCGCAACAGGCACAATTTTACTCCGACGTGCGCGGCCTTATCTCCAATGCTTTCCTCACTTCCGCTGCTTCCCTCAGACTGGATCATCGAGCTGCTTCCCTTAGACTGGATCCCTCACCTACATTCTTCCCTCTGGGCCTACCACAGTTGAAAATTCATTACGTCAGCCTGCAAAGTGAACGTAGCAGGCTGCCATCGGCTTCTGTAGCACGTTCCCTCTGCCGTGGACCCGCACCTCCTCTGACGTCGGGGGCGGGACAGCGGCAGAGGGAATGCGCTACAGAGGCTGATGGCAGTCTGCTACGTTCACTCTGCAGGCTGCCGTAATTTCACTACTTTAAAGGTGAGACAGTGACCGGGGAAATGCTAGGGAGAACATTGGCTCTGCGATCTACCAGCGTTGCCTTTGCAATCGACCAGTAAATCGTGATTGACATTTTGGGCCCCCCTGCTGTAATCATTGGCATAGTAAGGGGGGCGGGCGGTGGACCACCTCAGGTGCCGTCATGGTGGGGGCTCCAACACCTCTCCTCCTCTCCGCACTCCCACTCCTTTCCGCCCCTCCCAACAGTACCTCTACCTCTTCATTAGCACAAGCAGCAGTTCCAACCTGCTTCTCACACCAGCTTCTGCTATCCTTCTGATGTAATTTCCAGGTCATGGGACCAGGAAGTGACGTCAGAAGGAGAGTTGAGGCCAGCACGAGCAGCAAGTTGGAGCTACTGCTGGCACTGGAGAAGTTAAAGAGATATGTGGAAGGGAAGGAGTGTGCACGGCGTGCGGGGGGGGGGGGGTGCCACCAACCCAGGTGTCTCCTATCCTCGCTACACCACTGACTGTAATATGTCATCTGCATTGAAATGTGTTAAACTGAAATCCTGAACAGTGAAAATGATGATGGTCCCCCAATGAACCTCAGTTTGGTGTTATCACCAGTCACGGGTTCAGGGTCTGAGGTTTTCACAATTATAATTATTATATTTTACACAATTAGAGCTGTGATTTTAGAAGGTATTTTGAGCAGAAAATGAACCATGTTGTTGAATCTTAACAATAAGCAATAATTAGGTAAATTAATTACAATGTTTAAAGACAACAGAAAGGGCCTCTTCTATAAACAGTACCTAGATTAGCACTGCTAGGTGCTCTAATTGGGGACACCTAGCCAAGTTCTACACGGAACTCAAAATTGAATAATGAGCTTAATTGATCACAACATTAAAAACTCATTTTTAAAAACTAAAATCAATTAAGAGTACCATGTGGAATTTGGAGTAGCACCTAACAACCCTAAGTCGAGGTGCCTATACACACCTAATGATGGGCATGGTTAGGGGCGAAGAATAAACGTTGTAGGACTTAGGCATCAGAGGGAGTCTGTGATAGGCATCAATAAATTAGGCCAGGAAAATGCTGGCCTAATATACCGGCGCCTAATATAAGGATGCCTACTGATGCCTAAGAAAGCTTAGGCATGGCTAGGCATGATTCTGTAAATGTCACCTAGCCTTTCTCCCATTGTACAGCCTCCTCACTCCCTTCTGTCCTGGATCAATCTCACTCTTTTTCCTTTCCCCACTCCTGAACAGCATTTCTTCCTTTTTCCTCCACCACCATGTGCAACAAGTCTCCCCCTCTCTCTTACTGTCCACCATGTCTTTATCTCTCATTCCCTCCCTTGTTACAAAGGGAGTGGGGAAAGAGAGAGTGAGAGAAATCCAGGGTGCATCTACTGCCACATCTGCCACATCCAACATTTCTTCCTCTCTCATCCCCCCGGATAATGTACAGCATAATTCACCCCAGCCCACCAGCCCCATGCTCAACATTTCCTTCTACTACTTCTCCCCAGCACCATGCCACACCTTTCCCTCCATCACTATGTCCAACATTCCTCCCCTTGCATCCCCTTCAATTTGTCCCTCTGTTCCCTCTCCAACACCATATCCAACATTTCTCCCTCTCATCCTTCTCTTCCCCATTCATCTCTACCTCACTCCTCTCTCTATGCCCAACAATATTCCTCTTTCTTACTTTCCCCATGTGCACCATCTCTTTCCCTCTCACTCACACACTCATGCCCAACAATTCTCCTTTTCTATTTCCACCCCCACTTCAGCATCTTTCCCTCCCTCCCTCCTTTCATCCTATGTTCCAATTTCGTGCCCCCTTCCTCTCTCTCTTTTCTGTCCAAAGTTCATGCCCCTACCTTCCTTCTGTGTCCTGATTTGTGCCCCCCTCCCTCCTTCCAGCATTTGTCCCAAGTTCATTCCCCTCCCATGTCCCAATGCGCACCCTCCTCTATCCCAAGTTTGTGCCCTCCCTCTCTCCCTTCCTTGGTCCAACATGTGCATGTGCGCGTGCGTTTTGTGGCCCAACTACTTCTCTGCCCCCCCCCAAGATTATACCGGAGCCATCCAAATCAGCTGCCTCCTTCCTGCCTTCCAGCTGCATTTCTTCACAGTGACATGGGTGCTCCAAGCATACCATCAATAGCTGACCCAGAATCCCTCTCTCTGATGTTAGCACTGACGTCGGAGGGAAGGCTTCCGGATCAGCTACTGATGGCGTGCTTGGAGCACTGCACACTACTTGGTGGAGGGGCAAATAAGGCTGGAGGGCAGGAAAAGTAGGAACACTGGTATTAGAGCCCCTCGAGATGCATTCAACCCCATGGGATCCCCATGACCCCAGGGGGGATCCCAAGGAATCTCCGCAGCTTCTGCAGGATTCCCATCATCCACGTTCCTATGCAGCTCTCTAGTACAAAACAACCATGAAGCATAAAAAAGAAGCACAAGGGGCCTTCAAGTTCTGAGCATTCAAACTTCCATTTATTGAAGGACCTGACACGATTTGTGTTTCGGCATATCCACCTGCGTCAGGGGTCATTCAATGTAATCCATACAAAGAATAATGGAAAGATAATCAAATAGATAACACCAAATATTGACTCTCTCAAAAATCAGTATCCAAGTTATAGCAAATGTGAAGTTACATCTGCATATTAACTAATAATATGCAGGTATAACTGCTCTCTTGTAATACCTTGGATGCTGATTGTTGAGGGAGTTCAAATTAGGTGTTATCTGTTTGGCTATCTTTCCATTTTTTTTTAATGGATTACATTGAATGACCCCTGATGCAGGCGGATATGCCGAAACACGGACCGTGTTGGGTCTTTCATTAAATGGAAGTTTGACTGCTCAGAACTTGAAAGCCCCTTGTGCTTCAACAGATTTTAGGTCATTTGGCTAAATTAGAACAACATGCTTTTGAAACCTATTATAATCACACATTGAATTTTCAGACAACGTTCAAACTACCAGAAATCTAAAAATAAACAGAGTAAAAAAACAACAGAGACCACCTTATGATGTCATTGATTTTTCAAAAGGCATGAAAATACCAAAGGGCATGAAAATACCAGCCACACAACTGAAAAATAACAAAACCTTCCTAGCTGATATCTTCAAATGTTACAGTTTTATAAAACTGACCTCAAAATTTTTGAAAAGGACAGAAAAGTTCATTGCCTGCTAATTCTATCTCCTCTTGGAATGTAACAACAGAATATAAATGTCTATGCTGATGTCCTGGCCAAATAGACTGCATCATTGATGAGCTTATTATGCTTTAGGCCATTAATCGGTATATATATATTTTTTAAATGAACATTATAAGGGACAATTCTATAACAGGACACCTAATTAGCTATTTTCCATTATAGAATAGTAACGTAATCCCATAGGTGTCAGAAATACACACTTATAGTATTCTATAAACTGTACAACATGTGCCAGATTGTATAAACGGCGCCTAAGAGCACCTACATTGTAGGTGCCGCTTAGTACGGTTGTCAATCAACCACTAGGCGCTGTTTATAGAATCATGCCTAATGGCGCCTAAGTGGACTAGGTGTCACTAGGCATCCTAGACATAGGCGCCGCTCCATTAGGCCAGCTTTTCACTCGCCTATGTTGGATGCGTAATTCAAACACACCTATTCTCCACCCATAACCATGCCTACTTTTTAACATAGATGTTGTTAGGAATGGAAGGGTACCTCCACTTAGGAGCCCTAGGAGTTTGGGGTTGAACTCTTAAATTGCTTAATTTTTAAAAAAAAATTTTGATTGGGTGACAACTGGCGAGGTCAATTACCATGCCGACTAAGCCAATTTTAAAAAATTAAGTACAGTGCAGATTCTGACCTTAGGTGTCATTTAGGTGACTGCAATGGCCTCATGTGAGTTCTGTTCATGCTCCACCTACACACTGTCTACTATGTGAACATTCCCCTGGGTTATATATATATGACACACAAATTGTGCATGCAAATTTGGGTGCACGTCCAATCTGTGCACACACAATTTGAATTTTGAACCAATTAGCACTGATAACTGGGTGATAATAATCAATTATTGGCACTAACTGGCAATAATTAGAATTTACATATATATCTGGCTAGGCGCTATTCTATAAAGATGTGTGCATAATTTCTTATGTGTGGATCTAAAAAGAAGTACTACACCAAGTTGATATAAGGAGTTTAACCTATCCGGAGGAAAAGATCTCAGATATTTACCACATAGGGAACATATATGTTTTCTCCCTATATTGCTGTGGCAAGTAGGTGTCTTTCATTGATCAAAAACCTCCTTTAACAAAAGATTTAAGTTTTTTAATTTTTATCATAAATATTTTTAATGTAATTTTGATTTTTTATCTTTTTCAAATATTAGAATGAGACTAACTTCATAACTAAAATAGACTATAAAGTGCAAAAAATATTACTTATCTGCTTCTTTTATGAATGTAGAAATTTCTAGGGAAAGTGCTGAGTGCATAGATGAAAGTGCTTCAATAAAGGTGCTTCGAATAAAGTGCTTTATGCCTGAATGAAAGAAATATTGCACATTAGATAAAGTGCAAATGCTTAAAACTGCCACAATATACCACAATGAGCTGGCTAAAAAACAGCACTTATCTCAAGAAGCTATCACGCTATGAAAGTGCAGCGTGTTCAGGAAGTCACTCCAACGCCAACGCCAAGAAAACTGAAGCGCCGGACATGCTGGAAAAAGCACTCGTAAAGCAACTTTTCACTATATATTCATTTAGTTCATACTACGGGCCCCGTTTCGCCCCAAAAGGGCTTCATCAGGAAGCATATTAGTGTCTGCAAAGAATCAATTCAGTACACTAATATGCTTCCTGATGAAGCCCTTTTGGGGCGAAACGGGGCCCGTAGTATGAACTAAATGAATATATAGTGAAAAGTTGCTTTACGAGTGCTTTTTCCAGCATGTCCGGCGCTTCAGTTTTCTTGGCGTTGGCGTTGGAGTGACTTCCTGAACACGCTGCACTTTCATAGCGTGATAGCTTCTTGAGATAAGTGCTGTTTTTTAGCCAGCTCATTGTGGTATATTGTGGCAGTTTTAAGCATTTGCACTTTATCTAATGTGCAATATTTCTTTCATTCAGGCATAAAGCACTTTATTCGAAGCACCTTTATTGAAGCACTTTCATCTATGCACTCAGCACTTTCCCTAGAAATTTCTACATTCATAAAAGAAGCAGATAAGTAATATTTTTTGCACTTTATAGTCTATTTTAGTTATGAAGTTAGTCTCATTCTAATATTTGAAAAAGATAAAAAATCAAAATTACATTAAAAATATTTATGATAAAAATTAAAAAACTTAAATCTTTTGTTAAAGGAGGTTTTTGATCAATGAAAGACACCTACTTGCCACAGCAATATAGGGAAAAAACATATATGTTCCCTATGTGGTAAATATCTGAGATCTTTTCCTCCGGATAGGTTAAACTCCTTATATCAACTTGGTGTAGTACTTGTTATATTTTTGTTGATATATATTTTTCACTATCCTGTTTTGATAGATCTAAAAAGAAGGCATGGCCGTGAGTGAATCATGAGCTTTCCGTGAATTTGCACACAATGTTACAAAATGTGGAAGATCTGTGCCTAATTTAGGCATGGGGTTTTATATCACGTTTCAGTTTGCATTTTTTTAAGCACCAAATTTAGTCCATTATGTACCGTATATTTCGTTCTATAAGACGCACCCTAGATTTAGAGGAGGAAAACAAGAAAAAAAACATTCTGAACCAAAATTCTCCCTGCCAGGCTCTGCACCCTGTATCCCCCCCCTCCCTGCCAGGCTCTGTACCCTGTCCCCCTTCTGGTGGTCTAGTGGTAGCCAGGGACAGGGCATAGGGCAGGCAGGCAGGCCCCGAGGCAAGCAGGCAGGCAGGGCCCCCCAAAGATATAATCTTTCTTCTCTTCTTCACTATCTATTTGTACCATTTCCTCCCCTGCCATTAAGTATCACATCTCTATATTTGTATTCCTCCCCTTTCTAGCATTATTCCATGTCCCTGTCCCTATGCTCCCTCCACCTTCAGCATTTCTTTGCTCTGTCTCTTTCCCTCCCCATGTTAAGCTTCATTTCCTTCCTCCTGTACTCCTCACCCCCACCCCCCACCCTGAGTCAGGCAGGGCACCCCACCCCCGAGGCAAGCAGGCAGGGTCCCCCCATACCCTCTCCAACCTCTCCCCCATACCTTACAGTTTCTCTGGCACAGCTTGACAGGCCTGTTCCTCCATGTCCCGCCCAAACACGAAGGGAGTCAGAGGAGCGGTGGTGGAGGCAGCTGAGGAATGGAGGTGCCACCCAGCACTGCCTTGGGGGAAGAGAGGGAGGTGAGTGGGAGGCCAGAACCAGCCGCTGCTGCTACTGTTAATGTAGCTGCTCGCTCTTGTCAGGGCCGTGCTGACATGCCGATTCCCAGCAGCTGCTGGTTCCAATGGCTGCTGTTTGCACCCAGCCTGCGGGGAGTGTGTGGGAAGCAGGACTTGCTGTCTCCAAGGGCAGAGCAGCGCGCAAAGCTGCCTGCCTGGTCAGCTGATGCAGCTGCCTCTTCTTCCCTTCTGTAGTGGCAGAGCGACGCACAAAGCTGCCTGCCTGGTCCCGCGCCACTTCCCATGAGAACGTAAGTGGCGTGGAACTAGGCAAGCAGCCTTGTGCGCCGCTCTGCCTCTACAGAAGGGAAGAGGAGGCAGCCGCGTCAGCCGACCAGGCAGGCAGTCTTGTGTATCGCTCTGCCGCTAGAGAGGCAGCCGTGTCCAGCGAGGGAGGGCACCAAAATTAAAATATGGTAACCAAGGGGGGGGGGGGGGGGTTTGGGTATTCACTCCATAGGACGCACCCTTTTTTCCACCCATTTTTTTGGGTGGAAAAAGTGCATCTTATGGAGTGAAAAATATGGTAAGTTATACACATATTTACAGAATAGCGTTAAGGCAGAATTTTGGCATATACGAGACATACAGATGATATAACCATCATTTTACCTTTAAATTCTTTACCATCAAAACAATATCACCAAATTACCTTAATCTTGGCGAGGGTGGAAGAATGGACATAAATTCAAACTGAAACTCAATATACAAAAAACTACCACCGCCTCTTAACCCCCCCCCCCCCCCCTTTACTAAGCCATGGTAGAGATTTCTACTGTGGCCTGAAGAACTAAATGCTCTGACGCTGCAAACTGAAACTCAATATACAAAAAACTACCACCGCCTCCCCCCCCCCCCTTTACTAAGCCATGGTAGAGATTTCTACTGTGGCCTGAAGAACTAAATGCTCTGACGCTGCTCCAATGCTCACAGGAATTCTATGTTGGAGCAGCATCGGAACATTTAGCACTCCATGCCACGGTAAAACTTCTATTGTGGCTTAGGGAGATGTGGCGCAGTGTTTAGAGCTACAGCCTCAGCACTCTGAGGTTGTGGGTTCAAATCCCACACTGCTCCTTGTGACCCTGGGCAAGTCACTTAAACCTCCATTGCCCCAGGTACATTATGTAGAGTATGAGCTCACTAGGACAGATAAGGAAAAATACTTGAGTACCTGAATATAAATCACTTAGGCTATAAGTGGTATATAAATACTAAAATAACTAAAATTGCAACAATCTCTAATAGGGTAGCTGAAGAAAATCTTAATGTTAATGTAAAAGGTGTAATTTATCCCAGTATTTCTCAACCTTTTCAAGCCAAGTACCCCCTATGCCTAACAAATATCAACTGAGTACCCCTGCCCAAACTCCACCCCAAATCCGCCCAAACTCCGCCCCAGACCTGCCCAAACTCCGCCCCTGACTCCATCCCATAATAATAATACAAATTGTAATGCAATTTCTTCCATCCATTTTTCATATACACACAATATAATCTTATTAATACATAATGGTAACCACAAAATCAAAAAAAAACACAAAACACTGTATGCAGAGAAAAGGTTATCATTTATATTCAGGTTTTTTCAGATGTCAAGATGACTTTAAAATATGCAATGTTACCTCAGTAACAACTATAGAAAAATAAACAAATATAGTGGAAAATATAGACAGCAGATATAAATTCTCAAAACTGACACATTTTGATCACTAAATTGAAAATAAAATCATTTTTCCTACCTTTTTTGGCTTGTGATTTCATGAGTCTCTGGTTACACTTCCTTCTGACTGTGCATCCAATATTTCTTTCTTTCTTCACTCAGGCCCTATTGTCCCTTTCCATTCCCTCCCTCCCTCCTTCCTATGTCCCAAGTTAGTACCCCCTCCTCCCGCCCTCCCTCCCTCCTTCCTTTCTATCTATCTATGTCCCAAGTTAATACCCCCTTCCTCCCTCCCTCCCTCCCCTAAAGCTGTGCTGAAGCCTGCCTGCCTGCTCTCAAGCTGACCCACAGCCAATTTCTCCTCCCCCTCTCTGCTGCCCGCCTGCTGCCCACCCACTGCCCCCCCACCCCACCCCCGAACCTTCTCTCCAACGTCAGAATTGACATCGGGGGTAAGTCTTATGGGTCGGTGGCGTGCAATCACTGCACATGTCTGGCCCTTTTGGATTTGTGGCTGCAGCGGGGGGTAATTAAATGCAGCGGGCAAGCGGAGGTGGGCGGCAGTCAGCCCATGTACCCCCAACAGGTGGTCCATGTACCCCCTATGGTACATGTATCGCAGGTTGAGAAACCCTGATTTATCTCATAGAATACGCTATAAAAATCTTACGAATTCAGTTACATCGGAACTTAACCATGAAAGCACAAATAGATGAAACTGTGCACAAGGGTTTCTGCACTCTTTGGAAATTACGCTCTATCAGATCATAATTTGACACTACAGCATTTCAACTGTTGGTGCAGTCCTTAGTTTTATCGGTTAAAGACTACTGTAATATATGTTGTCTGGTACCCAGAAGCACCTTCAAATGTTCCGCATGTTACAAAACATGGCAGTTCATCTGATTTTCAATTTAAAAAGATCAGATCATATTACACCCTACTTTCGTAAATTGTATTGGTTACCTGTGGAAGCATGTATTATGTTTAAGTTAGGTAATCTTTGTTATATGCACTTCACGGTTTTCTGCCTGGATATTTATTGGATCACTTTGTATTTAACAATTCTCTTCGCTCTTTGCGAAATCTGGCATTTTTTGTCTTTCCCCTTGCCAGAGGAAGCACGTTTTAGAAATTTCCGGGTAGATTGCTTTCTTACCAGGCAGCAGTCAGGGAATCAGAAATTCATGCTTTTTAAATTAAATTCTACATCTTATCTCCAGTTTAGAAAACAGCTTACAACCTACCTGATTGTTGATTTATTAATTGTGTGAGTTATACTTGTTACCTGCATTGAACTGCAAGGTATTGTGGGATAGAAAGAAAATGTTTTGTTATTTTATGCATACTGTATATGCTAGTATTCTAATAATTTATGCATGCAATCGGCACATAAAGGGTAGCAACTATGTCATAGAATTACCCCCTGTCTGTATAGATATATGAGCTCAGCAGGAGAATGTGGGACAGAGATGTCATAATGCTATTGGAGTTCCTAGAAGAATAAAGTGGTTGGTTGTTCACCTGTTAGGCACTGAAGAACAGCTGAAACAATTGTCAGAAATGATATATTGGAGTCTAATGTTTTTACTTCGGCCTCAGCTATAAATATGGTTTCAGAAGAGCTACTTCAGAAGCACAAGATGGTTTGCGGTGAAGGGAGAAAGCAGAAAATTGATGTTGCTATTGCAAAATAAACACTGTCACATTTAGTGATCAGCTTATTGAATGTAGACCTTTTTTTCCTGCTCCTGCTTCAGTAAATCACCTACTTACACTCCTTGTGGCTTTACTACAGCACTCTTACGTTGGGAGTTTTTATTTCAACAGTGAAAATATGGAATTTGTTAAAATTTAATTTTATACCCTATCCCTGCAGCTCCGATAAGCTACAAACAATCCACTTAATAATTACAGCAATATTTAAGACTGCATATTAAATATGATATAAAAACAGATTCACATATCATCCTATCAATAATAGTACATAAAACCTGATGACCACAGTTTTATTATTAACATACGCTGGGTTTTACTAAGCAGAGTAAGAGCATTTTATTATAGGCCGGCGAGGTAAATGCTCCGATGGTCATAGGTGTTCAATAAGCGTCGAAGCATTTACCTCACCGAAAAATTGCTCTTACACTGCTTAGTAAAAGGAGCCCATAGTAGTTTATCCACCATTCATACCCTTTTCTTGTTTTATAAGGAAAAATTGATCGCACTGGAAATCTAATCACTCATTTTGATAAGGACATCACTACTAGGTCTCTTAATCTTCTGGTCACGTTAACTTCCATAGTCTCTCACTTCTCAGATAGTAGGAGAATGATTTAATATAATGGAACATGGATAACTAAATTCCCCTGAGAACAACCAAGCCTTGACCTTTCTATAAAAGGTCAGGTAGCTTAATGTGTGCCATAATTCCAAAGTTCTCTGTCTGGAACTACCACTTTTACCTCAGCTCGACTTGGCACTATATTCACCAGTGCTTACTTATTTTATCGCATTGTAACTATTTTGATGGCTATTTTTTTTAAATATAAAGCAGGATATCAAGTTTTGGGGAATTGATTATTATAAATAATAAAGGATAATAATTTGTACACAAATCAGCCAAACTTTTAGGCTCTGCATAATATCTTGAGGAACAGACACAAAGGGGCATGTTTATTAAAGTGCAGTAAGATTTTCAACTTCCCTTTAGGGCAAATCTCAAGGTGCATTAAGAGCAAAGGCTGTGCAGTAAATGTCAGGAGAGTAGTATGCATCTGAGTAGCCACTTACTGCACAGTAAATGCATTGGCAGATAGCTGGGTGAGGGGTTGTTAGCGTTACCAGACGTCCAGATTTGCCCGGACATGTCCTTTTTTTAGAGGTCTGTCCAGGCATCCGGACAGCTTTTCATAAACCGGCATTTTGACCAGGTTTTGAAAAGCATTCAGATCGAGGCCGTGTCTGGAGGGCATCTGCGCAGTGATGTCACATGCATAGATCATCGCACCAGCCATGCATGCACAGATCCCCTCCAGACATGGCCCCGACGAGACAAGGTTTATGTGGGGCTGGGGTTGGGGGATGCGGAACAAGGCAGGGCCAGGGCTGGAGCAAGGTGAGACTGGGGGCAGAATGGGGTGGGTTGGGGGGGGCGGAAAAGTGTGGAGCCACACATCCTCTTATCTAGACCAAAAATCTGGTAACCTGGGGAACACACAAGGAGAGCAGCCATTTCCCCAAACAAAATTTGAAGAAAAACATTGCCTATGCACATAGGCACCTTTGCATAGCCATATCCTGCCTCTCTCTCCTGCTTCCCCCCTTCCAATCATCTTCTTACAGACTGTCAAGTTCAGTTGCAGGCAACAGCAGTATCAACTAGTGCTGCCCGATTCAGGAAAAAAAATTTTGATTCGATTCAGCCTACTGAACTGGTTTTTCAATTCGATTCGATTTTCCTGCCCAATTGTGGGTGGTTTTTGTTGTTTTTTTTAAACATCCTGGTGGGTTTATTTTATAGCCTCTTCACCCCCTTTGCCTTCTCCTAACCACACTAGCACTATGGTGTAAACAAACAAAAAACACTTTTCCTCTCTCTCTTAAATCCTAGCCCACATTTGCGGTCTAACACCAACTCTGGCAGGATACACGTTTCAAATCTGACATATTGTAATCACAAAATGGAAAATAAAATTATTTTTTTCTACCTTTTGTTGTCTGGTCATTATTCAAATCTTTTTGGTCCCAGGCTCTGGTTGTCTTCTGATAACTTGCTTGCAGGGTCTCCTTCTTTCTCCCTGCTAACCATCCATCTTCCATCTCTGTCCTCCCCTTCTGTTTCCCTTCCCTCCTCCTGAGATTTGGCATCTTTCTTTTTTTCCATCTCCATCCACAGATCCACCTTTTCTTAATTACCCTTTCATCCAGCATCTCTCCTTCCTTCCCCATCACCCCAGGGTCCACCATCTCTCCTTTTCTTTTCCCAACTACCCTCCTATAGAGTATCTCTATCCCCCCTCCACACCATCCCTTGTGTCCAACTTCTTTCCCTTTCTGTTCCTTCCCTCCCTAAATCCCATTGCCCATCATCTCTCTCCCTCTCCTCTATTTTTAGACCCATTATTTCTTCCCCCCCCCCAAAGTCTGGCATATGCACATCTCTTTGAACCCCCCTTCCCTCCCTCTGAAGGTCTGTCCCCCCTGAAGGCCTGCACCGCCCCCTTGAAGGCCTGTACCCCCATCCCTGAAGGCCTGCCTGTTCCCCCTGAAGGCCTATGCCACCATCCCTGGCCTGTCCCATCTTTGAAGGCCTGTCCCCCGCCTTAAAGTTCTGCACCCCCCCCCCTTAAAGGCCTGTTCACCCCTTAAAGGCCTGCATCCCCCAAGGCCTGTCCCAGCCTCTGAAAGACTGCCCCCCCCCCCGAAGGCCTGCCTGTCCCCTCTCAAGGCCTATGCCACCATCCCTGGCCCCCCCTTTGAAGGCCTGTCCCCCCCTTGAAGGTCTGCACCCCCCCCCCCAAGGCCTGTCCCACCCCCTGAAGGACTACCTGTCCCCCCAAAGGCCTGCCTGTCCCCTCTGAAGGCCTATGCCAGCATCCCTGGCCTGTCCCCCCTTTGAAGGCCTGTCCCCCCCTTAAAGGCCTGTCCTCTCCTTGAAGGCCTGCACACCCCCCCCCCAAGGCATGTCCCAGCCCCTGAAGGACAGCCCCCAAAAGACTTTCCCCTCTGAAGGAATGCCCCCTGATAGACTGCGTACCCCCCCCCCTTCCGGGAAGACCTCCATGTTGCTCCTGGCCTCCCCGAACCGTTTATCTTATTGCTGGAGCCTGCAGCTGAAGATCACGGTTATAGCATCTTTGTGCTCTGAGCTGTGTCCTCTGCTGCGGTCCCGTCCCTCCTCTGACGTCAGAGGCAGGATCGCAGTGGAGGAAACAGCTCAGAGCACAAAGACACTGTAACCGCGATCTTCGGCTGCAGGCTCCAGCAATAAGGTAAATGGTTCGGAGAGGCCAGGAGCAACACGGAGGCCTTCCCGGGGGAGGGGGGGATGGGGTTCGCAGTCTATTGGGGGGAAGTCTTTTGGGGGCTGGACTTCAGGGGGTGGGACATGCCTTGGGGGGGTGCCAGCCTTCAAAGAGGGGACAGGCCTTTAAAGGAGGGACAGGCCTTCAAAGGGGGGACAGGCCAGGAATGCTGGCATAGGCCTTCCCGAGGGGGGCAGTCTTTCGGGGGGGGCAGTCCTTCAGGGAGGCCAGGAGGGAAGCACTTCCCGACTGACCCTCCCTCCTCACCCTCTAAAACAGGTGCGGAAGCGGCCAGCCAGCAAGAGCAGCGCTGCCGCTCCTGCTTTAGGGGGCAAGGGGAGAGAGTCCAAATCGGGAAGCCGATTTTTAAAAAATTTAAATCGATTCAAATCGATTCACCCGAAGTGAATCTGTGAACCGATTAGAATCGTGAATCAGGCAGCACTAGTATCAACTATAAAAAACAGAAAATGAAAGTTCACTGGTTCATTTTCCTTCCTGTGCTGCTGCTGCTCTGTCAGCCACACCCTCTCTAATGTACAGGAAAGTGGTCCCGTATGCTTTTGCTTTGCTTTTACAGTTGAAATTGTTGATGCCTGCTGACAAAATTGAAAGGCTGTAAGAGAGTGGGAGGAAGGGGGATAGAGAAAGGACGAAGGTGATTCTGGTTTAAATCTTTATTAAATTTTCAAGGCTACTACAAAGTGCATAAAATTATAAATACATTAATAATCAGAATCAGCACTTACAATCCATCAGTAACAATACAAAATGAATTAACCTCCTGCCCCCTCCCTTCCAGTGCATTCAATCAAGGAATAAAACAAAGGAGATAACCCCCAACCCTTCCATGGATGTGTGTATAAATCTAAAGGAAATTAAAGGTAAAAGACAACTATACTAAAGTAACAAAAGTTGTTAATAGACCCCAAACTAATCTGAATAAATTATTATGCCCTAACATGTCAACGTTCATTTTCTTATACCTATAACACAAACATAAATTTGCCCACCAAAAGGTAAAACTAAGCCGATCCCAATTTTTCCAATTATGGGTAATCATTTGCATGGCAATCCCGGAAATAATAATGAAAAGCCGGCCTTAATACCGGTCCAATGGCGGTTTAATATGCAATATTGTCCCACAGATGACTACATCATAAGTTAATGGAATCGATGATTCCAGTATGTTATTAATATGTCCCCAGACAAAGGTGATTCTGGATGACCGGGGGATAAGAGAGATGAAGTGATGCTGGGTAGGGGAAGAGGAAAGGAGATAAAGAATGATGCTGACTGGCAGGGGGAGAGAGACAGGGAGAAAGAAACTAAAATAATATGTTACAGGACATGGTGGAGGGGGAGAGATTGGAGTTACTGCATAATAGGGGAAGAGAGAGAAAAAATAGAGAGGAGATGGTGTATGACAAAGGAAGAGAGGAAACAGTTAATGAAAGGCTGGGGAATAAAAATCAGAATGGGTGGGCCTAGGTGAATGAAATCTAAATGGATTGAGAGGCAGAAAAATAGAAGAGATCTGAAAAAGAACGATGAATGTCAGAGATGGATGTAGTGGAGGAAGTGAAGAAGACAGGAGAGAAAAAAATGAGAAATGGACAGAAAACTGAAACAAGAAAGTTATGATGAAACAGAAGAAAGCAGAAAACCAGAGACTGTGGCCAGAAAAATTAAATGGCCAGACAAGAAAGGAGGTCATATGTCTACTGTAGCAATTCTACATCAGTGGCTGCCCCACTGAGCATGATTTAAGCAGGCAGGCAGGACCTTCTGCTGCCCACTTTGCTTTGAATATTAGGCCCTATAGATAGATGGACAGAAATGCAGGACTTTTTCAGGTGGGATGTGGCTACTAAAACTGTCCTGAGGTCCCTGAGGATCGGTATCAGCTTTGCTATGAGCTGGCAAGTGCTTCCTCTCAAAAGTGATTTGCTATCCTAGTCTTAGGCTGCTCTCTCTAACTACTTTGCTTTTTCTTCTGCTTCCACGTTCTCCTTTCTGTAACTGGCATGCTATAAACAGCCACTTCCACTATTTAAATGAAGAGGCATTCTGTGAGTAAAGTCTTGCATGGTTCAGATATCATCTATTTTAATTGCATAGGACAATGAGGTTCAAACGACTGAGGTCTGAACCACTTAGGGCTCCATACATACAGAAAATCCCATGTTTTAAAGAGCAGGTGTTTGTTTGTTTTTTTACCACTCTGGACACAGAAGGGAGTTAGCAGCAAAAGCATAAAAGTAAAGTTGTTAGAGATAGCAGCTTTAATCAGGAGCATCAGATAAGACAGTGGAAGGAGAGGGTGAAAAAGATGATCAGATAGAGTAGAGATACCCATTGGTGCCCCGTTCAAGAGGCATCCTGTCATCCTGTGTGTGCCATGAGCTGCTGCTTCTCAATCTATGGTGGCAGCATGAAAAACAAACTGGGACATCAGGCCGCTCAGTGGTCCAAATTAATATCTGAATTTTGAATAAGAAACCAAAGACTGGTCTTCGTGACATTTGGAGCATTGAGATACAGCATCAGATTACTGTGTTTCAATGGCCACGAATTTGGACTTGGAGGATGAGATGTACGGCGTCTGCATCTATGAGACAAACATGATTTTTCTTGTTACATAGAGCATTTTGGACCCCTGTTCGATTACAGAAATTAGATAGTTCCAAGTCTAATAGATGCTGGCACTGTCGTCTCGAAGTTGGGACATTGAATCATCTATTGTACTATTGTCCCTTGATACTTAAATTTTAGAGATCCATCTGGGATCAAGTGAACAAAATATTGGAAAATTCAGTGGCACTGACATACGATACCATCCTATTTGGTACATCAATGAGGGCTAAAAGCCAAATATCTGCTCTGAATAACAAACTTCTCTTTATAATGGCAGGGGTTGCCAAACAACTTATTTTGAGGAACTGGAAAAACTGGGATCGATTAAATTATACTTTTTGGTGGGAATTTCTATGTCACACTTTAAAAATGGAACATATGGTGGCCATACAACAGGGACATTATAGGAAGTTTATTAATAATAATAATAAAAATGTATTTCTTGTATACCGCTATACCGGAAGTTCCCTCAGGTTCACAACAAAGGATACATACAGCAGATAATTAAAATACAGAATTAACATTTGATATCTAGTGCAGAATAAAAACAATCAGTAAAAGAATACATCAAGTAAAATCAGTAAAAGTTAAGACGATAGCTCAAATTGGCAAGTAAGAAGCTATTAAAGATCATGATAGATTTGACAGTAACATAACTATGGATATTTGAGAGCCATTGACAAAATTCTGTAAGGAGTGATTGTTGATTTTCCCCTTTTGATAATACATGTCCAGGGTGGGAGGGGAATGGGAAGATTTTTTTAAAAATTTTGAGTGCAAATTTTTGGATAAGTAGAAGTGGGGAATGATATATGTATTTGTCATAGAATATAATTCTGAGTAAATTTAAGTGCTGTTAAAGTGAAAAATGACTGTATAATATGTTGCATTTATTTCTGGCTTTAAAATTAATAAAGATTTACAAAAAGAAAAAAGAAAAACAAACTGGGAAATTGCCCTCCCCCACCACCTATCCACCTGATCTACTGCCTCCCTGCTTCAGTAGCTGTCAATAAACAGAAACCATGCAAGGGGCCATATACAGAAAAGATGTTATGGCTGGGGGAAGAGACAGAAAGAAGATGCTGCATGGCAGGAAGAGAGAGGGAAGAGTTAGTGAAAAACTAAGGAATAAGAGCAGCAGAAAGGGAGGGCCTCGGTGAGGGAAAGAGAAAGCTGTAATTAGATACAGTAAATCAACATAAAAAATGGAACATGAAGAATTGATTGGAAAAATGAAATAAGTCTGAATGGGCAGAGAGGCAAAAATTAAAATATCAGTGTCAGAGATGGATGTAGTGGAAGATGTAGAGAAGATATGAAGAGAGAAAGAAAAAAACGATAACCTGACTGGAGACTATCCAGGAAAAAGTTAAGAAAAGACAGAAAAATGGTAACCAAAGACTGCAATCTATACAATTAGAAAAATTAAGTGCCAGATAACAAAGATAGAAAAAAAATATTTTTAATATAGGGTAAAATAGTATGGTAGCTGTGTTAGTCCACATTAAAGAGTAATACATACTGCAGAAATAAAACAATAAATGGATAATAAGGTGAAAACATTTTATTGGACTAAATACATTTTTGACTAGCTTTCAGAGGCCTAAAACTCCTTTGGGTCAGTAAACTCCAAAAAGCCAGTAAAAAAAAAATGTATTAAATTAGTTCAATAAAAAGGTATCACCATATTATCTATTTTTGTTCATTCCTTTATTAATTTTGAATTTAGTGAGTGTGTCAGTTTTTGAAACTTACATCTGCTATTTTTTAATTTTGTACAATACAGAAACAATAATACATGTCTTTCTATTTCTCTGGTGTTGCACTGTACAGTATGCAGAGTCCAGTATCTTTGGGGGGTTGGTTAAATTTTTGACTACATATTTCTATTTTTCATTTGTGTTTACTTATTCTTTACTTGATGGGGGTCTATCTGTGTTTGTATGTGAAAAAAATCTAGGTATTGTGTTAGAATTCAATGTCTGAATAGGATATACTGTAGTAATCTATCTAGCCGGTTCAGTTTTCCCAGTAGGTGTATTGATAATGTGTATGGTGCTGCCTTTTAATACATAAGCCCTTGATGTGTGACTCCTGGAAGTTAGTGTGATTATGGTACAATAGATTTGCTTTATTGGTCCTGAGTGACTTTTCTTTTTTTATATTTATATATATTTATTGAATTTTTTCAATATAATCAAGCATAACTTGTACAGAAAGGAAATTCAGCAAAAGAATTAATAATTAAACATAATACTTCAATCAAACATCAAATATAAGCTAAATCTCTACTCAAGTCCACAAATAGGATCCAAGGTGGATGGTGGGCAAGTAATACTGAGATAAATTAAATTAAGTAAATTATTACTAGTAGACTGAAAATACACCTTTCCTTAATCTAAGCACTCATGTTCCACCTTTCTCCAAACTTGAAGTTGATAGAAAGGTTGTCAGTTGAGATGGCTCAAAGAAGACAAATTTATGTGAACGATAATTAATTACACATTTACATGGATGTCGCAAGTAAAACGTAGCCCCTAGAGCCATAACACCAGGTTTCCTTAGCAAAAATTCATGTCTCCTCCGCTGGGTCTCCTTGGCCAAATCTGGGAACATCTGTATTTTACAACCTAGAAATTCTTTTTGTTTATTCTTAAAGAAAAGTCTCAGCAACCAGTTTTTATCTGGCGCGAGCGCTACTGTTATGAGTAAAGTTGCTGGTTCCGCCAATTCTTTATCCGATGTTTCCAGAATATTAGATAAATTCATAGAGTCCTGTCCCGTATTCTGTTGTTGTTGTTGCTGTTGCAATTTCTTATTTGGAAGGTAATAAACTTTTGTAAATGGTGGTAATGTTTCTTCAGAAAGCTCCAATATTTCAATCATATAACGCTTAAGCATTTCTCTAGGGGCTATCATAGGCACCTTAGGAAAATTAATCAGCCTAAGATTGTTATTCCGGGAAAAATTTTCCATTACCTCCATTTTCCTTCTTAAATCAGTATTATCTTTAATTAGTGTCTCAATAGTTTGTTTAGAAACCTTTATATCTTGAAATACATTCTGTATTGAGGTCTTAGAGTCCTCAATTTCTCTTTTCAAATCTTTAATTTCAGTCTCATGTTTGTTAAATTTATTTTCAAATTGTTGTAACTGTGGACTTATAGACTTTGCCAAGTTAGCCACTAAATCCCACAAAGAGTCTAATGTTACCTCCTGGGGCTTCTCTATTTGAAGATAGTGTAACTTAGGTTGATTTAGCTCACCCACTGGCAAACTGTCTCTTCCAACGTCCTGTTCGGTTCCTGCTTCCCCCTCCGCTTCCTCCTCAGTCTCCGCAATCGGGCTTCCCTGCAGCAGCAAGGGCCCCGGCAACACAGTTCCCCCTTTGATCTCCTGAGCCTCCGGGAGGAGGAAAACTCCAACTTCCGGGAGTGCCTCCGCTCGCGGCGAACTGGTGGACTGAGGGCGTGGGGGAGGTGCTCTCACGTCGGGGCTTAGAGATGTTTCTGGCCCCATGGAGAACGACGCAGACTCGCTGCCACTGCGCGCCTCCTGCAGGGAACTCCCCGACGATGTTGTTGGCGTTTGCTGCATTCTCCGGACAAGCTCTTCAATGTTGCCGAAGACAGCCGTTCGAGAGCGCTGTGAGGCTCCACCAGCGCTCCTTCCTCTCCTCTTCGGCATAGCTAAACAGGTAGGATTTTACCAAAAAAAAAGTAAGATAAGTAAGCCGAGCTTGGGGAGAGTGTGCTCAGACCTACTAGTATTCGGCCATCTTGGATCCTGAGAGAGGGTTGTATGATGTTCCTGAGTGACTTTTCTAAGGTTATCTATTACTTCGCAATGTGCCTAATATTAGATTTTGGATTTGGATTTAGTTCACAACATTCTCAGCAATAGCTCAAGGTGAGTTATATTCAGGTATACTAAGTATTTTCCTGTCCCTGGAGGGCTTAAAGTCAAAATTTATACCTGAGGCAATGGAGGATTAAATGACTTGTCTATGATCTCAAGGAGCACCAGTTGGATTGAACCCTGGCTTCCCTGGGTCTTATCTTGCTGCTCTAACCATTAGGTGCAGCTAATACAGATATCGTATATACTCGAATATAAACTGGGATTCGCGGGAGCCAGTAAGGATGCCTCTCAATACTGAGTAGCAGCGCCAAATCACGCTCCTACTCGTGTCGCTCAAGGGCCGAAGGAACTCGCGGCAGCCAGTTATCAGCAGCGTAGGAACTTGGAAAATTTGCTCCTGCCCGCTGCACCTTCACCGCGGATCGGCAAGATGAGGTACCGTATGAGGCTAGGGCAGGGAGGGAGGCGGGGCAGAGCCTGGGAGGGGAGGGAGGGTGCAGAGTCTGACGGGGGAAGGAAGGAAGGGTGCAATACCTGACAGGGGAGAGAGGGATGGGTGCTGGGTGCAGTGTCTGTAAGGAAGGGAGCTGGGTGAAGTACCTGACAGGGGGAAGGAAGGGGGCTGGGTGCAGAGCTTGGCAGGGAGGGGGCTGTGGAATGTGTGTACTTATCAAGCCTCCTGAGAACACACTGCATGCAAGCACACTTTTACTACACAATGAACTAAGGAATGGATTTCTACCAAATACATTCTTTAAAATTTTCTTTTTTTAAAGAAAAAGCTCCTGTTCTCTCTTTATGATTACCCTGCTTTTTAATTTTGTGATAAAATATTAAGTTGCAGGATATTCAATTTATAGGGGATCTGAATGCCAAACTAAAATTCTGAAAGCAAATCAACTATTTACACTGGCAGCAAATGCCATGTTTATACTCCAGCTGAAGCTCCTGACAGGGCAGGGCACTTGAATATAAAGCCACCCGACTTATATGCGAGTCAACCATTTTTCTTCCTTTCGGGGGGGAGAAAGGGGGGTCTCAACTTGTATTCGAATCGACTTATATTCGAGTATATACGGTAATACATAAACCAAACATGTTTGGTAACTCAACAATAAACTAAAGGGCAGCAGATCTGAAACCTGGTGGCCTTAGAGCAACCTACTAAGGCACTGATTGGCAATTGATTTGATCACTTCAAGTAACCATTGGATTTCTGTGCGGTGATGTTGAACATCACTATTCACATAGCCAAGAGGACGATGCTGGACTGGAGAGTTAGAGATAACTGGGAGTCTTAAAGTACTGACATACTGTCTATTGCTTGTTGCAGGTTTCCAAGTTTCTTTCTGTCTGTCTTTCTTTCTCCTTGCCCCCCCCCCCCTTTCTTTCTTTCTTTCTTTCTTTCTGTCTGTCTGTCTTTCTTTCTCTCTACCTCACCCCAAGCCACCGCTGCTGCAGATTTACCCCTGCTTCCCTAACACCAGGCATGTGCAAGCCTTCTCCCCAACGCGATCGACCTTTTGGGCACCCCTGTTCTAGGAACTTGTCTAATACCGTATTTGCAGTATTGCCTTTTCATTGGTTCTATGACAGGTTATAGGGTGTATCTATTGTGAAGGCAGGGCCCTGGGAGGTCATCCTGTCCCCAAAGGACATTTCTACATATGAGTACTAGCATCTTCTTTACTGGGAGAAAAATGATTGTGAAGATAGCGGTAAAAGCAATTAATGTAGTTGGGTTTAAAAAAGGTTTGGACAAATTCCTGGAGGAAAAATCCATAAACAAATAATAATAATAATTTATTTTCTTGTACACCGCCCCCACCAGTAGTTCTAGGTGGTTCACAACAGTGAAGATACCAAGACATTTCAGTTAGAAATACAGTCTTGAACACACTACATTCTAATACATCAATTAATATAACATAATAAAAATTGGATTTTAAAAATACTCAGCTATTAATACATCAGCAACAAAAAATTGCTATAATAAAAAGTTAGGAGATAAAAACTGTTAAAAACACAACCGGATAAGAAAAGGCACCATAGTAACATAGTTTTTAATAGTTTTCTAAATATAGGGTATGAATAAGCTTGGACAATCAACGGACTCAACCAAGAATTCATCTTACCCGCCTGATATTCCAATGTCCTATCCAAAAAAGTCCTATAACGACAATCCCTTGGAGTAGAGAAGATAAACATACCTGAATTTCGGGTATGTTTTTTTTTGAATAATACAATTTCAAATAAGAAACCAGATAAGAGGGTACCGGTAAGAATCCATAAAAAGCCTTGTAACAAAAACACCCAAACTTAAAGAACACTCTGGCCCCAAAAGGCAGCCAATGTAATCTAGCATAAAAAGAACTAACGTGATCATATTTCTTAAGACCATAGATCAAACAAACTGCAGCATTCTGAACCAATTGGAGTTTTAATAAAATCTTTTTCAGTAATCCTAAACAAACAATATTACAATAGTCCAAAGTAGACAATACTGTAGACTGGACCAGCAACCAAAAAGACTCCACATCAAAATACTTCTTAATAGTTCTCAATTTCCACAATAGTGCATAACTTTTTTTGATTAACAGATCTGTATGTTTCCTAACAGTTAAGCTACGATCCAAAGTTAATCCTGAAAAAACGAATTTTTTTTTAGGTAGCCCAAATGAAAAGATTAAGGAAACAATGATCCGATTTAATGGTCAAAGTTTTGAGATAGCATCAAACTTGAATATTTTAGGAATAAGTTTCAACCTAAACTGCAACATCCACAATTCTACCTTTTCCAATACATTATTCTTGGGGTTGAGTTGCATGCCATGTTTTGGGTCTTTACCAGGTATTAATTCTGGACTGGCCACTGGATACAGGACTCTCTTTGGTCTCTCTCTCTTTCTTTCTCTCTCTCTCTCTCTCTCTAGGTATATAATATCTGGAGAGAGAGAGAAAGAGAGACATTGGCATGCTTGGAGAAATACACAATTAACAGTAGTAGTTTATTTTATCTCCCTGTGGCCCAGTTTACCAACTACAACTGGATCTTTATTAATAATAATATTGCTATTGTTCTAATTCACAGGCTGCTTTCCACTGAGAAGCTGCTGGAACACACACCATATCTGAGGCTAATTACACATTTCTTCAATACTATAGCTGTACAGCACAAGTGGATGCTGTTTGGATATAAGGCAGTACAGAAAGACTAATATGAATTTAGATACAATATTATGGCATAGGACAGACACACACTACAGTGCCTTCATCCAAATGTAGTTGATCAGAAACTCAAAGCCATTGATTGATAACACAGGGCCAACAAAGAAACATTCTGTTTCATACCTAATAATGTTTGTTTCTTTAGTCACAACAGATGAATCCAGACAAGCGGGTTGTGTCCATTTACCATAAGGCGGAGCTAGAGAGCACCAGGCTGAGCTCTGTCCTATATACGATGGTATGCTCATTGGTACTTCAGTATTCCTCATAACAAAGCAGTAAGATCAACCACACAGGCCTCTCGGCACAGAACTCCCTTCTCACAGCTGTGAATCCACATCAAGGCCGTCCACAGGGCCAATTCCTATAGAGCAAAAGCAAACAAGAAAGTAAACCAAAGAGCAGACCTCTGGATTCATCTGTCGTGACTAAAGGAACAAGCATTATCAGTTATGATATACAGTGGTACCTTGGATTACGAGCATAATCCGTTCCAGGAGCATGCTCATAATTCAAAATACTCGTTTATCAAAACAAAGTTCCCCATAGAAAATAGTGGCAACAGCAACGATTCGTTCTAGAACCCGGGGTCTATACCTGTCAGGTGCCGGGTGCTGCAGCGCCATCTCCTCCGTCTGCCTCTTCCATAGGTCATCTGAAGAAGAACCCCACAGTGCCACTTCGGGGGGGGGGGATGCCAGCCGCCGGAGAACCCCACAGTGCCGCTTCAGGGGGGATGCCAGCCGTCGGAGAACCCCACAGTGCTGCTTTGGGGGTGGAGATGCCAGCCACCGGAGAACCTCGCAGTGCCTTCAGAGAGATGCCTCCTCCATCCGCCGGCCAGCCCTCCACGTCGGATGCCCCTCGCATGCTGGAGAGCCCCCACCCGAGCCCACACAGCCGAGTGCCGCCCCACCCGCACGCCGTGCACAACGCCGATGATTGACACTGTGCGCATCACACGCAACGCGCAGACGGAACAGCACCCGGCCACGCAGGCCCAGACAGAGGTCCAACAACCTGCGGAAGGCACCCGATGTAGAAGGCTGGCCGGAAAATGGAAGAGGAATCCCCTGTAAGTGCTCGTTGATTGGGGCAGTGCTCGGTTTGCGAGTCAAGAGTTTGCTTAGTGTTTTGCTCGTCTTGCAAAACACTCGCAAACTGGGTTACTGCAAACCGAGGTACTAATGTTTCTTTCCTTGTCATCAGCAGCAAATGATCCAGACAAATAAGATATACAAAGCAGTTCTTAGTAGGCTGGGATGGAAACCGGTATGCAGAAATAAGGGATACCAAGACCCGTGGTCCACCTTCCCCGAAAGAGATGAAGGATGGGCCCAGTTAGATCCACTGTCTCCCACAACCACACAAAGAGCAAAACCTGTTATATGCAATGCAAGGGAATAAGCGTACTTCAGATCAGTGAATAGTAATCGAACCTAGGGTGCCAGAGCCCTGAGAGTTGAGAAGAAAGCATTGCCTCCAAGCATCATAAAGTAGCAGGGCCGAAAACCCCTGCAGACATCAGAGCAAAGGTGCATACACCTCGTTAGAAATGAAGCTGCTTCATGGAGATGTATTCGACCCCCAAGGAGGGTGTCTCGCACAGCAGCCTGCACACAATGTGCCTTCCAAGTATACCAGGAGTTATGCTCGACCCCGGAAATGATGCTGTACACAGTCTTTTGAAACAGAATTGCAGCTGACAACCCAAATCCAAGCTGTGCTCCACCAAGAAGGTGCCTCCGATTTCCCTCAATGAATCAGTGTGCGATAAACAGAGATGGAGCCTCACCACATTGTCATCCAGATGATTGCTCTACATCTAATGAGAAAGCTGCGCCAAGCAGGAAGTTGGTGCTTCATTCTACCTGATAAGATGGAACCGCACCATAGTCACCCAGAGCAGCAGAGCAGAACAGTGCTGCTCTGGGTGACTATGGTGCGGTTCCATCTTATCGGGTAGAATGAAGCACCAACTTCCTGCTTGGCGCAGCTTTCTCATTAGATGTAAATGAGATGGAAATGTGGCCAGTTGGCATCAAGAATGGCGCTCTACTTCAAGAGATGGAGATGTGCTAAGCAGGCATGCAGAGAAGCATTCTACATTCAAAGATGGAGCTGTGCCAAGTAGGCAAGTGGAGCTGCACTCTACATCCAGCGATGGAGCCATGCCTCGCAGGCAGCTGAAACCACGCTCAACATCCCCAGAAGGAGCCAATGTCAAACCGGTAGATGAAGCTGCACTCTACATCTAGAGATGGAAGCTGAGCCAACCCAGTAAATGAAACCTCGCTCTACATCTAGAGATGGAGCCTGGGCCCACATGCAGTCAGAGCTGCACTTTATCTCCAGCAATGGAGCAGTGGGACAAATGCAGCCAGAGCTGCGCTCCATATCTGGTGATGGAGTTGTGGCACACATCCAGCTGTGGCTGCACTCTGCTTCCTTGGTTTATCATCATCCTTGGTGCCTTGGAACACTTTATCACCCAGATGGTCTTCTGGACCTGATGGTGAAGTATTTTGATAGGCAATTGAGCTAGATTCTGGTTCTTCCCAGCTGTAAACCTCTTTACTTGCAAATGGTTCTGACAAGTCTTGAACAAGGTGGTGCACCCATTGGCCAAAATGCATGTCTCATGCACATCCATATTTGATCTCCTTAGTCCATTCAGGCAGATGTCACCTACTATCATGCAACCCAGGGTGAGTCAGCAGGCACACGGATCATCAGATGGACCTGCTCTTGTTCCAAGAAATCTGACCAGGACTGGTATATCTCTTCTTAGTAAGGATCTTGGCCTTCAGATTTACTGGCTGCAGATGTTCTGCTGTTGGTTGCAAATGAGGATGCTGTTGCACAACCTCAGGTATAGGGATTTCTTCCCTGATATCCGGTAACTGATTGCACTCAATTAGAGTTGGTAGATCTCTCTTGATGCTGCCATCTATTGCTTCTATTAAAGGGGTCAACGACCTCTATTATGATTTTACCTGAATTACTTTGCCTAAAGGAATGTGGGCCTTGCTCATTATTTTAGGATAAGTTTCATATCCTTAGCTTGCTCATTATTTTAGGATAAGTTTCATTTCCTTAGTAGAGTGCCTTTTCTGGGAAATCACATGTTACACTTCTGTTTCAGCTGTAAGAAAGTGATAATGTACCTCACCCTCCTGGACATGTATTGATGTACCTCACCCTCCTGGACATGTATTGAAACTGTAATGCTTAGATAAGTTGTGTATAAGGACACCCAGATGACCAATGGTATGCTTTGTATTAGGTCTAATCATGAGTTGTAAAACTGTCAATAATTAACCTATAGAAACCCCCTTGTAGCATCCAATATGTATATGAGAATGGTATAAAAGAACTTGCTTTTCCTCATTTGGACACTTCTGAGGCAGCTAGTTTATTGTCCAGGAGTCCTGCATATGCTGAATAAAGATACTTTTGTACTTTCTTCACATCTCTGGTTTTTGTGGCTGCCCAAGTGACCTTTCACTATCATGTATTCACTTGCTTTTCTCCCCATCTTCCTTGTCCTTCCTGAAAAGGTTCTGAGGTGGTAGGGGTAGCAGTTTTCTTGGATGTTAAATAAGTCAAAGAACGTCTGGTTACTTTGTTCATCAATGATGGTATAGATTTACACTGATTTTTCTGGTTGTTCTTTTGCTACACAAATCTTGATGCATGACCTTCCACTGAGGCCTTCTTCACACCCCTGTGCAGTTCATAGTGCTGTTCAATAGTGACATTTGCTCCATCTCCTTCTCCCCACTACAGCTTGACTCTGAGCCAGATGCTCTTGGAAAGGTTGACCTACTCCTGTGAGGATGTAAGGCACGTACTTGTTGGTCATTGTCACCTACTGTGCATTTAATGGCCGCTTTACAGTCCTTGGCCATGTGTTTGGATGCAGAGCAACATTTATAGCAAATTCTGTATTTTCTTAGCAGTTCTTTTTCCTCTCTTAAGGGGTTTTCCCTAAACCCTCAACATTTCTGGAGAGGATGTATTTTTTTTAATGTATTGGACATTGTCACTCTGGATCTTCTACTTTCTAATAGGACGGTCAGTTAGTTGAGCTGCTGTGGGTAGCCCATCTGTCTTGTGCACAGCTATGGACTTTCTGGTAGGGATGCCATACATTTTAACTGACTTCTCATACTGGAAGTAGCCTGTCTTACCTACTTTGGGTGCAACATCCCAGAAACTGGGATTGTTTCTTCTTTTTGCCAGTTTTCTGATAAACTCTGTGAAGACCATAAATGGAGTGAGTTTCTCTTGATTGTTTTCGTTATATTGCATGCCTTTAGATGATCATTTTTCTTTATCTCATATTACACAATGATCCCTCAAGATAGGGCTCTCAATATTATTTCTGAGACTTTATCTGATGTGGATTTGGGAAGATTTAACGTAGAACTTTTGCTATTATTGGCTAAAGTGGTGACTGAAAAGATCTATTTTTGGTATAAAGGTGTTTTTTAAATCAACAAATACAGGCGATGGAGGCAACAATGGCCCCCTTGGTGGTCACCTTGTATGTAGCCAAGTTTGAGAAATCTTTTTTATACCCTTCAAAATATGTCCAGAAGAAAAAGCTGAGGAAACTTTTTTGGGATAATGTGTTTTTTTTCATATGGGTTGGGACTGAGATTGAACTAAACCAATTTGTTGTCTTCTTCAATACACTAGATTCTCATCTTCAATTCACTATGACTTATCATGAATGAAAGATAGAATTTTTGGACCTGATGATTTTCAAATCTGGGCAAAAACTGTTAATAATTTTATATAGGAAACCAGTTGAGAAAAATAATTTGCTACACTTTTCTAGTTTTCATCCATTTAATTTCATCCATTTCATAAGTTAGTTTTTAAGATTAAGGAGAATTTACTCTAACCCTGAGGATTTTAAAATATTAGCTGAAGATTTAAAACTTAGGTTTAAACAATGAGGTTATTCCTGGAAATCAATACAGAGAGCTTATTTAAGAGCTAGATATGCCCAAAGAGATTTACTGTTATCTGAACGAGAAAAGGAAATTGAAGAGGATTTGATCATTTGTATGTTACCTTTTTCTCAATTGAATGGGGAAATCTTTAAAATTATTAAGCAGCATTGGTCAGTACTACAGTTGTATTCTGTTTTTGATAAATATTCTATGCTGTCTTATAAAATGGGTTGCACATTGGGGTAAGTTTTGGTATCAAATAGGGATGATCAAGTTATTATTGATGATCAGAATGTTCATTCTCATGAGCCTTGTGGACCATGTAAATGGTGTCCTCAGACTATCTCAGGACCATCATAGCAGGATCCTAAAACAGATAAACTAACATTTACTTGCTTAAATGTCTCTGCGAGATGATTTATATAGGGAGATCGAGTAGACAGATTAAGATACGCCTAAACAGACTTAAATCAAGGATTGTCAATCAAGTAATTCAGGCCCCTTTAGTAATCATACTATTGAGGATCTAAGTTGGAGGATTATAGAAGGTTTGACAATAGGGTGGCAACAATAAGTATTAATTAAACTTTATGGAACAAAAGTGGATTTTTCACCTTAATTCAGTTGCTCCACAGGGTTTAAATTTAGAACTGGAGTGGATGACCCTCATTTAGATATTAGTCTTTTGTTTCTGGCCAATTTAAGTCTTTAGATGGATTAAATGATATCTGGTTTCTAATGAGGTAATTAATTGATCATTAAGTCTTTAAATAGTGTGTGAAGAACGCAGCTGCCATCTTTGCTAAAAGTTAGAGGCAAGGGTGGTGATGAAGGCTGTGAAAGGTATACTTCTATTTCTATTTTTAGCTTTGAAGCAAGTTAATTAATAGTTTATAATAAGAATTAAGGAGTTTGTGATAATTACTGTCATGTTTTACAGGGGTTTGCTTGAAAAAGCAGTAGCGAAACATAGATTCGACGTTGGAGAATCTGCCCCTGCCATTGGATCTTTGAAAGATGGGTATTGCCTTTCATTATCTATAACCTTTATTTTGATAAAATCTAAATAAGAGTAAGAAAAAATAATTTATTGTGAAAAAATTTACTAAAGAATTTGAAGACCGATGAAGAGGCTCATGCAAGTTTCAAGTTTCTTCAATATTTGATCAATCGCCTATCAATAATTACTAAGCGATGTACATAAAATATTAATATTGGGTAAACAAGAACAAAATTGAGTAAAAAGATAAAATCTTTAAACATAGACAAAATACAACATGATACATTAGGATGGAGGGGAAAGAACTACATTGTCTGATAGAAAAGGAAGAACAATTAAGGGTAATATACAAAGGGTAGTCTATTTGAAAACAGCAGCACAGCTGAGATCATAAAGATGCCTTACTCTGTTTGAGTTGAGCTGGTGTTCTTTGAAGGTGATTGATGATATTTGCATTTTTCTTTGATGTCATACAGCAGCTCTCTGTAAACTTTTTTATGCCACTGGATGTATCTAAGTAACTTAGGCCTGGAAGACTTGGATCAACTTTGAATGCTTCCAGTTCTTGATGAAGATCTCTTGGATCCAGTAGCTTGTCATTGTCTTTGCTGGTGATTTTTGGAATATAATCTATTTTTCTCTTCAGTGCTTGCTGAATGGCTTCTGGGTTGTCATATTGCTGTTCAAGCTTCTCCCACATTTCTTGCAGTCCTCAGGCATCATCGTGCTGAAATGCATCTTCCAATCTCTTTATTTTCTCTGATGATTTAGGTCCTAACCATCTTATCATCAGGTTCATCTTTGCCTTGCTGTGGGCTTCATGACAGCTATGGCGTCTTTGAAGTCTGTTTTCTACCCTCGGTACCTTTCTGAGCAGTCGTTAAACTGGGTGAGTCCCATGTTCACTATCTTTTTGCATGCCATATACATTACTAGATTTTCTCTCTCTAAGGTCTCTAGTGTGCTGGCAGTGGTTATCTATGGCTGAGACTACTCACTGCTGTCTGCCTGGAGTCAGGTGCAGAATATGGCATGTTGGTTACCTCTTGCTCAATCACAGTGTGTTTAATTGGATGTGGCTGCTCAGTCTTTACTTGAGTCCAGTTCCTGTATAGTGCCAAAATCTGTGCCTAAAATGAAGTGTTTCTTTTGGTATGCCTTTCTGGAGCAAGAGCCAGTGGCAGTGCATCCATATGCATGCTTGTGTAAGGATCACTATAATGGTGTTTTGTCTCCGTGGCATGCTTCACCTTAGACTTAGACCTGGACTCTGCTGCAGAGGAACGTGATTTCCCTGAATCTTGTGACTCTTCTGAGTTAGACTGTGATTGTTCGCTGAGCCATGTTGAAGAGGTCAAAAGGGGGATGACAAGATGAGAGAGAGCAGTGAGTACAATGGTGGTAACGGGGAGTAGATAGAAGGAAATAGGAGGCTGGGAAAGGAGTGAGATGGGAAATGGGAGAGGTACAGAATAAGAGAAGATGGAAACTTGATAGGTAGCTGAAAAATTAAAAAGAGGAGAAAGGGCGAGATTTGAGTAGACAGACAGAAAAGAAAAAAGGAGGAAAGTTGAAAGGGAAAAAATCAATATGTTGGAGACAGGCATAGTGATGGAATGGAGCAAGAAAGAAGAGGAGAAAAAAATGGACAGCAGATACTGGAAAGAGAATTAGATGATAGACAAAAGCAGAAAGAAAACTGGGACCAAGATGATAGAAAAACAAAATGTCCAGACAACAAGGTAGAAAAGTGTTTTGTTTTGAATTTATTAACAGGAATATGTTAGCTTTGGGATAATTACATCACAAATATATTTATATCTATTCAGTGGCATAACCAAAGCTAATTTGGGGGAGGAGCGCTGGAGCCCAAAATGGGTGGATAGGCACCAAATTTTCTCCCCATCTGATTGCACAATATAAATACTTGAGCTGGTGGGGGATCCCCCAAGCCCTGCCAACTGAAGACCTCCTCCTCTGGTTCAGCAACCAGAAATCTCCAAGCTTTGCAGCTAGTGGCCATATTCTCAAGCTGCCACTGATTTCATGTGTGCATGAAAAGCAAGGCGGGGAGAGGCAGCAGCAGTTCTGAAATACTGTTGCAAGCTGCAGAACTTGGAAAATTCTGATCACTGGACCTGAGGAGGGGGAGGAGATGGTCATCAGTTGGTGAGGCTTGGGGATCCCCACCATTTAAAACAAGGGAGATGTTTATTTTGAGGGGGCCTAAGCTCAAAGTGGGAAGCCCAGTCTCTTCGCGTGGTTATGCCACTGATTGTGTTTAGTACAAAACGAAGTGCTTGCCGAGTTTAACGTTTTGGGGTTTCCAGTTCAGTTTTGGTATTCATATTTCTATTTCTAATTTGTAAAAGTCTATCTGTGTTTTGTGTGTGAAGAAGTAATTTAAAATTGATTTATATGTATATGGTAGTAATGGTACATGGGGAAATTGGGAGAAGGGCAGGTAGAAAAGAGGTCCCCTCCTTAATTTGTGCCCGGGCTCCAGCACCCCCTCTTCTAGGCAAATCGCCCTTGGTGCGCCACTGCAGCTAAAAGCTATAGTAAAGATTCAGCATTAAAGAAAAAGAAAATAAAAACCAAAATGTTTTTACTACCACATCTGCAAGTGTGAATTTATTTTGCATGCCACCTGTACTGTCTCCTAGCTCCATGGTTTTATGGCAGATTTTTCTGCACTACAACCTATTCTGCATCAGGCAGTGAGCTAATTAACATGGGAAAATCTAGAATACACCACCCTGCTAAGGATAGTTCAACTTCTCACACTGGCCCTTTAGCTCAATTGGATTTAAAAAAAAAACTCTCCTGTTAAGTAGCTGTCTTCCCTTTCATGTGCACACAATGATAAATACAGCAAGCAGGAGAATAAAGAATTGATCTCTGTAGCTGAGTAAATAATCTGCAGGTTGGAATAATGGAGCAAAGTCAAGATTCTTTGATAAACTGAATGATGGTATTTGTCTGTAAACGGTGGCACCAACCTTTACCTTGCAACAGGCACCAATGCCTGGCTTGTCACAAGAAAGAATTATTGACCTATGAGATCAAAGAAAGATCTGAGTAGCATGCCTCAAATTAGAGAGCTAGAGAATCCAACAAGCAGGGAGATACTACGGGCTAGATTCACTAATCTCACGGATCCGATCCGTTAGCGATCCGATCCGTGAGGTTGCCGGCTACCTGATTCACGACGCGTCCTCATGCAAATGTGGGCAATCAGAATCACGCCCCAGCTGGTCAATGGTCTGCGCATGCTTACAGAGCTTTTGAAAATTTTTTGTTTCACTTTTTTACTTTGTGAGCCCGTGGCTTTCACTCGCTTTAAACCCACGGGTTAAAACCATGGGCTCGCGCTGCGGGGAAGGGCAGGAGAGTCAGGGCAGAGAGCAGACCATTGTGCACCCGGAGCCCAGATGGGGAAGAGAGAGTGAAAAGAAAGACTTGCAAACGAGGCAGCTGATTAAATTGTATTTTATGCTTACGGGCCATTCGCCCTTTACAGTATGTCATTCATTTCAGTAACGTGCAGAAACTGGGTTGCAAACCATTACACTTTTATGCTGCTTTAAAAGAGAAAAAGTGACAGATTCTGGGGGTGGGGTGAGAGCTAAAGTCACACCGACACTTTAATTTCGTGGCTCAGCAGAGAGCAGTGCGGCAAGAGGAGAGTCAGAGCAGAGAGCATGGCAGCGAGTCGGGGCAGAGAGCAGGGCAGTTGGAAAGGGCCTGAGCGACTGACTGGTCCTCAGCAGTCGCTTATTTTTCGATTGGCCAGCCCAGTCAGTGTCTCTCATTTTGTTTTTAGTGAATCACTGCCTGCCTACATTTGCATGCCGTTTCCCTCCTCCTCCCCCCCTCAGTTGCATGCACGGATCGGATCAGGCACGGATCGGATTGGGAGTAAGGTTAGTGAATCGGATCGGGATAGCTATGCGATCACAAAGTGATCAGGACACGATTGGTGTCCTTAGTGAATCTAGCCCTATATGGAGAAGAGTGCCTTATAAATATGTCACTCATTTCCATAATAAAGCTACTGGAATTTGGTGATGGTTCTGCTCTGCAGTCTTAAGATACAGTAATGATATATGTTGTGGCTACAGTTTTTTAGTCTGATTACTGCAGTGAGAGTCCTGGAAGAAGACCTAACTTGAGGGCTGAACTGAAGACCTTGGTGCACATTTCCAAAGAAGATGGGCATCTCAAAAAGCCCCAAAAAGTCAATCTGACAAAAACATCCAAACCTCAGTTTTCAAAAGGCAGAATTTGGATGTCCTACACTGTAGAGTGTTAAATTAACAATGGAATGTGTTGGGGTGTATTTAGGGTGGGACTAGGGAAGGCTCAAATTTAGGACATCCAACAGAGACAATCAAATGGTAAGAAATGTCCAAATCAAAAATGAAGGACGTCCTAAGTTTAGACCAGTTTCAATCACGTCTGGGGTATTAAAAGGTGCCCTGACTGAGTAGATGACTACTACAGATATTAAAGTATGAATCCCCTGTGGTTCATGTCTCCTTCCCTCACTCCTGAAAGTGACACCAGAAAAGGAAACAAGGTTCCCTGACAACATCAGGTATTGAGGACATTCTGAACACAATTTCAAGCAGCTCTGGAGGACAGCCTAGGGTAGTGTTTCTCAATACGCGGTACTCGTATCCTTAGTGGTACATGGGATGCTTGTTAGGGGTATGCGGCCTGGCTGCCATGGAGGATATTCCCACCCTTCCGTAGAAATCGCCACCGCTGGGGATCTCGCCTTCCTGGCTGCCCCATACTGCTGCAGGATTATTTAGAAGATTTCATTTATTGGATGATATGCAAACAAGTTTTGAAAGGTTTTTGGGTTTTTTTTTAATTTCTATACCGTTTAAAATTTAAACGATTTACATAATTTTACATCAGTGGTCTCAAACCCGCGGCCCAGGGGCCACATGCAGCCCACCACGTACTATTTTGAGGCCCTCGGTATGTTTATCATAATCACAAAAGTAAAATAAACAGTTTTTTGATCATATATATCTTTAGCTATAAAGACTTAACCAAAAGGAAAGATTTATAAACTATAAAGAGTTTTACCTCATGAAAATTTGTCATTTCTGTAATAAGACATTATTTTTTCTGAGGCCCTCCAAGTACCTACAAATCCAAAATGTGGCCCTGCAAAAGGCTTGAGTTTGAGACCACTGTTTTACATACACAAAGCTACATATATAAAAAAATCATACATAAACAAATAATCCTCAGAGAACCAACTATAAAATGAAAGACAAAAGGCTTATTAGATCATTTATTATTTTATTGTCCCTTGATACATCAATTTTGGAGATCCATTTGGGATCAGGTGACCAAGTAATGGAAAATCCAGTGGCACTAACATACAACACTGTGCTATTTGGCACTTTAATGAGAGCTAAAAGACAAATATCATCTCACAATAACAAACTTCTCTTTATTATGACAGGGGTTGCCATACAGCTTGAACCCGTGCTCTTCAACATCTTTATAAATGATCTGGACATTGGTACAATGAGTAAGGTGATTAAGTTTGCAGATAATACAAAGTTATTCAGAGTAGTGAAGACACAGAGGGATTGTGAAGATCTACAAAGTGACATAATCAGGCTCGAGAAATGGGTAGTGACATGGCAAATGAGGTTCAATGTGGATAAGTGCAAAGTGATGCATATCGGTAACAAAAATCTCATGCATGAATACAGGATGTCCAGGGCGGTACTTGGAGAGACCTCCCAGGAAAGAGACTTGGGAGTTCTGATCAACAAGTCGATGAAGCCATCTGCACAATGAGCTGCAGCGGTTAAAAGGACAAACAGAATACTAGGAATGATAAAAAAGAGGGATCACAAACAGATTGGAGAAGGTTATCATGTTGTTGTACCGGGCCATGGTGCGTCCTCACCTGGAGTACTACATCTAGCACTGGTCGCTATACATGAAGAAAGACATGGTACTACTCGAAAGGGTCCACAGAAGAGCGACTAAAATGGTTAAGGGGCTGGAGGAGTAGCCATACAGTGAGAGATTGGAGAAACTGGGCCTCTTCTCCCTTGAAAAGAGGAGACAGAGAGGGGACATGATTGAAATATTCAAAATACTGAAGGGAATAGATTTAGTAGATAAAAGACAGACTATTCACACTCTCCAAGGTAGGGAGAACGAGAGGGCACGCTCTAAAGTTGAAAGGGGATAGATTTCGTACAAACGTAAGGAAGTTCTTCTTTACCCAGAGAGTAGTGAAGAGCTGGAACGCTCTTCCAGAGTCTGTTGTAGGGAAAAACACCCTCCAGGGTTTCAAGACTAAGCTGGACAAGTTCCTGCTAAACTGAGACATACACAGGTGAGGCTGGACTCATTTTAGAGCACTGGTCTTTGACCCGGGGGCCACCACGTGAGCGGACTGCTGGGCACGATGGACCACTGGTCTGACTCAGCAGCGGCCATTCTTATGTTCTTATGTTCTTTAAGGAATTGGAAAAATTGGGATTGATTGAACTATACCTTTTGGTGGGAGTCTCTGTGTCACATCTTTAAAATGGAACGTATTATGGCTATACAACAGGGATATTATAAGAAGTTTCTGAAGATTTGGGAACCATTGACAAAATTTTGCAAAGAGTGATAGTTGATTTTGCCCTTTGATCATGCACGTTCAGAGTGGGTGGGTAGAGGGGGGTGGAAAATATTTTTAATTCTTTAATTTGAGTGCAATTTTTGAATATGAGTATGGGGGGGTGATATATCTATTTGTCATAGATTACAATTTTGATTGATTTTAAGTGCTTTTATAGTGTAATATGATTGTATAATATATGTTGCACTTATTTATGGCTTCAAAATGAATAAAGATTTAAGGCTTATGCAAATAATCATAAAAAGTTCTTCAACCAGCAGTAGTCATAAAGGATCATTATTTTAAAAAAGGCATTTACAAATAACTGTGACTTATGTAGTTTTCTGAAACTGCCCTTTTCACAACATTTTCGTAATTGGATAGATAACAAGTGAATTCCATAATTTAACCCCTGTGCAACAAAAGGTCATTTTACTGGTCTCAACGTATTTTGGATGAGCATTTGTTTTCAGCAAAGCTGAGTTTTCGGAACGCAAAGATCTATTTGTTAAATAATTGGTCATGTTGCTCTTAAATGATTCAAGTATAATACCATACAAAAACTGATGGGAAATCATTACTGCTTTATACTGAACTCTGAAAACAACTGGCAGCCAATGTAATTGTTGAAGATAAGGTGATATGCCCATTATCAAGCTTGCTGCTTGTCTCATTCTTGGGTCATGTATCCCCTTATCCTATGAGCCGGTAATATGTGGTACATTACTTCATGTTAAGCCTACTTTAGACAAGTATAAAAGTCGCCTTTTCCTGATCATGACAGGAATAGGTGTTCAACTGATCACACATAATTGGAAGAACTATGACAGGATTAATTATACGTGTGTACCATGTATAAGTATGAAAGAAAGTTTGGGGACTAGTAAGTTCTCTAATGATTTTTGGAGTCCATTGACCACTTTTGTTGCATTACAGTAAGGGTCATGTTTCTTCCCTTTTCATTAGATTTCTTTACACATCCAGGGAGGGTGGGTGGGGGGAGGGAAATGTACGTTGAGGAGTTAAAATATTTAATTATAATATTGAAACATCATATGTATTATTGTATTAATAATTAAGATGAGGATGGGAGTAAATGATTGTTTAATGTAATAATTGTATAGTTATTAGTGCATTCCATACAGTATTTATGATTTACCAATTGTATTGCATTATCAAAGTTTGAAAATCAATAAAGATTTAAACAAAAAAGAAAAGCTTGCTGCTTGTTTTCACTTATGACAGAATTTCTGTATATTTAGGATTGTCAAAAACTTTCATAGAAAGAATCCAGCTGATACAGAACACTGTAGCTAGGATTCTACTTTATAAATTTGATAGAATTTGTCCATTGCTTAAAGCGTAACACTGGCTTCCAATAGCTGTTAGAATAGATTTTATAATATTATGTTTGGTTCATAAAATCATTTATAGTATTGCCCAAATACTTCAGTTCTTTAATTGTATTGGAAATAAATCAGTTCTCATGCAGATAATTCATAGATAGGATTTTGAAAACTTGGCCTTTAAAAAAATATTTTAATTGAGGGGTAATTTTTAGTGTCATACAATACTTAGGATTTTATTGTTCAGCTAATTGGGTAATTGATTATTGTCTGAGGCAGTGTATCACAAACTGTGTGCCGCAGCACACCAGTGTGCCTCCTGAGATTTCTGGTGTGCCGCAACACACTGGCGAGGAGGAGAGTTATCCACGCCGGCTGCCTGCCTACAGGTTGTGCCTCTCATGGTGAGAGGCATGTCCTGTAAGAAGACAACTGTTGCAGATGACTCTCCTCCTGGCTGGCATCTCTCCTCCTCTCCCTGCACCTCCCGGATCCCTCCACCGGTGGGTCGCAGCCAGATGGGACTCTGCGCATACACGGACGTCAACACCCACGCACTTCTGGGTGCCTTCCAGCAGGCGCACTGGATTTAGTATGCCACCGGCCAGAAAGTTTGCAAGACACTGGTCTAAGGTCTCACTAACACACAGGCCATTTTACCCCCATCTGGAGGTGCTGGGCCTGGGAGGTGTATGTTTCATAGAAAGCTGAGGGCCTCCTTCCCCTCTTCTCTTGGTGCAGGTCCTTCCTTCAACTTGTCCCCCCACAGAAACAGCCCAGATATCTATCACTCTATTCATCAACCTGGGAAACACATTGTGAGACTCTTCTCTTATGTGACCTTTATTCAAATGAATAACAAATCGTGGGTTCCTTTTATCAAGCTGCGGAAGAGCTAAATGCTCCGATGCTCATAGGAACTGAATGGGAGTTGGAGCATTTACTTCATTGGCCCACAGCAAAAAGCCTTATCACGGTTTGATAAAAGGAGCCCTGTGTAACCAAATGAAAATGTAAAAATAACTTGTTTCAAAAAAGAATATTGTATCTCTCAAACAGACTGCAGCCTGCCTCAACTCTGGAAGTCATCAAACAAGAAGAGGGAAATAATTTAATACCTGCTAATTAATGAAGCAAAGCTCATTACCAAAATCAGTTATTCCAGATGGTACATATATTGTTCTGCATTTTTTTAAATTTGTTTCATTTGTTTCAATTAAAAACAACCAATTAAAACTCATCAGGAGCCAAGACATAGATCCTCTACAGAATGTTCCCTTCTCTTGTATAACTGATCAATAAAACAAGAATATCAGCCCTGCTGCTTTCATATCAAGAAGACTGCTGGATACTTGTATAACAAATTAGAAATGCCTTTAATCAGAGGTGAATATGTTTTTCCATGACCATTAGACCAAATACATATTCATGTATATATGATGCTTCACAATGTGTGTATTCTAGTTATGATGGTCATTAATTCTCTTTATACCAATTTCACTTAAGAAGCAGCACTTACGATAATTTTTTTTTTTTTTTTTTTAATTCAAAAAGAGTCTCCATAGGTTTTCACTGGCTGATAATTTCCCTGTTTTCACTTTTAAGCATGTTGTGATTTAATTAATTTTTTTGTCTTTTTTTTTTTCTCTAAACTCAGTCGTTTTAATTGAACTATATTTTTCTATAAATGTTATAACTTGGGTTTTAGCTCTCCAAAGAGGTCATTTATTCATAGTTAACACACCCTAATACTATGAGAATGCATTATCTGTTGTAAGGTCCATGGTCCACTATAAATGACCTCCAGAGTGTCTTAGGCAATGAGTAGTATTTTATTCTTGATGTTTTACACTTTACAGCACCACAGTCAGAGAAGGGCTACAGAACTATTCAAAGGGCCCAAGTCAGTTTATTTTACATTTATTCATGCCTTTGCATTGTGAGCTCAAGGTGATTCCATTCAGGTATGGGAAATATTTTACTGTCCTACCATTCTAATCTTGAGAATAGCACACTTATATAACCATACGAGTATCTAATCTAATCTTGTCATCAATTTATATACCGGGCCATCTCCCAGCGGAGCTCGACTTGGTTTACAAGTAATTAAAGACCAGCAAAAAAAAAACAACAAACAAGAGCATAAGAGAAAATAAGTGTTGTAGAGCAATCAATTTGTTGAATCTTTAGGTAAACTGTTCAAGTATTGAGTAAATAATAACGTTTTTAGGACTTTACAAAATTGTTGTAACTGACATATCAATCTGACAGAGTCAGGAAGCCCATTCCACATTCCTTCCAATTTATAAGCGAAAGATTGACTGAGTTTCCTGGCCAATTTAATTCCTTTGAAGGAAGGGAACAGTAGTTTATATCTCTGTGTATTCCTTAAATGGCAAGATCTAAGGGTATTCCAGTATAAAGGGACCAAAGGGCCAAATATTCCATAGAAAAGCTTACAAATGACGCAGGCACATTTAAACTGGATCCTAAAATGGATTGGGAGCCAATGAAACTTTCTCAACAGAGGAGAGACATGATCGTACTTTCTCTTCACAAAGATGAGTTTAGCTTCCATATTCTGTATTAACTGAAGTCTTCTTAAACTATCCTGTTTAATACCTAGATATACAGAATTACAATAATCCAACTGGGCAAGTACAATAGACTGAAAAAGAAATGTGCTAGCACAAGTACAGTATAAGAAGACTGAATACTTAAGGAAGGACAAGCAAAAAGAACAAAGGAAACAAAAAACACAAAATAAACAAAGTTGAGGAAAAAGACCTCAGCTTGGCTTCATAGGTCCAAAAAAACCCTCCATTTTATAACATCAAACTCCAGATCTTTGCATGAGTGCTGGTGAGCACGAAGAGTGCCGATGTTATGCTTAATCCCGCCTTTCCCTGAAGCAGCCATAAGACAAAATGCTGGCCATCATTGGTCAGACAGGCTATGAGTACAATTATTGAACAGTTTATGCACAATTATCTTTTGAACTATTACCAGAGGTTTTTATGCCTATGAAATGATTTACCCTCTCTAGTTAGAGGGTTTCTCCCTAACAGGGTTCTGAGGCTCTTCCTCCGTGATTAATACAGCCCTCTCCTTGCTTTTTTGCACAGCTGGTGTTTTGTGGGTTTTCAAATGGTAATTGTTCTAGCTGGGGATATTTTGATTATTGAGATATTTTATTGTCCCCAAAGGGCTTACAACTTCAAACTCTATTTATGAACATGCATTAACCAGTATGATAATTTTATCATTTTAAAAGCAGTTCAAGCAGGCACCTATCTTGAGGCCATTGTAATCAGTGGCATACTAAAGGATGGCAGACTGCCCTGGGTGCCATTTTCATGGGGGGGTGGGTGCAGGCACCTCTCCTCCTCTTCTCCTCTCCGCTCTCCTGTGTACCTCATAGAAACATAGAAACATGATGGCAGATAAAGGCCAAATGGCCCATCTAGTCTGCTCATCCGCAGTAACCATTATCTCTTTCTCTCTCTGAGAGATCCCACTGACTATCCCAAGCCCTTTTGAACTTAGACACAATCTCTGTCTCTACCATCTCTTCTGGGAGACTGTTCCATGCAAAAAAGTATTTCCTTAGATTACTCCAGAGCCTATCACCTCTTAACTTCATCCTATGCCCTCTTGAGCTTGAAATATTTGCCAGCACAAGAATCTTCCACTTGCTATTCGACCCATTTCAAATTTCTATTTTCTTTTAAGCAGCTTGAGAAACTAGTATTACATCAGCTTTCTTCTTATATCGAACATTCTTTTGTTCTCCATCCTCACCAGGCTAGTTTTTGCTCTTTTCACAGTACAGAAACAATAATGGCTACCCTTCTCAGTGATTTATATGCTTCTTTGGATTCAAGTAAGATTTATCTAGTTGCTACTCTAGATTTATCAGCTGCTTTCAACCTTGTAGATCACCAACCCCTGTTATCTCACCTAGCTGACATTGATATTTCTGGTATAGTCTGATGCTGGTTTTCATCCTTTCTCTCAGGTCGCTCTTTCTTGGTTACCCACCACTCAACCCCCACTTTCTTGGTTACCTACCACTCAATGATATCCCCAAGATTCACTCCTTTCTTCAATATCTTTTATTTACACAGATATTTAATCTTTTATTTACAATATTAAATCTTTTATTTACACATCCCCTTGGTATTTCCACATTCTCCTACCCAACCTGATCTCTCCCCTCTTCAGTCCTGCCTTTCTGCCCTGTCATCTTGGAAAGAGTGGCATAGTGGTTACAGCAACAGCCTCAGCACCGAGGTTGTGGTTTCAAATCCCATGCTACTCCTTGTGACCCTGGGCAAGTCACTCAATCCACCATTGCTCCAGGTACATTAGATAGATTGTGAACCCACTGGGACAGATAGGGAACATGCTTGGGTACCTGATTGTAAACCACTTAGTTAACTTTGATAGGCAGTATATAATTACCTAACATTAAAAAATAAATAAAAAATCTCATGCTTAACCCAGACAAGACGGTTGCTTGCTGGATCACTGGCCCTCTCTCTTAGCCCTCACAGGTTCCAGTGCTGTTTGGCATACTTATTCCTACCATCATAAGTTTCCAATACTTGGGGGTCATTCTTGACTCCAGACTCACACTCCAGGAACATATTTCTCACACCATTCAGTCTGATTTTCTATCTTTGCATCAGCTTCATTTTTCCCACTCCTTTTTGGACTTTAACTCTTTTCACACAATACACACGCTTTAATCATCAATTACTGCACCTCCATCTACTCAACTCAAACACTTATAGACCCTACAAAACATAGCCATCTGTTTACTCTTTCATGTCCATCACTTCGAATATTTTGACCCATTTCTTTCTGTTTCTCCACTGGCTATCTGTGCATATCTGTATTTTCTTTAAGATCCTATATCTTACACATAAAACGTTTCACAATGGCCAACCCCCATACTTATAGTCTTTAACCATTCCCTATACCTTCACTCAAGCCGTCCATTCTTTGGATGCCAATCGTTTGGTTCTCCCTAATCTGAAACAAGTGTTTTATAAATCCACTAGAGCCTCTGCTTTTCATTTCAAAACACCAAAGCTTTGGAATAATCTTGCCCCATCTATCATAAGAGCATACTTAGGAGTAAATTCTCTATTACTGCGTTTAACTTAGGCATGCTTTGGACGTCCGATGTAAGTGAATAATTATGGAGTTAAGGGTCTTAATTAATGTTAATTGGGAAATAAACAACACATAGACGTCCCTAAGAGGTAGTTGATGGACTGACGTTTACAGAAAGCATAGTCCTGTCTCCCGCTCTGGACATGGGCGTTTCGTGGGCGTACCGTGGGCGTGCCAAATGGGGACGCTAGATAGGCGCTACCTGAGCGAACGCCTGCGTCTAAATATCGTGTATTATGTAGACGTAAGAAACCCTGGTCTAACTTGGATTTCAATGCCGTTTCAACTTTCGTAATTGCGGCTCTTTGTTAGACACGAGGCAGACGTTCGCTGTGTTTTTCATCAATAATTCCAATAGTGAGTTTGAATAGGTAATTTTCATCTTTTCTCTGTCCTAATAAATATAATGTCAATGGAACACATTATATTGCATGGATAACAAACCACATTTCTGCCCAAACAATAATATAATTTACACATGGCTTTTACAACCCCCTTTTTTTCCTCAACAAACAGCACTGCTGTTTGGTGTTCCGGCTCTCTTTTGAAAACAAAGAAAAATCAGCACACATTATCAGCACTTAAAAAGAGAATAAACAGATACACACCTTAACATTCAGCTTCCCTTATTGCAAAATGGAGGTCTTCAGTTGCACAAAACTGACCTCATTGTGACCTCATCAATCTGCACCTTCAAAGTAGTATGCCACAATTAAAAGATGTGCTGGGTGTAGAACTCACAACTTCTGGATGTTAGGAGCACAGGCTGGCTCCTAACACATAGAGCTACAGCTGCTTCTACTTAGGTCCATCTCACCACCCTTTCATATCATACTTGACTGAGCTGTCTATGCTCACTAGCTATCATATCAGGATGAACTCAAATAAGTTTAAGCAAAGGAATGCCTAAAGATTTGGAAGGTTTTCAAGTAGAAAACAAATATCAAATATGTATTAAAGAATTGCAGCACAAATGACGCTGATCGGTAAGGGCAAAAAAACACCACTTTTCCGGTATGACGCCTAAACGGAACAGATTACTTACAGTCATATATCCATTAGTACAGTGCTTAGAATGAAGATTAGCGTGTGAGAAAAATGGAGCTTCACCTCACATGCATTCAAGCACACTTGGGAATATGGGTTTGGGGCTCAGTGAAAGCAGCGCTTTTAACCATTGAGCTACCACTCTTTTGTCTCAGCCTACTATGACATTATAGCTAAACTCCTTTTCCCTTAGCACTTCACTAAGATATGATATGACAAGGGAGCCAGAGACATTGGAGCAAAAGTTGCTGTAGCTCATTGAGGAAAGGCACTCTCTACCAATCTTCCGGGCTTTGAGGGTTCAAATCCCAGCCTGTATTTTACTTGTGGCATATCTGCCTTCCAGGTGCACCTTGATGATGCTTTCCACTTCTTATAGGAGTTGAATATAACATTACTGTACAACTTTGCTGTGTAGCAGAAAAATAAACTTGTGAGTTGGTATTTGTGGTGTTCCGTTTCCTCAATGATGAAACTTTGTGCTATGACTTGGCTGTTCTCCTTTATACTCCCTTCTACCTTTGACACTCCTCCCCACCCCCATTATCTGTATTTCTTTAGTTTATGGATTTTTCTGGGTGTTGGTGTGAGGGATTGTTGAGGACTTAGGTTTTGTGTTATGTGTGGAGGGGAATCAATTGTTAGGGAAAAGAAGGTGCCAGGCCAGGTTACACACAGATGCCCACACCCACCACTCTCCCTGCTTTCATAATGTCATGGTCTGCCCCACCTCCATTTTCCATATCTGCAACTCTCCATGCAAGAAATTCGATTTCCGTTTTGGAGCCATGTTGTAAGGTGAAGCCATCTTTTCAGGCTACTTGTAGAACACGTTCAAACACACCCCCATAGGACAGCCAATGAGGTGTGATGGGCGTGGTTAGGAAGCGGGATAAGCAACCACGCCCGAACGGCGGCCAATAGGCATTGGGAAAGTTTTCCCGCCCTACTGACGTCAGACGCTACATAGGCGTGCATGGGTATAAGAAGGTCCAGGTGAGTAGTGTTTCCTTTCTATTCTGTCCTATTGCTTATGCAGATGTTTGAGACTTTACTCTGTCTTAGTCTTTTACATTTTTTTCCTATCTCTGCCTCCCATTTCTCTCTATTCCACAGAGCCATTAACAAGCTACATGTCATTCTTATATGTTGTTTTATCTTTTCTAGAAGCAGCTCAGATAGTAAGTCCAGGTGAGAATGATATTTTGTAAGCTACTTAGGTGTCCTTATGATAGAACTAAAGAAACCAACCAGAAAAACTGACTTCTCTTTATGGGCTTTCATTGTGTGCTATTGTTTATAATAGTTATTTTATTTCTGATATCTCCTACTCTCCATTCCACAGGGCTGACAAAAATGACTGAGAAGACTGATAAAGACCATGCTGGTAGAAATTTTGCTGGTAGAAAAATGGATATGTAAGTAAAATGGATGTGTTCACACATCTGAGAGGGTTTACTCATAGAGCTAAAGTTAATTCTTTGTAGAATCAAATTACAGGCAAGTTAAAATCAGGTGAGGAATGGTTCTGTGTACTAACTCATTGATAAAAATAGGTCGGGTGTGTTGGGGGAGGGGGAAACACTCCCATTCAGTGGACATCCAATCAGTGTACATGGTTCAGGTGGAAAACTCCTAATGAGTGCCTAATGGCTGCCATTTTTAATAAGGAGTCTAAAGGTATGTTAGCAGCTCTGTTACTTCTAGGTGTGTGTTCTGCCACAACTTCAGTGTTTAATTTTGGAGACATAGGTCTTTGTTAACAGTTTCTCTCTATTCTTCATTTCAGGTTAACTCTGCTCATCACCTATGTGTTTGCCAGAGAGAGACCAGACGAGCAGCTCAGCACACCAGCTTGCAACTAGCCAAACAGTTGTAGGTGAGAATGATATATGGTAACCTTTATTTGCTTACTCTACTATTCTTCACTTGAGTCACTCTTCTGATGAGTGAAATAAATGTTCACAAAGCTAACATGTTTCACACTTCTATTGTTCTCTTCACACAGGTATCCTTGATGACTTTCAGGAACAATAGTAAATTGATAATGTTGGCCTCATAGAACACCATGGCACGCATTCCTGCTGTTATATGCACACAAACTTTTTGTTTTCAGTTAGTCTATTCCCTCACATGAGTTCTAAACAGTAGCAGTGGAGGATTACAGGTGATATTAACCCACACCATCAGCGAGTTAAGGCTATTGCTTTAACAACTATACCACGGTGACATCTAAGCAGCTCAACATAAATGAGGTTAACACATTGCTTCAGGGAAGGGAGGACAGATATGGACCTTGGGGTTTGAACCCCCTGTTTGTGAACCTTGTGTAAACCAGCTTCTCCTCTTTTCTGTTTTCAGGTGTCTTAGACAGGCAACTGCAGTATTGTCAGATGGAGTTTTGTATTACTGAGAGCAGTGCAGCTGTGAGCATCTTTGTGGTTTCCACACCTGCTTAACCAAAATAGTGCAGCTCAAGAACCAGGAGGATAGATTGAGGTATGTGGCCTTTACTTCCATCACCTTCCGTGAAAGGAAGAAAAACCCACATGTCTCATTTGGATTCTCCTGGTGTGGAGCCAACTCTTACTAGCAGTAACCCTATTCCTCAACAACAAATCTACCACAGTGACTTATATTCTCTTCCTTATGTAGCCATTTACTTTGGAACAGGGACTGGCTTACTTTGCACATCATAGCTGAGATGTCGTCATCTACCTACAGTTGCATATACCCTTGCATTCACTTGCTTCTTTCCTAGATTCTGCAATGATTTGACATCAGAGTGGCTAGGAGGTAATAGAATGAATGACAGACCCCAATAAAGATTGTCAAACTTTCTATATGTCACCTTGTTGTTATATTGAAAAGGGCCCATTCAGCAGTCCCTCCTGAACCCCTATCTACTTTGGACTCTGTCCACTAAACTGTTGATGCTACAAGGTTAAAACCACACAGGAAAGTTTAAACTATAAAAAAAATTTTTATTCAAATATAAAACTTTTTTTTAAATTTAAACTTTTGAACAAAATAACTATTTACATAACACATAACGCAGGGAAAGAGGGTGGGTGCCCCCCAAGAGCAGCTTGAGCTACCTCAGGCGAGGGGGGCGGAAGAGGTGCAGTTATTGAGAGGGTGTATGGCTGCTGGCACCATGCCCTCTTTCGGCTACCAGCCGCAAGAGGGCATGTTCCATCCTCTCAACACACCCTCTCAATACCTGCACCTCTTCCAAGAGGGCAGAGTAGGGCTCTATCCCCTGAGGCTGGTCGGGCTGCTCCTGGGGGGGAACAGCAAGGAAAGGGGGTGGGATGGGAACAGGAAGGGCAGGAGAGTGAGGGGAAGGGCTATGGGTGGGGGAAGGGGAAGGTCCAACAGGGGATGGTGGTGGTGGTCCTGGAGGTAGTGGTGGGGCAGGCGGTGGGGGTCCAGGGGGCAGTGGTGGGGCAGGCAGTCCAGGGGGCAGTGGTGGGGCAGGCGGTGGAGGTCCAGGGGGCAGTGGTGGAGGTCCAGGGGGCAGTGGTGGGGCAGGCAGTGTGGGTGGTCCTGAGGGCTGCCAGGCCTCCTCCTCCTCCTCTTCCATCTCCTCTTTCTCCTCCTCCTCCGCCAAGGACCAGGGTGGGGCTCCCTCCATTAGTTGCAGGGCCTCCTGAGGGGGTGCCTGCGCTGCTGCTTGACAAGAGAGAAATAGGATACAGTCAGATATGTCCACAACACTTTTGAACATGACATTCTTTACTACGTTATTTTCTTCAAATGCTAATAACAGGATGCAAAGCACCTACTCCACTGTAAACATCAAAATGTAGCGTAAGTAAGTGAGGCAAGTAGAACACCATAAAGCCATTGTGACATGATATCACAATAGCAGCTTTACTGCAGATTTTATGATTAAGAATGGTTTACAGCTACTCAAGCATTTTCATCTATTTATTCTGGTGGGCTGATCACAAAGAAACACACGCTGGACTCATTACTCACCGGCTTCAGCGCGCAATTCCTCCCTCACCCCCTCAAGGAAGGCCCGCTCCTGGCGCCTCAGCAGCCGCCCCCTTTTCCTGAGATCCTCAACCTGGATAATAGAGAGAGAGAAAAAGAACAGAGAGGGAGGGATATGATGAGTGCCATCTAGCACTGTGGCATAACATGTTTACTTAAGTATTGACCTCTATAAGCACATAAAAATGGAGTACGCTGCCCTCCAAGAGCCCCTATCCGCTTTGCTGCCTGCCTCCACCCCCTTTTGCCACATGTTTTACATGAATGTATTCACGTACTCCAGCATTTTCCCCTTTCTGTGCTGGAGGCATCGCTATCTCTCTACTGTACCTGGGACAGTGTGGGGGGGGGGTGAGGTGACATGGCCAGCATCACAAGGAGGAGTGTGGGATTGAACTCACAACCCCAGGGTGCTGAGGCTGTAGCCTATCAGCACTGCCCCACATTACAGCATGTCCTGGTGAGCTTACAATCATGCAGCAGGGGCAATAAAATAGTTTGGTCAGAAGGAGCAGCGTGGCTTGAAACCCCTGACGTCAGGGTACCGACGCTGTCACTTTAAACGTCATGCCACTATCTCCCTAGACCAGCAGATTGATACAGGAAAGTTGAAGGTATTTGAAATGACATAGCAGCACTTTAATATATTTGTTTTCCTTTGGCAAAGTTGATTTCAAGATGTTTCTATTACAAATGCGATGTTCATGACCCAAAAATTAGTTGTGTGCATGTTGTGAATGGAATAGTTGCCTTATAGGAGCTGAATTTGTCATTTAAAATCCTACTACTGCTTCTTTGGGATGTGCATTAATTTCAGTATTCAATGTAAAAGATTTATTATGCACAATTGTAGTTTTTAAAAGGAATCAAGATTTACCCACAATAACATGACCAATTTGATTGAGACAGGTTTCCATCATCATTACATGATTATTTGTGAGGGCCTGACTTGGAATACTTACTTCCCTGGGACATGAGGCTCTTCTGTTTTACCGCCGGGTCAGGCGGGTCCAGGAGTTCCTGAACTGCAGGTATGACCTGCGATGGCCTGCCACTCTAAAAAAGTGGTGCTCATGGACCAAAAAGAGCCTGGCCAGCAGCCTGGAGTCCTCAGTACTGAAGTTTGGCTGTCTCCTGGCAGCCATTTTAGGAGAAATAACTGCGTATGAAGAACGGGTGATTCTATGACGTTTTTGTGCCGCTTGGGCGTGCTTGCAGCGTCCGCTCCGCGCTACATCAACACTGTTGATTACATCCTAAAGCACGCCGATATCGCTGTTATACAAAAAAAATATAGCAGAACGCTTAGAAGCTTACCATGTAAACCTAATGAAACTTCACCTCCCCCAAACACAATAACAAGTTATAAATTAAATAAATGAAGATTGGGAAGTGAGGTTCACATATTTTAGCTTAGCTATGCATGTTAGGGTGGGTGAAAAAAAAATGAATATTATGTCTTTGGTAACCTTAGTCAGGACTTGAACCCCTGACCTTTGGAAGATACATGCAGTGCTTTTAAGCACTGAGCTATGTTGGGGACTTAGGAATGAGAGTCTCCAGAAATGGCTTTAGGTACACGCTTTGACAAGGTGTAATCATTGCAAGTATCTACAGGTGTATTTGATCTGAGAACACCCAATGAACGTCCAAAACGATTTCAAAATTCTAACGGCTTCTATGACGTCAGATGCTACTTTATGGTTAGGGTTAGTGCTACAGTTAAGTAGCTCGGTAGCTCAGTGAGTAAACGCGCTGTACCAATCATCCATAGGTTGTGAGTTCAACTCCCGGCTTGTCTTTTACTTGATTATAACTTTTACTTGATTATGCTGCAGGAGTGTGTTGTTGGGGTGTTGCAGGGGTGTCTAGGATGACAGAGAATAGTCACTTGCATTTTCAACAATGCATTTAAATTTCTTAAGATGAAACCTTAGTGAGCCGGGGGAGGAAGGTCACCGCAGCCTCGCACCTCAGATGAAAAGGTTAATTTTTGAGGGACTGTGTAAGCTGATCTGGGACAGTCTTCAGCGACTCGGAGCCCTCCTCCCGGCTGGGCAGAAGGAGGAGGCTTTGGCGGTGGTGGTTTTGGTGGTGAGTGAGGGTGGGAGGGGGGAGTCACCTGGCTGCTGCATCTGCACTCCTGCTGGCCACAGACCTACTGATCACAGAGCAGAGATCACAGAAGCACGCAGGTATGTGCGCATGCGCGGCTAGGGTTTTATTATATAGGATATACACCTATCACATCTCATTTTCATCACAAACACATTAGCGAGACTATACACAATACATTACAAAGTTGAGCTTGGGTTTGATAAAATAAACAGCATAATTTTGACTCTGTATTACATTTATTGAACCATTCTTAAGAATATGGGTGTTGCATCCGTGACAACGGTGCTTTACACCATTGAGCTACCAGTCTTTTGCCTCAACTGACTGTGATATGATAGCTAAGTAGAGTATACTTTAGCACATCACTAAGGTATGCTATGACAGGGGAACCAGAGACACAGGTGTAGGTCAGTGAGTAAAGGCATTATATCGATCATCTGTAGGTTGTGAGTTCAACTCCCGGCTTGTCTTTTACTTGTGGCATATCTACCTTCCAGGTGCACCTTGATGATGTCACAATGAGATCAGCATTGTGCTGCTTGCTACTTCCTCTTCCTGTGAACTAGAAGCCACATTCAGGTCTAATCTGTGTTTTGATTCTGTTTCTAAGTTGGGCCAGTGTAAGTTATGGGATTTACCTTTGTTCTGAAGAATGAGCTGATTGTTGCAATGTTTTAAGACCAGGAGAGTGTTCTTTCGAGCAAGATATCACTTCTAAACTATCCTCTCTGAAATAATGTCTCTGGGAAATCGAGAGAAAGCTTATTGGATGGCTTAGGGTGCCTTTCCTGCCAGTCTTTGTGGAACTTAAATGAAGTTTATATGGTGTTCAAAGTCCTATCCTTTCCACTTCTAATAGGAGGTGAGTATGACATTTCTGTACAGCTTTCTGTGTAGCATACATCTACCGGTTCCCACCTTCCATACTGATAATGTAAGTTCAACACCCACTCGGTACGTTTCATCTTCTAGTTCTCCTTTGAAACATAACATATTTTTTTTCTTTGTATTAATGGTAAACTGTACAATTCTGATATCCTAGAGGAAAAAGATACAACACAGCAGTGTTCTCTGTCTGCCATTCCCTACCTCACTGATATTGCTAGATCAACTAATATATAGTTTACAAAATGGTATACTGTGTTTTAGTTATCTTTTTCATCATCCTATACTTACAATGCTGAATGAGTGATAATAAAGAGTATAAATAAAGTATAATTAAAAAAAAAAAACCGTACCCACGTCTATTACGGGTCCATTGGAGACGTCTTAATGACGTTTCAGAAACCTGCGTCTATTTTGCGCGAAGAGGTTGTAGGGACGTCTACCGCACGCCTATGTACCGTTTGATTGACACTTGCGTTTGCCGGACGTCTAAAGCACGCCTATGTTAGACGTACTAATAGAGAATTTACCCCTTAGTGCATATGTTTTATTGTCATGTCTATATTGTAATTTATGTAAATTATGTCATCTCTGTTCTGTCTGGATTATTATGGATGTACTTTGTAACCCGTCCTTGGCTCCTTTGGGAGGATGGGCTAAAAAAATTGAATAAATATATAAGAATACTCTTACTGGGTCAGACCAATAGTCCATCAAGCCCAGTAGCCTATTCTCACGGTTGCCAATCCAGGTCACTAGTACTTGGCCAAAACCCAAAGAGTAGCAACATTCCATGCTACCAATCCAAGGCAAGCAGTGGCTTTCACCATTTCTTTCTCAATCATGGATTATGGACTTCTCCTCTAGGAAATTGTCCAAAACTTTCTTAAAACCAGCTATGCTATACACTCTTATCACAACTTCTGGCAACATGTTCCAGAGCTTAACTATTCTCTGAGTGATAAAATATTTCCTCCTATTGGTTTTAATAGTATTTCCCTGCAGTTTCATTGAGTGTCCCCTAGTCTTTGTAATTTTTGACGTAGTGAAAAATTGATCCACTTCTACCCGTTCAACTCCACTCAGGATTTTGTAGACTTCAATCATATCTCCCCTCAGCCTTCTCTTTTCCAAGCTGAAGAGCCTAACTTTTTTAATCTTTCCTCATATGAGAGAAGTTCCATCCCCTTTATCATCTTGGTCGCTCTTCTTTGAACCTTTTCTAGCGCCACTATATCTTTCTTGAGATAAGGAGACCAGAATTAAACACAATACTTCAGGTACGGTCGCACCATGGAGCAATATATGGGCATTATAACATTCTTAGTCTTGTTAACCATCCCTATTTTAATAATTCCTAATATCCTGTTTGCTTTTTTGGCTGCCGCCACCCATTGGGCAGGTTTCATCATATTGTCTACGATGACACCCAGATCTTTTTCTTGGGCGCTAACCCCCAAGGTGGACCCTAGCAACCAGTAACTGGGTTATTCTTCCAAATGTGCATCACTTTGCACTTGTTCACATTAAATTTCATCTGCCACTTGGACGCCCAGTCTTCCAATTTCCTAAGATCTATCTGCAATTTTTCACAATCTGCATGCGTTTTAACAACTTTGAAGAGTTTAGTATCATCTGCAAATTTAATCACAACACTAGTCGTTTCAATTTCCAGATCATTATAAATAAGTTAAATAGCACCGATCCCAGAACTGACCCCTGTGATACTCCACTGTTTACTCTTCTCTACTGAGAAAAATGACCATTTAATCCTACCCTCTATTTTATCTACAATAACCAATTCCTAATCCACAATAGAACTTTGCTACCTATCCCATAACTCTTTAATTTTCTCAGGTGCCTCTTATGAGGAACTTTATCAAAAGCTTTCTGAAAATCTAGAGATACTACATCAACCGGCTCACCTTTATCCACATGTTTATTTACACCTTCAAAGAAGTCAAACAAATTGGTGAGGCAAAATCTCCCTTGGCTGAACCCATGCTGACTCTGTCTCATTAAATCATGGTTGTCTATGTTTTCCACAATTTTATTTTTTATAATTGTTTCCACCATTTTGCCCAGCACTGAAGTCAGGCTTACTGGTCTGTAATTTCCCAGATATTCCCTGGAACTTTTTTAAAAAATCAGCATAACATTGGCTACACTCCAATGTTCAGGTACTACAGATGATTTTAACAACAGGTTACTACAGATCACTAACAGCAGGTCAGTAATTTCATGTTTAAATTCTTTTAGTACCCTGGGATGTATACTATCTGGTCCAGGCGATTTTAGCTTGTTCATTTGGCTTAGTACATCTTCCAGATTCACCGAGATTTCTTTCAGTTCCTCTGCATCATCATGCTTGAAAACCATTTCCGTTTCATATAGATCTTATACATCTTCTTCCGTAAAGACCGAAGCAAAGAATTAATTCAGTCTCTCTGCTATGGCCTTATCCATTTAGAACTGACCTTTTCCCAAATTCAAGTCTTTGCTAAAGACCTATTTCTTCAATAAAGCATTTAACTTATCTGTCCCTTGATTACTTCTCTAACTTTCGCTTCCTGCAGTCTCATGGAGCACACACATCATGCCTGACTTTTAACTTGCATGAGTGTTGGTCTTTCCTATTTTGTATTATGGAGTTCCTTTCTTTTACTGCATTTTATTAGTTTATACCACATTGATCCATTCGCTGGCAAACACGGTATATCAAATGTAAATAAACAACAATAAAATACCAAATTGGAAGGGTTTGGGTAGAAAAACATCCATCTGCCCCTTTATGCCATTTTTTAAATGTTTTTCTCTTTTGAAAAACTGAGCCTCTAAGTTTGTCTCAGAGTAATAAAATTGTTCAGGTGATATTTTAATACAAATGCTGATCATATTGGTGTCTACATGTATTATACTTAAATCTGCTATCACAGTACTTTTTTATTAAATTCCAAGTGCACTGCAAAGATACTCAGAGTGGCAGTGAAGGCAGCAAAATATGTATAACTAGTTAATGTATCTTTTATTATTGTCACTCCAGAAAAAAATGAAAACAGATGTAGCTGAATGTAAACTAATGAAGGTACTTTTGGCATAATTTAGTGCAATTACCGATTATAATGGTGATATCAGCCAAATGTATACAAGGTAATCATAATTATGATTAGAGCTAGGTCTTTTAACATAGTAAAACATGGTACATTCAGGGTAGGATTAACCCTTTGGTAAGCCCTAGGCAAACAAGAGCATTAGCTCCTCATCATAAATACATTTCAAAACTCCCACAAATTGGGTCATGTATGATTCTGGCTGCAGAAGAAAACTGGCAGAGGAGAAAGCTCGCAGACTCCTCTTGTCAAATGAAGAACAAGTTATGAGGAATGTGAAGAATAGACACACCTCAATAGGCATTAGTGACTCTAGCTTCCCCCTAATCTTCTTTCTGCTAGTATCTGACTTATCAGAGCAAGCATCTGCCTTGGGACACATTGAATTAGTGCATCTTATAAAGCCTGTCCAAAATGTTTGGGCCCCAAGGGCATGTCTAGTTTCTTTATACCTTAATCCTGCTCTAGGGACATGTCATAGCTCTGGCATGGAGGCATGTGATGTTCCCCTCCCCCTCCCATTCCTTAACTGCTGCGTCAACAGAATAGCAAAGAAGAACGTGACTACCTACTCATGTCCATGTGCTTTAAATTTTCAGATAGTGCTCAGAGAGTACCAACATCGCTGTGGCTTGGAAGGTGGAATCACTAAGATTATGCTGATTTTAAAAGAAGTTGGGAAAAACATAAGGTTGTGCATTACTTTTAAAACGTGTTAAATTTCCTCCTCTCTTAAGTATGTTGGCATAGCGTTCCAGAGCCGAGGCACATTCACAAAGAAGATATCTAGCCTTTGTGTTCCTATTATTTTTAGTGATGGGACCATTAACAGTTTTTGACCAATAGATCGAAGTGTACGTGAGGGAGTATATGGAATGAGTAATTTATCTCCTTCCCCACTTCTTTCTACCTTTGTCCCATATTCATAACCCTCTCGCTCTTTCTTGTTCCATTCAGGGCCACGCTCGCTCCATTCAGGGCTGTCCAGCTGGGCTGCTCCTTCCTGCCTTCAGCCGTACTTGTTCTTTGCAGGGATGCCGGCAGTGGCTCTTGCATGCTGCATGTGGCTGATCCGCAAGCCTTCCTTCTCTGATGTTGAAGGGAAAGCTTCTGGGTCAGCCATGTGAAGTGTGCAAGAGCTGCTGCCCGCGTCCCTGCAAATAACAAGTGTGGCTGAAGGCAAGAAAGAACAACTCACCTGGAAGGAGGACTGTTGAGGTAACTGGAATCTCAGGATACCCCAGAAGGCTTCCCACTTACGTCAACTCTGACATCGGAGGGAAGTCTTCTGGGTTGACTTCGGCAGAGGGGGGCATGCAGCTGGAGGGCAAGAAGGAGGCTTATTTACAAATGGGATCCCCGGCGATAGCAGTAAACGATAGTGGCTCCACATTGGGGAGGAAGGGGCGGGAGACCCGCGTAGTGTTGTGTACCCTCCAGAAACGGTTAATGGTGGTAAGGAATGAGGCAGGTGTTTCCAACTGCGGGGACAAAGTTTTTCACTGTTCTCGCAGGCGGTGAAAAGCTTTGTTCCCATGTCTTTGCAGCAAGTCAGGCTTTGGCGTCTCTGTAGCTGCAGGTAAACCACAGCCTACTTAAGAACATAAGAATAGCCATACTGGATCAGACCAATGGTTCTCACAGTGTTCCTCATACCTGGCCAAAACCCAAGGAGTAGCAATACTTCATGCTACCTATCCAGGACAAGCAGTGGCTTCCCCCATGTCTTTTTCAATAACAGCCTATGGACTTTTCCTCCAGGAACTTGTCCAAACCTTTCTTAACACCAGCTGCACTATCCACTCTTACCACAACCTCTGGCAATGTGTCCCAAAGCTTAACTATTCTTTGAGTGGAAAAAAATTTCCTCTTATTGGTTTTAAAAGTATTTCCCTGTAACTTCATCGAGTGTCCCCCTAGTCTTTGTAATTTTTGACAGAGTGAAAAATTGATCCACTTGTACCCGTTCACCATGTCATTCTCTAATTTGCATCTCCAAATGCCTGTTTACTTGGCACTGTTGCTCTCGTTCAAGATCAAATTACATAAAGCAGATGTTTCACCATCTGCCAATTAAAGGGTTGATTAGTACTGACCAGGTGATGATATTCAATTGCTCTAAACCAGGCAGTGCTGTTGAATATTAGCTGTGGCTGTATGGGGATTATCTGGGCAATTCTGGGGGTAGTCTAGGAGTGAAAATAGGGAAGAGCCTGAAGTTAACCCAGAACCCTTGATATTCAGTGATAAACTTAGGACAAAAAAAAAAAAGACTGTCATTAGTTAACTGGGTAGCTATTGAGGTATCACCAATGAATACTGGCAACACCCATAGAACAGAATGACATGGGGACAAATTTGTCCCTGTCACACAGGATCTATCTCCAATTCTCCATCCCCATCCTGTCCCAGTGAGTTCTGTCCCTGGACCTATCCCATCCCTGCACGCTCTGTCTTCATCTGCACAATCCTCAAACACTTGCAGGGATGGAGCAAGGACAGGGGCAGAACTTGGGACGGGATAAGGATGGAGATAGATCCCGTAGGGACAGGGACAAATTTGTCTCTGTGTTATTCTCTAATCCATAGCTTAACACAAACACTCGCATGCACAGGTTGCAGGTAAAATAAAAAGTACTTTATGTACACCAAAAATGTTATAGCCAGCTCTGTTATTCACAGGCTCAGTCTTTAAGAAGATCTCTTTTCTTCTCTCACAATATAGTCCTAGTCAATATTCATCAAAGGGATTGTCTCCTAGCCAGGTCCTAACACTGTGGCAACAAATGCCATCTCAGGTCCTTTCTAGGCACACTCCAAACTTATATACTTTAGGAATGCTCTGCAAGGTTCTGTCTTACCTTGGCAGTCCTCTGTCCATATATCATTAACTCGTGGAAGCTAACATAACTGTTTATAGTTTCTCACTCCAAAGAAATACCTAGCTCTGGCTATTTTTCCTTCCTGGCACTCCCCTTAGGTACTGTAGCCTCAGTTGTCACTCACTTAAAGACCTCGACTCAGGGCCCCTTTCTAGAAACCTCTTCACTAGGGACTTCCCTGAACTCTTCTGCTCTAGGGCAGTGTAATTCAAACTGTGTGCCACAGCAGATTCCAGGTATGCTGCGAGACGCCCGAGGACAGGCAGCAGCAGCAGCTTACTGAATACAGGATGTGCCTGTTGCGGCGAGAGGCACATCCTATAGTCAGTTAGCTGGCACCGATGCCTCTCTTGCTATCCGCACTTCTCCCTCTCCAGAACCCCACCACATGTGCCAATAGGAGTCTTAGGGCTGCAGCTGGAACACAACCAGGCACACGCAGATGTCTACGTGATGACATCACAGATGCGCATGACATCATCACGTTGACGTCCACGCACTTCCGGATGCCCTCCAGCTGCAACCCACGTTTAGTGTGCCACGGCTTTAAAAAGTTTGCTGCACACTGCTCTAGGGCAGGGGTAGGCAATTCCGGTCCTCGAGAGCCAGAGCCAGGTCAGGTTTTCAGGATATCCACAATGAATATGTATGAGATGGATTTGCATGCACTGCCTCCTTGAGATGCAAATCTATCTCATGCATATTTATTGTGGATATCCAGAAAACTTGACCTGGCTCCAGCTCTCGAGGACCGGAATTGCCTACCCCTGCTCTAGGGTATTTAATTTTCTCTCTGTCTGAGCCTTGCCTCTCTGACTCAGCAGCTTAGCGCCATCTGCTGTATGGTGGTTCAACTTCAGCTTCTGTGAAGGAGTAATCCTATGGAAATCTAACCATGTACCACCCACTCCCTCACAATTTGGACACGATGAACATGAGGAACATTGAGGAATTTTCATATTTCTAAAAAAATTGCTGTACTTGTCTAGTTTACAACTCGCTAGGAATTTAAGAGGTTGATATTCAACCCGGCTCATGGTTCATCTCCCATCAGCAGCATTTAACCACACAGTGAATTTAAGAATCGAGTGACTCTGTGGATGGAGTCGAGGAGGAGCTGCCAATTATGCAGGCACTCGCCATATTCAATGGCAATGCCCACATAGGTAAGTGGTTAGACAGGACTGCCTTATCTATCTTTACCCGCTTAGCAATGTATTACCAGCACCGGATATCAACAAGCACCCTCATAACTTCCAAGATGGCAGCTGATCCAGATATGGCCTGACATTGAATATCTCGGTTTAATTCTGCCCATAGCTAATGGCTTAAAAATTGCTATCGTCCTGTAAAAATCAAATTTGGTATACTATTGGAAGTAGTTTTGCTGTTCATGATATGCTATTTATAAATTAATTTCTTTATAGTATCCACCAGGTATTCACATTGTAAAGGAAGCCAGTAAAAGATTCCATTTCTCTCACACATTAGCTTCCAATATTCTAAGTACTCTCCCCAATGCCCTGTGAACCTAACAGGAAAGAACAAAGATAATAGGTTTTCCAAGAGCAAAAGCAAGCACAATATTCAATTCCATGTGGACTGTGCAAAGTATCTTCTCCACATAATTTAGACCTCTCTAAATAAAAAAGGAAGAAAGTTTATAAATACAAATTTGTACTAAAAAATAAAAATAAGGTAGGTATCTATTTTGTACTGATCTATATTTACAGATATGCTGAGGAAGCCAGAGGTCAGCCAAAGGCCCTTTTACTAAAATGTAGTATTTTTTTTCACTTATCACACAATAACAGTTAAAATGTATAGGGGTAAGTGCAAAGGCTATGAGGCAAATGTTGGAAGCATGCCCAACATTTTGCAGTTTTTTGCACAGATAAAATTCCCTACTGTGTAATGCTGTCAAGCACAATTGGAGCAGATACACCTAATGTCACTTCTTGAAAAACTGCTGTAAATGAAGAAAAGATGGTCCAGTTTTATGATCAAATTCAAACCAAAATTGATAGAATATCTTAACAGTATCAGAATAATCCTATAAGCCAGAATGAAAGAGTTGCCTAATGTTTAGTGAAATGAGCTAAGATCCTGGGGAACTGGGTTCAGTTCTGACTGCAGCTTCTTGTGATCTTGGGCAAGTCACTTAACCTCTCATTACCCCAGGTACAAAAAAATCACCTTAGATCAGTGTTTCTCAAACATTTTTATCTCAAGCACACTAAACGGAGCAAATGTTTTTCACAGCACATTATAATTGAAATTATAAAATCACAAAACCAACAAAAAATTAAATATGAGAGTTATTTATTTAAATTTCTTTAAGTTATATATGGGCAACTGTAACAACACTGAAACCAAAGTAGATAGAATAGAGTTGCTAATCAATGCAATGGATGTGCTTGTATTTGAGTGCAAATTAACTCAAAATGTGGATTAATAGTCGACAAGCAAACATGCATTTCATCGTACACAGATGCTCATAATATTGAGACTCTTCCGTACGCGACATACATGTCATCTATTCTAGTGTATACTTATGAAGATAATTTTTTTAAATGAAGTAAAATTCTGGAATATCTCATGCACACCACTGTACTGTGGCACACAGCTTGAGAGATGCTGCCTTAGATTGTGAGCCTGCCAGGGGCAGAGAAAGTACCTGCATATAATGTGTACATCTTGTATTGCTATAGAAATAAGTAGTGCTATGTGCCACTTACACACATTGAAGACACATTTAATTGATATGCACTAAGGCCCGGATTCTCTACAGGGTGCCAATATTGGTGGCTACCTAAAAAGCAGCCGCTGATTGTGTGTCACTCATGCAATGGCGTCCTATAGGGAATTGCGCGTCTACAAAAGATAGGCATCAGAAACGTAAGCCAGAGTTTTCTGCACCTATCTATACCATGAATCACACCTATGTAGGTGCTTTATGGCACCTAAAGCTACTTCCGGCATTAGCCACACCCATAGTGGCATTAAGCACCATAAAGCACCTACGTAGTTGTGATTCTGGTGCCTTTTATTTAGGCTCCGAAAGGCGCTTTATTTTTACTATTTTTCGCTATTTTAATTGGCGTTTCTCAATTAACTTAGGGGCCAGTAGGGTGCTACCGACGTTTAAGTTTCAGAACAATTTATAGAATATCCCCTAAGTGCTATAAGCACCGTTTATAGAATATCCCCTAAGTGCTACATTTTATAAAAGCAGTGTACACATAGGCAGAGCTTGGGCAGGCAATAGATAAGTTTCCCAGTTACATGTATAATTTATAGAGAACTATAAATTACACTCATCACATCTAAGCATGCCAATTTACACCTGCCATTAGCATGGTGTAAAAGGGCACCTAACATTGGTTCACCAATTCCAACATGCTAGTATTCTATAATGAAATCTTTTTGCCAAAATATCATTATAGAACTGGAACTAGTAAGCATACAGCCTTGAGGCACCTAGATTGAGGTGCCAATTTATAATATTGCCCCAAATGTGCTACTGATGATTGGTGACTATAATGCCAAAGTTGATAATGGAAAGGAAGGTAATTCAATGGAATCTGATGGTAAGTGTACAGGAAATGAAGCAGGAGACCAGTTTATCAACTTTTGTGAAGCCAATATCGCTGAAGGGTTAGAAGATAAAGTATGCCCTTTTGCGGATGATACCAAGATTTGTAACAAAGTGGACACTCTAAATGTACTGAAAAACATGAAAAAGGGTCTGCAAACATTATAAAAATGGTCTAATGTTTGGCAACTAATAGTCAGTACAAAGAAGTGCAAATTGGTGCACTTGGAGAGTAGAAATCCGAGCCATATGTGCTTGGAGGTGAAAGGCTGATATGCACGAACGGGGAGAAGGACATTGGGGTGACAGTGTAAGAGGATCTGAAGGCAACAAAACAGTGTGATAAGGCAATGGCTTTAGCCAGAAGGATGCTAGAATATATATAGAGAGGCATAACCAGAAGAAAGGAAGTGTTGATGCCCCTTTACATGTCGTCATTGTTCAGTTTTGGAGGCTATATCTGGCTAAGAATGTAAAAAGACTTGAAGTAGTCCTGAGAAAGGTGACAAAAATGTTATGGGTCCTGTGCTAAAAGACGTATGACAAGAGACTGGAAGACCTAAGTATGTATACTCTAGAGGAGAGGAAGGACAGGGGAGATATGATTCAAACATTTAAATACTTGAAATATATTAATATAGAAATAATCTTTTCCAGAAAAGGGAAAATGGTAAAACTAAAGAACACGAATTAAGGTTAAAAGGTGGTAGACTTAGAAATAATGTTAAGAAGTTATTTTTCATGGAGAGGGTTGGTTGATGGCTGGAATGTCCTCCCGAGGAATGTGGCCAAGACAAAAATGATGACAGAATTCAGAAAGGCATGGGATGAACACAGAGGATCTCTAATTAGAAAATGAATGGTATAAAAAACAAAGTTTAAATGGTTTGCCTGTGTTTGATGGGTTGAATGGTGCTCCAGCTGTGAAGAACTAAGGTCGGCAATGGGAAGACTTGCTCGATCTGTGTCCCATATATGGTAATTTGGTTTAGATCGGACTGGGGAGGGGTTTGATGGAAACTCAAATAATTTGAAACCTGAGGACAGTGCCCAGCAGATTTTTACAGTCTGAATCCTACAAATGACAAGATGGTTTGAATAGGTTGGAGTGAGCTTCAACAGCAACTCCAGTAGTTTAATAGTTTACTAGTTTAAAATACTTTATATAGTACCCTTCAGCATTTAGTAGTTGGAACCTAAGGACAGTACCAGATTAACCTATATGGTCTATGTTTGAGAAATGTCAAAGAAAGACAATTTAATCATGAATTAATAATGTTTGTGAATTTTGGGCAGATTGGATGGATTGGTCAGGTCATTTACTATGTTATATTGGTCATTTACTATGTTATATATTATATACTATGTTATATTTACCGTATTTTCACGTAGATAATGCGCACCCATGTAAAACATGCACATGGGTATAGCGCGCGGGAAACCGAAATATATGTAAAACAATTTTTGTATACCGCGCACACCCATATATCGCGCATGCTGCCCCGACTCTCCCATCGCCGCCCAACTCTCCTTTCGCCCGCCCCGACTCTCCTCTGGCCACCCTGACTCTCCTTTCGCCCGCCCCGACTCTCCTCTGGCCACCCCGACTCTCCTTTTGCCCGCCCCGACTCTCCTCTCCCCCTTGAAGTCCTGTCCCCACCCTGAAAGCCTGATGCCCCCCCGGCGTCCGATTCACCCCCCCCCGCAGGACCGCTTGCACCCCCACCCCGAAGGACCGCTCGCACGCACCCGCACCCCGAAGGACCGCTCGCACGCATTCCCACCCGCACCCGCACCCCCTCCCTGAAGGACTGCTCGCACCCCCACAGCCTCTCGACCCCCCCCCCATCATGTAGAAGCTCCTACCGGTGTCCTGCTGCTTCCTCTTGGCGGTCCCGGCCCTTCTGTGAGCCCTGCGCCTGCTTCCTCTTCCGGCGGTCCCGCCCTTTCTCTGATGTCAGAGAAAGGGCGGGACCACCGGAAGAGGAAGCAGCGCAGGCGCAGGGCTCACAGAAGGGCCAGGACCGCCAAGAGGAAGCAGCAGGACTCCGGTAGGAGCTTCTACATGATGGGGGGAGGGTCGGAAGGCTGTGGGGGTGCGAGCAGTCCTTCAGGGTGGGGGTGCAGGTGGGAGTGCGTGCGAGCGGTCCTTCGGGGTGGGGGTGCAGGTGCGTGCGAGTGTTCCTTCGGGGTGGGGGTGCAAGCGGTCCTGCGGGGGGGTGAATCAAACGTCGGGGGGAGGGAACTATGTTAAAAAAAATTTGTACAACGCGCTCACGCGTATAACGCGCAAGGTTATGCACGGTTTGTAAAATCGTGTATAACGCGTGCGTTATATGCGTGAAAATACGGTACTATGTTACAGGTCATTTACTATGTTATATTTACACTATTTACTATGTTATATTGGTCAGGTCATTTACTATGTTACCATATTATTATGTATTTGGGGCACAATACAGGGCCAAATTGAATTGAATATAAATATTTAGAATACCCTAATGCAAAGTACAAATTAAAAAGAACAACAACCCCATTCTACTACCAAAATATCACCTCAAAAACATACCAGCCTCGTTCAAGGAAAATGTCAAAAAATGATTTGCAATGTTACATGAATTCACTAGAAAACCAGAAGAACTATGGACATAAATAAATAAAATCATCAAAGATGAATCACAGAAGAATTTGTCAAGATCAGAAAGTCAAACAGGTACAAATGATTATCTCAGAGAATGGTGGAAATAGCACAAAAGAGGAAAGAAGAAAAAAAGAAGAGGGACAAAGATCTTATGAAAGAACTAAACTGGGATTTCTAGGGGTCTGCAAAGGAACTGAAGATAGAAACAAATCTGGAAATAAAAGACTGTTTTTCATAAAGCCATGAAATCAAAAAGAAATTCCAACCATGTATTAGCATGGTTGACGCATTGTAGATCAAGGAAAGTGGTAGGAATATATGGAAAACCTGAACAGAAGTGACACTTACAGTTTTGCAAAAAGGCAGATCAGCCTTAAGGTCACTATAAAAAAGAAAAAGTCACATGAGTAGATAGAATTGCAATTGATTTATTGCTAGCTGTGGAAGACAATTCAATCAAGGTGCTTACTAAACTATGCCAACAAATATTGAAAATGTCAAAATGCCTAGAAGATTGTAAAATTATCAGCCTACATACTAATTGGAAAGAATGAAAACTTAACAGAATGTGCATACTCTTGTATGATCTTTTTAGTTTCACATGACAGCAAATGAATGCGAAGATATTCAACAAAGAATGGAATACTACATGGAAAGGAATTGTCCCACTGTACAAGGATTCAGGGAAGGTTGGGGAACAAAAGACATCACTGACAATGTCCACTCAATAACTGAAGAAGCCAAAAAATACCAGATGGAAGCACACGTGTGCTTTATTGACTACAGCAAGAACTTCAATTGTGTTGATCATTCTAAAAATGTGGAAAAGCCTTCAGAAAATGGGTGTTCCTGAACATCTTATTATTTTAATGAGGAATTTTTACTCTAGACAAAAGAAACAGTCAAAGCACACTATGGTAAACCAAATTGGTTTTCAATTGATAATAGAGTAAGATAATGTTGTATTCTTTCACCATATCTGTTTAACTTGAATGCTGAATATATCAGAACATTTTGAAAAACATGAACTTCTGATAACCAGCCAGCATGGTTTCTGCAAGGGAAGATCATGCCTAACGAACTTATTGCACTTCTTCGAAGGGATCAACAAACGGATGGACAAAGGAGACCCCATAGACATCATATATCTAGATTTCCAAAAAGCCTTTGATAAGGTGCCCCATGAACGTCTACTCCGGAAACTGAAGAACCATGGGGTGGAAGGAGACGTACATAGATGGATCAGAAACTGGTTGGAGGGTAGAAAACAAAGGGTAGGAGTGAAGGGTCACTACTCCGACTGGAGGAGGGTCACGAGTGGTGTCCCACAGGGCTCGGTGCTCGGGCCGCTGCTATTTAATTTCTTCATAAATGATCTAGAAACAGGAACGAAGTGCGAGATAATAAAATTTGCGGACGACACCAAACTATTTAATGGAGCTCGGACTACAGAGGACTGCGAAAAGTTGCAAAGGGACTTGAACAAATTAGAAGAATGTGCGGCGAAATGGCAGATGAAGTTCAACATTGAAAAATGTAAAGTATTACATGTGGGGAGCAGAAACTCGAGGTAAAACTATACAATGGGAGGGATGTTATTGAATAAGAGTACCCAGGAAAGGGACTTGGGGGTAATGGTGGACATGACAATGAAGCCGTCGGCACAGTGTGCAGCGGCCGCTTAGAGAGCGAATAGAATGCTTGGTATAATCAAAAAGGGTATTACAGCCAGAACGAAAGAAGATATCCTGCCGTTGTATCGGGCGATGGTGCGCCCGCATTTGGAGTACTGCATCCAATATTGGTCGCCGTATCTTAAGAAGGATATGGCGTTAGTCGAGAGGGTTCAAAGGAGAGCAACACGTCTGATAATAGGTATGGAAAACCTGTCATATTCTGAGAGATTGGAGAAGCTGGGTCTCTTTTCCCTGGAGAAGAGGAGACTTAGAGGGGATATGATAGAGACTTACAAGATCATGAAGGGCATAGAGAGAGTAGAGAGGGACAGATTCTTCGAACTTTTGAAAAATAAGAGAACAAGAGGGCATTCGGAAAAGTTGAAAGGGGACAGATTCAAAACAAATGCTAGGAAGTTCTTCTTTACCCAACGTGTGGTGGACACCTGGAATGCGCTTCCAGAGGACGTTATAAGGCAGAGTACAGTACTGGGGTTCAAGAAAGGACTGGACAAATTCCTACTGGAAATGGGGATAGAGGGGTATAGATAGAAGATTACTGCACAGGTCCTGGACCTGTTGGGCCGCCGCGTGAGCGGACTGCTGGGCACGATGGACCTCGGGTCTGACCCAGCAGAGGCATTTCTTATGTTCTTATGTTCTTATATGGACTGCAAGATGATGAGTGTGAATTCAAAATGGAAGGAAGGAACATCAAAACCTCCAATATGCTGATGACACCACACTTATAGCAGAAAGTGAAGACCTAATGACCCAAAGTTGTAAAAATAAGTGAATAAACTGAATTGCAACTAAATCTAAAGAAGACCAGTTTGTTTATGACCAGTTTCAGAAATATAGCAGCCATAGACAGTTTCAGCCTCCTGGGATCAATTATCAATTAGAAAAGGTCTAGAAATCAAACTGCCTCTTGGTATAGAAATATCAAGTTTAAGTTTCAAGTTTAATGAGATTTTTGATTAATCGCTTAATCTTGTTTCTAAGCGATGAACATAATAAAATTACAATATTTAGGGAACAATACAATACTTAACAATGAAATAAGTCCAAGAGGACTTGTGACAAACTTAACATACCCATAAACACAAGGAAAGAAAGGAAAGTGAAATACAAAATCATTAAAGAAAGCAAAACAATCAGGGAAAAAACATAAGGCAGGGAAAACAGAAAGTAGCCATAATATTAAACAATAAAAATAAAATTGACCAGAGAACTGGTTAATTAATTATCAAAGGCATCTTTAAAAAGAAAGGTTTTTAAATTACTCTTAAATTTCTCCAGATTACGCTCTTCCCTTAAATAAATAGGGAGAGAATTCCAAATTTGAGGTGCTGTAACAGAATAAATAAATTGCCATCTAGTGTTAATAACCTTAAGAGAAGGGATCGTCAGTAAATTCTATTCATTCGATCTCAACGTTCTATTGGGAGTAAAAGGGATTAATAGTTTATAAATAAATGCTGGGGTTTTATAAAGGAGGGATTTAAAAGTAAGTAGGCATAATTTATATGTTATCCGGTGAGATACAGGAAGCCAATGTGCTTTCTTAAGAAGGGGAGTTACATGGTCATATTTCCTAGTTTTTGTTATAAGTTTAATAGATGCATTTTGAATAATTTGTAAACGTTTTATTTTGTTCTGAGAAATTCCCTTAAAAAGGACATTACAATAATCAATGTTAGAAATCACCAAAGAGTGAATGAGGATATTGAGGGATTTTGAGCAAAGAAATTGAGAAAGTGAACGGATTTGATGCAGCCTATAAAAGGTTGTTTTAATAATATTACTAATGTGATCATGGAAAGTCAGTTTATGATCAAAAATCACCCCTAAAATATGATGGAAAATAAAGGTATCCACATCATCCACTATCTCCTCCTCTCTCTAAGAAATCCTTTGTGCTTGTCCCATGCTTTCTTGAATTCAGACACAGTCTTTGTCTCCACCACCTCTACCGGAGCCTGTGCCACACATCTATGACCCTTTCTGTTAAAATGTATTTTCTTAGGTTACTCCTGAGCCTATCACCTTTTAACTTTATCCTATGCCCTCTCATTCCAGAGCTTCCTTTCAAATGAGACTCATCTCGTATGCATTTATGCCATGTAGGTAAACATCCCTATTATATCTCCCCTCTCCCCTTTTCCTTCAAAGTATACAGTAGACTCCGCTTAAGTGCAAGGCATTCGGACCGGATCGCCACCTGCGCTTAAACAGAATGTGCATTAATAGGAGTACGACTTGTCAGCCATGAAATTACAGTACACTGTAGTCAAATGCAATAAAACTGTTTTTAAACCAAAAACACACTACAGTACAGTAGTTGTCAACCGTACCAACATTCTACATTTTACAAAAATAATCAGTCATTGTTTTCTGCATACAGATTGCCCAATTCAGGCTGTGTATCTGACTATTGATACTGTAAAACTGTCCATAGTCGTAACAGCCATTTATCTCCAGATAACAACGTAGCATGTGTAGGGACTTCAGCAAGTCCGAGAAGGGAAAAAATCTCTGCAGGTGGTTCATTAGTCATGATGATAGCAGCAGTATCTTCGTCATCATCAGAGTCTTGGTTGTCTGCAATGGGTTTGATTGGCTTGTTTGAACATGTGAATGCAGTTAACCAGGGTGGATGTGACATGAGAGAATGACAGTTGGACCTATAACATATGTGCGTGTAAGCGGATTGTGTGCTTATCAGAAGTGCAATTATCCAGAGTTTATGTCCATTTACTTTAATGTAAAAAAAACACAACCCAGGACCGTGCAGGTCACGTGCAGATAACCAAAGCGTGCACTTAACCAAAGTGTGCAGATAACCGAAGTGTGCACTTAGGTGGAGTTGACTGTACAAATTGTGATCTTTAAGTCTGTCCCCATACACCTTATGATGAAGACCACTGATCATTTTAGTAGCCTTCCTCTGGACTGACTCCATCCTGTTTATATCTGTTTGAAGGGGCAGTCTCCAGAACTGTATACAATATTCTAAATGAGGTCTCACCAGAGTCTTATACAGGGGCATCAATACCTCTTTTTCCTACTTGCCATACCTCTCCCTTTGCATCCTTCTAGTTTTTGCTGCAATGAACATATTAGAGAAAGGTGGTTGCAGGAATCCATGCTAAACCCTATTTTATAGCAATCTTTATAGAATTGGCACATAGCGTGGATTTTAATAGCACCTAACTTTGGACACTATTTACTGAATCTGGCCCATTACGCGGATTCCTTAGAGTATTATGCTTAGCAAAGATTAAAGCAAAATAGGTTCTGGAAGACCAACAGCAAGACGGATTGATTCAATCACATTGACTATAAATATGCCATTGAGTTGCTTTCAGAGACAAACACTGGAGAAAGCCAAATCTATATGGTCACCAGAAGTTGCCCTCGGTATTTTTGGCACTTGAACATCATCTAATCTAATAATATTAATCACACTATACCAAAAAGATTCAAGGCAATTTTACAAAGTATTTTTTGCACATAAAAGGGTTTTTATATTATTACCTCCTCCACCATTACGTTTGTAAAAGTACACATGGTGTCAAGAAGGTATGTTATTTTATGCGACCCACACTTAGGCATATACAAGGGCAGAGTTTGGGTGGAGTGCCATGGAATCACAATTTACAAATGTATTTTAGATACTAACATTTACCATTATTTTCAGACCATAAGACACACCGGACCATAAAACGCACCTACCTGTAGAGAAGGAAAAACCAAGAAAAAAAAATTTGGTTCAGAATTGTTTTCTTCTTGGTTTTTCCTCCTTTACACATCTGGTGGTCTAGTGCTGGGAAGCCCTAAGCAGCCTGCAGCCCAAAGCCTGAAATAGCCTGCAGCCTAAAACCCGAAACAGCCCTAAGAAGCCGCCTGCAGCCTGAAGCCACCTGAAGAAGTAGCCTGCAGCCCTAAGCCGCCCGAAGAAGCTGCCTGCAGCCAATCACAGAGCAGCGCAGGACCAGGCAGGAAGCGCAAAGTTCACGCTCCTGCATTGTGCGTTGCTCTGCAAAGAGGCAGCCATCCATCAGGAGACTGCACTGGACCGCCACCACTTTAAAAAGGTACCAGAGGGGGCGCACAGTGTATTTGGTCCATAAGACATACCCACTTTTCCATCCCCTTTTTGGGGGTGGAAAAATTGTGTCTTATTGTCCGAAAAATATGGTATGTCTCCTTCCGAGCAGTCATAAATGTTCACAGCTTGAATCTAGGCTTGAGTTTTGCCAGTCTATCCCCAGTATTTTACTAAAAAAACATAAAGACACATACATACCTATATGGTCTTCACACATAGATGGTTTATTCTCACAATGGACTAAAATTTAGGCATGAATCAGCATGATTGGTTTCATTAAATCTTGAGATAGCCTTGATTGAGACTTGGCCTATTTAAAAATAAAGATACTAGCAGAACTGAATAATTTTATACCATTCTGAAATGTTGATTCCTATTGCAATAAAAAGTTTCTTATTCATTCACCATAAACTTGGGGCTCCTTTTACGATGCTGCGTTAGTGTTTAATGCGCGTAATAGCATGTGCTAAATTGCCGGCCATGCTAGACGCTAATGCCAGCATTGAGCTGGCATTAGTTCTAGCCACGTAGCGCTGGTTTAGTGCGCTAAAACCGCTAACGCAGCTTCGTAAAAGGAGCCCTTGGTCTCTTAAATAAGGTAATCAATTCAAATCTTTTGGGGGGTATAGAAAGAAAAAAAAAATTTTATTTTCAATGTTAGGGATTTCTTTCTGTACTAGAAGGAAACAATAGCTCACCAATACTTTAAGGACTTTTTTAGCGTGCAATATTTTGACAACAGGAAATCTAGACTACCAACTAAAATATCCTTCACCATCCCTGAAATAGAATTCTGGACAAGAGTGCACTTTATCACTTGCTTTCCAGTGGCAGTATTTTAGTGATGCTGTGTTCCCAGTTCACAGTATAATCCATCTCAATGTCCCACAATTCTAAATGCTAATGGAAAACACCTCCAGGTTGCTAACAGAGGCATCACAGTTGTAGAGTGTAGCAAAATGAGCAGCTGAAAGAGACACACTTAATAGACTTAAAACAAAAGCTAATTTTGTTAAGAGTTAATGAGAACAGTGAAATTTGGAGGAATATATTTGTTTTCCATCCTTGTGAAAAGAGATCCATTATAACCATATAGCTCTTTAAGAAAAAAATCAGAACAGATTTCAAGGTCTGTGTATGACAACGTTTCTCCCATTTTGTATCCATGGGAAGAATGCTTAGTTCATTGGGCCTTATATCATTCACTTTTGACATCAGTGAAAACATAATCAGTTAAGAATATAAGAATTGCTGCTGCTGGGTCAGACCAGTGGTCCATCGTGCCCAGCAGTCCGCTCCCGTGGCGGTCCTTAGGTCAAAGACCAGTGCCCTAACTGAGATTAGCCTTACCTGCATACGTTCTGGTTCAGCAGGAACTTGTCTAACTTAGTCTTGAATCCCTGGAGGGTGTTTTCCCCTATAACAGCCTCCGGAAGAGCGTTTCAGTTTTCCACCACTCTCTGGGTGAAGAAGAACTTCCTTACGTTTGTATGGAATCTATCCCCTTTTAACTTTAGAGAGTGCCCTCTCTACCTTGGAGAGGGTGAACAACCTGTCTTTATCTACTAAGTCTATTCCCTTCATTATCTTGAATGTTTCTATCCCCTCTTATACAACTACAGATTTACAGTATAAGTCAGAAAATGGTTTTTATGTTCTTTCAAAAAAAAAATGTTGAATGCTCAAGCTCAGAAAATATTCTCAATATTTTAAAACATTTCAGTAATCGAACTATGGGGGTCATAATCAAAAAATAAAGACGTCCAAACACCATCATAAGTTGGCACTTGGACATCCTAATCATTGGGACATCCAAGTGTCAATTTTAAAAACTGTCTTTCTGGATATCTTGTGAGGCATTCTAGATGCTGTGCATCCAAAGATCCAGGGAGTATGTTGGGAGGCAGGTTTTGGGCATGCTTAGACTTGGACATCCTGCACCTATAATCAAACCTTTCCCAAGACATCTTGGATGGAACTTAG